>NC_090444.1:1828139267-1828764267 GCF_031143425.1 Pleurodeles waltl
CAACGTAGGCGGGGTGCCTGCCGTCAACTGAGCCCCCTGATGTTCCGGATCCTGGCGGTGGCCTACCCTGATTTGGATGGGCGCGTGAGGGCAGCACAGCAGACACAAGGGGGTGAGTACAAGCATTATCTACTCTGTTGTCGCGCAGTGGAGGTGTCTGGTTGGGGGAGGAGGGCTGGGGGTCCCCCTAGGCCAGGGCGATATCTGTAGGCTGGGCACCCCCGTAAGCCCCTGTGTCCCCAGCCACCACCCTCAGTAGTTTGTCAGTACAGCCATCCCTGGGCCGTGTCATCCATGGGTGCAGTTGTCAACTCTAGGCGTGTAGGGCATGTTCCACGGAATGCGTAGCGGACCCCAAGTGCGCAACTTAGTGCAGGGGGCATCTGTGTCTGTCATGTCCGCTAACTGTACCGGAGATCCATGTAATCAATATCCCTTTATTTCTCTCTCCCCCCCCCTTTTTGTTTGTCTTTCTGTGCTTGTGTGCATCAGCATCATCAGGCGGAGGAGAAGTGGCATCGGGGCAGGAGGGAGCTGCATCTCACATGGCCCAGGAGGGCCATGCCACAGAGTCAGACTGGACCAGTGAGACGGAGGGCGAGGGGAGCTCCACGACGGGGACGACTGGACCCTGCAGCGACACGGACACGTCCTCGGAAGGGGGCTCCCTTGCGGGGGTGGCACCATCCGTGCCCCCCGCCATTACAGGTACAGCCGCCACCCAGCGCACCATCACCGCCCTCCCAGCAGCCCCTCAGCGTTCGCCCCGTGCCCGCTCTGCCAGGAAGCCGGGCATCTCCTTCGCCCCAGGCACCTCAGGCCCTGCCCCTATTACCCCCGCTGCCCTCAGTGAGGAGGTCATTGACCTCCTCCGAACGCTCATTGTTGGGCAGACTACCCTTTTGAATGCCATCCAGGGGGTGGAGAGGGAGGTTCATCGCAGCAATGCGTACCTGGAGGGCATTCATTCGGGTCAGGCTGCCCATCAGCGATCGTTCCAGGCTCTGGCCTCAGCACTGACGGCAGCCATTGTCCCTGTCTCCTGCCTGCCTCTACTAACTCCCTCCTCCCAGTCTCCTGTTCCTCTGCCTGTCCCACCCACACCATCAGACCAGCCTGCACACATCTCAACACCCAAGAGAAGCTCATCCAAACATAAGCACCACAGATCACGCAGACATTCACACACGCAACATTCCGATGCAGACATGCCAACAGTCACTACCACCTCTGTGACCCCCACCTCCTCGTCTCCCTCCTCCCTCCCTGTGACGTCTACACTCACACCTCCATTCACCTCACCATCAGCCAGTGTTTCCATCACCAGCACACCCTCCACTCCAGTCCGCACACGTGCAGTCACCACCCCCACTGCCATTTACACGTCCCCTGTGTCCTCTCCCACTGTGTCTGTCACCCCCTCTTCCACACCACACAAACGCAGCCACCCACCCACCCAACAGCCATCCACCTCACGACAGCCTATCCCTCCTGCACCTGCACCCAAAGACAGCAAACGTGACTCACCTACAACCACATCCTCTCCCTCCACTCCCATTCCCACTGTACCTACCACTCTCCATTGTCCCAAGAAGCTCTTCCTCGCCACTACCAACTTCTTTCCTGACCCTGAGCCCCCCCCTCCTTCTCGTCGGGGTAAGAAGAGCACCTCAGCCACCACCAGCCCTGCAGCCCCCTTGACAAGGGTGCAGGGGTATTGGAGCCCGCCAGCCCGCATGTCTGGATCTTCGCCCAGCAGCAAGGGGACAGCCAGCCCACCCCCTGGGAAGAGGAGCAGAAGGCGGAAGGGGCGCCGCAGGAGCCCGCCTTCTACATCCCCCCCGGACACCACCCAGAGACAGTCACCAGCCACAGCTCCAAAGGGAGGCAAGGGCCACAGGCCCACGACTAAGGAGGGCAAGGGCAGCAAGTCGGAGAGGTCAGGCAGCAGGCCTGCTGCCCAGGAGGAGCCCACAACCCCCATAGCCGCTGCCCCGGGAGGAACCGGCACAGCTGCCCCGGGAGAGCCCACCACCCCCATAGCCGCTGCCCAGGGAGGACCCAGCCCAGCTGGCCAGGAGGGCCCCACCACCCACAGCCCAGGTGGGCAGTGAAGGAGCACCATCCCCGCTGCCCAGGAGGGCACCACCAGGCAATTAGCAGTTGGCCATAGACCGTCCGCCGTCTCAAGAACCGCTGAACTGGGCCCCGCCGTCTCAAGCACCGCTCCGCTGGGCCCCGCCGTCTCAAGCACCGCTGAACTGGGCCCTTCAAGGCAAGGAGCGCTGAACTGGGCCCGCCGTCTCAAGAACCGCTGAACTGGGCCCCGCCGTCTCAAGCACCGCTGAACTGGGCCCTTCAAGGCAAGGAGCGCTGAACTGGGCCCCGCCGTCTCAAGCACCGCTGAACTGGGCCCTTCAAGGCAAGGAGCGCTGAACTGGGCCCCGCCGTCTCAAGAACCGCTGAACTGGGCCCCGCCGTCTCAAGCACCGCTGAACTGGGCCCTTCAAGGCAAGGAGCGCTGAACTGGGCCCCGCCGTCTCAAGAACCGCTGAACTGGGCCCCGCCGTCTCAAGCACCGCTCCGCTGGGCCCCGCCGTCTCAAGCACCGCTGAACTGGGCCCTTCAAGGCAAGGAGCGCTGAACTGGGCCCCGCCGTCTCAAGAACCGCTGAACTGGGCCCCGCCGTCTCAAGCACCGCTGAACTGGGCCCTTCAAGGCAAGGAGCGCTGAACTGGGCCCCGCCGTCTCAAGAACCGCTGAACTGGGCCCCGCCGTCTCAAGCACCGCTCCGCTGGGCCCCGCCGTCTCAAGAACCGCTGAACTGGGCCCCGCCGTCTCAAGCACCGCTCCGCTGGGCCCCGCCGTCTCAAGCACCGCTGAACTGGGCCCTTCAAGGCAAGGAGCGCTGAACTGGGCCCCGCCGTCTCAAGAACTGCTGAACTGGGCCCCGCCGTCTCAAGCACCGCTGAACTGGGCCCTTCAAGGCAAGGAGCGCTGAACTGGGCCCCGCCGTCTCAAGAACCGCTGAACTGGGCCCCGCCGTCTCAAGCACCGCTCCGCTGGGCCCCGCCGTCTCAAGAACCGCTGAACTGGGCCCTTCAGGGCAAGGACCGCTGAACTGGGCCCCGCCGTCTCAGGAACCGCTGAACTGGGCCCTTCAAGGCAAGAACCGCTGGCCCTTTGGCAGACGTGGCAGGGCAGGATCTATCTCGGGCAGGGCTGCAGGATGTCCTCTGGCCAACTTGCCTCCTCCAGTGGCAGTGGGGTCTGTTATGGACTGTTTGGACTGTGGCTTTGCTCTCCCCAGGATGGCCCAGTGGGCAGGCCACCCACTGTATGGACTGTATGGACTGTGGCTTTGCTCTCCCCAGGATGGCCCAGTGGGCAGGCCACCCACTGTATGGACTGTATGGACTGTGGCTTTGCTCTCCCCAGGATGGCCCAGTGGGCAGGCCACCCACTGTATGGACTGTTTGGACTGTGGCTTTGCTCTCCCCAGGATGGGCCAGTGGGCAGGCCACCCACTGTATGGACTGTTTGGACTGTGGCTTTGCTCTCCCCAGGATGGGCCAGTGGTCATGGAGTCCCCTCGTGGATCTGGCGTCGTGTACTCAAGTGGCTGAGGTGCCCCCCCTTCCCTTCCCCCTGAGGTGCCTGTCCTATTTTCTTTCTGATGCCCCTGCAGTGTTCTCTCCGTGGAGTTCTTGTCGTGGGACTGGGCCTTGCCCCTTTGCACAGGACCCCTGTGATCCACGGACAGTGGTTGGACTACATTTAGTAGCTGTATATATTTTGTACATAGTTTATTTATTTATTGGGATTACTGGTGTCCATATTTCAATATATCTGGCCGTTTATGATCTCTTCTTTTGGTCTTTGCATTATTTCGGAGGGGGGTGGTTTGTGGGTTGTGACAGTGATCTGTGGGAATGCATTGATGTGTGTGTTGTAGTGGGTGTGGGTGGGTGGGTGTGTGCCGGTAATCTTTTCCCTCCCCTGTGTCGTAGGTGCAGTACTCACCGATGTCTTCCGCGCCGCCGGGCGTGCTCCTGGTATATGAGCAGGAATAGGAGTGCGGGGATGACCTGCAACTCTGGTTCCATACTGCCGGAATCTCGCGTGGAGTGCGTAGAGGTGAGCGTTTTCCCGTTCGTAGTCTGTTTCCGCCGTGTTCTTATCGGCGGTGCTCCCGCCCCGGAAAAGGTGGCAGATTGGTGGGTCGTAATAGGGTGGGCGGTACATTGTCTGCCGCCTGGCTGTTGGCGGGAACCGCCGCGCTGTTTGTTTGTACCGCTGTGGCGGTCGGAGTGTTAAGTTGGCGGGTTGTGTTGGCGGTTCCCGCCAGGGTCAGAATTGCATATTTTAGACCGCCGGCCTGTTGGCGGCTTGGCCGCCGCTTTATCACCGACCGCCAGGGTCAGAATGAGGGCCTATGTCTTTCCAACCGAGGAATTCTCAAAACAAAACCATAATTTGGAGACACAATCAAATCAAAAGATGCAGTTTCTTTATGGGATCAGAAGGCAACCAAAAGAGATATTGGTATTTCTCTCACTGGTCTGGAAGAATTTGGAGAACCACCAACCAAATCTGTTTAAGATATTTTTTTGGTTGTGGCCGAATTTGATTCTACTTGGCCCGCCCCACTCCCTATCCCTATGTAAAGCATACTAAGGCAGAAACATCAATAGTTATTTCTGATTTAGTAGTTAAGAATATTGCAATCAAGAGATCTTAGGAATTTCTGAGTTTTCTAGATAAGAGTTGCTTAATACCCATCCTTCTCTCCCTCACATAGAGGACAGGCTTAAGCACTTCCCAAAACTCCAGGTGGGATCATAGAACTGCCTTGGCCCACTGACCCGGAGCAGCATAATAAAGACACAATCAGGACTTGTGTCTTCTCTCTTCTGATTCAGACAATGGATCTTGAACACATAGATTCTACAGAAGAAGGAGATGAGGATGAATGGATGAACTGACTTCAGGCCTACAAGAACAAGAAACATAAGTCATTTGCGTGCATCCAGAAATCTGAATCTTTCGTCCTTGCCTGCCTTTAGGGGATGTTCAGTTCTATTAATTTTGTCAATGATTCTGGATGTTGAGATCTCATCAATTCAACTTTTGTTTCTTCCCTTTGTCCCAGGTGGGACAGGGTCATCTGAGCTCATTTCCACCCAGACTGTCTCAGTTGCCAATTGACAAAATCGAACTATGTATGACAGAACATTTAAATGTTTACCGCCGGATATTGCAGAGGGCCTCTTTTTCCAGGGAACATCTTTTTGAATGTCTCAAAAATCCCTGAGTAGCAATTCAGACAAATATCTTTACCAAGTGCCATAGGTTTCTTCCAGACCAAGGAAGCACCGGAAAACGATACATTCACATAACTCACCTTGGCTCTATCAGTGGAAAACTGACCTGGCCTGAGGGGAGTTGTGTAATGAGGGCATCAGGGATTCCTTACGTTTAGACATATTGCCAAAGGAACAGAGGGATCCTTAAGGAATCAGTAATTCTTCCCATCTGGGTGCTAGGGACCACGTAAGGGCAGCGCACTCTGCTCCTATTCATTGTAGTTCCTTTTTTTTTTTTTATAAAGAACTTTATTGATTTTGAAGACAGGTGAAGGAAAATAACACACATAAAAAGATAAACAATAAGAGGCATTAAATTGAAGCATTAGAGACGAATATTCTTCCAGATTCAAACAAGCTCTGCGGGCAATAGTAACAATTTACAGTTAAAGTTCCACTTGCAGCTTTGTAAAACATTGTAGACAAAAATTTGTATAAGAGTTATATAAGTTTATATATTCATATACTAGGCTCCTAGTAAGCGGCACCCCCGGAGTACGGGACACCCTCAGATCTGGTAGATTCGACAGGGTGCTCACTTCTCAAGAATATCCTGCGGCCTCCCACTTCCCCCATATCTTATAATATTTCTTTGGGCAACCTCTGGCTTCGTATACAAGGTTTTCACGTCGGGCACACCAGTCCATTCCTTGTCGCCATTTGGCCAGTGCTGGTGCCTCAGCTGCCTTCCAGTGTGTCATTATGTCTCTCTTAGCCACTAGGCATGCCAGGCCCAGGAAGATTCGGTCTGCCCTCCTGAGCCCCACATCTTCCAATGCCCCCAGTAGGAGTGTTATCGGAGCCAGTTCGATATCACTACCCAGGATCTTCAAAACCTCTCCCACCACAGCCCTCCAATAAGATGCTACAGATGGACAGGACCACACCATGTGGAAGAAGTCTGCTGCCGGGCCAAAGCAGTGAGGACAATCGGCCTGAGGCCGGAGGCCCGCTTTGTGTAGCCTGAGTGGTGTGAGGTAGGCTGTGTGGAGAAAATAGGACTGCAGCAGTCTGAAACGGGATCTCATTGTAAGGTTCCGCGGGGCTATGAGTGCCTCCCTCCATTCCTCCTCCCCCACTGGACCCACCCAACCCTCCCACCTGCGGTGGGGGCCCTCCAGGGGCAACGCAGTATTTGTCATCAAGGAGCGGTATATCTGCGAAACCCCCCCCTTCCCCAGGCTTCCCATCAGCACCTTCGCCTCCATAGGACTATGTTCCGGTATGGTTTCACCGCCCTGGATATGCACTGACAGCGCATGGCGGAGTTGTAAGTATCTGTGAAACTGAGTTCTATTTAAAGAGAAGAGTCGTTGGAGCTCCTCGAAGGAGCGTATCCGTGACCCCTCCCAAACATCTCCGAGTAGGGAGATACCGATGGTGTCCCAACTGTGAAATCCCTCCAGCGCCGACGTTTCTGTCAACATTTTGCCTCGCCAGAGTGGGGTTTGCTGAGTGAGACGGTTCCACCAACCAGATTTCTTTTGGGCCTCCCGCCATCCCAGTAGGACCACCCTAGTTATCTCAGGCATCGCCTGGGGAATTGGACACCCATATAGCATATCAAGGATCTGATTGTAGCCCAATGTTTGGAGTTCCAGTCGGTAGGCTGGATCCGACCAGCCCCCACCCATCCAGTCATTGATCACTAGTAGGTGCATGGCGAGATAGTAGTAATACACATTTGACATTCCCAGACCTCCTTCATAAACGTCCCTTTGGCAGGTGGTGAGAGCCAGCCTTGGGCGGGCACTGCCCCAAAGGAAGAGGCGCGCCATCGTGTCGATCTCTCCGAACCATTTCCGAGGGATAGGGTATGGGTAGTTTTGCAGAAGATAGAGGAGCCTGGGGAGAACCATCATCTTATAGAGTGCTATTCAACCGAGTAGGTTAAGGGGTAAGGTCTGCCATCGCTGGAGGTCCTCTTTAATTCTTTGGGACATCGGAGCAACATTTCGCGCCCATGCCATCTCAGGCAGCAAGGACACCTGCACTCCCAGGTATTTAAAGCTATTGTGCTTGATTGGGATCTGCTGCTGCCACTCGATGCATTCCCGTGAGGGATGCAGAGGAACCAGCAAGGATTTACTGGGGTTCAGTGTCAGACCAGAGGCTTCAGAAAATAGGTTCAAGAGTTGCAGGATTCGAGGGCCACACCTGGCGGGGTTTGATAGGTATATGAGCACGTCATCCGCGTATAAGGCCACACGATCCTCAGGTCCCGCAGGCCATGCCCACCCCTCAACCAGGGGGTCCTCTCTCAGCAGTTTTGCCAAGGGTTCTATTGCGAGTGCGAAGAGCACGGGGGACAGCGGGCATCCCTGACGGGTACCCCGGCGAATGGGAAATTGGTCTGATATCACACCATTTACCAAGACACGAGCCGTCGGATTGGATTACAGGAGCCTCACGAGGCCGCGGAACTTGGGCCCGAACCCATTGCCCAGCAGGACTCATTCCAAATAGGACCAGTCCACGGTGTCAAAGGCCTTCTCAAAATCTAGTAAGAGAAGGGCCAGGGGTGACTGTGTCAGGTCCCTCCGGTGGGCTAATGCTACGTGCAGACGCCTTATGCAGTGTCTTGTGCTGCGGGTGGGCATAAACCCACATTGGTCAGGGTGTATCAGTGAAAGAAGCACTTGTTTCAGTCTGGTGGCGAGAATCGTGGAAAGCACCTTGATCTCAGTGTTTAGAAGTGAGATGAGGCGATACGCCGAGCAGTGCCGCGACGGAGGCTGTGTCTTCGGGATCACGACAATTGTATTTGGTCAATCGCCGGGGGAAGCTATTAGTTATTTGGGTTTCTTCATACATGCTCAGCAGGTGTGGGCCTAGAATGTCTCCACACCTGCTGTACAGCTCCACCGGGAACCCGTCTGGGCCAGGTGTTTTTCCTGACGCTAGTTTGGTTATAGCATTTTTAAACTCCTCGAGAGTTAAAGCGGCGTCTAGATTTCCTCTGGTTGTACGTGAGATTTTAGGGAGAGTAATGTCTTCTAAGTGGGGGGACTCTTGTTCAGCTTTAGGTCGGGGCGGTCTGTGTAGAGACGGGCATAATAGACAGCAAAGCACTTCGCAATCTCGCCTGGTGACGTGACCAGAGTTCCAGAGTCATCCATTATTTCAGCAATAACTCTGTTGGCCAGCGGCCGAGAGGCCAGCCAGTGCATGAGTTTTCCGTTTTTATCCCCCCAACCATAGACCCGGGCCGCGGAGGCTCACCAGAGATGTTTCGCCGTCTCCAGCAATAAGTCTTCAATCTCCTCTCTAAGTGCAGTGAGTTTTCTTTGAGCAGTGGGTGAAGGAGAGGCCGTGTGCCGGCGCTCAAGTCGCAGCGCTTGTGCTTCGAGTTCTGTTACTCGCGCATTGCGTGCCCGTTCGCGTATACGGAGGAGATGCCTAGCGTGTCCCCGCAGCGTAGCCTTGCACGCAGCCCACACCACGCCTGGGGAGTTTACAGACCCAACATTTTATTCAAAATATTGGGTGAGATGGTCCTGCACATCCTGGGTTTAGTCATTGTCCTGAAGGTGCCATGCGTTTAGACGCCATATCGGGCGTTGTGTTGGATCTGCACCTCCCAGGCAAATCTGTAGTGGTGCGTGGTCAGAGTCTCCACGAGGCAATATTTCTGCCCCGGTGACCAGTGTTACCTCCAACGCTGGCATGAACATCAGGTCTATCCTGGCATGTGTTTGATGTGCCGCTGAGGTGTGTGTGTACTGTCTCAGTCTGGGGTGCCAGATTCTCCAGACTTCGCAAAGGCCGAGGCTCTCTGCCAATCCATTTAGATTTGTCGCGCGGGAAGAGCGCCTGGTGGATACAGAACCTGACACGTCTATTGTAGGGTCAAGAACCGAATTGAAGTCTCCACCTATTAGGGTTGTCCCTTGGGGGAGTCCTGATAGTACTCCCCGAAGTGAGTGTAAGAAGTTTTCAAATACAGCTGGGGGGGTGTATACACTTACGAGGTTAACTGTTGTTCCTTGCAGGGAGCCAGTCACAGCCACGAACCGTCCCTGTGGATCTGAGTGGGTGGCGGTGACCACCATGGGAAGGGTATGATGTAGCAAGATAGCAGATCCCCTAAAGCCCCATGAGAACCCCGAGTGGTAAACCCTGTCCTACCCTCCCTGCACTAGCATAGGGCACCTGGTGCTGAGTAGGTGAGTCTCTTGTAGGAAAGCCACTGAGGGGGCGTACCTGCGGAGCGTGGCGAACACCGCTGATCTTTTAATTTTGTCTAGGAGTCCATTTACATTCCATGATGGACTTTTATCAGTCTGGGGGCTGCATGGAGAGTGGTAATGTGGAAGAGTGCCGAGGGCCTGCAATTTGGCCTAGTGTCAGCCGCCTCAAGTAAATGAACAATATAAAGGAACCAAACGGAGACCAAATGTAACTAGAGTCATTTGACCCTGTAGTGAACTTCCCCCCCCAACAACCCCCACCCCATACTTCAAACCCCAAAGCATCTGTCGCCCAATATCCCAAATACGGTAACACAGCCAGGTGGGCTGCTGATGGTGTGGAGTGGTGGACCCCTCCTTTGATACGGATCAATTGCAATTAGTAGTTAGTAGAGCATGGCTAGTGCCCTTTAGGTGATAATGTACCTCAGTTCGAGAGTCGGAAGTGACGAGCGCGGGTCCCCGATCCGGGGCCCCACACGGATGGTTTCACTGGTTACCCCACTCTACTAATGTGGTCACGAGGGGGCTGCATTTCACTTTCACCCAATTGTGGGGGTTTGGCACAAGCGGTCGTTCTCTTCTGCACGGGTCGAGTCTCTGGTCCCAGCGTTTTCTGCAAGTTCTTGGGCTTCGTGCTGGTCGGGATTCTGTGTTTCAGGTCCGTTACGTGGGCCGCTGGAGTCCCCCCGCCTACCCTGTCGAGACCTGGTGCGTCTTCGCCCTCTTCGGGTGTCCTTCCAGGGCAAAGGGCCCCGTCCCGGGGAACCCCCCGTGAGGCCAGGGGGTCCCCTCCGGGACCCGACCCCCCCCCCCCTCCATCAGCCAATCCCAGGCCTCCTCCGGCGTTTCAAAAAAATATGCTTTCTCGCCCATCAGGACCTTCAGGCGCGCCGGGAAGAGGAGCATGTATGAGAGCTGCATCGCTTTGAGTTTTTGCTTTACGTGTTCGTACGAACGGTGTCGGGTCTGAACCTCTCTGGTGTAATCTGGGAATATCATGATTTTTTGGTTGTTCCAGTGGAGGTCAGCACAGCGCCTGGCTTTCCTGAGGATGCTATCGCGATCTTTAAAGTTCAAGAAGCGGGCGATCATCGGCCTCCTGGGTCCGCCCGGAGGGGGCCGTGGGGTCAGAGCTCTGTGTGCTCGCTCGATGGCGAACCAGGGTGAGAGGGAGGGTTCTGGTATCCACGATTTGATCCATTGTTCTAGGAATTCGGAGGGTTTGCCTTCTTCTGCTCCCTCCGGGAACCCGACCAAACTCAGATTGTTACGTCTAGAGCGGTTCTCCGCGTCCTCAGCATGGCGGTGTAGTTCGCCCGTTCGAGTTTGCAGCTGGGCCACCTTGTTCTTTAGTTCCGTTAGGTCGTCTTCCATTTGGGACACCCGGGTCTCCACCTCCGTGATTCGGCCCACTGCATTTTGTAGATCTTGACTTATTAGTCCCAAGTCCTCGCGCACTTCTCCGATCTTAGTCTATATGACCAGCTGGAGGTTTGGATGGCTTGAAGGATTGCAAGTACCCCAACCGGGGGGGGGGGGAGTCCCGGGGTCTGTGTCTCCTCCAGTCCGGGAGACTGTTGGTGCGGTGAACTGGTCAATCCTCTGCTGGGAGGCCGGTGGTTGCTTGGTGGATCTGTCTTTCATTGTAGTTCCTTATCTTGTTGCTCAATTATAGTTGTCATGTTAGTATTCTGAACGGATCACTAGATATTTACTGGCAAACCCATTCCTTCTACCAAAAGTGATTGTGATTTTGAAATTGTTTGTGTTGCAACCCTTTGAGAGACTAGATGTGACATCTTCCTGATAATTTGGAACTTGCACTTTGTGATACAGGCCATGCCCTTCTGTAGCCAACTCTAATTCCACTGCACTACATGTGGAAGGAGCAAAGCTCTCAGAGAGGATATGCTAGGGTCTGGAGGAAAAGGCAGAAAAAGCTCCACTGGTAATTACTGGGCTGAGGCTGGCAGAAGAATTTGCTGAAGATGACCAGGAACGTGGACCAAAGGCAGGATCAGTATTTTAGCAAAGCTCTGGAGCAGGGGCATTGAAGTAAAAGCAAAGAAATTCTACTACCATTACAATGCAAAGTTGGCGATTGTGCAGCTTCTTAAATATCTATAAACAAGAAATGACCCACAGGAATGGGGAAACTAAGACAGACTTGATGGATTCGGAAGGAGATGGCCAAAGGTAAGGAAGCATGCGGTAATGACTAAGAGGGAGAAGTAAAGCACAACAATCAAAAAGAAAAGCCTTGCTAGCCATTGTATACATGCAAATTAGTCCTTATGATGAGCTACAGATTATGAACAAAGAATATAATATGTGGATACACTTCATCATCTACAAAAACTTCATCTCACCATACTTTTCCATGAAAATTATACATTTATTATAAAAACAAAGACCATGAAACCTTTTCAACCAAAATTGATTTAAATGTAATTGTTACAACTGCCCGATACAACCAATAGGTTTAAGGGAGTCTACAGTCTCCTTTAGCCAGCTATATTACTATGTGGTCAAAACGTCACTAACTCCTCTAAAATCCATCAACATATATTTGGGTGTTTGTGACTCTATTTCCACCACCTTCATCGGGAATATATGGTCATCAAGCACAAAATTACACATGTGGAGAAGTCAGGGGAAAATCTACAAAAACAAATATATATACATATACATTGCTATTTTTAAACCGCTTTAAAGTCATTGCAATATTTTCCTGTGCTCATAGGACCCATAGGCCAAGATTTCTGAGGTCATTATGTAAAGGATTAATTTACACAACTGATTATTTGAATAAGATTTTTTTCAATAACCCACTTCAAAAACCCAAACTTAGGCTTTTTGTGTGTGATGTAAGGCTGCAAACACCACAATTACCACTAGGATAGTGGCCCACTGTCTTTGGGAGTCCCCAACGATTAACAGCCTCATTACGAGGCCGGCGGTCTGACCGCCACATTACGAGTTAGGCAGGAGGACCTGCCTAAAGACCACCGTCCCTGGCAGGATCACAGACCCCAACATGGTGACGGCGGTCTTGGTTGTAATCAGCCAGGGCGGCACTGAACTCAGCACCACCCTGCTGATTGCAACCTTGTTCTTCGCCAGACTTTTCATGGCGGTTCCCCCACCATGAAAAGACCGTTGGACAACAAGTGCAGGCGGCTACAGGGGGGCCCCTGCACTACCCATGCCCATAGCATGGGCAGTGCAGGCCCCCTCCCCACCCGGCACCCTCGGAATGCGCACTGCCTGCATTCCAGACAGTGAGCTTTCCAAGGGTGCTGGTCGGCCCCCTTTGTGTTACAAGATAGCACTCGGCTCCTTTATGGAAGCCGAGCGCTGTCTCATAGCACTGTTCCCGCCGGTCTGACTAGCAGGAATGCTCTAATTCAAGGTTTCAACTGGTCAGCCAGGTCAGGCTGGTGGAAATCTTGTAATAGGGTGGGGGGGATGCCACCACCATGGTGGTGGCGCCCTCCCCACGGGTTTGGCGGCCCCGCGTTGGGACCGCAAAACTCGTATTGAGCCCCTAAGTGTTGTTTCTTTTGGTTGACAAGATCTTATGTGAACAAGGGTGTCTTTTAGAGGGTGCAGTATAAAAGACACCCTTGTTCACATAAGACCTTGTCAACCAAAAGAAATGGGTTTGGGTTTAGATACTCTGTGGCAGATAAAGAAGCATACAAAATGCAATTCAGAAAGAGTGATTTACATAATTATATGTCCCTGCCATTTAAGATATATTGGAATGAAATACAGAAAGGTAAAAACTTGTATACGTGAACTCAGAAGCAACCTGAAATGTAAAGAAAATACCACACCAAAACATCCAATCATTATATCACATACGGCTATTCAACATCATATCTGAGATGGGATATAATTAAACAAATGGAGAATCTGGGTTCTAATACTGAACGCATCCTGTTTGAGAGGGAATAGCATTGGGTCTACAGATTGGCCACATACATGAAAGGTTTAAATGATGATATCCCTTAGAACCCTGTCCTTAGAAAATAATAAACAAATCACATGTCCGATGTCTCTTTAATAACATTTCCTCTTGTCTGCAATTGTGAAAGTTCTTTTCATCATAAGCATGTCGAAGTACTGCAAACTATGTGCACTTCACCTTTGCACTCAACACATACACACGACTTAAAAATGATAAATTGTTTTGATGTCTTTAAAACCAGTGAAGAAACGCTTTGATCCCCTCTTGACGGGGAAGTAGTTGTTGTTAGTTCTCTTGAATGTAACGTGGTTGAGCATTCTAGCCTTTATTTCCCTACCCAATGTTGAGCGCGTCATGACGTTACTCGCAACGTTGTGGACACACAGTCACGTGATACGTCGACATGGAGACTACTAAAATGAGTAGGCTGCAGGCACAAGTAATATCTGGAGCTTTGGGTGACCATTTTAGGTAGTGTGAAGGCGAAATCCCTTGATGGAGGAAGTCTTTTGTGCATTTTGGACTGAGTGAGCTGACTTACTATACTGTTAAATGTTGACAGACAACAATTCTTGTTTTTCTATCTGCAGTGTGTGATAACAGGGTTCACCCAGCTCTAAGATTCAATGCTGCCTAATTTAAGAAACCACACAAGTAGGTTGTAAGACTGGAATGGTTTTTAAAAAGGGCATGTTGGAGTGAATTACTATTAACACAATGATATAGACACAATCTTTGACTTTCATTTTTAGCTGAATGGTTGTGTCTACCGTATATTTTACATATCACATTTGTGTGTATTGAATACACCTCTGTGCAGGGTTCACTGAATGTTCACAAAGTTTGGGTTGTGTACTGTGTTAGGAAGCAACATGAGTCAACAAGTATGATGTTTAATGATTGTTTATCTGTCAATCCACAGATTTATATATATGAAGAACTGCCTCATATGGGTTTGCATGAAGTGTATGCCCTCTTTCTAACTGTTTAATGCAAGCAGGAATTTGCCTAGTAATAAGAGGGCAGCAACATTTTTGCACACAAGAGTCTTTCCTTGCTCATCAGAGCTTAGGGTCATTTGTCCTGATGAAAGCCATCTGGCTCTGTGAGAGCACTAGAATATAGCAGAAAAATGTAGACGTCTTTAGATGCTGTGGTTTTACTAACTATTCCACAAGCATTCTCTGTTTTGTTTTTAATCTTGCCACAGGATATCATAACAATGAGTTTTTGGCTAATGCTTGTAGGCAATTTTACCTTATTACGTTACCCTACCCTCTCCATAACAAAAGAGATCCTTGCGGTTCAAGGTTGAGCCCACCCAGAGACGGTAATACTCAAGGAAGCATAGCACTGGAATTTCCAGTGGGTGAGAGTCCTGTTTTTTAAATTAAAAAAACCCTAAAGGTACATTGTGAATGAGGGTGTATCATAGCCACAATAGTTTGTTCTCTCTTTTAAGGTTTAGGGTATATTGTGACAGTCTTCCGAATATTAGTAAAAAATGTCTATGTTGCTGCAGCACCTTCAGCAGCAAATCTTTTAAGGCCTATCGGCCCTAGTTCAAGTCTTTCATGCTCCTGCAGCACAGAAGCATTCAGCTTTACAGCAGATGCCCTCAATGTGGGTACCTGTGACATCAGATCCTGCTTGGAGAATCCAGGTAGTTTGCGGGACACGTGGTAGGGTCTGGTAGACACAGGCTCACTCTCCAGAGTGGTGTGGCTGGCTCTCCTTAGCGATCAGAGCAACTTCCCACTTGGTTGATATATGGTAAGTCAAGTTCCTCCTAAGGGGTAAATTCAATCCTCAGTCTCCCAACTGGAGTCCCTCAAGACCACGTCATCCTTCTCACATCCTCCTGGTCCTTGGCGGTCATTCAGGGAAGATGTCTTGGTGTCGCTAGACCCACTGGTCGCAGCCTCACTCCAGTCCTAGGGGAAGGCTCAAAGTCTTTGAAGATTTGGTCCTGGCAGCCCCTCCTGACACACAGGATTGCCATGGCACCTTCTGGACACATTGTAGACTCCTCAGGTGCAGTCACCCAGACCACTGCTGTCCCTCCTGGCGTACAGGGTTGCCCCGCAACATTTACCAGTCCTGCCACGCTGGTCACACAACTACTTCAACAGTGGCCCACTCTGGCACATAAGGTCATCGCAACAACGTTGTGAGGTCTTGGCACCTTCTGCACAGCACTCAATACATGGCTTTGTCTAGGTGGCCTTCTCCTGGCAAACAAGGGTCACCAAAAACAGTCCTTCACATGGACTACTGCTCGATTGTGGCTCAGCTGAATCCTCATGCCTCATACAGACATTCCTCATGAAAGGGCTCTGTACTCAACCTTGTTCTCTTCAACACTCTCCTCTTCCCCCGCAGGGCACACTGGTCCTGGCAAGTAGGCAGGTGCTGGTGCTCCAGCCTCCAGGGCAGGTGGTCTTGGTTTCCCTGGGTGATAGTCCCTAGCCCAGCAGGGACCCATTCCTGCTCAGAGGCAGAAGCTTCCCCTTCTTTTTTTTGGTGACTCAATCTCCCCTTCTTATAGTCCTTTTCCAGATACCAAAGGTGATTTAGAGTCTGATTCTTTGACGTTTTCTGTTAGTGGTCTGCTTCTTTTGAAGTGGACACTTCTCCCTTCCTTTTTTCCCCATGAAAGATGTCTGTCATAGCAGGCAAGACTCTGAAACATTTTGTCCCACAACAGCGCTCATGGGAAAGACCAGAGTTCACACCTAGATGTCAGCCACAGCAATATGTGCATTAAAAGATTAATCCAGACCACTAGCTCTACTCCTTATGATTCCCTTATCAGCCCCATCTCTCTTCTTAAGATGTGTCAAGGCTCCATCCTTGTGATCTATCACAAATCATAAAACAGTATTTTGAAGTGTGAAGGGAGTCTCTTCCTTTTCCCTCTAGTGTGTGTTCCTCTCAGCTCACAGGAATGCAGCAATACACAAATCTGTCCGAGGGGATTCCTGTCCTCATGTCTTCACCAGACTGGCCTGGGCTTCTCCAAATGAAACCCAGGATCCTCTATCTAATGTATCATTGAAGGCACACTTACTTAGTGTATTTTTACAGCACACTTAAAGCCTCATTTGCGAGGCGCTAGCGGCACACTGTGCCCCTGGAGCGTTATTCTTAGGTTGAGCTTGGCAGCGTGCAAGCGCTTCTTTGCTGCCATGTTGTTATGTATCTGGGCTTTTAACCACGCCCACCTCACGCCCATCACTACCACTCATTCGTGGGCTTGCCCTTTAAAAACCCTTTGATGACATTGGTAAAAGCTTCACGTTTGTCTGTCCTTGGCTAATTGCACTTTTGCTGATACGTTTGACTGCAAGCAAACTTTTTTTTTCTCGGCTCGCTTATGTGAAACTGTTTTACTTTTCATTTTCAATTTAAGTGGCAAGACAAATCTGGTTAGGATTTGATAACACTAATAGCTCTAACTCGAACAAATGCGAGACCTATTGCATTGCAAATGCTTGTTTTATACTCTGGTGGCTTATGTTTTATATGTTATGCTGTCATCATTTCTTATTGATATGTTGTGTTCTGATGTATGTTTATTGATCCATTTTGATTCATTTTTTATAAAATGAAATGAACATAATTAGAATTATATAGGTCTGTGTTCCCCTTGTTCTGTTTATATTGATATTAATTGAGTATGCCATATTATATGTGTGTAACATGAACTATTCAGGCCACACTTAAAAAAAATATTCTTAGCCTGCACCTATCCTGTCACACTTTCCCAGGGTAGGTCAGATGCCCACCAGACCTCATAGAAACAAGCTGACACAGAGGTACCGGAATCTCTGGTCCAGCGAAGCATCACCACACAAGGTTTTTTCCTCCAAGGCTTATTACACATGAATATTGCCAGGACTTCCACACCAGTGTATTTAGACTCATCATACTTTCACATATGTTTCCTACAGGAATCAAGACTGATGTAGTGGGAGGTACCAGTTATTAGCTTTTGCTCTAAACCTGTTGACTTTCACTAAGTAAGTTCTACACATGCCTTTGGTTGTAAATATGCGTCTGGTAGTGGATAAATAAGAAGGGGGCACCATTGATGACGCTTTTTAATCTCACAAAACTGTCCAGCACATTGACAACCATGGAAGTCACAGATACTTCAGGTTGAGATGTACCCGAAGGACCACACAACGAGCAACAAAACCAAGTACAGAGGGGTCTTTAGGGGTGGGTGGTAACTGTAGACAGTTACAATAATGGTAGTGATGACAAGCAAACACCATGCACTTGATTCACCACCTCCTGTTATTGATCAAAAGGAACACACCAATGACGAGAAGCCTGGAACACTCTAAAGGACACATTAGTGTCCCCACTGGTAGCTCCTGTGAAGTATTTCCTTTCATTTTCTAAGAGTGCCAACATAGGCACAACAGGTCCCAGCAAAGTAGCAGAGACAACACCACATATATCTCCAGAGTGGAAGCACAAACAACAAAGATGTATTTTCTCTGCAGAAAATTTACTAGGTATGGTCAAAGGACACAATTGGACAAAAAAAGGTATGCTAAAGTAGGGTGTAAGAGTTTAACATGTTGGGTGGGGAGTACCTCATTAATTATCTCTCTTTACTCCCACTAAATAGAAGATGTAACCGCGCAGAACTAAGAACTTTGAACACACACAACCCCAAAGAAGAGATAATGTATCCCGCAGCCTACAGTAGGCAATGCTTACGTGTATACAATAAATGTGGATGGCATATTATACTACAACAGATATATATCAGTAAAAGCATGCAAACAGATATGGCCAATCACTGACCCCAAATGCAATTGGAACTAAGTAACCGGAGTCAAGGAGGCCCAGGGCAGCATGGTAGCCTTTTTCCTCACTTGCTCTTCGAGAGATGGGCAATTGAGATGCAGGGCACATCACCACCAATGTGCTATCCTACTGACAAGAGTCTGATAGCATTGCATGAGTGGTAGAGCAATGGAACACATTTCTTGCCCTCTTTGTGTGCAAAATGAATATTCACCTTTGTTTTAATTGGTTGTAGAGGGGCTTTTCTGACCACTGTATGACATATTATCTAATACAAAAATATTGACCCGCTCAAATTATGACCAAGGTAAGCATGGACAGGGGAGAGTACATTTACTTTTCTAAGTGCACAACTACCTACTTTAATGATGCTGTGCATGTCTGTATCCTACAGCTGATACTGTTGCAAATGGATATTTCAGAGTTGATATTACGGTACAGCACCTTTTTAGGTCGAGTGTAAGCTTTCGACCTTGAGTATACTTTCAGTATACTTCTTATGGCTTAAACTGATTTCATTTGTTGGTTGCAGTGTCCTTTAAAAATGTGTGCTCGCAACTTCATTTGTCGTCGGCGCTTGAAAGAAACAGCGGTTTGCAGTTATTTCCCTGTCTAAACTGAACTTTTTCTACATTACCTGCTTGCTTCCACTCCTGCCTTCGTCGCACTGAATACTGCCCTTTTCTCCGCCACTAGGCGGAGCCAAGTTGGTCTTTCCTCCGGTTGAGGAAACTTTAACCCCTTATTGCCCGTTTTCCTCATAATTCCAGTTTTATTTATATATAATGGAAATGGAGGGCTCCCCATTGAGAAAGAATGTCTCTGAAGAGGATGAGCAAATGAATGAATAACTGAGTGATTTTATTCAATGTTCTGTAGAGCAGGCTGTTTCAGCCTCTATCAATAAATTAACAAAAAAAAAAAGAAAATTCTATTCTTAGGTTGGTTTCCAAGACGATTTTGGCCCAGTCTGAGGAGGAAAGCAAAAAATGCCTTATCTCAAAAAAAATTCCTAAAACGGCGTTAGTTAGTGAGGTTTCCTTACAAAAGGCAGAGGACATGGCTCCTCACAAGGCTCCTTTAAAGGAGGGTTCTTCAAATATAAAATCTAAATCGTCTCTCAAATGCTCTAGAAAATCCAAGCATATTACTGCGCCTATTGTGGTTTCCAGTATCCTGGATACTGATGATGATGGTCCGGATTCTGTCTCTGATGCAGACAAATCTGATGATGCAGACTCTGAGTTTCCTCCTCCTCCAAAGAAAGTGAAGTTTACGGCGCAAGAGGCTGGTCAACCTCTGGTAATATCTGATGCGGAAGGGTTTCCTATGTTTAACCCAAATGATATTCACCACCCTAACTCTACAGAATGGTTTCCTGCGGATCACATGGGGGATTATGTGGCATCCAGACTACGCATGTCTTTGGACAAGCAATCCAGGGCTAAACTCCGTTCTGAATGCCCTCGACCTTTACCTTCCAACGTTACACCTACCCCAGCCATTGACCCTTCACTTATTACTTTCTTTACCAAGTTTGGCAAAGACCCACGTAAGGGCGTGGACAAAGCCTGGTCAACATGTCAGGACAAGCTTTTGGATGTAGTGGGTCCTCTCACCCACATATTCGACTTGGCCGAAGCTGCTCGTCTAGACAATTGTCCCATTGATCCAGTAGACTTGTCGTTATGGGTTCAGATATCCTTTTGTTTGCTAGGCAATGCCAATGCTGCAATCACCCATGAACGAAGGAAAGGCCTTCTTCTTAAACTGGATCCTAAACTAGTCAATCTGGCAGTATCAGACCCAGGCATCAAGGCAGAGGGGCTCCTTTTTAGGGATTCCTTCATCAAGGAGTTAAGTGAATATGTGTCAACCTTTGCCTCATTGGACAAGGCCCAACAGTCCCTCAAAAAGATGTTTAACAGTCGGTTTTTGCCAGGGCCAGCAGAGGCCGTTCCTATAACAACCAGGGTTCCCGTGGTGCCTTCAATGTCTCCTATCAGGAATACAGACCGCAATTTTATCCACAAAGGGGACGCGGTTTCCGCAACAAAGGCAACCGAGCTTCCAGACTTGCATCCCAAACCGGTAAGTCCTTTTTCTGGCCTTCCTATCATAGGGGGCTTTTTTTTCCAAAATGGCAGTCGATAAAATCAGATCCATGGGTTAAAGACCGTTCAAGGTTACACTATCGAGCTCTACTCAGAGCCTATTCAGCTTAATTTTCCTCAGCCTCCCAAATTCTCTCAAGGGAAAATCCAGGCTCTACTTCAGAAACACGCCATTGCTCCTTGCCAGTTAAACCCCACAGGTTTAATCAGTTCAGTTTTTCTGGTTCAAAAGAAAAACAAAAAGATGCGCCCAGTCATCAGCTTGAAACATTTCAACCAATTTGTCGTTTATCGTCACTTCCAAATGGAGGCTATTTTCCATCTCAGAGATTCTCTTCTTTAGGGCGATTGGATGGTTCGTTTGGTAGGCGTCCTGCCTATCTGTCAGTTCCTATGCATCCAGATTCCAGGAAATTCCTGCAGTTCGAATGGGCAAACCAATCTTTTTCCCTTTCTACCTTTCGGTCTCTTTTCAGCTCCCTGGTGTGTCACAAAACTCATGAGGCCGGTCATAGCTTTCCTCAGAGCACAAGGTGTCAGACTAATCATTTATCTAGACGATATCCTTATCATGAATCAGAACCGTTCTTTACTTCAGTCTCATCTCCTCTTGACTTGCACTCTTCTCACCGATCTAGGCTTCCTCATAAACAACAAAAAGTCTTCTCTAGTTCCAGTCCAACACATAGAGTTTTTTTAGGTTTTCTCATGGATTCTGTCTCAGGTACACTTCATCTTCCTCCCGCAAAAGTAAAATCCATAAAGTCTGATATTCTTCAAACCTTACGCAAGTCCCTTATATCCCTTAGATCTTTAGCAAGGATTGTAGGCCCTCTTTCCTCTTCCATTCAGGCCATTTTTCCAGGTCCTCTTCATTACAGAGCCCTTCAAAGACTCAAAATACATCATCTTCAAAAGGGTCTGGCTTATACAGACAACGTCGTCTTAGATCACGATTCTCACGCAGAACTCCAATGGTGGATAGAAAATTTAGACGCCTGGAATGGCAGGACTATATTTGCATCAGCCCCAGATCTAGTATTAGAATCCGATGCAAGCCTCTCCAGTTGGAGAGCCCGGTGTGGTACAATCTCGACTGGAGGCACATGGTCTCTTCAGGAGTCACAGTTGCACATCAATTGTTTAGAGATGCTTGCCGACTCCTTTGCGGTCAAAAGCCTGGCAAGAGACCGGGTTTGTTGTTCAGTTCTTCTCAGGATGGACAACATATCAGCGGTCAGATATATCAACCGTCTGGGAGGCACAAGATCCAAACCTTAAGGGGAATTAGCGAAAGGGTTTTGGGAGTTTTGTCTTCAAAGAAGGATTTCGGTCCAGGCAGAATACATCCCAGGCAATCTCAATACGGTAGCCAACTGGCATTCTCGTTAGCTTCAAGATTCCAGCGACTGGAAACTTCATCCCGCAATTTTCCAGGCTACTTCTCGCAAATGGGGTCCATTCCAGGTAGACCTTTTTGCGTCACGTCTCAATACTCAGGTACCCAGGTATCCAAATTCTTCAGCTGGCATCCAGATCCGTTAACTCTAGCCTTCGATGCTTTCTCTCAGAATTGGTCAGCATCTCTGAACTATGCCTTTCCTCCTTTCATCATGATGAAGAGGCTCTTAACGCACATAAGACGTCAGCGAGCAGTAGTAGTCCTCATAACTCCCTTTTGGCAATCCCAAGTGTGGTTCCCTTCTCTTCTAGAGTTGGCAATAGATTCCCCTTTTCTCCTTCCCTCCTGTCCAGACCTTCTCACCAATCCCCTCAGTCTCCTCACAATTTGATTCTAGACAACCTTCTCTCCCTTTCAGCATGGAAATTGTCGAGGATTCCCAAACAGTTCCTGCTCTTTCAGCAGAAGCTTCAAACTTCATCGAACATTCCTGGGCAACAGGCACAAAAAAAGTCCTATAGCTCGGCATAGCTGGTGCGTGGGAAAAAGTATCAATCCCCTTTCAGCAGATGTAACTTTTATAGTTAATTTCCTTGCAGCTGAAGCTAGTAAAGGTAAGTCATATCATACTATTAATCTTTACAGGTCGGCAATTTCTTCTTATCACCCTTACATTAACGGTAAGCCTGTTGGGGAACATCCTCTGGTTTGTCGTCTGTTGAAGGGAGTAAAGTTTTTCAATCTTCCTTTACCTAAATACAGTTCGTTGTGGAATGTCAATGTTGTTTTTAATCTATTTTTATCTTGGCCTGATAACGTCATGCTTTCATTGAAAAAATGTCCACGAAGTTAGCTATGTTACTATGCCTAGTCTCATTTAAACGTCTTTCTGATTTTAGAGCTCTCGATATCACTGCCCGTCATGTTACCCCTTCCGGGGTTTTATTTAATATCCATAGACGTACCGAAACTAATTTGACAACAGTGTTTTACCCCTACTTTCCTGACCACCCTAAACTTTGTGTAGGTCAATGTTTAAAGATATATGAACAACAAACAGCCGATTTGAGATCTTACTCAGCATCCCAACTCCTCATTTCCTTCAAAAAAACTTTCAAACCTGTTTCCTCCCGAACTCTAGCCTGTTGGGTTAAATGGGTTACGTCCTTAGCGGGTCTCAACACTTCCTCTTTTGGTGCCCATTCTGCTAGAGGTGCCATGGCTTCCAAAGCTTTTTGGGCTGGCTCTCATTTGGAGGACATTCTCAAATCGGCTGACTGGTCCAATGATAATGTGTTTAAAGTGTTTTATTGCAAACCAGTACAACATGCTGCTCCAGACGTTATTAATTCGCTTTAAACTAGCATAATATGAGCCTCCGGTCTTGCCATAAAATGTAGATTTTCCTAGTAATTTAAGAAGGAAAGTCTTAATTTTATTAAAGACACGGAGGCGAGTATTATCCCGCCTCAACAAATAATTGTATGATTGTTTCCCTCCCTTTCAGTATCATCTACTCCTTCACAGGCTTCGTCATGAACATCATCCTTCAGCGGATCATCACTGCTCATCTCCGTTTGCTTCGCTTCTTCAGCATCACCGTCTCCATCCAGATGTCCTTCTTTCCTCTTCCAAGATCCGGTTATTGAACTTTTGTCAAGACTTATTGGTTTTTGTTATGGCCTTTTGCATCATTTGTTCTATTTTACCTTTATTTCATACTGTTTGACCCTCGCACAAGAAAAGAGGGCTGTTCACAGTCAAGATAGGTATTTAGAGGTTTAATGCCCTGTGATTGGTGATACTACTGACTACTGTTTGTCTCCCATTGGCCTGTTTGTGTTTGGCCTTCTGGGAGTTGTTGTTTTTCTTGACTGCTGCTATTTAATAAACAAGAAAAGAAAATGCATAATACACGCCTCTGTGTCTTTAATAAAATTAAGACTTTCCTTCATAAATTACTAGGAAAATCTACATTACCTTCTGTAGGCTAAGGTCAACAACAAACTCACTAGCATCAAATCACATTCTTGCTCACACTTAAATCCACTCACTCACACTTATTCCCTCATTCACAGTCACTCTCACTCACTCATTGTCACTCACACTCTGTTACATCCCCTTACACCCCCTTACCCACATTCTTATTTATTTTCACTCACTCACTAACAAACACTCTTAATCTCACTCCTTCTCACTCAGACATACTGACACTCGGGCGCAGGTTTAATAATGCTTTGCACCAGATGTGCGTTGGTTTTGTGCCGCAAACCTGCACAAAGTGTTAGGGTGGTATTTAATATATAACACAAATCAGGATTGGAATAGTATCCCAAAGTAACACATCTGCTATGCACAGCTTTGAGTTATTTTGGATCGGCGGGGGGTTCCATGGATGGTGCATGGGTGTTCCCAAACAACCACCCCTGGGTTTTGAAGCAAATCCTTATCTACAAACATTGGTAGACAGGAATTTGTGCCACAATCTTACACCTTCTCGAGGCTGGCGTAACAAGGAGACATTTTTTTCTTTCTTCTTGTTTTCCGGACTTGGCATGTGTCCTCTCCTGCATTGTAGACCCACATGCTAAGTTAGAAGAGCCTTAGGGACACCTACCATAACAAAAACTATGAGTCAGAGAATGCTTACTCTCTTGCACTATGGCACAAGGGTGTGTGTGTTAGCGCATGGCTGCCAGAAGTGCACCGGCACACAGGGAGAGCAAAAATGCACTGTATCCTAGGAGATATGGCACATTTTTTGTTCTCTCCTTTTGATACAAGGCAGCGCAGTAACTTTGGTGAGCGTTGCCTGGCATAAAAAAAAAGTAAATCTAGACCTCAATGCCACACAGTCTCACTCGTTCCCTGTCACTAACTCTCCCTCACTACCATACACACACACATGCTTACACATACAGACACACTTGCTCTCACAAATACATGCTCTCTCTCTCACTTAAATACACTCTCACAGTCAAGATAGGTATTTAGGAGTTTAATGCCTTGTGATTGGTGGATTTAAACCATTTGTTCGTGCCACAGATGCCACCAATGCTCCCACTCTAGCTAAGGGCCTGAGTTTGGTGGATCGGGTTACTCCGTCACAAACATGACGAATATCCCGTCTGATGTATTACGATCCCATCATATCCTATGGGGATCGTAAGACGGTGGACAGGATATCCATCACGTTTGTGACGGAGTAACCCATCTATCAAACTCTGAATCCGGCCCTAAGTTTGCTGTATTTTTTATTACATCCATAGTGAATAGTAATTTAATATTATTCATTAAAAGTAAAATGAAAAACGGGCAGAAAATAAGGAATGCAGATCCGTTCTTGTATTTCTGGTGGAAATCAATAATCTCAAAGTCCGAACTAGAATCAGTTAGAGTCTCCTTGTTACCCACAGTACCAGGTGTCAACTGAGATGTTTCCATGTTACTGTCACCTACAAGAGCTGAAAAAGAAGAGTATTGAGATTTATCCATATAAACATTCCTAATATCCCCTGAACACAAATCCATAGAAGAACTTGCATCATGTTTTTCAGTATTTGTTGTGATTTTAGCAACTCTGCTTAAACTGCACCATGAACCATTATTCAACTCGACTGAGGTTTTTCCTTTACATACAACTTTGAATGCTTTGGAAAACTTTGACTCACCCTTTCTTACATGGTAAGGAAGTTTGATCTTGACATAGGGGGTCATTCTGACCCTGGCGGTCATGGACCGCCAGGGCCAACGACCGCGGGAGCACCGCCAACAGGCTGGCGGTGCTCCCATGGGCATTCTGACCGCGGCGGTACAGCCGCGGTCAGAAACGGAAAACCGGCGGTGTCCCGCCGGTTTCCCGCTGCCCTGGGGAATCCTCCATGGCGGCGCTGCAGGCAGCGCCGCCATGGGGATTCCGACCCCCTTACCGCCAGCCTGGCTCTGGTGGTTTTGACTGCCAGAACCTGGCTGGCGGTAATGGGTGTCGCGGGGCCCCCTAACAGGGCCCCACCAAGATTTTCAGTGTCTGCCAAGCAGACACTGAAAATCGCGACGGGTGCAACTGCACCCATCGCACTCCTTCCACTCCGCCGGCTCCATTCGGAGCCGGCATCCTCATGGAAGGGGGTTTCCCGCTGGGCTGGCGGGCGGCCTTCTGGCGGTCGCCCGCCAGCCCAGCAGGAAACTCAGAATAACCGCGGCGGTCTTTTGACCGCGCAGCGGTATTCTGGCGGTTCCCGCTTGGCGGGCGGCTCCCGCCGCCCGTCAAGCTCAGAATGACCCCCATAATCTCCAATTTTCACCTCAGTTTTATCAATGTTATTTTTGTATAGTTCTCCCTTATTTTTTTCCTTGTCAACTTTTGTTTTGGCCTCAGCATGCATTCTTTAAGGTCAATAATGGATCATTCTTTCCTCCACCATGCAGGGGATAATGTGGTGCGTGGAACACGCCCTTTGAGAATGGAAAATGGTGAAAACCCAGTTGTTAAATTGGGGGATGAATGATATGCCGAAATTTTCTCTTCAACAAATTCTTTCACATCAGTCTTATTGGTTACTGCTGACTGTACCGCCCCCACAATAACCCTGTTAAATCTCTCAATAAGGCCATTCATGTTTGGAGCATAAAGCAGAGTTTTTAAGTGCAAAATATTATTAACTTTCATGAATTTCAGAAATTTAAAGGATGTGAACTGTTTACCATTGTCTGTGACTATGCTACATGTTAACCCTTCCTTTAAAAAACTTTACAACACTGTCAGCGGTGGGTTGTGCAACCATTTGACTTCTGCTCATTTAGAAAAGTAATCAATAAGTACAAATACATGCATCTTGCACCTAGCTAGATTTTCATACGGTCCCAAAATGTCCAATGCTACTTTGTTCCATGGTCTTGTGGGAAGCTCATATTTACCTAGTACAACTTTACTGGTGACAAGAGACTTGTCATAATTAGAGCAAGTGACACAATGTTTGACAAATCCAGATCTGTGGGTATCCATATAGGGCCACCAAAACATTTCTTTGATTTTATTTTTAGTTAAAGTTTCCCCTAAGTGTCCTGCATGGGCCAAGTTAATAATATTGGGGGGAATCACTTTCGGGGGAATCACGCAATCATCATTTATGATTAAATCCCCTGATACAGAAATTGAATTTCTGACCTTCCAAAATACCTCCATAGATGGTGACAATAACTTTTCACAAGGACATTCTTTGTGACAAAACTTTTGAATGTTTTGTAATTCTTCGTCCTCACTACAACTCTTTCTCCAGGCATCCGTGGAAAACTCATCTTTACATAAGGGAGGTATATGATCTATAGCAGCAACCACACATTCTTCTAATGCCTTAGGAATAATCTTAACAGAATTGTCAGGTAGTCTAGACAGACAGTCAGCCACACAATTGAGAACTCCTTGAATATGTACTGCTTTAAAATTATACTCATAACTTTTTCACAAAATCCAGACTAGACAAAAAGATGCTCTACCTGTCCCATTACTGTTTAGTAAAGGTAATAGAGGTTTGTGATCCATTTTAATGGTAAATTCTCTGCCGCATAAATATGTTTTGAAATATTCCACTGCCCATGTGCATGGTAATGCCTCTCTCTCAATAGTTGAATATTTAGACTCAGAATTTGGAGAGGTCTTGATGCAAAAGCCACAGTATTTTCTGTGACGTGATTTTTCTGAGTAAGTATTGCCCCTGACCCCTCAGAGCTGGCATCCACATATACACAGCAGCGTAAAATTTGATTGAGCTGAGACAACAGTGAGGCCTCAATAATGCTTTTTTTTAAGCTTATCATACGCCTCCTGATGTTCACTCAACCATGTAAACCTTACTCCTTTTTTAAGTAAATTTCTTAAAGGCAACGCTATTTGGGAAATTGATATACAAACCTGGAGTGAAATTGACACAAACCCAGGTAAGATCTTAACTGATTCTCAGAAAAGTCCCCAGCAAGGGAGAAGCTGGCTGACAGCTACAAACAGAACAAATCAACTGTCACACTTATTCAAATAATACATTCTAAATAGAATACAAGAGCTTGCTCCCACGCGCAGATGCACGCACGAGAGGCTGTAAACACTCGTGCACAAGTAAATAAAAGTACTTTTTGCTGCTGTAATCATGAACTGCTATAAAATACCTACGCTGTTAACTACTACACACATGTACCAAACTATTTACTACAGAATACATTTTTAAGGGGGGTGTAACACCCAAACCCCTCCCTGCGCCCCGTCCACCTGCAGCTACGCCCCCGGAAACTCCCGCTGAATTGCTCATCACAAGGCCCACTCTACGCATCCCCAGTGAAACAAACCAAGTTTATAAAGATGTTTTAAAAAAACATTCTTTGTTACCTCTAAGTGGGTCAAGCTGAGCAATCAACAAGAACCGACTTGACCCCGGGGTCAAGGACTCCTTTTTCTTCCTGTAATTTCCTGTAAGTTCTTTCTTTGTGCAGTATCAGTGGCGGGGGAGAAATACTTTAATCTTTGTGTGGGGGACGAGGAGACATGATTGCAGCTTTTTTGCACAGAGCAGCATCATTAGGTGCCGGGAGAAGCTTTGATCTTTTATTTTAACAAAAGGTGTCGGAAAGATGCTCGGAATCAGGGATGCCAGAGCGGCCATGATGCAGGTATTGATAATAATTGCAGCACTTATTTTTAATAGGGCCCATCCCTATAGCCTTGGTTGTACAGCTGACAGGCTTTTCACACACTGAGGATGCAGTCGGAGCCCTTATTAAAACAAAACTCATACAACAGCACCCCATAAATCCTGGTGTGTGGTAATACATAACTGTAGAAACCAAGATCTGGTAACTACACAAGAGAACACAGTTCAACGTATGAGATCAGCCATGCCACTTTGAAATATTGCATGAATGCATCCTAAAGGCCCAAAAAGACATACAGGTGCCCATACATGTGAATGCACCTATGTACACAAACATACAGCCATTCATGCACACTGACCAATAGATAAACATCCTGCTGTGGACCTATGCACAAAGACACCACACATACATACACACATATAGCATGACATGAGTGGGTGATGGAGTGGCCCTGTTGCAGGATGAATGAGAGAATGAATGCTTGGTGATAGGGGTTGAGAGCGCCTGTTGGTACCCTGTTGTGAATCTCCCAGTTTGGGGTTGGGGGCACCTGGTTAGATCTCCTAAGCATCAGTGGCTGGAAAAGGACAATAGCTACTTGTCCCCCCGCCCACCCCGTGTTAATTTCCATAGGAAAGTTTGCTCTCCAAATCAGAATAAAATGGATGAACAGAACAAAACTAAATATGGCTGAAAGTTAAATCTTTACAGAGAAAACATGCTTTTTGAGAGTTGGTGTGCATTTGTCCAATTGTTTTAAGGAAATTTGCATTTAAGGAGGTGCTCAGCCTGGGCTTGGCCTGGTTAAAAGGTTAGGTACATCTGTTCCAGCTGGAATATCGCGACACCGAAAAATTAAAAAATAGGGTCCCTCTGATTGGATGAGGGAGCTCGTTCTCCCATCATCCATTTTGGTACCATGGGACTGGTACAAGTTCTGCGGTACCAAGCAATCTGATTGATTGGCTGCAACTCAAAAGAAAATGTTGCAGTGCCCGTTATAGGTCCCTAAAATATATTTTGAAACATGGTATAAGAGAGCAGGGTAAGGATCCCCTGACCCCCAGTACTTGTGTGGGAGACCAAGAGGGACTCCCCCCAAACCTAAATAAAAAAAAAACATTTTGTACCATGGGTACTGTGGTACTCTGCAGGACCAAGTATAGTCCTCTCATACAGTGCCGCAAAACTCCCAGGGGAGCTGCCGCTCTTGTTTTACTTCCATTGTACCAGAGTACTATGCAGACTTCCCCTGAAGAACTTTGCATGCTTTGTAGTACCATGGAGGTGAAGCTTGCCTGATAGGCACCACAGGACTACCACAGTGCCGGACAAAATGTAGCTAAATATTTAAAAAAAAAAAAAAAATTGACTATGTGGGTTGGGCACCCTGTGGAATTTGACCCAAGCGTTGCATAGTGGGGGCTTGCCCAGTCATAGTGGGTTTGGATGTACACTGGTGGTTGGGTGCTGTTATGGTCCCCTGGGAATACTGTGGAGCCCAATATTTCAACAGTAACAAATAGAGAAAAGAACAGATATGGGTTGGGGTCCTCCAGAGATTGGCAGGCCTTGGACCGGAGTGGGTGCAGTACCTGCAGGGAACCCGCATGGTGCACTGCTAAAGGCCGTGCACAGCTTGGGGTTGCATGCCCATTTGCGGTTGGGTGTGGTCGGCCAAGCCCCAGCTGCTCATGGTGAAAGGGGGTTGGGCAGCTGTGGCATGAATACGCATGGGGCTTGGCCAGAGTCCAGGCCTTGCAGCCAACCTCTCACTGTGCACGGGTAAAGGCTGTGTGCAGCAGGGTATTGGCTGGCCATGGTGGGAGTTTTCCAGCCAATCTGTTAAGTGCACTGCCAAGGCTCGTGCATAGTAGGGAGTTGGGCAACTGCAGGCAGTTGTGCGGAGGCCTGGCAAGCAGCCAGGTCCTGCAGCTGACCCCCAGCTGTGAATGGCCAAAGGCTGTGTGCAGCACAGGATGGGACAGGTGTGACGGAATTGAGCACACAGTCCGGACAGAGGCCAGGCCCTACAGCCAAACCCCTGCTGCGCACGGCCAAAGGCCATGTGCACCAGAGACATTGGCTGAATAGGATTAAGAAACTTCAGAAATCTATTGAGAAAACAATATGTTAAAGTGATGTTATAGTTAGGCATGATAATAAGATCTTGCCTTACGATAAAAAAACAAATTAAAAAAACAAAAGTGAAAGTGGCGTTATAGTTAGGTTTTGAAATTGTATAAAAACTGTTTAAAAAAAACTAAAATATTAAAGTCACAAGTTCTAGTTTATTGAGCTAACTATAAAATACCTCCTCTGCCATGCACTGCTAATGACTGCACATGTTACATTATTCATGATATGATAAACGACATCCTTAATTACATCACCAATGAAATCACTGATAGCACCAGAGCCATACGTAGCATAGAGTTACTGTGTTGTGCATAACTTGGAAATGGTGTAAGCTCAGAGACATCTATTGTGGTGCATGTAGAAAGTAGGCCCAGGCAAAATTTGCATTACACTGGTGTAATTTGTGGAATTTCAGTAATATTGAGTCACTCTTGTTACGCACAGTGTATGGAATGACACTCCTATGGATGGCACATCATGTAGTTATGCGCAATTAGCTTCAAAAAATTACTGTAAATGTGCCAGTCACTGTAAACATTTACCACAAATGAACAATGCAAACAACAGAGTGGAAGGGGTTTTTGCTCACCGTGATTTTGTTTTTTGCACTATTATTTTACTGCAAAATGCTTCATAGGGGGTCATTCTGACTTTGGCGGGCGGCGGAGGCCGCCCGCCAAAGTCCCGCCGTCAGAATACCGCTGCGCGGTCAAAAGACCGCCGCAGTAATTCTGAGTTTCCCGCTGGGCTGGCGGGCGACCGCCAGAAAGCCGCCCGCCAGCCCAGCGGGAAACCCCCTTCCATGAGGATGCCGGCTCCGAATGGAGCCGGCGGACTGGAAGGGGTGCGACGGGTGCAGTTGCACCCGTCGTGATTTTCAGTGTCTGCTTGGCAGACACTGAAAATCTTGGTGGGGCCCCCAGGGGCCCCACGACACCCGTTACCACCAGCCAGGTTCTGGCGGTCAAAACCCCGGTAAGGGGGTCGGAATCCCCATGGCGGCGCTGCCTGCAGCGCCACCATGGAGGATTCCCTAGGGCGGCGGGAAACCGGCGGGACACCGCCGGTTTCCCGTTTCTGACCGCGGCTGTACCGCCGCGGTCAGAATGCCCAAGGATGCACCGCCAGCCTGTTGGCTGTGCATCCGTGGTCCCTGGCCCTGGCGGTTTTTACCGCCAGGGTCGGAATGACCCCCATAGTGTCTAAAGTAGATCCAAGGATGCATCTTGCCCTAAAATACAACACTGAATGCTAGTTTTGCATTATTCATAGGTACACATCTGTTTCAAAGTAGGTTGTGGCTTATGGCCATAGCCAGTTTCAAACAAATCTGTGAATAAGGCTAAAGCTTCTGTTGACAACAGATTATCAAACTGTGAATATCTGGGGACGTGCCTGTATTAAAGAATTGTAATACAGTGTTATAGACAAATTCTATGTACAAGGATATATATGAGGTGTAATACATACATAAATCCAGTATTTGTAAAGCAAGACAAATCACCCATGAGGGTCTTAAGGCGCTGTATTGTAGGCACAGGGAGATTAAGTGATTTGCAAGAATCACAGGATGTTGAGCAGACACCGAGACTCGAATCTGGATCCCCCAGCTCCGAAGTCAGCAGCTCAGGCTATTACGCCACATCCTCTCCCTTTGTGAATGTTTATTTCCAGAGCTTTGGTGAAGATTTTGAGGCTTTGCTGATTGTTGAATTAAGTAAAATATAGGAATGTCCCACTTAGAGGTGGTTTATCTCAGACTGATGTTGTAAGCATGGCTCTAAGGTTGCAAGCCATTGTGCCCATTTTAAGAACTATGAAGAGTTGTCCAAATGGGCCTTGGCAAAGGTCTCTTGGAAGCAGCAAATGCATAACTGTCAAGCTATTGGCTTAAAATTGCAAGTCGTGTGAAGCTTTTAAAAGGGAAATCCCGTGAAAGTGAATAGAGTATCAACTCCTTTTTTGAAGTGTATCTAAGGTATAAAAAGGGGGTAACCCCATTAAAATCTAAAGAGGTATTTTGTTTGTTAAGTGGGTTAATACCAGTAAACTGAGGGTATCATCCACCAAAGATGGGTCACTTTACAGATATGCTGTGTGTCCAGCATGTGGTCAAAGATTATATCCATTATCACATGACTGGTGATGGGAAATTGGCCACAAGTGTATCATGTTGAATTACTTCAGGTTCACAACTCCTAAAGGACTCTTGGCAGGGGTGTGTGTGTGTGTGTGTGTGTTGTGCAGTGTTTTCAGCACGATTGGTGATAGAAAATTGGCCACAGGTGTATCTGTTAGAAATTGGGTCTCTAGTTGGCAGAGGTATGCACCCAGTCCAAGTAGGGACCTCAGTCCTAGTCAGGGTAAGTCACAACGCAATCTAAATTATCCTGTGCTCACCCTCCAGTAGCTTGGCACAGATCAGGCAGTCTTAACTTAGAAGGCAATGTGTAAAGTATTTGTGCAATAACTCATACAGTAACACAGTGAAAACACCACAAAACGTACTCCACACCAGTTTAGAAAAATAGATTATATATATATATATATATATATATATATATTTATATTTGAATAAAATAAGACCAAAACGACAAAAATCCAATAAGCACAAGTCAAGATATCACTTTTTTAAGGTTTAGATGATTCTCAATCCTTAAGAATCAGTGGTTGTATCCTTTAAATGCACAGTACTAGGGTTGTGTCAAAAATAACACTGAGGGCTGCAGAGAAGGAGATGCATCGGAAAGTAATTTCTTTCCAAGCAGCAAGGTGATGCAGCGATTTCCAGGAGCGCAGCCTTGGTTCCTCACTGCGATGTGGGGATATTTTGACACCCAGGGACAATGCGTGGAAAATCTAAAACACATTGTGAAGAAGCAATAGGTGCTGCATGGATCTGGCAGGCAATGTGGCAATATTTCAGCCGAGAGACAGATGCTGCGTCGATACTGCAGGCGTTGTATCAAATTTTGCAGGCGTTGCTTTGGTTTTTCTGGTGCTATGAATTTTCTCCTTCAGATGAAGTCTTTCATGGTCCTGAGACTTCAGAACACGGGCAAGCCCAGTCCAAGGCCTTGGAAAGCAACTGTGGGGGAGGCAGAATTCTCCCAGCAGAGTAAGGGACCAGGCAGGCAGCAGGGCAACAGGCAGGAGAGAATGCCTTCCAGAAAAGCAGACCAGATGAGTCCTTTGGGCAGCACAGTAGTCCCTCTGACAGAGTTCAGTCGTAGGTCCAGATATTACTGATTTTAGGGAGTCACAGACCCAGTATATATACCCAAATGCGCCTTTGAAGTGGAGGAAAACTTCAAAAAGTGGGTTTGAAGTGCACCAGTTCCCCTTTCAACCCTGTCGTGTCTGCCAGGAGACCTGTGTTTGTGGGGGGAGGGGGGTTATCAGTCCTTTTTGTGAGGTCAGGCCACTAACCTTTGCCTTGAAGTGTAACGGAGAGCCCCTCCACCCTTCCTGCCCGGGAATACCCATCAGTATGCAGATGAATACAGATGCAGCTGAGTGTCCTGTGTTTGTGGCTTTCTGGGTGGAATGCAGAAGGGGAGCAGTCAACTGACCAGATGTGGATTGAAGACAGGCTGTAAGTGCAGCGAAATGCCTACTTTCTAAAAATGGCATTTCTAAATAGGGATGTTAAATCCAGCTTCAGCACCAGTAGGCAGGATTTCTCATTACCATTCCAACCATACAAAACATGACAATGCCACTCCTTTCAGATCAGAAATTACCACTTAAACCCATATAAGGGAATCTCTAATGTTGTCCTATGAGAGGAGCAGGCTTCACAGTAGTTAAAAACGTCTTTGGAAGTTTTTCAATACCAGGACAGGTAAAGCTTACAAGTACATGTCCTGCCTTTTACTTACATAGCACCCTGCCCTGTGGGCCACGCAGGGCCTCCCTTAGGGATGACATAAGTAATAAAAAGGGAGTTCAAGGCTTGGCAAGTAGTTGTAAATGGCAAGTTGAAGTAGCAGAGAACTGTACACACTGGCCTTTCAAAGGCAGGACTGGGACATTGTTAAGGGGCTATTTATGTGGGGGGCCCAATCAATGCTGCAGGCCTACTAGTAGCGTTTGATTTACAGGCCCTGGGCACATATAGTGCACATTAATAGGGACTTATAAGTAAGCCAAATATGCCAATTGGGTATGAGCCAATGTTACCATGTTTAGGGGAGAGAGCACAAGCACTTTAGCACTGGTCAGCAGTGGTAAGGGGCACAGAGTCCTGAATCCAGCAAAAATGAGTTCAGAAAAATGGAGTGAGGCAGATTAAAAGTTGGGGGAAGACCACCCAAAGGCTGTTAGGTTTGACTGTATGTTGAATTACTTCAAGTCCACAACTCCTATAGGATGCTTAGTGTGTGTGTGTGTGTGTTCTGTGTGTTGTGTTTTCAGCCCCATGGTTATTGTGTTGGCTAGCTATTAGTAATCTATGGAGATGGGAGGAGCTCGTGTGGAGCCGTTCATATCTGCATATCGAAACATGATGCATCTGTTTGAGTTGGTAATTTGCATTTGTAGTTGCCTTATTGGTATGGTTGATTAAATTCAACCTGCTGCCATAGTGAAACAAAACAAATTGGCATTCTTAACAAGGAAGGGAGAGGAGTCAAGAATGTTTGTGGAACATAACCACTTTTGAACTAGTGTAGATTATGCCAGTGGCGAGATGAGATGAACCTCTGTATTTTAGAATTAATTTTGAGATGGTGTATCATCAGCCAGGTGTTGGAGGCTGGCCTGCTGTACGGTGGACACCTGTGCTATTGGCACCTGATATCAGGTCCAGGCAACCCTTATTAGCAAGTGTTACAGTGTCTAGGAAGCCAGGGCTCTCTAGTGATAGCTGGGGAGAGCAGCCAAGACATATCTAGTAGGAGTGTAAAGCACTTGCAGTACCACAGTAGTCACACAGTAACTTGTCACACATGAAAGGAACCACACAGTGTTGCAAAAATAAAGGTACTTTATTATAGTAACACTGAACCAGAATACTATAGGCGATCCCTCCTCGCGGAGGTAAATACACACAAATTATACTCAGCTAAGTATTAGGACTTAGCATAAAACATTAAAAATAAGCAAGAAATAGCAAGGGCCCTATAGGGGAGCCAAACCATATACTAAAATAGTGGAATGCAAGAATGGGCCCCCCACCAGAGGTTATGGAGTTGTTAGCCAAGGGCTAGGAGAGTATGGAACCCCAAGAGGTGAGTAGCTAGAAGACCCCCAGCGACCAGGAGAGCAGAGGTAAGTTACCTGGTCATCCCTTAGGCTAATATGGGGACTTAGAATTGGAACAGTGCAAGAACAGGACCAGACCAGTGGAACCCAATGGTGGATTCCAGATGAAGAGGACTTGTGGAAGTAGGGGACAAAGTTCAATCCATGCAGAAGTGTCCAGGCGAGGCAATGCCCACCCTTCTGTGGGTGAAGATCTGGGACAGCGTGATGAGTGAAGGCCAGTTGCGGAGTCCAGGAGCTGACTGAGTCCCTGAAGTCATCTGAAGTCATCTAGGAGCTGTACCTCGACGGTCGCTGGATGCAGATGGGTCAGTGTCAGGAGGACCACCAACATGCACAAGCAAATGGAGCTGAAGAAGATTTGCAGGGCTCGAGGGGACCAGCAAGGTCCTGGGGACTCGACCCTTCGAGGGGAGTCCGGGCTGACCCTAGGAAGACAGAAGAGCCAGCAGAAGCCGTCGGAGCCCCCACGAGCAACCCACTGGCAGCAGGCACAGTAAGTTGCAGTAAGGACCAAGCAGCACACCTGAAGAGGAGTCTCATGTCACTGGATCAGCAGAGAGGAGACTGTCCTTGCAGAGGTAGAGTGCTGGAGGCCAGGGCTACTCGGAGTCTGAAGATCCCTCGGAGCAGGAGTCAACAAGCCCTGGTTGCTGCACCAGTCATGGTGCACAGGGATTCTATACTGGAGGAAGAGGCAAGGTCTCATCATCTCCCAAGTTGGACAGAAGGCAAAGAGGATCCACAGGACCCCTCAGAACTACCACCTGTGTTGGACAATCCTCGCAGATCCAGAGGACAGAAGATCTCAGCAGCCGGACGTCATTGCCTTAGCTGCCTGCGGATGCAAGGGAGTGACTCCTTCACTCCAATGGAGATTCCTTCTTGGTTCTTTGGTGCAGCTGAATTCTCGCCAACCCGAGAGGATGCACAACCATGGAAATGTTGCAAATACTGGAAGGAGCCGAAGAAACAATGTTGCAAGTTGAGGTCGCCTCGGGAGTTCCAACCTTGTTTGGTTCCTGTGAAGTCCAGCAGTGGTTCTGGTGGCCAGGAGCAGAAGAGGTCAATGCAGAGGAGTCCTGGTAGAGTCTTCCATGCTGAATCTGGGGACCCCCTCACAAGGGAATCCCTAAATAGCCCAAAAAGGGGCTTGGTCATTTTGCAAGGTGACCACCAATCAGAGGGGTTCACTGATGTCACCTGCCTAACCTGAACACTCATATGCTCCCAGGGGCCTCTGCCCATCTTGGTTTCAAGATGGCAGAATCAAGTGGCCACCTGGAGGAGCTATGGGCACCACTCCTGCTGTGGTGATGGACAGGGGAGTGATCACTCCCCTTTCCTTTGTGTAGTTTCGTGCCAGAGCAGGACTGGTGCAAACCAGATTATACAAGGAGTGCACCAACTGTGCCCTTCAAAGAAAGCCGGTGGCGTGGGGAGGCTACCCCTCCCCAGCCTTGTAATGCCTATGTGTAAGAGGCTGGCCCTCTATGTAGTGTGCAAAACTAGACGCACTATGCAGGTGGTCCAGGCAACCACTTGTTGGTTTCCAGAAGTAAAAATTAGACCACCTAATGCTCCAGTTTTTATGGTAGCTGGTCGAGCAGTTAGGCTAATCCAGGAGATGTGCAAAGCATTTACTCTACTCACAAATCCAGTCGTGCACCACACACACTCAATGAATAACTGAGACCAGAATTTATAAAACATACTTCAGACTTTTAGATAAAGATCAAGATCTTTAAGATATGTTAAGTACTTTTTGAGATATGACTTTTTTAAAGTTTTGGTAAAGTTAGTCTTTCTGTGCGTAATTACGCACCACTGGAATCAATGTCACCATTAAAAATGCATTAAAATCGTACAGTAGGGTTACCAGTCTCTTCTTTTGTAGGATGGTCACAGCAGTCGGTGGGCACCTTGTGCCAGCTGGGCAGCCTCAGGCGGCTCTCGGTTCCGGTGGGAGCAGCATTGGAAAGCTTCTTGTTACAGGCACAGGGCCACCTGGAGGGGCCACTTGGAAAAGGAGCTGGTTTGCAGATTTAAAGATGGTGCCTTGGGGGCCCCTTGGACTGTCCAGGTTGCACGGGGGTTGGGGATCCGTGAAGCAAGGCTGGTTCCTCGTTGCAGAGCAGCCGGATGCAGGGCGGTTTGGAGATCCAGCAGCAGTGCGCAACACAGTCCATTGGAGCTGGAGGTGAGTCTGTTTGAGGGCTCCTCACAGGACAACGGGGGCACTCTGGTCGGAACAAACACAAACCCCTTGGGGAAGAGCCCAGGCTCTCTGGTTTGGGAACAATGCCCTTCCTGGGTGGAGGAGCTAACACCCCCTCCCTCAGGAATGTGAAACACCCTGGCGGTGAGCTTCAAAGGGCTGCTGCCATGGAAACTCGAGCCCCCAGGCCTGCTGCTAGCAGCAGATGGCTTCCCCCTTTGCTAATCTGACTTTTGGCAGGAGCAAAGGTGGGATACCAGACAAAGGGTAGGAGGAGTGGCCTCACTGAGCATGCACCACCCCTGCGAAGTGGACCCTCCATTTTATTTTCCTCCATCTTGGAATGGAGAAAAACAGCCAATGAGGTTTAGGAAAGTGACCCTTCCCACAGGAAGTGGTCACTGTAGTGGCTGGAGCCACCCAAGGGTAAGTGTCTCATTGGACACTACCAGGTTCCCCCTAAAACGGCCACTAAATTCAGTATTTAGTGGGCTTGCCTAGACCAAGAAATCAGATTGGAAAAGACAAAGAAGACCAGCACCAAAGAAGATCCAAAGCAAGAGAACTGTGGACCTGCTGCAGAAGAAAAGGCACCAGACCCTGCCTGCTGCACACAGGACCCGAAAATCGCCGCTGCGGAGGAGCTGGACAGTGGACCAACCCCAAGAAACCCAGGGGACCTCCAGGCTTCAAGAATCACCCCAGATCTCCCTTCTGAGTGGAGGCACCACTCAACAACCAAGCAAGAACCAGCAAAACAGTGAGGGTCACTTCAACTGGCCGGCCGATATCTCCGCAACCGGACATTGCAGCCGGACCCAATGACACATTGACAACTACCCTGAGTGACCTACGAGTGGCACTGCACCCTCTAGTGGCAGAGTGACGCCAATACCCTGGGTACTTGTCAGCTGACATCGGACAAGCAGAAAACCAGCTCCCCCAGAGCTGAAAAAGGATCAGGAGGAAGTCCCAGTCGAGGGACTTCAGGAACACCCCGGACCTCCGACCAGAGTACCCCTGTTGTCCTGTAAGCGGCCCTCTAAGAAGCTTACTTCCAGCTCCAGTGGACTTTGTTGCGCACAGCATACAAGACCTCCAAAACGCCCTGCACCTGGCCACCCTGGGCCTTGCATTGCGGGATCTGCTGTGTACCCCAGGTCCCCAACCCCCTGTGACCTTGACAGCCAAAGGGGACCCTCCAGGCACCACTTTGAATTTGTAAACCAGCTCCTTTTCCAAGTGGCCCATCCAGGTGGCCCTGTGCCTGTGCCAAGAACTTTTGCAACGCTGCTCCTGCCGGAACCGGGAGCTGCCCGAGGCTCTCCAGCTGGCACGAGGTGCCCACCGACCACTACGACCACCATGCAAAGGAAGAGACTGGTAACTCAACTGTGCAATTTTGAATGCCTTTTTAAAAGTGACTGCCTATTGATTCCAATGGTGCGTAATTACGCACAGAAAGACTAACTTTATTACAACTCATATGACCCCGCCTACCACCATGGTTTTCGTGGCAACAGTACCACCACGAAAACCATGGCGGTAGGCACTATCAGTGACAGGGAATTCCTTCCCTCTCACTGATAGGTGTCTTCCCCGCCCCCCTCCTCCGGTGTCCCCCCCACCTTCCCCTCCCACTCCAGACCCCCCAACATACACGCACCTTCACGCACCGAACACACGCATATACACTCATACCCACATTCATCCATGCACGCATACATCCATTCACATACACATCCACACATACTGACAGACATACATGCACACATGCATTCACACAACACAACATACACGCACTCACACATCCATACATGCACACTCGCATCCACGCACGCACAAACATACACACACACCCCCCACACACACACAACACCCCGTACCTCTGTCAGAGCATCCAACATACCTGATTTCAGGGGGCCCTCTGGCAGGAGACAGGACAGGGCGCTGCTGCCAGCAGCAGCGTACGCCAGCAGAACACCGCCAGACCGTATCATGTGTCGTGATACGGTCTGTGGCGGTCTACTGGCGTGGCGGAATTCCGGCTACAGTCAAAATTTGGCGGACAGGTGGTAGCTGCGATGACGGTATTTTGGCGGCCGTCGCAGCGGCGGTAGGCGGTTTGTACCGCCAATGTTATAATGAGAGCCTTTGTGTTTGCTGATACCACTTTTACAATTGTGTTAACACATGAATAACTCTCCAAATTGTCTTTTAGATAATTGTTTTTGTTTTTTTCAATTGACTAACATTTTTTACAGATTTTTAAAACTTTAGAAAAAGTTTAAAAGTCTTTGCTTTAGTTGGTTTTCCAAAAAGGGAAGTTCTAAATTCCAAAAAGGTCCCAACTTTAGTAAGATGAAAATGTCTGATTCCGAGTCCAGAAACTAGGAGCTCAACCTGGACCCTTATGAGGCATATCACTATGACCAATTAAGGAAACTCTGCAGACTATACAAACTTCAAATTGGAAAAGGCCCAAAACAGAGAAACTAAGGTTTCTGGTGGCTCAGTATGAAAAAGATCATCCCCCAGCTGATGATGATGACTCTGAGGTGGATGAAGATCCTGTGGTAAATGGAGATGAGGGTAGCTCCTCTTCTCACACAAGCTCTATAGCACCCACAGATATAGACCTGGAAATTGTCAGGCTGGCCAAAAGACTGGCATTAGAAAGTCAGCTTTTGGAGATAGAACAGAAGAGAAAAGAGTTGGGTTTGGCACCCATCTCCGGTGGCAGCATACAAGGGTTGAAAGAAAAGGCTTTCAACATTAAGTTGTCCCTCCCTTCACTGAAGGGGATGATATAGTTGTTAGACTTTTCATCCTTGGCGTGGTCTCCCTTAACTTTTTGCCTCTGTTGCCCAGGTTGTTGATGGGTGCTGGACTCTGATTTTACAATTTTTGTTACTCTGGGCACTTTACCACTGCTAACCAGTGCTAAAGTGCAAGTGCTCCTGTTTAAAATGTGTACGTAATTGGTTCTCCATGATTGGCATATTTGTTTTACTGTTAAGTCCCTAGTAAAGTGCACTAGAGGTGCCCAGGGCCTGTAAATCAAATGTTACTAGTGGGCCTGCAGCACTGGTTGTGCCACCCACACAAGTAACCCTGTAATCATGTCTCAGACCTGCCACTGCAGTGTCTGTGTGTATATTTTTACACTGTAAATTCGACTTGGCAAGTGTACCCACTTGCCAGGCCTAAACCTTCCCTTTTCTTACATGTAAGGCACCCCTAAGGTAGGCCCTAGGTAGCCCCAAGGGCAGGGTGCAGTGTATGGATAAGGTAGGACATATAGTAATGTGGTTTATATGTCCTGACAGTGAAATACTGCCAACTTCGTTTTTCACTGTTGCAAGGCCTGTCTCTCTCATAGGATAATATGGGGGCTACCTTTAAATATGATTAAAGCGTAGATTCCCCTAGAGAGTAGATGGACATGTGGAGTTTGGGGTCCCTGAACTCACAATTTAAAAATACATATTTTAGTAAAGTTGATTTTGAGATTGTGCGTTTGAAAATGCCACTTTTGGAAAGTGAGCATTTTCTTGCTTAAACCATTCTGTGACTCTGCCTTGTTTGTGGATTCCCTGTCTGGGTCAGTTTGACAGTTGGGTTGTTTTTCATCTCACACTAGACAGTGACACAAAGGGAGCTGGGGTGTAACCTGCATTTCCTGATTAGCCATCTCTGCTAGGAGGAGTGGTCACTCTCCTCTGAAAGGACTATGCCTGCCTCTGACAATGCAGACTCCAACCCCCTGGTGTGTGTCTGAGGCCTTGCCTGGGCAAGGCAGAATTTCACAAGTAGGTGTGAGTCCCCTTTGAAGAAAGGTGACTTCAAAGACTAAAATGGGTATAAGAAGGGCACCCAAATCTACAGACTTTAGAAACACTTCTGGAACCAAGAGGAACCTCTGCCTGGAGAAGAGCTGAAAGCTGAGGAAGAAGTGCTGCCCTGCCTGTGACTGTGCTTTGTGGAGCTTTCCTGCAGTGCTGCTTCTGCCAGAGTAAGAGGGCAAAGACTGGACTTTGTGTGCCTTCCATCTTGTGAAGAAATCTCCAAGGCCTTGAGTTAGAGCTTGCCTCCTGTTGTTTGAAGTCTCAGAGACAGCAAAGACTTCTCTCTGCCAGCACCTGGAGTCTCTGGAGAGACTCCTGCTCTGACAAGTGGTGCCCTATCCAGTCCCTGGGCCCTTGAAAGGAAAGCTGGTGGAAATCCAAGGAAATCGACTTCGGACGACTCTGGACCGACGCCGCTGCTGAATCCGGTAACACCGCCTGCACCCGACGCCGTGACCCTCCCTGGAACGCGACGCTCTTCGCAGGCCCGACGCCGCTGCAGTCCCGCTGAAGTCCGCGACTCTGTGGAAGTCGCCGCACCACGTCGTGACCGACGCCGCTCGAAGTGCACGGATTCAACGTTTCGCACAGATGCCGCGATCCCCGACTTCGCGCATCAGCTTGTTTTCACTCTTCACCAAAGGTACTGTACTTGGGGGTCTACACGACTCTGTGTCCGGCGCCGCTGGTGTCGGCTTGTTGGGAACGACTCTGTCACGATGCCGTGTTAACATCTCATCGAAGCATTTTTGTTTCTAAGCGCTATTTTTGAGTTTAATCTTTAAAAATTCATAACTTGACTTGTGTATGTTGGATTTTTGTCGTTTTGGTCTTGTTTTGTTTAGATAAATATTTCCTATTTTTCTAAACTGGTGTTGTGTCATTTTGTAGTGTTTTTCATTAAGTTACTGTGTGTGTTGGTACAAATACTTTACACCTAGCACTCTGAAGTTAAGCCTACTGCTCTGCCAAGCTACCAAGGAGGTAAGCAGGGGTTAGATGAGGGTGATTCTCTTTTACCCTGACTAGAGTGAGAGTCCTTGCTTGAACAGGGGGTAACCTGACTGTCAACCAAAGACCCCATTTCTAACAATAGTGAACTGGTTTTCTGCCTTTGAAACAGCCTGTATTGGGTGGGAAATTGAAAAGAAACACTGGGGCACACTGATGTGGGAGTTATTCTCAGGAAAGAGCAGGGATAGCCTCCTGACACTGAATGAGGCAGATTCTACATCTTATGACCTCATGAAGGGTACCCTAATTGAGGCCTTTGGATTTACTACTGAAGAGTACAGGATAAAGTTCAGGGAGGCTTGAAAATCCCAGCGCCAAACCTGGGTTGACTTTGTGGACTATTCAATAAAAATGCTGGGTGGTTGGTTAGCTGGGAACAAGGTACAAGATTATGATGGGCAGTATAATTCATTTATGAAAGAGCATCTGTTGAGTAATTGTTGCAATGATAGACTACATCAACATCTGGTAGACCTGGGTCCACTCTCCCCTCAAGAGTTGGGGAGGAAGGCAGGCTAATGGGTCAAAACAACGGTTACCAAAACTACCCCTGGTGGGGGAGACCAAAAGAAAGAGGCCAAACCCCCCCCCCCGAAGGGAAAGATGGGAGCCAGGGTAAAAACAACAAAGAGTCTTCCCAAGGCCCCCAAAAATCTTCATAGGAGGGTGGGCCCAGAGACTACTCACAGACTGGAGGAGGGTACAAAGGGAAACACTTTGACCCCAGCAAGGCTTGGTGCCAAGACTGTAAGAAAAAAGGGCACCAAACTGGAGACACTGGCTGTAGAAACAAAAAGAATGCCTCTAGTCAACCTGCATTAAATGCGGTTGCCAATATCCAGATGGAGTCAGAGGGGTGGCCTGACCATGTCAGTGTCCCCACAGAGGCAACCTTAGTCACTGAGGGTGGGGTAGATTTATCCTGTGCTGCCTGGCCAAGTAATATGACCAAATACAGACAGCACCCTGTGATTAATGGAGAGAAAATAGAAGCGTTGAGGGATACAGGGGCTAGCATCACTATGGTGTCTCAGCACCTGGTCCCCACAACTCAGTTCCTAGTAGGGAGGTCTTATCCTATCATCAGTGCTGACAATGAGACCAAGTTCCACCCCGTGGCTATGGTAAACTTTGAATGGGGAGGAGTAGCAGGGCAGAAAAAAGTAGTTGTGTCCGCCTCCATACCTGTAGATTGCCTACTTAGTAATGATGTGGAGCATTCCCTCTGGGCTGAGGTAGAGCTAAAGACCCATGCAGCAACACTTGGAATCCCTGAGTAGGCTTGTGTCAAGACTAGGACACAGAGCAAACTTCAGAGAGAAAAAGGAGAGCTGGATCCTGAAATAGTGGACCAGCCTCCAAAGAGAAAAGGCAGTAAGACTGGGGGCCCAGCTTCACAACAGAACACAGGACAGGACCCCTCTCCTCAGGAGGAGGAGGAGTCACCCACCTTAGAGGGAACTGAGCCTTAAGAGATTGGGCCTTACCACCCAGAGCTCTTGGGCCCAAGGGGACCCTCTAGGGAAGATTTGTGCCAGGGACAAAGAGAGTGTCCCACTCTTGAAGGCCTGAGACAGCAAGCTGCTCAGGAGGAGCTAGGAAATGTCAGTGGTACCCACAGGGTCTACTGGGAGGAGGGGCTCCTGTACACTGAGGCCAGAGACCTCAAGCCTGGTGCAACCAGGAGGGTGGTAGTGCCCCACAGGTTCAGAGACTTCCTTCTCACTTTAGCCCATGACATCCCCCTAGCAGGGCATCTGGGTCAGAACAAGACATGGAGTAGGTTGGCTAACCACTTCTACTGGCCAGGTATGTCCCAAAAAGTGAAGGACTTTTGCCAGTCCTGTCCCTCCTGCCAAGCCAGTGGCAAAGCAGGTGGGCACTTAAAGGTCCCTTTCGTTCCACTGCCTGTGGTTAGGGTTCCCTTTGAGGGGGTAGGGGTTGATATTGTTGGCCCCCTTGACCCTCCAACAGCATCAGGACATAGATACATCCTAGTGGTAGTGGATCATGCCACTAGGTATTCTGAGGCTATTCCCCTTAGGACCATCACTGCACCACAAGTGGCCAAAGCCCTCTTGGATGTCTTTACCAGGGTGGGGTTCCCTAAGGAGGTAGTATCAGCCAGGGGGTCAAACTTCTGCATACTTAAACCATATGTGGTAGGAATGTGGAGTGACTTATAAATTCACTACCCCATACCATCCACAGACCAATGGGCTGGTAGAAAGGTTCAACCAGACCCTAAAATGCATGATTGGAGGACTCCCTGAAAAACTCAGAAGGAGATGGGATGTCCTACTTCCTTGCCTGCTGTTTGCCTACAGAGAAGTGCCACAAAAGGGAGTAGGTTTTTCACCCTGTGAACTTTTGTTTGGGTATCCTGTTAGGGGACCACTGAGTCTTGTAAGGGAAGGCTGGGAGAGACCTCTCAAAGAGCCCAAACAGGACATTGTGGACTATGTGCTTGGCCTACATTCCCGAACGGCTGAGTACATGGAGAAAGCCAGTAAAAATCTTCAGGCCAGCCAAGAGCATCAAAAGCTTTGGTATGACCAAAAAGCTGCTATGGTGGAGTTCCAACCAGGGCAGAAGGTTTGGATGTTGGAGCCTGTTGCTCCAGGGGCCCTCCAGGACAAATGGTCTAGGGTCTATCCCATTCTTGAAAGAAAAGGGGAGGTCACTTATCTAGTGGACCTGGGCAGTTGCAAAAACCCCAAAAGGATCATTCATGTCAACCGCCTACAACCCTTCTTTGACAGAGCTGATGTGACCATGCTCATGGTCACAGATGAGGGACAGGAAGATGAGAGTGAGCCTCTCCCTGATCTCCTCTCCAGCAATCCCCAAGATGGTTCTGTGGATGGAGTGATCTTGTCAGACACCCTCTCAGGACAACAGCAGACTGATTGCAGGAAAGTGCTCAACCAGTATGCTGGGCTTTTTTCTCTGACCCCTGGGACGACAAACTGGTGTACCCATGATGTGGACACTGGTAACATCCTGCCTGTCAAGAACAAAATTTACAGACAGTCTGACCATGTCAGAGAAATCATAGAAGCTGAAGTCAAAAAAATGATGGATTTGAGTGTCATTGAAACCTCAGAGAGCCCCTGGGCCATCCCAGTAGTGTTATTCCCCAAACTTGACTCCAAGGGTGACAAGAAGGAGGTGAGGTTTTGTGTGGACTACAGGGGCCTCACCTCAGTAACCAGAACTGATACACACCCAATTCCAAGAGCTGATGAGCTCATAGACAGACTAGGGGCAGCCAAATATCTGAGTACTGTAGGCTTAACATCAGGGTACTGGCAGATTGGCCTGACCCCAGGAGCAAAAGAGAGGTCAGCATTTTCTACTCCTAGTGGGCATTATCAGTTCACTGTTATGCCCTTTGGACCCAAAAATGCACCTGCCACCTTCCAGAGGTTGGTGAACCAAGTCCTTGCTGGGCTGGAAACCTTTAGTGCAGCTTACTTCGATGATATAGCTAGCTGCCTATAGTTCCACTTGGCAGGATCACCTGATCCACCTGGGAAAGGTCCTTGAGGCCCTGCAAAAGGCAGGCCTCACTATCAAGGCCAGTAAGTGCCAGATAGGGCAGGGAAAGTTGTGTACCTGGGCCACCTGGTTGGTGGAGGCCAAGTACAACCTCTACAACCCATGATTCAGACTATTCTGGCTTGGAAAGCTCCTACAACCCAGACCCAAGTCAGGGCATTCCTTGGCTTGACTGGATATTACAGGAGGTTTGTGAAGGATTATGGCACAATATTTGCCCCCCTCACAGAACTTACCTCCAAGAAGATGCCCAGAAAGATCAACTGGACAGTGAGTTGTCAAGAGGCCTTTGACACTCTGACGAAAGCCATGTGCTGTGCTCCAGTACTTCAAGCACCAGACTCCTCAAGGGAATTCATAGTCCAGACAGATGCTTCAGAGTTGGGGATAGGAGCAGTCCTCTCCCAAAGGAATGATGATGGACATGACCAGCCGGTTGCTTTTATTAGCAAAAAACTACTCCCTAGGGAATAAAAATGGAGTGCCATAGAGAGGGAAGCCTTTGCTGTGGTTTGGGCCCTGAAAAGGTTGAGACCATACTTGTCTGGCTCTCACTTCACTGTTCAGACAGACCACAGGTCTCTCAAGTGGCTACAACAAATGAAAGGTGAAAATCCCAAACTGCTTAGGTGGTCCATCTCCCTACAGGGAATGGACTTCAAAGTGGAACACAGACCTGGGTCTGCCCATGCCAATGCAGATGACCTCTCCAGGTTCTTCCACTTAGAGGATGAAGACTCACTAGGGAAAGGGTAGTCTCATCGTTTTTCGTTTGGGGGGAGGGTAGTGTGAGAGGAGGCCTCTTTTTGCATGGTTAGCCCCCACTTTTTGTCTGATGTTGATGTGTTCTAGAAGTTGGTAGTGCACAGGGCCCCTGCTAAACAGGTTCCCGGGGCCAGAGCTCTTTCCTTAAAACCGTTGTGATGCTTGGCACAATTGGTTATACTCTTAAATACCCCTATAAGTGCCTAGTAAATGGGTACCCCAGTACCCAGGGCAAGAGGTGTTAAGAGTAGGGCCCTGGGGGCAGCAGCACTGATTGTGCCACCCCCAAGGGCCCTGCAGCCAGATGCACCCAGCATTACCATTGCAGGCTGAGTGTACTGGGGCAACCCTAAAAGGATAAACTCGACATGGCACACTCTCTGTTGCCCTGTCCACCATACACTGCATATGTTATGAATGAATGTATCTTTATTGCCTGATTAATTAAAATCATTACAACATATTAAAATAATAAAAGTGAAAAATATAAAATAAACAGCAAGAAATACCATTCAGATGCCAAAGCAGATGCCTAATCATAGCACCTTCTATCTATATACAGTAAAATACTATAAAGCCCAGAAAATTGCCCCACCCTGGGGTCCCCAGATGTTAAACACAAGCTGTTACACAAGTAAGTACCGGTAATACAACCTTCTGCGGGCACTAACTAATTGTTCGCCTGTTGACCCAGACCCGTTTCCAACATTCCCCAGGACCAGTGCAACAAAATACGCACTAGCCAGGGAACTGCTTTGCATAAAGAGCCTCTCTCAGCTCATCATCCAGGGCTGTTGGGTGACAGGGAGGGATGGCTTGGGTGGCAGGAGCCATCTCGTCAAAGCTGTTTCTTTAAGGGCCCCCCTCTCTCCATGGGTACCCATGCTAGTTTGACTCCTTGCCTGGCATAAGGCTAAACACAGCTCATGAAAGAATTTTCCTAAACGGGCTAGTTCCATGGGGACCACTGCGGTAAAAATAAGGCTTAGAGCTTCATTACATGTTCTCACCCCATGTTTCAAGAACAGAGGTTTTAACAGGAGGCACCATTCAGACAGCAAGCAAGGGCAACAGCATACAAGATGTTTTATCGATTCAGTATGGTATTTACACAGGGTGCATTCATGAATGTGCCCTTGTGCAATTTTCCACTTCCATCGATATTCCCAGGCAGGTGAGTTTAAAAGGCGCATCTGCAGGATGTTCTGGAACGCTCGCTCTCCTAGAGGTGCTTTTAGAGAGGGCTGGCCTTTAGTGGTTTCATACGATTCATGCAAGCCATCAGCTCCACGGATATCCCTAACTATTAAAATATTTTTGGCTCTAGAAGCTTGCATGCCAAGCTCTTTCAGTTTTTTCTTCAATACCGCTTTCGTGATGGCAGGGTCTGTAGAATAGTAAGGGGCCAGATTGAACTGTTCCTCAGCCTTTGTCAGATTGATGGCCCAATTACTTGTTTTATTTTTGAAAATTAATTTCAAGGCCCCCCTGAGGCTGCATGCCTCTCTCCTCCTGACACTTTGATAAAACGTTATCATATCCATTTCGCACATCAAATCCATGCATTTTATATCTACTTCCAAACGTATCCCTGCACGCCTTGTTGATCTGGGGATCTTGAGAATCCTTTTGTAGGCTCTCATCTGGGCATTCTCTAGAGTGGCTGCTAGTTTGCCCATAAAAGCCAAATGGCCGTAAGTGATTGAGGGTTTGACCACCTAATGCTCCAATTTTTATGGTAGCTGGTCGAGTAGTTAGGATAATCCAGGAGATGTGCTAAGCATTTACTATACTCACAAATCCAATCATGCACCACACACACTCAATGAAAAACTCGAGACCAGAATTTATAAACAATACATCAGACTTTTATATAAATTTTAAGACCAAGATCGTTAAGATATGTTAAGTACTTTTTGAGATATGACTTTTTAAACGTTTTGGTAAAGTTAGTCTTTCTGTGCGTAATTGCGCACCATTGGAATCAATGCACAGTCACCTTTAAAAATGCATTAAAAATCGTACATTAAAGTTACCAGTCTCTTCTTTTGCAGGCTGGTCGCAGCATTTGGTGGGCACCTTGTGCCAGCTGGAGAGCCTCGGGCAGCTCCCGGTTCCGGCGGGAGCAGCGTTGGAAAGCTTCTTGGTACATGCACAGGGCTACCTGGAGGGGCCACTTGAAAAAGGAGCTGGTTTGTAGATTTAAAGATGGTGCCTTGGGGGCTCCTTGGACTGTCTAGGTCGCAAGGGGTTGGGGACCCATGGAGCACAGATGGTTCCTCGTTGCAGGGCGCAGGGCGGATTGGAGATTCAGGAGCAGCGCACAACTGAGTCCTTTGGAGCTGGAGGTGAGCCTCTTTTAGGACTGCTTACAGGACAATGGGGCACCCTGGTTGGAGGATGTTCCTGAAGTCCTTTGACTGGGGTTTCTTCCTGATAATTTTTCAGCTTTGGAGGAGCTGGTTTTCTGCTTGTCCGATGTCACCAGACCAGTCCCCAGGCTATGGGAGTAACTAGGCCACTAGAGGGTGCAGTGCCACCAAACTTGGCACACTCGTAGGGTACGTCCAGGCAGTTGTCAGTATGTCGTCGGGTCGGGCTGGGACATCCGGTTGCAGAGATTCGGCTGGTCAGTGAAGTGACCCTCACTGGTTTGCTGGTTCTTGGTTGATTGTTGAGTGAAGGCACCATTCAGAAGGGAGATCTGGGGTGGTTCTTAAAGCCTGGAGGTCCCCCGAGTTTCTTGGGGTTGGTCCAGTGTCCAGCTCCTCCGCAGCAGCGATTTGGGGATCCTGGGTGTAGCAGGCAGGGTCTGCGCCTTTTTTTGTGCAGCAGGTCCACAGTTCTCTTGCTTTGGATCTTCTTTGGTGCTGGTCTTCTTTGTCTTTTCCAATCTGATTTCTTGGTCTAGGGGAGCCCACTAAATGCTGAATTTAGTGGGCATTTTAGGGGGAACCTGTTAGTGTCCAATGGGACACATATCTTTGGGTGGCTACACTCACTACAGTGACCACTTTCTGTGGGAAGGGTCACTTCCCTAAACCTCATTGGCTATTTTCCTCTATTCCAACATGGAGGAAAATGAAATGCAGGGTCCACTTTGCATGCAAGCCCTTAGGGGTGGTGCATGCTCAGTGAGGCCACTCTTCCTACCCTTTGTCTGGTTTCCCACCTTTGCTCCCACCAAAAGTGGGGGTTTGCAAAGGGGGAAGCCATCTGCTGCTAGCAGCAGGCCTTGGGGCTAGAGTTTCAAGGGCAGTAGCGCTTTGATACTCACCGCCAGGATGTTGCACATTCCTGAGGGACAGGGTGTTAGCTCCTCCACCTAGGAAGGGCATTGTTCTCAGACCAGAGAGCCTGAGCTCTCCCCCAAGGTTTGTGGATTGGGTGTATGGAGGTGGCAGGCTGGATGGAACCAGTCAGCAACCATGCCAGTTAGGTTAGCTTTTGCAGGGGGCACCTCTACTGTGACCCCTGGGTACATTTAGGAATACATCCAATACTGGTAACAGTTTGGATTTATCATTCTGAGTTGTTTGAAACCAAACAACTCAGGGTACAGAGTAGCAATCATGTAACTGGGAAACTCGTGTTTGACCAGTATCCAGTACATGCTTTTAAAATGGCTCCTCAGTTCACTCATTATGTCCTAGGTTTGGCAAGGACACAGTGGGGCATATTGCTCATGCAGCTATGCCCTCACATATAGTATGGTGTACCCTGCTTTAGGGCTGGAAGGCCTGCCAAAGGGGTGACCTATCCATAATATATGCAGTGTAGGGTGGACTGGGCACACAGGGGTGTGCCATGTCGAGTTTGTCTTTTAAGGTTTGCCCCAGTACACTCAGCCTGCAATGACAGTGCTGGGTGCATCTGGGTGCAAGGCCCTTGAGGGTAGGAGAATCAGTGCTGCTGCCCTCAGGGGTCTACTCTTAATATCTCTTGCCCTGGGTACTGGGGTACCCATTTACTAGTGACTTATAGTGATATTTCAGAGTGTATCCAATTGTGCCAAGCATCACAACAGATTTAGGGAAAGAGCTCTGGCCTAGGGAACCTGGTTAGCAGGGGCCCTGGGCTCTGCCAACTTCTAGAACACCTCAACATCAGGCAGAAAGTGGGGCTAACCATGCAGAAAGAGGCATCCTCTCACACTATTTTCAAGGGAGTGTAGGTTGCACCCCTCTCCCACAGAAACTCCTTTGTCCTGCCTTCCCCTGCTTGAGCTGGTTAAGCAGCAGGAGGGCAGAATCCTGTCTGAGGGGCTACAGCAGCGTGGGCTACTCGCAGACCTTGGAAGACTGGTAGGAGCAATAATGGGGGGTCCTCTAAGGAGCCTGAAACCAATACTGGCAACAGTATTGGGGTATGATTCCGACATGTTTGATACCAAACATGCCTGGGTTCGGAGTTACCATTATATAGCTGGACAATAGGTGATGACCTATGGCCAGTACATAGCTAAAATGGCTTGCCCGCACTTACCAAGTCCAGGGAATTGGAACTGGAGTTCATAGAGGTACCTCTGATCATGCAGGGGTACCCACGCACACAGGGACCTTCACACTTTAAGGGGAGTCCGGGCTGACCCTAGGAAGACAGAAGAGCAACCCACTGGCAGCAGGCACAGTAGGTCGCAGTGTGGCCAAAGCAGCATACCTGAAGACGAGTCGCATGTCGCTGGAGCAGCAAAGAGGAGACTGTCCTTGCAGAGGTAGAGTGGTGGGGGTCGGGGCTACTCAGAACCTGAAGATCCCTCGGAACAGGAGTCAACAAGCCTTAGTTGCTGCAACAGTTGCGGTGTACAGGGATTCTGTCCTGGAGGAAGAGGCCAGGTCTCACTGTCTCCCAAGTTAAACAAAAGGCAAAGAGAACCAAGGGGACCTCTCAAACCACCACCTGTGTTGGGAATCTTTGCTGATCCAGAGGACAGAAGATCTCATGAGTTGTTATGAATAGTCAGGGCTTCTTAGAATGGGAGCAGAGCACATGGCCTGTTTCAGGTCATCAAAGGCTTTCTGGCAGCTAGCTGTCCATAATACTTTCTTGGGCAATCTTTTAGATGTGAGGTCATTTAAGGCGGCTACAATGGAGCCATACCCTTTTATGAACCTCCTGAAGTATTCAGTCAGGCCTAAGAAGGCTCTGACTTTGGTTTGAGTGGTAGGGGCTACCCAATCCATGATTGTCTGGATTTTGCCCTGTACTGGCTGAATTTGGCCTCCACCTACCAGGAGACCCAAATAACCCGCTTTTCCCTGCCATATCTGGCATTTAGATGCTTTAATACTGAGGCTTGCCTTTTCTAAGGCCTCTAACACAGTCCCAAGGTGGACCAGGTGATCCTCTCAGGTAGAGCTAAAGACAGTTATATCATCTAGATGAGCTGCACTGAAGCTTTTCAAGCCTTAGAGAACTTTGTTCAACAATCTTTGGAATGTTGCTGGGGCATTCTTCGAATCAAAGGGCATCACTGTGAAGTGATAGCGCCCACTAGGTGTTGAGAATTTTGTTTTGGCTTTTGCATTTTCAGATACCTTGATCTGCCAATAGCCTGTACTCAAGTCAAATGTTCCAAGATACTTGGCTGCAGCCAGACGTTCTATCAGTTCACCTGCACTTGGAGTTGGATGGGCATCAGTCCTAGTGACTGTATTGAGGCCTCTGTAATCAACACAAAACCCAATTTCTCTGTTTCCCTTTTGGGAGTGAGGTTTGGGTACTAAGGGGCATATTTATACTTGTTTTGCGCCAAATTTGTGTCATTTTTTTTTATGCAGACTCAGTGCAAAACTAACTCCATATTTATACTTTGGCGTTTGATCCGTCTAGTGCCAAAGTTATGGAGTTAAAGTCATTTTTTGGACGTGGAACCCTACCTTGCGTCAATGAGATGCAAGGTAGACGTCCCCATGCAAAAAATTACTCTATGGCCTTGGCGCCATATTTATCCCCCACATGCTAAAATCACGCACGGGGGGAGGAAGGGTAAATAATGGTGCAAAGCTTGCTTTGCACCATTATTTAACACCTGGGTCAGGGCAGGCGTTAGGCGACCTATGGGCCTATTTCTATGGTGGAACACCATGGAATAAGCCCACAGGTACCCTCCCCAGGCCGCAGGGACACCCCCACCCACACCAGAGGGACAGCAGAGGATGGGGGACCCCATCCCAGGTACGTATAGGTAAGTACAGATAAGTATTTTTTTTAATTGCCATCGGGGGCCCTGAAATGGGCCCCCCTACATGGCACTTGGTGCAATGGCCATGCCCAGGGGACCCTGGTCCCCTGTGCTGGCCATTGGGGTGGTGGGCATGACTCCTGTCTTTTCTGAGACACGAGTAATGTGGTATGGATGGTTTTGTATCAGAAAATGAGGCTAGGCTAGTTAGAGTCATTTTTTTGCCTCTAACCTGCCTAACATCATTTTTTCAGAGACCAATACTGCCTCAGTGGGCTCCCTGACTATCCCAGAGCCCACTGCAGTTCCCAAGGTGAAACCAGCCACACCCTTGGACTGACCACTACCACCTGTGCTATTGCTAGGGGCACTAGGGGTAGATGTGGTAGTGGTAGCAGCAGACTTAGTGCTGTTTTTATGAGGGGTGCTGTCACCTGCCCTAGAGCCTTTTTGTCTACAGATGTAGCACCAAGGTTTCTTGTAGGCGGAGGAAGAGGATTTAAACCCACACCTAGAAGAGTTGTGTGGGCCTGATGAAGATTCTTTGTTGTCTTTAGATTTGTCCCCACCTTTGTCCTGATTCTTGGTAAAATCCTTCTTCTTCTGGTCCCCCCAGTGTGAGCTTTTCTACCCAACCTGGTTCGAACCCATTTGTCTGCCATCTTACCCAGTTCTTGGGGAGTGGTCAGATATGAGTCCACCAGATGCTGATGCAGTTTGTCAGATATGCAATTGTTAAGAATGTGCTCTCTCATAAGAAGACTGTTCAAGCCCTGATAGTCATGCCATGTACCAGCCTTCCAAGGCCTTGACAGAGCTTTTCTACAAAATCTATCCAATACTGTGAGGACTCCTTCCTAGTTTCCATGAAATTTATCCTATATTATTCTGTGGAACCCAAAACCTTCAGTGAGAACATCCTTAAGTGCCTTAGTTGTCTGCATCTTCCCCTCTGACAGTGAGGGGTTTGTCCCTACCCTTGTCAGTAAAAGAAAGCCACAAGATGGCTGCCTATTGACTTTGACAGACCTTCTGTACTCTACAAGCCCTCTCCAAGAAAGTGATCCACTTGTGGATATCGTCCCCAGCCTTGTAAGGTGGGACAATTTTGCAGAGACTGCTGGAGCCATAGGAGTCCTCCCTGACCCTGGTTTCTCTAAAGATGTTGCTGCCACCAAGGGGTATCAACCCCAAATTCTGTCTTTACCTCTCCACTGCCAAAACCTCCCTATCTAGGGCTAACTGCTATTGCTGCAGCCTTAGTCTGGCCTCTTCTAGCCTTGGTTTGCTGAACTCCCAATCTAGGGACTCTCTCTCTGAGCTAGAGTGGTTAGTCTCATCAGATACTGATGAGACATGGGTGTGGCCAGATGAGGAGGATCTACCCCCCTCCTGGAGACCCTTTGCACCAACCCCCTGGAAGTAAAAGTAGACCTACTGGTGTGTCACCCTTTTTCACTGCCATGAGTGACCCCTACAGGACTTGTGTGTTCCCCACTTTCTTCCTGACCCTCCCCAGTGAGATCTAAGTCTACCCTATCTAATACTGGAAGGTCAGTCTCTACCTCCTGCTCTTCCTGATCTGCAGTGCTCTGGCTATCAGCCTGGAGGAAAAAGCCCAGGAGTAGGGATTTGTTGGGAATTCTCCCTGTCTTCAGTTTCCTAGAAGCACACATCTCCCTCAATTGCTGAAAGATGCAGCCCTCATACTGTGATTCTGAGGTCTGAGTTGTGTCTCCTGCTGTAGACATGTTACCTAGAGTAGTGTGGGTGCACCTACCTACTCTAAGGTGTTAAACTTTCTAGACGTTTAGAAAAAGAGCTATGCTAGGCCCCCAGCTTACCTAAAATTGAAGTCTAAAAATCCTTACTACCAAGTGTAGTGTGTCCTAAAGACTAGCAGTGACATTTCCTGTGGAAAATCACTGGTGACAAAGTGGTAAGGCAATTGCAAGTGTCTTATCCCACCGCTGCACCAACAATGTAGGAGGCTGGCCTGGTGTGTGGTGGACACCTATGGTGTTGGCACCTTATACCAGGTCAAGGCAACCCTTACTTGTAAGTGTTACAGTGTCTAGGGAGCCACGGCTTTCTAGTGGTAGCTGTGGTGAGCAGCCAAGACTTATCTAGGAGGAGTGTAAACCACTTGCAATACCACAGTAGTCACATGGTAACTTGTCACACATGAAAGGAACCACACAGTGTTGCAAAAATAAAGGTACTTTATTATAGTAACACTGTACTAGAATGCTATAGGCAATCCCCCTCTCTGGAGGTAAGTATACACAAAATATACTCAGGTAAGTACTAGGAGTTAGCATAAAACATTAGAAAATCGCAAGAAATAGCAAGGGCCCTATGGGGGGGGCCAAACGATATACTAAAATAGTGGAATGTGAGAATGGGTCCCCCACCAGAGGATATGGAGTAGTTAGCCAAGGGCTGGGAGAGTATGGAACCTCAAGAGGTGAGTAGCTAGAAGACCCCCAGCGACCATGATAGCAGAAGTAAGTTACCCATAGGCTAACATGGGGGCTTAGAATTGGAACAGTGCAAGAACAGGACCAGACGTGTGGAACCCAGTGGTGGATTCCAGATGAAGAGGACCAGTGGAAGTAGGGGACAGAGTCCAGTCCACGCAGGAGTGTCAATGCGGGGCAGGAGGCGAGGCCCACCCTTCTGTGGGTGAAGATCTGGGATGACGGTGAATGGTGAAGGCCAGCTGCAGAGACCAGGAGTTGCAGAGGAGTCCCTGAAGGTGTCTAGGAGCTGTCCCTCGACGGCCCCCGGATTGCAAATGGATCAGTGGTCAGGAGGACCACTAACAAGCACAATCAAAAGCAAGTTGGAGCAGAAGACGATTTGCAGGGCTGGGCAGGATCAGCAAGGTCCTAGGGACTCGACCCTTCGACGGGAGTCTGTGCTCACCATAGGAAGGTAGGAAAGCCAGCAGAAGCAGTCAGAGCCCCCGAGAGCAACCCACTGGCAGCAGGCACAGAAAGTCGCAGTGAAGCCCAAGCAGCATACCTGAAGAGGAGTCCCATGTCGCTGGAGCAGCAGAGAGGAGACTGTCCTTGCAGAGGTAGAGTGCTGTGGGTTTGGGCTACTCGGAGCCTGAAGATCCCTCGGAACAGGAGTCAAAAAGCCTTGGTTGCTGCAACAGGTGCTGTGTACAGGGATTCTGTCCTGGAGGAAGAGGCAAGGTCTCACAGTCTCCCAAGTTGGACAGAAGGCAAAGAGGACCCAGGGGACCTCTCAGAACCACCACCAGTGTTGGAGAATCTTTACAGATCCAGACTACAGAAGATCACAGCAGCAGACGTTGTTGTCTTAGGTGCCTGCGGATGCAGGGGAGTGACTCCTTCACTCCAAGGGAGATTCCTTCTTGCTTCTTCAGTGCAGCTGAAGTCTTGCCGACCCCAGAGGATGCACAGCCGTGGAAATGTTGCAAAGTGCTGACAGGAGCCACGGAAACAATGTTGTAGGACAAGGTCATCTCGGTGTTGCAGTCGTGTTCAGTTCCTGTGAAGTCCAGCAGCGGTTCAGGTGGCCAAGAGCAGAAGAGGTCGTTGCAGAGGATTCCTGATGGAGTCTTGCATGCTGAATCTCCTATAAGGAGCCCCCAATGTGCATGGAATCATGCCACCAATACTGGCATCAGTATTGGGGTATGATTCCAGCGTGTTTGATACCAAACATGCCTAGGTTTGGAGTTACCATTAGGTAGCTCGACCATAGGTGGTGACCTATGGCCAGTACATAGCTAAAATGGATTCCCTGCACGTACAAAGTCCCAGGAATTGGAAATGGAGTTCGTACGGGCACCTCTGCTCATGCAGGGGTGCCCACACCCACAGGGACCTTCACCCTACCCTTAGGGCTGAAAGGGCCTACAATAGGGGTGACTTATAGTGACCTGGTGTAGTGACCAGCAGTGGAAGGGTGCATGCACCTTTTCACGCAGGCTGCAAATGGCAGGCTTACAGACACAGTTTGCATAGGCTCCCATGGGTGACATAATACATGCAGCAGCCCATGGGGGGACCTCTGGTGTACCAATGCCCTGGGTACCTAAATACTGTATACTAGTAACTCACAGGGGTACACTAGTATGCCAATTGTAGGGTGTAAAGGGTACCAAGGCAACCTAATTTAGAGGAGAGAGCACAATTACTGGGGTCCTGGTTAGCAGTATCCCAGTGAAAACAGTCTAAGCACACTGAAAACAGGCAAAAGGTGGGGGTAACCATGCCGAAAAGAGTGACTTTCCTACACCACAGTTGTAATTTGTCCATCACTGAAACCAATCGGAATACATCAGCCAGGGATGATACCCGCAAGTATACCTGAGTATTGTCCACTTCTTTTAGGAGCTGCCCCAGTGGTTTAAGGCGGAGAGTAAACAAGATGGACACTAGCACATATCCTTTGGGACACCTTGAGGGACAGCCACAGGGTGTGAAGGTGCATGATCCACTTTAACCAATTGTGAATGCTTTTTTTTTAAGGTAGGAGTTAAATCGCTCTGGCACTTTCCCTTCGGAACCCTTACGTTCCCTTAGGGTGTGAATCAGGAATTCATGGTTGATATTATCAAAAGCTGCTAAGAGGTCAATGAGTACATGAAGGCACAAGTCTCCTTTTTCCCTAATTCAGAAGCATCAATTGTTGGTTTTAGGATAGCTGTGTTCATGCTCAACAGTTTCTAAACCCAGACTTGAGCTCATCCAATAGATTGTTGTCCTTCACAAACTGATATAGTTTATTGCTTTCACAGGTTTCAAGGATTTTTGGAAGGAAATGGGAGCATCGAGATGGGCGGTACTTATTAAAGTCTTGTGGTATGTCAGGTTTTGTTTTTTAGTAACAAGATACGTGGCCTACCTTTACGCAGTCTGACAATGTGACAATGTAGCCTGACAATAAGGACAACAGGAATTTCTTAGCTGGCAGGAATATCTGTCTGAGTCTTGAAGAATAAGAAAAGTGTGATTGTACTTTTAATGGAATATGTGTATTTGTATATCCAGACATTAAAAATCAAATACAATTAAAGTGGATCAAAATAAAGGAATGTGACAAATAAATGACCTCGGGAATGCACAATTAGAATGCATTTAGTGTTTGAAAGAAAATATAAATGAAATGAAAAGTGAAAAAAATGAGGTGAATTTTACATTTTACTTATTTAGGAAGGGATTTGCTCCCACTGTTTAATTATAAATGTGGATGATACAAATGATATTCAAGTCATACACCGAAATATTCCGCCCTGGTGAAGGCTCACTAAATAATATGTCAGCCGACATGTCATGTTGACTTTGTTTGTGAGATGATAACTAGGCAGCATTAGGAAGTTATGGGTAATTTGTCTTGACAGTAAGTAGAACATCCTATTGGTTTGTAGGCCATGTGTAGAGGTACAATGTTCTTACATTTGAATAGGTTTTCAGGAACTAATTGTAGGGACACCGTGACTTATCTTCTTTTTTGTTATGTCCTTACTGCATAAATGCAAATATGATTTTTTGGATTTAGAGCAGTGGTTCCCAACCTTTTGATTTCTGTGGACCCCCACTTTAACATTAATGGAACCCAGGGACCCCCACTGAATCATCATGGAAATCCGGGGACCCCCGCCTAGGTCATTACTGGAATCTGGGGACCTAATTTAGGAATATTTGTTAATATTTTTTAATTTTCTAGGCTCTCGCGGACCCCCTGAGAAGGCTTTGCGGACCCCCAGGGGTCCCCAGACCACAGGTTGGGAACCACTGATTTAGAGAGTCTTTCTAACATAATTGTATGTTATGACACTATTATATGTTTGGGAGCATTAGTTGTTTTTCTTTACATGGTGAGAGGAATTATGTAAAGAGGGCATTAGCTACCCTAATCCATCTCTCCCGGGGAGTTGCTGGTCAGGGGTGCAGGAGCAGAGATTGGCATTGAGCCAGGGGTTGTGAGGAGCTTGAAAAGGAAGGAATTAGCCCTGACCCAGCATACCCACAAAGTAACATCTGGTAGGTAATGTGATCTGATCCACAGTTCGTAGCACGTCCTTAATGAAATCAGGTGCCTTCTCACCCAATGTATTATACCCTGTGCGTCTGCAGGCATTACAAGGTGTCATGATGTCTGCATCAGAGTTGTAGACAAAATACTGCACTGAGCGTCACACTATTACATGCAGCAAACCAGATCAGTCTCACAGTATGCAATAACATGCTAATAGCACCTACCTGCATATTACCGCCACCCAGGCCCTGTGTACCCGCCTCTTGAGCGGCCTCTAGCATGGTCTGGCCTGCACTTACATTCAAGCGTTGAAGGTTTATTTAATTCACGTTCGATTAATCACGTGCAAAGCATAGTACGACCGTAAATAATTAGTTCAGCCGACAGACTTTAATAAAACAGTAAAACAAAGACTACAGCTGAGCAGCTTTTTTTAAAAGCTAATGAATCTTAAAAACTAAGGAAGAAAAAGTTGGCATCCGAGAGGATGCAAATAGCAGTTAGAAAAGCACCAAAACAACAAAGCGCCGTGTGTGGCCCTTAAGATTAAGAGAACAAGAGGCTGCTCCTGGGACCCCCAGTAACCAGATTACAGTTGAGAACAGCCAGTACTAGGAGTGGTTGTCGATAATGTGTGTACATTTCCCTAGTCTAGCAAGAGATCTGGGGGAGAGCCCGTAGAGCGCAGACCCCAGGCCTCCCTACAGTGTCCACCTTTGAGGCGGGACAGAGCAGGCAGCAGAGGTGCTCTGGCCTCCGGGGTCTTGGTACGGCAGCCCAGCAGGTCCATGATTCACCCTGGCACTCACAGAACCTGCCTCTGGCCTCCGGGCTCTTGGTACGGCAGCCCAGCAGGTCCATGATTCACCCTGGCACTCACAGAACCTGCCTCTGGCCTCCTGGCACTCACAGAACCTGCCTCTGGCCTCCGGGGTCTCGGTACGGCAGCCCAGCAGGTCCATGATTCACCCTGGCTCTCACAGAACCTGCCTCTGGCCTCCGGGCTCTTGGTACGGCAGCCCAGCAGGTCCATGATTCACCCTGGCACTCACAGAACCTGCCTCTGGCCGGGTCTCGGTACGGCAGCCCAGCAGGTCCATGATTCACCCTGGCACTCACAGAACCTGCCTCTGGCCTCCGGGCTCTTGGTACGGCAGCCCAGCAGGTCCATGATTCATCCTGGCTCTCGCAGAACCTGCCTCTGGCCTCCGGGCTCTTGGTACGGCAGCCCAGCAGGTCCATGATTCACCCTGGCTCTCGCAGAACCTGCCTCTGGCCTCCGGGCTCTTGGTACGGCAGCCCAGCAGGTCCATGATTCACCCTGGCTCTCGCAGAACCTGCCTCCGGCCTCCGGGGTCTCGGTACGGCAGCCCAGCAGGTCCATGATTCACCCTGGCTCTCGCAGAACCTGCCTCCGGCCTCCGGGGTCTCGGTACGGCAGCCCAGCAGGTCCATGATTCACCCTGGCTCTCGCAGAACCTGCCTCCGGCCTCCGGGGTCCCGGTACGGGGTCTCGGTACGGCAGCCCAGCAGGTCCATGATTCACACTGGCACTCACAGAACCTGCCTCCGGCCTCCGGGGTCTCGGTACCTGCCTCCGGCCTCCGGGGTCTCGGTACGGCAGCCCAGCAGGTCCATGATTCACCCTGGCACTCACAGAACCTGCCTCCGGCCTCCGGGCTCTTGGTACGGCAGCCCAGCAGGTCCATGATTCACCCTGGCACTCACAGAACCTGCCTCTGGCCTCCGGGCTCTCGGTACGGCAGCCCAGCAGGTCCATGATTCACCCTGGCTCTCGCAGAACCTGCCTCCGGCCTCCGGGGTCTCGGTACGGCAGCCCAGCAGGTCCATGATTCACCCTGGCTCTCGCAGAACCTGCCTCCGGCCTCCGGGGTCTCGGTACGGCAGCCCAGCAGGTCCATGATTCACCCTGGCTCTCGCAGAACCTGCCTCCGGCCTCCGGGGTCTCGGTACGGGGTCTCGGTACGGCAGCCCAGCAGGTCCATGATTCACACTGGCACTCACAGAACCTGCCTCCGGCCTCCGGGGTCTCGGTACCTGCCTCCGGCCTCCGGGGTCTCGGTACGGCAGCCCAGCAGGTCCATGATTCACCCTGGCTCTCGCAGAACCTGCCTCCGGCCTCCGGGGTCTCGGTACGGCAGCCCAGCAGGTCCATGATTCACCCTGGCTCTCGCAGAACCTGCCTCTGGCCTCCGGGCTCTTGGTACGGCAGCCCAGCAGGTCCATGATTCACCCTGGCTCTCGCAGAACCTGCCTCCGGCCTCCGGGGTCTCGGTACGGCAGCCCAGCAGGTCCATGATTCACCCTGGCTCTCGCAGAACCTGCCTCCGGCCTCCGGGGTCTCGGTACGGCAGCCCAGCAGGTCCATGATTCACCCTGGCTCTCGCAGAACCTGCCTCCGGCCTCCGGGGTCTCGGTACGGCAGCCCAGCAGGTCCATGATTCACCCTGGCTCTCGCAGAACCTGCCTCCGGCCTCCGGGGTCTCGGTACGGCAGCCCAGCAGGTCCATGATTCACCCTGGCACTCGCAGAACCTGCCTCCGGCCTCCGGGGTCTCGGTACGGCAGCCCAGCAGGTCCATGATTCACCCTGGCTCTCGCAGAACCTGCCTCCGGCCTCCGGGGTCTCGGTACGGCAGCCCAGCAGGTCCATGATTCACCCTGGCTCTCACAGAACCTGCCTCCGGCCTCCGGGGTCTCGGTACGGCAGCCCAGCAGGTCCATGATTCACCCTGGCACTCGCAGAACCTGCCTCTGGCCGGGTCTCGGTACGGCAGCCCAGCAGGTCCATGATTCACCCTGGCTCTCGCAGAACCTGCCTCCGGCCTCCGGGGTCTCGGTACGGCAGCCCAGCAGGTCCATGATTCACCCTGGCTCTCGCAGAACCTGCCTCCGGCCTCCGGGGTCTCGGTACGGCAGCCCAGCAGGTCCATGATTCACCCTGGCACTCGCAGAACCTGCCTCCGGCCTCCGGGGTCTCGGTACGGCAGCCCAGCAGGTCCATGATTCACCCTGGCTCTCGCAGAACCTGCCTCCGGCCTCCGGGGTCTCGGTACGGCAGCCCAGCAGGTCCATGATTCACCCTGGCACTCACAGAACCTGCCTCTGGCCTCCTGGCACTCACAGAACCTGCCTCTGGCCTCCGGGGTCTCGGTACGGCAGCCCAGCAGGTCCATGATTCACCCTGGCTCTCACAGAACCTGCCTCTGGCCTCCGGGCTCTTGGTACGGCAGCCCAGCAGGTCCATGATTCACCCTGGCACTCACAGAACCTGCCTCTGGCCGGGTCTCGGTACGGCAGCCCAGCAGGTCCATGATTCACCCTGGCACTCACAGAACCTGCCTCTGGCCTCCGGGCTCTTGGTACGGCAGCCCAGCAGGTCCATGATTCATCCTGGCTCTCGCAGAACCTGCCTCTGGCCTCCGGGCTCTTGGTACGGCAGCCCAGCAGGTCCATGATTCACCCTGGCTCTCGCAGAACCTGCCTCTGGCCTCCGGGCTCTTGGTACGGCAGCCCAGCAGGTCCATGATTCACCCTGGCTCTCGCAGAACCTGCCTCCGGCCTCCGGGCTCTCGGTACGGCAGCCCAGCAGGTCCATGATTCACCCTGGCTCTCGCAGAACCTGCCTCCGGCCTCCGGGGTCTCGGTACGGCAGCCCAGCAGGTCCATGATTCACCCTGGCTCTCGCAGAACCTGCCTCCGGCCTCCGGGGTCTCGGTACGGGGTCTCGGTACGGCAGCCCAGCAGGTCCATGATTCACACTGGCACTCACAGAACCTGCCTCCGGCCTCCGGGGTCTCGGTACCTGCCTCCGGCCTCCGGGGTCTCGGTACGGCAGCCCAGCAGGTCCATGATTCACCCTGGCTCTCGCAGAACCTGCCTCCGGCCTCCGGGGTCTCGGCACGGCAGCCCAGCAGGTCCATGATTCACCCTGGCTCTCACAGAACCTGCCTCTGGCCTCCGGGCTCTTGGTACGGCAGCCCAGCAGGTCCATGATTCACCCTGGCACTCGCAGAACCTGCCTCTGGCCTCCGGGCTCTTGGTACGGCAGCCCAGCAGGTCCATGATTCACCCTGGCTCTCGCAGAACCTGCCTCCGGCCTCCGGGGTCTCGGTACGGCAGCCCAGCAGGTCCATGATTCACCCTGGCTCTCGCAGAACCTGCCTCCTGCCTCCGGCCTCCGGGGTCTCGGTACGGCAGCCCAGCAGGTCCATGATTCACCCTGGCTCTCGCAGAACCTGCCTCCGGCCTCCGGGGTCTCGGTACGGCAGCCCAGCAGGTCCATGATTCACCCTGGCTCTCGCAGAACCTGCCTCCGGCCTCCGGGGTCTCGGTACGGGGTCTCGGTACGGCAGCCCAGCAGGTCCATGATTCACACTGGCACTCACAGAACCTGCCTCCGGCCTCCGGGGTCTCGGTACCTGCCTCCGGCCTCCGGGGTCTCGGTACGGCAGCCCAGCAGGTCCATGATTCACCCTGGCTCTCGCAGAACCTGCCTCTGGCCTCCGGGCTCTCGGTACGGCAGCCCAGCAGGTCCATGATTCACCCTGGCTCTCGCAGAACCTGCCTCCGGCCTCCGGGGTCTCGGTACGGCAGCCCAGCAGGTCCATGATTCACCCTGGCACTCGCAGAACCTGCCTCCGGCCTCCGGGGTCTCGGTACGGCAGCCCAGCAGGTCCATGATTCACCCTGGCACTCGCAGAACCTGCCTCCGGCCTCCGGGGTCTCGGTACGGCAGCCCAGCAGGTCCATGATTCACCCTGGCACTCGCAGAACCTGCCTCCGGCCTCCGGGGTCTCGGTACGGCAGCCCAGCAGGTCCATGATTCACCCTGGCTCTCGCAGAACCTGCCTCCGGCCTCCGGGGTCTCGGTACGGCAGCCCAGCAGGTCCATGATTCACCCTGGCTCTCGCAGAACCTGCCTCCGGCCTCCGGGGTCTCGGTACGGCAGCCCAGCAGGTCCATGATTCACCCTGGCTCTCGCAGAACCTGCCTCCGGCCTCCGGGGTCTCGGTACGGCAGCCCAGCAGGTCCATGATTCACCCTGGCTCTCGCAGAACCTGCCTCCGGCCTCCGGGGTCTCGGTACGGCAGCCCAGCAGGTCCATGATTCACCCTGGCTCTCGCAGAACCTGCCTCCGGCCTCCGGGGTCTCGGTACGGCAGCCCAGCAGGTCCATGATTCACCCTGGCTCTCGCAGAACCTGCCTCCGGCCTCCGGGGTCTCGGTACGGCAGCCCAGCAGGTCCATGATTCACCCTGGCACTCGCAGAACCTGCCTCCGGCCTCCGGGGTCTCGGTACGGCAGCCCAGCAGGTCCATGATTCACCCTGGCTCTCGCAGAACCTGCCTCCGGCCTCCGGGGTCTCGGTACGGCAGCCCAGCAGGTCCATGATTCACCCTGGCACTCACAGAACCTGCCTCCGGGGTCTCGGTACGGCAGCCCAGCAGGTCCATGATTCACCCTGGCTCTCGCAGAACCTGCCTCCGGCCTCCGGGGTCTCGGTACGGCAGCCCAGCAGGTCCATGATTCACCCTGGCACTCGCAGAACCTGCCTCCGGCCTCCGGGGTCTCGGTACGGCAGCCCAGCAGGTCCATGATTCACCCTGGCACTCGCAGAACCTGCCTCCGGCCTCCGGGGTCTCGGTACGGCAGCCCAGCAGGTCCATGATTCACCCTGGCTCTCGCAGAACCTGCCTCCGGCCTCCGGGGTCTCGGTACGGCAGCCCAGCAGGTCCATGATTCACCCTGGCTCTCACAGAACCTGCCTCCGGCCTCCGGGGTCTCGGTACGGCAGCCCAGCAGGTCCATGATTCACCCTGGCACTCACAGAACCTGCCTCCGGGGTCTCGGTACGGCAGCCCAGCAGGTCCATGATTCATCCTGGCACTCACAGAACCTGCGTGCATGGTCTTCCCACCGCAGGCCCAGCTCGGAGTAAAGCCACAATTGGTGAGTAGCCTCAGATAAAGAATGTTGCTGCGGGTCTGGGCTGAAGGAGCTTGACGGAGGTAAGACGGTGCTTTCCCTACAGAGTAAGGTGCGTCCAGGGCCCTAGTCAGGGAGCTGGGCGGAGGCTTTCAACCTCCTTCACCAAGGCGATGATTTCTGCCAGTTATTTGTACGTTTCCAGAATGAGCGGGTGATTTCACGGTGATTTCACAGCCTCCATCCTCAGACAGCTACAAGCTTTTGCCAAACAAACTTGTCATGGGAGCCCTGCTCCTCAAAAACTGCTTTAAGGTGATATTTAAGTGAAGTCTCGGGGCGCGCCGAACCCTCAGATAGTACTTGACAATGTCCCCCAGACGTGTGAAAGCGGGAGTCCCCAAGCCCAGGTGCAGCCTCAGCCTAGCTCTGCTGGCGAGCCGAGGAACAAGCAGAACTTTCTTGTGCGCCCTGCACTGAGCACCAGTTAAAAGCTTGTGAAAAGTCCCCGGAAAGGTCGGATGGCCACAGCTGAGAGTCCGAATCACTCTTGCTCTCAACACAGTTAACAAGGGTTCAGCAGTAGGGCTGGGTAAGTGAACACTTAGGGCCTATAAATAATATAAAAAAATACTTACCTCTACCTACCTGGGAGGTGGTCCCCCATCCTCTGGTGTCCCTCTGGTGTGGGTGGGGGTGTCCCCGGGGAGGGCACCTGTGGGCTTATTCCATGGTGTACCACCATAGAAATGTGCCCACAGGTCCCCTAACGCCTGCCCCGATCAAGGTGTTAAATAATGGCGCTAAGCAGGCTTAGCGCCATTATTAAGGCCTGCCTCCCTCCCGTGCACCATTTTTGCATGCGTGGATAAATAAGGCGCTAGGGCCTTAGAGTCATTTTTTGGACGGGAACGCCTACCATGCATAACATTGGCGCAAGGTGGGTTCACGCATCCAAAAAGTGACTAACTCCAATATTTTGACGTTAGACTAGTCTAGCATCAAAATATAAATATGGAGTTAAGTTTGCGCTGAATTAGCATTAAAAAAAATTACACTAATTCAGCGCAAAGCAAGTATAAATCTGGGCCTTAGTTTTAAGGTGATTTAAGTGGGCGGCCGGCGTAGCCCTTTCAGAATTTCAGACTATTTTGTTAACGCACGTTTTTTTTAAGTAGTAGCATTTTGACATACCTTTCCTGACCTGTGCTGCTGAGCATCATATAACATCATGTAACTTGGTAATGTGTTCTATACACTGACAACTGAGAGATTTGTAAAGCCATATATGCTAGGATATTCTTATAAAATTATTTTAGAAAATTAGGACTGAAAATGATGCATGATTAAAGATTTGCTACACATTTCCATACTAATCAGTCGTTTATAAACCAACAGTAGGTGTTTTATATATATTAGTATATTTGTAATAACCCATGGCTTTGAGGAGCATGCACAGATGGTAACAGCACACTGACTTCCTCCTCCGCCAGAAGGTGTGAAAGGGCCGAGTCACACTCCTGCATAAGATTTATTATAACAAGTGACACAGTCAAGGAGTGCTTGGTGAAGTGGCGACGCAGTGTACAGGAATAGTACATTCTGACTCAATAAAAAGCCTCGCAGCGCAGGCTTTTCCGCATCATGGCGCTATATGATAAAAATGGCTGTAATTATTCAACTACCTAAGCAAATACTAGCCAAACTCGGATGATTAAAAGGCTGACATAGTTCCAAGAGCTCTAAAGCACGCATCGCTGCAAAAGTTACCTTAACCCACTGCGCTATCTCACCGGCCTATCATCGTTTGTGTAACGAGACGGGCGATAGTGCCTGTGGTGCTGAAAACAAACAGGGGAGAGGCGCACAGGCTCAGGACATGGACAGGTAGAAAGACCACCCTTGGCATCACACCTCTGCACACACAGTGGGTCACACCTTACATCCAACTCATTACACCGCCATTATCTACAGAGTGATGTAGAGCTGACCCAGACCTACACACGCAGCAACATAGCCACAGGAACACTGTGCTGAGGTGTAATGGCATCTGTGCAGCCCCTGCCGGACCCTGCGCAGGGCCCGGGATGCTTGGGCCCCTTTTGCCTCAGAAGTGCAGTTTATAGAGCAGACCGTAGCCCTGGCGAGGCCCGGGCGCGCTCCAGGTTTCTATCGACTTCCGGAGGGAGGAGCAGAACCGCACGTGCAGCTACTTCCCAAATATGTGTTGATGTTCTCACATGTGGGGTGGCTCGAAGGTACCCGAAGAGCCGACACATGATACACTTCGTCATGTTGGCAGAGGGTTGAGGCTCACAGCTGAGGGCAGTAGAGGTGCAGAGGTAGGTGTGGGATGAGTGTAGGCTGAGAGCTGAGGGCAGTAGAGATGCAGAGGTAGGTGTGGGTTGGGTGCAGGAAGGAAGTTGAGGGCAGTAGAGGTGCAGAGGTAGGTGTGGGTTGGGTGCAGGCTGAGTTGAGGGCAGTAGAGATGCAGAGGTAGGTGTGGGATGGGTATAGGAAGGCAGTTGAGGGCAGTAGAGATGCAGAGGTAGGTGCGGGATGGGTGTAGGAAGGCAGTTGAGGGCAGTAGAGGTGCAGAGGTAGGTGTGGTATGGGTGTAGGCTGAGAGTTGAGGACAGTAGAGATGCAGAGGTAGGTATGGGATGGCTGTAGGCTGAGCGTTGAGGGCAGTAGAGGTGCAGAGGTAGGTGTGGGATGGGTGTAGGCTGAGAGTTGAGGGCAGTAGAGATGCAGAGGTAGGTGTGGGATGGGTGTAGGCTGAGAGGGGAGGGCAGTAGAGGTGCAGAGGTAAGTTCGGGGTGAGTGTTTGCTGACGGCTGAGGGCACTAGAGATGCGAGGTAGGTGCGGGATGGGTGTAGGAAGGCAGTTGAGGGCAGTAGAGGTAGGTGTGGGTTGGGTGTAGGCTGAAAGTTTTGGGCAGTAGAGATGCAGAGGTAGGTGTGGGTTGGGTAGAGGCTGAGAGTTAAGGGCAGTAGAGGTGCACAGGTAGGTGTGGGATGTGTGTAGGCTTACAACTAAGGGCAGTAGAGGTGCAGAGGTAGGTTTGGGTTGGGTGTAGGCTGAGAGTTGAGGGCAGTAGAGATCCAAAGGTAGGTGTGGGTTGGATGTAGGCTGAGTTGAGGGCAGTAGAGGTGCAGAGGTAGGTGCGGGATGAGTGTAGGCTGAGAGTTGAGGGCTGTAGAGATGCAGAGGTAGGTGTGAGTTGGGTGTAGGCTGAGAGTTGAGGGCAGTAGAGATGCAGAGGTAGGTGCGGGATGAGGGTAGCCTGAGAGTTGAGGGCAGGAGAGATGCAGAGGTAGGTGCGGGATGAGTGTAGGCTGAGAGTTGAGGGCAGTAGAGATGCAGAGGTAGGTGCGGGATGAGTGTAGGCTGAGAGTTGAGGGCAGTAGAGGTGCAGAGGTAGGTGTGGGATGGGTGTAGGCTGAGAGTTGAGGGCAGTAGAGATGCAAAAGTAGGTGCGGGATGGGTGTAGGCTGAGAGTTAAGGGCAGTAGAGAGGTAGGTGTGGGATGAGTGTAGGCTGAGAGTTGAGGGCAGTAGAGATGCAGAGGTAGGAGCGAGATGAGTGTAGGCTTAGAGTTGAGGGCAGTAGAGGTAGGTTCGGGGTGAGTGCTAGCTGATGGCTGAGGGCAGTAGAAGTGCCGAGGAAGGTGTAGGATGGGTGTAGGAAGGCAGTTGAGGGCAGTAGCGATGCAGAGGTAGGTGTGGGATGGGTGTAGGCTGAGAGTTGAGGGCAGTAGAGATGCAGAGGTAGGTGTGGGTTGGGTGTAGGCTGAGTTGAGGGTAGTAGAGATGCAGAGGTAGGTGTGGGTTGAGTGTAGGCTGTGAGTTGAGGGCAGTGGAGATGCAGAGGTAGGTGCGGGTTGGATTTAGGAAGGCAGTTGAGGACAGTAGAGATGCAGAGGTAGGTGTGGGATGGGTGTAGGAAGGCAGTTCAGGGCAGTAGAGATGCAGAGGTAGCCGTGGGATGGGTGTAGGCTTGGAGCTGAGGGCAGTAGAGGTGCAGAGGTAGGTGTGGGATGTGTGTAGGCTGAGAGTTGAGGGCAGTAGAGATGCAGAGGTAGGTGTGGGTTGGGTGTAGGCTCACAGTTGAAGGCAGTAGAGGTGCATGGGTAGGTGCCAGATGAGTGTTAGCTGATGGCTGAGGGAAGTAGAGATGCAGAGGTACGTGTGGGATGGGTGTTTGCTGAGAATTGAGGGCAATAGAGGTGCAGAAGTGGGTGTGGCATGGGTGTAGGCTGAGAGTTGAGGGCAGTAGAGGTGCAGAGGTAGGTGTGGGTTGGCTGTAGGCTGACATTAAGGGCAGTGGAGATGCAGAGGTAGGTGTAGGTTGGGTGTAGGCTGACAGTTGAGGTCAGTAGAGATGCAAAGGTAGGTGTGGGATGAGTGTAGGCTGAGAGTTGAGGGCAGTAGAGGTGCAGAGGTAGGTTCAGGTTGAGTGATAGCTGATGGCTGAGGGCAGTAGAGGTGCAGAGGTAGGTGTGGGTTGGGTGTAGGCTGAGAGTTGAGGGCAGTAGAGGTGCAAAGGTAGGTGTGGGTTGGGTGTAGGCTGAGAGTTGAGGGCAGTAGAGGTGCAAAGGTAGGTGTGGGATCGGTGTAGGCTAAGAGTTGAGGGCATTAGAGATGCAGAGGTAGGTGTGGGTTGGGTGTAGGCTGAGTTGAGGGCAGTAGAGGTGCAGAGGTATGTGTGGGTTGGGGCTGGACTGAGTTGAGGGCAGTAGAGGTGCCGAGGTAGGTGTGGGTTGGGTGTAGGCTGAGAGTTGAGGGCAGTAGAGGTGCAAAGGTAGGTGTGGGATCGGTGTAGGCTGAGAGTTGAGGGCATTAGAGATGCAGAGGTAGGTGTGGGTTGGGTGTAGGCTGAGTTGAGGGCAGTAGAGGTAGGTGTGGGTTGGGGCTGGACTGAGTTGAGGGCAGTAGAGGTGCCGAGGTATGTGTGGGGTGGGTGTAGGCTGAGAGTTGAGGGCAGTAGAGATGCAGAGGTAGGTGCGGGATGGGTGTAGCCTGAGAGTTGAGGGCACTAGAGATGCAAAGGTAGGTGCAGGATGGGTGTAGGCTGAGAGTTGAGGGCATAAGAGGTGCAGAGGGTGTGGGATGAGTGTAGGCTTAGTTGAGGGCAGTAGAGGTGCAGACGTAGGTGTTGGATCGATACAGGCTGAGAGTTGAGGGCAGTAGAGATGCAGAGGTAAGTGCAGGATGAGTGTAGGCTGAGAGTTGAGGGCAGTAGAGGTGCAGAGGTAAGTTCAGGGTGAGTGCTAGCTGACGGCTGAGGGCAGTAGAAGTGCAGAGGAAGGTGTAGGATGGGTGTAGGAAGGCAATTGAGGTCAGTAGCGATGCAGAGGTAGGTGTGGGATGAGTGTAGGCTGAGTTGAGGGTAGTAGAGATGCAGAGGTAGGTGTGGGTTGGGTGTAGGCTGAGAGTTGAGTGCAGTAGAGATGCAGAGGTAGGTGTGGGTTGGGTGTAGGAAGGCAGTTGAGGGCAGTAGAGATGTAGAGGTAGGTGTGGGATGGGTGTAGGAAGCCAGTTGAGGGCAGTAGAGATGCAGAGGTAGTCGTGGGATGGGTGTAGGCTTAGAGCTGAGGGCAGTAGAGGTGCAGAGGTAGCTGTGGGATGTGTGTAGGCTGAGAGTTGAGGCCAGTACAGATGTAGATGTAGGTGTGGGTTGGGTGTAGGCTGAGTTGAGGGTAGTAGAGATGCAGAGGTAGGTGTGGGTTGGGTGTAGGAAGGCAGTTGAGGGCAGTAGAGATGCAGAGGTATTGTGGGATGGGTGTGGGAAGGCAGTTGAGGGCAGTAGAGATGCAGAGGTAGGTGTGGGATGGGTGTGGGAAGGCAGTTGAGGGCAGTAGAGATGCAGAGGTTGGTGCGGGTTGGGTGTAGGCTGAGATTTGAGGGCAGTAGAGATGCAGAGGTAGGTGTGGGATGGGAGTAGGCTGAACTTTGAGGGCAGTAGAGGTGCAGAGGTAGGTGTTGGATGAGTGTAGGCTGAGAGTTGAGGGCAGTAGAGGTGCAGAGGTAGGTGTGGGATAGGTGTAGGCTGAGAGTTGAGGGCAGTAGAGATGCAGAGGTAGGTGTGGGATGGGTGTAGGATGAGAGTTGAGAGCAGTAGATGTGCAGAGGTAAGTTCAGGGTGAGTGTTAGCTGACGGCTGAGGGCACTAGAGAAGCACAGGTAGGTTTGGGATGGGTGTAGGAAGGCAGCTGAGGGACGTAGAGGTGCAGAGGTAGGTGTGGTTTGGGTGTAGGCTGAGAGTTGAAGGCAGTAGAGGTGCATGAGTAGGTGCGGGATGAGTGTTAGCCGATGGCTGAGGGCAGTACAGATGCAGAGGTACGTCTGGGATGGGTGTAGGCTGAGAGTTGAGGGCAGCAGAGGTGCAGAGGTGGGTGTGGGATGGATGTAGGCTGGGAGTTGAGGGCAGTAGAGGTGCAGAGGTAGGTGTTGGTTGGGTGTAGGCTGAGTTGGGGCAGTAGAGGTGCAGAGATAGGTGTGGGTTAGCTGTAGGCTGACATTGAGGGCAGTAGAGATGCAGAGGTAGGTGCGGGATGAGTGTACGCTGAGAGTTGAGGGCAGTAGAGGTGCAGAGGTAGGTTCAGGGTGAGTGATAGCTGATGGCTGAGGGCAGTAGAGGTGCAGAGGTAGGTGTGGGTTGGGTGTAGGCTGAGAGTTGAGGGCAGTAGAGGTGCAAAGGTAGGTGTGGGTTGGGTGTAGGCTGAGAGTTGAGGGCAGTAGAGGTGCAGAGGTAGGTGTGGGTTGGGTGTAGGCTGAGTTGAGGGCAGTAGAGGTGCAGAGGTAGGTGTGGGTTGGGGCTGGACTGAGTTGAGGGCAGTAGAGGTGCCGAGGTAGGTGTGGGTTGGGTGTAGGCTGAGAGTTGAGGGCAGTAGAGGTGCAAAGATAGGTGTGGGATCGGTGTAGGCTGAGAGTTGAGGGCATTAGAGATGCAGAGGTAGGTGTGGGTTGGGTGTAGGCTGAGTTGAGGGCAGTAGAGGTGCAGAGGTAGGTGTGGGTTGGGGCTGGACTGAGTTGAGGGCAGTAGAGGTGCCGAGGTAGGTGTGGGGTGGGTGTAGGCTGAGAGTTGAGGGCAGTAGAGATGCAGAGGTAGGTGCGGGATGGGTGTAGGCTGACAGTTGAGGGCAGTAGAAGTGCAGAGGTAGGTGTGGGATGGGTGTAGAAAGGCAGATGAGGGCAGTAGAGATGCAGGCGGAGGTGTGGAATGGGTGTAGGGAGGCAGTTGAGGGTATTAGAATTGCAGAGGTAGGTGTGGGATGGGTGTAGGCTGAGAGCTGAGGGCAGTAGAGGTGCAGAGGTAGGTGTGGATTGGGTGTAGGCTGAGAGTTGAAGGCAGTAGAGGTGCATGAGTAGGTGCGGGATGAGTGTTAGCCGATGGCTGAGGGCAGTACAGATGCAGAGGTACGTCTGGGATGGGTGTAGGCTGAGAGTTGAGGGCAGCAGAGGTGCAGAGGTGGGTGTGGGATGGATGTAGGCTGGGAGTTGAGGGCAGTAGAGGTGCAGAGGTAGGTGTTGGTTGGGTGTAGGCTGAGTTGGGGCAGTAGAGGTGCAGAGATAGGTGTGGGTTAGCTGTAGGCTGACATTGAGGGCAGTAGAGATGCAGAGGTAGATGCGGGATGAGTGTAGGCTGAGAGTTGAGGGCAGTAGAGGTGCAGAGGTAGGTTCAGGGTGAGTGATAGCTGATGGCTGAGGGCAGTAGAGGTGCAGAGGTAGGTGTGGGTTGGGTGTAGGCTGAGAGTTGAGGGCAGTAGAGGTGCAAAGGTAGGTGTGGGTTGGGTGTAGGCTGAGAGTTGAGGGCAGTAGAGGTGCAAAGGTAGGTGTGGGATCGGTGTAGGCTAAGAGTTGAGGGCATTAGAGATGCAGAGGTAGGTGTGGGTTGGGTGTAGGCTGAGTTGAGGGCAGTAGAGGTGCAGAGGTAGGTGTGGGTTGGGGCTGGACTGAGTTGAGGGCAGTAGAGGTGCCGAGGTAGGTGTGGGTTGGGTGTAGGCTGAGAGTTGAGGGCAGTAGAGGTGCAAAGGTAGGTGTGGGATCGGTGTAGGCTGAGAGTTGAGGGCATTAGAGATGCAGAGGTAGGTGTGGGTTGGGTGTAGGCTGAGTTGAGGGCAGTAGAGGTGCAGAGGTAGGTGTGGGTTGGGGCTGGACTGAGTTGAAGGCAGTAGAGGTGCCGAGGTAGGTGTGGGGTGGGTGTAGGCTGAGAGTTGAGGGCAGTAGAGATGCAGAGGTAGGTGCGGGATGGGTGTAGGCTGAGAGTTGAGGGCACTAGAGATGCAAAGGTAGGTGCAGGATGGGTGTAGGCTGAGAGTTGAGGGCATAAGAGGTGCAGAGGGTGTGGGATGAGTGTAGGCTTAGTTGAGGGCAGTAGAGGTGCAGACGTAGGTGTTGGATCGATACAGGCTGAGAGTTGAGGGCAGTAGAGATGCAGAGGTAGGTGCGGGATGAGTGTAGGCTGAGAGTTGAGGGCAGTAGACGTGCAGAGGTAAGTTCAGGGTGAGTGCTAGCTGACGGCTGAGGGCAGTAGAAGTGCAGAGGAAGGTGTAGGATGGGTGTAGGAAGGCAGTTGAGGTCAGTAGCGATGCAGAGGTAGGTGTGGGATGAGTGTAGGCTGAGTTGAGGGTAGTAGAGATGCAGAGGTAGGTGTGGGTTCGGTGTAGGCTGAGAGTTGAGGGCAGTAGAGATGCAGAGGTAGGTGTGGGTGCGTATGGGAAGGCAGTTGAGGGCAGTAGAGATGTAGAGGTAGGTGTGGGATGGGTGTAGGAAGGCAGTTGAGGGCAGTAGTTCAGAGGTAGTCGTGGGATGGGTGTAGGCTTAGAGCTGAGGGCAGTAGAGGTGCAGAGGTAGCTGTGGGATGTGTGTAGGCTGAGAGTTGAGGGCAGTACAGATGTAGATGTAGGTGTGGGTTGGGTGTAGGCTGAGTTGAGGGTAGTAGAGATGCAGAGGTAGGTGTGGGTTGGGTGTAGGAAGGCAGTTGAGGGCAGTAGAGATGCAGAGGTATTGTGGGATGGGTGTGGGAAGGCATTTGAGGGCAGTAGAGATGCAGAGGTAGGTATGGGATGGGTGTGGGAAGGCAGTTGAGGGCAGTAGAGATGCAGAGGTTGGTGCGGGTTGGGTGTAGGCTGAGATTTGAGGGCAGTAGAGCTGCAGAGGTAGGTGTGGGATGGGTGTAGGCTGTACTTTGAGGGCAGTAGAGGTGCAGAGGTAGGTGTTGGATGGGTGTAGGCTGAGAGTTGAGGGAAGTAGAGGTGCAGAGGTAGGTGTGGGATAGGTGTAGGCTGAGAGTTGAGGGCAGTAGAGATGCAGAGGTAGGTGTGGGATGGGTGTAGGCTGAGTGTTGAGAGCAGTAGATGTGCAGAGGTAAGTTCAGGGTGAGTGTTAGCTGAGGGCACTAGAGATACACAGGTAGGTTTGGGATGGGTGTAGGAAGGCAGCTGAGGGACGTAGAGGTGCAGAGGTAGGTGTGGTTTGGGTGTAGGCTGAGAGTTGAGGGCAGTAGAGATGCAGAGGTATGTGTGGGTTGGGTGTAGGCTGAGAGTTGAGGGCAGTAGAGGTGCAAAGGTAGGTGCGGGATCGGTGTAGGCTGAGAGTTGAGGGCAGTAGAGATGCGGAGGTAGGTGCGGGATGAGTGTAGGCTGAGAGTTGAGGGCAGTAGAGGTGCAGAGGTAGGTTCGGGGTGAGTGATAGCTGATGGCTGAGGGCAGTAGAGGTGCAGAGGTAGATGCGGGATGGGTGTAGGAAGGCAGTTGAGGGCAGTAGACATGCAGAGGTAGGTGTGGGTTGGGTGTAGGCTGACGGTTGAGGGTAGTAGAGGTGCAGAGGTAGGTGCGGGATGTGTGTAGGCTGGCGGCTAAGGGCAGTACAGGTGCAGAGGTAGGTTTGGGATGTATGTAGGCTGAGAGTTGAGGGCAGTAGAGGTGCAAAGGTAGGTGCGGGATCGGTGTAGGCTGAGAGTTGAGGGCAGTAGAGGTGCAGAGGTAGGTGTGGGATGGGTGTAGGCTGAGAGTTGAGGGCAGTAGAGATGCAGAGGTAGGTGCGGGAGAAGTGTAGGCTGAGAGTTGAGGGCAGTAGAGGTGCAGAGGTAGGTTCGGGGTGAGTGATAGCTGATGGCTGAGGGCAGTAGAGGTGCAGAGGTAGATGCGGGATGGGTGTAGGAAGGCAGTAGAGGGCAGTAGAAGTGCAGAGGTAGGTGTGGGTTGGGTGTAGGCTGACAGTTGAGGGCAGTAGAAGTGCAGAGGTAGGTGTGGGATGGGTGTAGAAAGGCAGATGAGAGCAGTAGAGATGCAGGGGGAGGTGTGGAATGGGTGTAGGAAGGCAGTTGAGGGCATGCATTAGAATTGCAGAGGTAGGTGTGGGATGGGTGTAGGCTGAGAGCTGAGGGCAGTAGAGGTGCAGAGGTAGGTGTGGATTGGGTGTAGGCTGACATCTGAAGGCAGTTGAGGTGCATGAGTAGGTGCGGGATGAGTGTTAGCCGATAGCTGAGTGCAGTAGAGATGCAGAGGTACATCTGGGATGGGTGTAGGCTGAGAGTTGAGGGCAGCAGAGGTGCAGAGGTGGGAGTGGGATGGATGTAGGCTGGGAGTTGAGGGCAGTAGAGGTGCAGAGGTAGGTGTGGGTTGGTTGTAGGCTGACATTGAGGGCAGTAGAGATGCAGAGGTAGGTGTAGCTTGGGTGTAGGCTGACTGTTGAGGGCAGTAGAGATGCAGAGGTAGGTCTAGGTTGGGTGTAGGCTGACGGTTGAGGGCAGTATAGGTGCAGAGGTAGGTGCGGGATGAGTGTAGGCTGACAGTTGAGGGCAGTAGATGTGCAGAGGTAGGTGTGGGATGGGTGTAGGCTGAGATTTGGAGGCAGTAGAGATGCAGAGGTAGGTGTGGGATGAGTGTAGGCTGAGAGTTGAAGGAGGTAGAGGTGCAGAGGTAGGTTCAGGGTGAAAGTTAGCTGACGGCTGAGGGCAGTAGAGGTGCAGATGTAGGTGTGGGATGGATGTAGGAAGGTAGTTGAGGGCAGTAGAGATGCAGAGGTAGGTGTTGGTTGGGTGTAGGCTGAGTTGGGGCAGTAGAGGTGCAGAGATAGGTGTGGGTTAGCTGTAGGCTGACATTGAGGGCAGTAGAGATGAAGAGGTAGGTGCGGGATGAGTGTAGGCTGAGAGTTGAGGGCAGTAGAGGTGCAGAGGTAGGTTCAAGTTGAGTGATAGCTGATGGCTGAGGGCAGTAGAGGTGCAGAGGTAAGTTCAGGGTGAGTGCTAGCTGAGGGCAGTAGAAGTGCAGAGGAAGGTGTAGGATGGGTGTAGGAAGGCAGTTGAGGTCAGTAGCGATGCAGAGGTAGGTGTGGGATGAGTGTAGGCTGAGTTGAGGGTAGTAGAGATGCAGAAGTAGGTGTGGATTGGGTGTAGGCTGACAGCTGAAGGCAGTTGAGGTGCATGAGTAGGTGCGGGATGAGTGTTAGCCGATAGCTGAGGGCAGTAGAGATGCAGAGGTACATCTGGGATGGGTGTAGGCTGAGAGTTGAGGGCAGCAGAGGTGGGAGTGGGATGGATGTAGGCTGGGAGTTGAGGGCAGTAGAGGTGCAGAGGTAGGTGTGGGTTGGTTGTAGGCTGACATTGAGGGCAGTAGAGATGCAGAGGTAGGTGTAGCTTGGGTGTAGGCTGACAGTTGAGGGCAGTAGAGATGCAGAGGTAGGTCTGGGTTGGGTGTAGGCTGACGGTTGAGGGCAGTAGAGGTGTAGAGGTAGGTGCGGGATGAGTGTAGGCTGACAGTTGAGGGCAGTAGATGTGCAGAGGTAGGTGTGGGATGGGTGTAGGCTGAGAGTTGAGGGCAGTAGAGGTGCAGAGGTAGGTTCAGGGTGAAAGTTAGCTGACGGCTGAGGGCAGTAGAGGTGCAGATGTAGGTGTGGGATGGATGTAGGAAGGTAGTTGAGGGCAGTAGAGATGCAGAGGTAGGTGGTGGTTGGGTGTAGGCTGAGTTGGGGCAGTAGAGGTGCAGAGATAGGTGTGGGTTAGCTGTAGGCTGACATTGAGGGCAGTAGAGATGAAGAGGTAGGTGCGGGATGAGTGTAGGCTGAGAGTTGAGGGCAGTAGAGGTAGGTTCAAGTTGAGTGATAGCTGATGGCTGAGGGCAGTAGAGGTGCAGAGGTAGATGCGGGATGGGTGTAGGAAGGCAATTGAGGGCAGTAGAGATGCAGAGGCAGGTGTGGGTTGGGTGTAGGCTGAGAGTTGAGGGCAGTAGAGTTGCAAAGGTAGGTGCGGGATCGGTGTAGGCTGAGAGTTGAGGGCATTAGAGATGCAGAGGTAGGTGTGGGTTGGGTGTAGGTTGAGTTGAGGGCAGTAGAGATGCAGAGGTAGGCGTGGGATGGGTGTAGGCTTAGAACTGAGGGCAGTAGAGGTGCAGAGGTAGCTGTGGGATGTGTGTAGGCTGAGAGTTGAGGGCAGTACAGGTGTAGATGTAGGTGTGAGTTGGGTGTAGGAAGCAAGTTGAGGGCAGTAGAGATGCAGAGGTATTGTGGGATCGGTGTGGGAAGGCAGTTGAGGGCAGTAGAGATGCAGAGGTAGGTGCGGGATGGGTGTGGGAAGGCAGTTGAGGGCAGTAGAGATGCAGAGGTTGGTGCGGGTTGGGTGTAGGCTGAGATTTGAGGGCAGTAGAGATGCAGAGGTAGGTGTGGGATGGGTGTAGGCTGAACTTTGAGGGCAGTAGAGGTGCAGAGGTAGGTGTTGGATGGGTGTAGGCTGAGAGTTGAGGGCAGTAGAGGTGCAGAGGTAGGTGTGGGATAGGTGTAGGCTGAGAGTTGAGGGCAGTAGAGATGCAGAGGGAGGTGTGGGATGGGTGTAGGCTGAGAGTTGAGGGCAGTAGAGGTGCAGAGGTAGGTTCGGGGTGAGTGATAGCTGATGGCTGAGGGCAGTAGAGGTGCAGAGGTAGATGCGGGATGGGTGTAGGAAGGCAGTTGAGGGCAGTAGACATGCAGAGGTAGGTGTGGGTTGGGTGTAGGCTGACAGTTGAGGGCAGTAGAAATGCAGAGGTAGGTGTGAAATGGGTGTAGAAAGGCAGATGAGGGCAGTAGAGATGCACGGGGAGGTGTGGAATGGGTGTAGGAAGGCAGTTGAGGGCATTAGAATTGCAGAGGTAGGTGTGGGATGGGTGTAGGCTGAGAGCCGAGGGCAGTAGAGGTGCAGAGGTAGGTGTGGATTGAGTGTAGGCTGACAGTTGAAGGCAGTAGAGGTGCATGAGTAGGCGCGGGATGAGTGTTAGCCGATGGCTGAGGGCAGTAGAGATGCAGAGGTACGTCTGGGATGGGTGTAGGCTGAGAGTTGAGGGCAGCAGAGGTGGGTGTGGGATGGATGTAGGCTGGGAGTTGAGGGCAGTAGAGGTGCAGAGGTATGTGTGGGTTGGTTGTAGGCTGACATTGAGGGCAGTAGAGATGCAGAGGTAGGTGTAGGTTGGGTGTAGACTGACAGTTGAGGGCAGTAGAGATGCAGAGGTAGGTTTGGGTTGGGTGTGGGCTGACGCTTGAGGGCAGTAGAGGTGCAGAGGTAGGTGCGGGATGAGTGTAGGCTGACAGTTGAGGGCAGTAGATGTGCAGAGGTAGGTGTGGGATGGGTGTAGGCTGAGATTTGAGGGCAGTAGAGATGCAGAGGTAGGTGTGGGATGAGTGCAGGCTGAGAGTTTGAGGGCAGTAGAGGTGCAGAGGTAGGTTCAGGGTGAGAGTTAGCTGACGGCTGAGGGCAGTAGAGGTCCAGATGTAGGTGCGGGATGGATGTAGGAAGGTAGTTGAGGGCAGTAGAGATGCAGAGGTAGGTGTTGGTTGGGTGTAGGCTGACTTGGGGCAGTAGAAGTGCAGAGGTAGGTGTGGGTTGGCTGTAGGCTGACATTGAGGGCAGTAGAGATGCAGAGGTAGGTGCAGGATGAGTGTAGGGTGAGAGTTGAGGGCAGTAGAGGTGCAGAGGTAGGTTCGGGGTGAGTGATAGCTGATGGCTGAGGGCAGTAGAGGTGCAGAGGTAGATGTGGGATGGGTGTAGGAAGGCAGTTGAGGGCAGTAGAGATGCAGAGGTGGGTGTGGGTTGGGTGTAGGCTGAGAGTTGAGGGCAGTAGAGGTGCAAAGGTAGGTGCGGGATCGGTGTAGGCTGAGAGTTGAGGGCAGTAGAGGTGCAGAGGTAGGTGTGGGATGGGTGTAGGCTGAGAGTTGAGGGCAGTAGAGATGCAGAGGTAGGTGCGGGAGAAGTGTAGGCTGAGAGTTGAGGGCAGTAGAGGTGCAGAGGTAGATGCGGGATGGGTGTAGGAAGGCAGTAGAGGGCAGTAGAAGTGCAGAGGTAGGTGTGGGTTGGGTGTAGGCTGACAGTTGAGGACAGTAGAAGTGCAGAGGTAGGTGTGGGATGGGTGTAGAAAGGCAGATGAGAGCAGTAGAGATGCAGGGGGAGGTGTGGAATGGGTGTAGGAAGGCAGTTGAGGGCATGCATTAGAATTGCAGAGGTAGGTGTGGGATGGGTGTAGGCTGAGAGCTGAGGGCAGTAGAGGTGCAGAGGTAGGTGTGTATTGGGTGTAGGCTGACAGCTGAAGGCAGTTGAGGTGCATGAGTAGGTGCGGGATGAGTGTTAGCCGATAGCTGAGGGCAGTAGAGATGCAGAGGTACGTCTGGGATGGGTGTAGGCTGAGAGTTGAGGGCAGCAGAGGTGCAGAGGTGGGTGTGGGATGGATGTAGGCTGGGAGTTGAGGGCAGTAGAGGTGCAGAGGTAGGTGTGGGTTGGTTGTAGGCTGACGGTTGAGGGCAGTAGAGGTGCAGAGGTAGGTGCGGGATGAGTGTAGGCTGACAGTTGAGGGCAGTAGATGTGCAGAGGTAGGTGTGGGATGGGTGTAGGCTGAGATTTGGAGGCAGTAGAGATGCAGAGGTAGGTGTGGGATGAGTGTAGGCTGAGAGTTGAGGGCAGTAGAGGTGCAGAGGTAGGTTCAGGGTGAAAGTTAGCTGACGACTGAGGGCAGTAGAGGTGCAGATGTAGGTGTGGGATGGATGTAGGAAGGTAGTTGAGGGCAGTAGGGATGCAGAGGTAGGTGTTGGTTGGGTGTAGGCTGAGTTGGGGCAGTAGACGTGCAGAGATAGGTGTGGGTTAGCTGTAGGCTGACATTGAGGGTAGTAGAGATGAAGAGGTAGGTGCGGGATGAGTGTAGGCTGAGAGTTGAGGGCAGTAGAGGTGCAGAGGTAGGTTCAAGTTGAGTGATAGCTGATGGCTGAGGGCAGTAGAGGTGCAGAGGTAGATGCGGGATGGGTGTAGGAAGGCAATTGAGGGCAGTAGAGATGCAGAGGCAGGTGTGGGTTGGGTGTAGGCTGAGAGTTGAGGGCAGTAGAGTTGCTAAGGTAGGTGCGGGATCGGTGTAGGCTGAGAATTGAGGGCATTAGAGATGCAGAGGTAGGTGTGGGTTGGGTGTAGGCTGAGTTGAGGGCAGTAGAGATGCAGAGGTAGGCGTGGGATGGGTGTAGGCTTAGAGCTGAGGGCAGTAGAGGTGCAGAGGTAGCTGTGGGATGTGTGTAGGCTGAGAGTTGAGGGCAGTACAGATGTAGATGTAGGTGTGGGTTGGGTGTAGGCTGAGTTGAGGGTAGTAGAGATGCAGAGGTAGGTGTGGGTTGGGTGTAGGAAGGCAGTTGAGGGCAGTAGAGATGCAGAGGTAGGTGTGGGATGGGTGTGGGAAGGCAGTTGAGGGCAGTAGAGATGCAGAGGTTGGTGCGGGTTGGGTGTAGGCTGAGATTTGAGGGCAGTAGAGATGCAGAGGTAGGTGTGGGATGGGTGTAGGCTGTACTTTGAGGGCAGTAGAGGTGCAGAGGTAGGTGTTGGGTGTAGGCTGAGAGTTGAGGGCAGTAGAGGTGCAGAGGTAGGTGTGGGATAGGTGTAGGCTGAGAGTTGAGGGCAGTAGAGATGCAGAGGTAGGTGTGGGATGGGTGTAGGCTGAGTGTTGAGAGCAGTAGAGATGCAGAGGTATGTGTGAGTTGGGTGTAGGCTGAGAGTTGAGGGCAGTAGAGGTGCAAAGGTAGGTGCGGGATCGGTGTAGGCTGAGAGTTGAGGGCAGTAGAGATGCGGAGGTAGGTGCGGGATGAGTGTAGGCTGAGAGTTGAGGGCAGTAGAGGTGCAGAGGTAGGTTCGGGGTGAGTGATAGCTGATGGCTGAGGGCAGTAGAGGTGCAGAGGTAGATGCGGTATGGGTGTAGGAAGGCAGTTGAGAGCAGTAGACATGCAGAGGTAGGTGTGGGTTGGGTGTAGGCTGACGGTTGAGGGTAGTAGAGGTGCAGAGGTAGGTGCAGGATGTGTGTAGGCTGGCGGCTAAGGGCAGTACAGGTGCAGAGGTAGGTTTTGGATGTATGTAGGCTGAGAGTTGAGGGCAGTAGAGGTGCAAAGGTAGGTGCGGGATCGGTGTAGGCTGAGAGTTGAGGGCAGTAGAGGTGCAGAGGTAGGTGTGGGATGGGTGTAGGCTGAGAGTTGAGGGCAGTAGAGATGCAGAGGTATGTGTGGGTTGGGTGTAGGCTGAGAGTTGAGGGCAGTAGAGGTGCAAAGGTAGGTGCGGGATCGGTGTAGGCTGAGAGTTGAGGGCAGGAGAGATGCGGAGGTAGGTGCGGGATGAGTGTAGGCTGAGAGTTGAGGGCAGTAGAGGTGCAGAGGTAGGTTAGGGGTGAGTGATAGCTGATGGCTGAGGGCAGTAGATGTGCAGAGGTAGATGCGGGATGGGTGTAGGAAGGCAGTTGAGGGCAGTAGACATGCAGAGGTAGGTGTGGGTTGGGTGTAGGCTGACGGGTGAGGGTAGTAGAGGTGCAGAGGTAGGTGCGGGATGTGTGTAGGCTGGCGGCTAAGGGCAGTACAGGTGCAGAGGTAGGTTTGGGATGTATGTAGGCTGAGAGTTGAGGGCAGTAGAGGTGCAAAGGTAGGTGCGGGATCGGTGTAGGCTGAGAGTTGAGGGCAGTAGAGGTGCAGAGGTAGGTGTGGGATGGGTGTAGGCTGAGAGTTGAGGGCAGTAGAGATGCAGAGGTAGGTGCGGGAGAAGTGTAGGCTGAGAGTTGAGGGCAGTAGAGGTGCAGAGGTAGGTTCGGGGTGAGTGATAGCTGATGGCTGAGGGCAGTAGAGGTGCAGAGGTAGATGCGGGATGGGTGTAGGAAGGCAGTAGAGGGCAGTAGAAGTGCAGAGGTAGGTGTGGGTTGGGTGTAGGCTGACAGTTGAGGGCAGTAGAAGTGCAGAGGTAGGTGTGGGATGGGTGTAGAAAGGCAGATGAGAGCAGTAGAGATGCAGGGGGAGGTGTGGAATGGGTGTAGGAAGGCAGTTGAGGGCATGCATTAGAATTGCAGAGGTAGGTGTGGGATGGGTGTAGGCTGAGAGCTGAGGGCAGTAGAGGTGCAGAGGTAGGTGTGGATTGGGTGTAGGCTGACATCTGAAGGCAGTTGAGGTGCATGAGTAGGTGCGGGATGAGTGTTAACCGATAGCTGAGGGCAGTAGAGATGCAGAGGTACATCTGGGATGGGTGTAGGCTGAGAGTTGAGGGCAGCAGAGGTGCAGAGGTGGGAGTGGGATGGATGTAGGCTGGGAGTTGAGGGCAGTAGAGGTGCAGAGGTAGGTGTGGGTTGGTTGTAGGCTGACATTGAGGGCAGTAGAGATGCAGAGGTAGGTGTAGCTTGGGTGTAGGCTGACAGTTGAGGGCAGTAGAGATGCAGAGGTAGGTCTAGGTTGGGTGTAGGCTGACGGTTGAGGGCAGTATAGGTGCAGAGGTAGGTGCGGGATGAGTGTAGGCTGACAGTTGAGGGCAGTAGATGTGCAGAGGTAGGTGTGGGATGGGTGTAGGCTGAGATTTGGAGGCAGTAGAGATGCAGAGGTAGGTGTGGGATGAGTGTAGGCTGAGAGTTGAAGGCAGTAGAGGTGCAGAGGTAGGTTCAGGGTGAAAGTTAGCTGACGGCTGAGGGCAGTAGAGGTGCAGATGTAGGTGTGGGATGGATGTAGGAAGGTAGTTGAGGGCAGTAGAGATGCAGAGGTAGGTGTTGGTTGGGTGTAGGCTGACATTGAGGGCAGTAGAGATGAAGAGGTAGGTGCGGGGTGAGTGTAGGCTGAGAGTTGAGGGCAGTAGAGGTGCAGAGGTAGGTTCAAGTTGAGTGATAGCTGATGGCTGAGGGCAGTAGAGGTGCAGAGGTAAGTTCAGGGTGAGTGCTAGCTGAGGGCAGTAGAAGTGCAGAGGAAGGTGTAGGATGGGTGTAGGAAGGCAGTTGAGGTCAGTAGCGATGCAGAGGTAGGTGTGGGATGAGTGTAGGCTGAGTTGAGGGTAGTAGAGATGCAGAAGTAGGTGTGGATTGGGTGTAGGCTGACAGCTGAAGGCAGTTGAGGTGCATGAGTAGGTGCGGGATGAGTGTTAGCCGATAGCTGAGGGCAGTAGAGATGCAGAGGTACATCTGGGATGGGTGTAGGCTGAGAGTTGAGGGCTGCAGAGGTGGGAGTGGGATGGATGTAGGCTGGGAGTTGAGGGCAGTAGAGGTGCAGAGGTAGGTGTGGGTTGGTTGTAGGCTGACATTGAGGGCAGTAGAGATGCAGAGGTAGGTGTAGCTTGGGTGTAGGCTGACAGTTGAGGGCAGTAGAGATGCAGAGATAGGTCTGGGTTGGGTGTAGGCTGACGGTTGAGGGCAGTAGCGGTGTAGAGGTAGGTGCGGGATGAGTGTAGGCTGACAGTTGAGGGCAGTAGATGTGCAGAGGTAGGTGTGGGATGGGTGTAGGCTGAGAGTTGAGGGCAGTAGAGGTGCAGAGGTAGGTTCAGGGTGAAAGTTAGCTGACGGCTGAGGGCAGTAGAGATGCAGATGTAGGTGTGGGATGGATGTAGGAAGGTAGTTGAGGGCAGTAGAGATGCAGAGGTAGGTGGTGGTTGGGTGTAGGCTGAGTTGGGGCAGTAGAGGTGCAGAGATAGGTGTGGGTTAGCTGTAGGCTGACATTGAGGGCAGTAGAGATGAAGAGGCAGGTGTGGGTTGGGTGTAGGCTGAGAGTTGAGGGCAGTAGAGTTGCAAAGGTAGGTGCGGGATCGGTGTAGGCTGAGAGTTGAGGGCATTAGAGATGCAGAGGTAGGTGTGGGTTGGGTGTAGGTTGAGTTGAGGGCAGTAGAGATGCAGAGGTAGGCGTGGGATGGGTGTAGGCTTAGAGCTGAGGGCAGTAGAGGTGCAGAGGTAGCTGTGGGATGTGTGTAGGCTGAGAGTTGAGGGCAGTACAGGTGTAGATGTAGGTGTGAGTTGGGTGTAGGAAGGCAGTTGAGGGCAGTAGAGATGCAGAGGTATTGTGGGATCGGTGTGGGAAGGCAGTTGAGGGCAGTAGAGATGCAGAGGTAGGTGCGGGATGGGTGTGGGAAGGCAGTTGAGGGCAGTAGAGATGCAGAGGTTGGTGCGGGTTGGGTGTAGGCTGAGATTTGAGGGCAGTAGAGATGCAGAAGTAGGTGTGGGATGGGTGTAGGCTGAACTTTGAGGGCAGTGGAGGTGCAGAGGTAGGTGTTGGATGGGTGTAGGCTGAGAGTTGAGGGCAGTAGAGGTGCAGAGGTAGGTGTGGGATGGGTGTAGGCTGAGAGTTGAGGGCAGTAGAGATGCAGAGGTAGGTGTGGGATGGGTGTAGGCTGAGAGTTGAGGGCAGTAGAGGTGCAGAGGTAGTTTCGGGGTGAGTGATAGCTGATGGCTGAGGGCAGTAGAGGTGCAGAGGTAGATGCGGGATGGGTGTAGGAAGGAAGTTGAGGGCAGTAGACATGCAGAGGTAGGTGTGGGTTGGGTGTAGGCTGACAGTTGAGGGCAGTAGAAATGCAGAGGTAGGTGTGGAATGGGTGTAGAAAGGCAGATGAGGGCAGTAGAGATGCACGGGGAGGTGTGGAATGGGTGTAGGAAGGCAGTTGAGGGCATTAGAATTGCAGAGGTAGGTGTGGGATGGGTGTAGGCTGAGAGCTGATGGCTGTAGAGGTGCAGAGGTAGGTGTGGATTGAGTGTAGGCTGACAGTTGAAGGCAGTAGAGGTGCATGAGTAGGCGCGGGATGAGTGTTAGCCGATGGCTGAGGGCAGTAGAGATGCAGAGGTACGTCTGGGATGGGTGTAGGCTGAGAGTTGAGGGCAGCAGAGGTGGGTGTGGGATGGATGTAGGCTGGGAGTTGAGGGCAGTAGAGGTGCAGAGGTATGTGTGGGTTGGTTGTAGGCTGACATTGAGGGCAGTAGAGATGCAGAGGTAGGTGTAGGTTGGGTGTAGACTGACAGTTGAGGGCAGTAGAGATGCAGAGGTTGGGTTGGGTGTGGGCTGACGCTTGAGGGCAGTAGAGGTGCAGAGGTAGGTGCGGGATGAGTGTAGACTGACAGTTGAGGGCAGTAGATGTGCAGAGGTAGGTGTGGGATGGGTGTAGGCTGAGATTTGAGGGCAGTAGAGATGCAGAGGTAGGTGTGGGATGAGTGTAGGCTGAGAGTTTGAGGGCAGTAGAGGTGCAGAGGTAGGTTCAGGGTGAGAGTTAGCTGACGGCTGAGGGCAGTAGAGGTCCAGATGTAGGTGCGGGATGGATGTAGGAAGGTAGTTGAGGGCAGTAGAGATGCAGAGGTAGGTGTTGGTTGGGTGTAGGCTTACTTGGGGCAGTAGAAGTGCAGAGGTAGGTGTGGGTTGGCTGTAGGCTGACATTGAGGGCAGTAGAGATGCAGAGGTAGGTGCAGGATGAGTGTAGGGTGAGAGTTGAGGGCAGTAGAGGTGCAGAGGTAGGTTCGGGGTGAGTGATAGCTGATGGCTGAGGGCAGTAGAGGTGCAGAGGTAGATGTGGGATGGGTGTAGGAAGGCAGTTGAGGGCAGTAGAGATGCAGAGGTGGGTGTGGGTTGGGTGTAGGCTGAGAGTTGAGGGCAGTAGAGGTGCAAAGGTAGGTGCGGGATCGGTGTAGGCTGAGAGTTGAGGGCAGTAGAGGTGCAGAGGTAGGTGTAGGATGGGTGTAGGCTGAGAGTTGAGGGCAGTAGAGATGCAGAGGTAGGTGCGGGAGAAGTGTAGGCTGAGAGTTGAGGGCAGTAGAGGTGCAGAGGTAGATGCGGGATGGGTGTAGGAAGGCAGTAGAGGGCAGTAGAAGTGCAGAGGTAGGTGTGGGTTGGGTGTAGGCTGACAGGTGAGGACAGTAGAAGTGCAGAGGTAGGTGTGGGATGGGTGTAGAAAGGCAGATGAGAGCAGTAGAGATGCAGGGGGAGGTGTGGAATGGGTGTAGGAAGGCAGTTGAGGGCATGCATTAGAATTGCAGAGGTAGGTGTGGGATGGGTGTAGGCTGAGAGCTGAGGGTAGTAGAGGTGCAGAGGTAGGTGTGTATTGGGTGTAGGCTGACAGCTGAAGGCAGTTGAGGTGCATGAGTAGGTGCGGGATGAGTGTTAGCCGATAGCTGAGGGCAGTAGAGATGCAGAGGTACGTCTGGGATGGGTGTAGGCTGAGAGTTGAGGGCAGCAGAGCTGCAGAGGTGGGTGTGGGATGGATGTAGGCTGGGAGTTGAGGGCAGTAGAGGTGCAGAGGTAGGTGTGGGTTGGTTGTAGGCTGACGGTTGAGGGCAGTAGAGGTGCAGAGGTAGGTGCGGGATGAGTGTAGGCTGACAGTTGAGGGCAGTAGATGTGCAGAGGTAGGTGTGGGATGGGTGTAGGCTGAGATTTGGAGGCAGTAGAGATGCAGAGGTAGGTGTGGGATGAGTGTAGGCTGAGAGTTGAGGGCAGTAGAGGTGCAGAGGTAGGTTCAGGGTGAAAGTTAGCTGACGGCTGAGGGCAGTAGAGGTGCAGATGTAGGTGTGGGATGGATGTAGGAAGGTAGTTGAGGGCAGTAGAGATGCAGAGGTAGGTGTTGGTTGGGTGTAGGCTGAGTTGGGGCAGTAGACGTGCAGAGATAGGTGTGGGTTAGCTGTAGGCTGACATTGAGGGCAGTAGAGATGAAGAGGTAGGTGCGGGATGAGTGTAGGCTGAGAGTTGAGGGCAGTAGAGGTGCAGAGGTAGGTTCAAGTTGAGTGATAGCTGATGGCTGAGGGCAGTAGAGGTGCAGAGGTAGATGCGGGATGGGTGTAGGAAGGCAATTGAGGGCAGTAGAGATGCAGAGGCAGGTGTGGGTTGGGTGTAGGCTGAGAGTTGAGGGCAGTAGAGTTGCTAAGGTAGGTGCGGGATCGGTGTAGGCTGAGAGTTGAGGGCATTAGAGATGCAGAGGTAGGTGTGGGTTGGGTGTAGGCTGAGTTGAGGGCAGTAGAGATGCAGAGGTAGGCGTGGGATGGGTGTAGGCTTAGAGCTGAGGGCAGTAGAGGTGCAGAGGTAGCTGTGGGATGTGTGTAGGCTGAGAGTTGAGGGCAGTACAGATGTAGATGTAGGTGTGGGTTGGGTGTAGGCTGAGTTGAGGGTAGTAGAGATGCAGAGGTAGGTGTGGGATGGGTGTGGGAAGGTAGTTGAGGGCAGTAGAGATGCAGAGGTTGGTGCGGGTTGGGTGTAGGCTGAGATTTGAGTGCAGTAGAGACGCAGAGGTAGGTGTGGGATGGATGTAGGGTGAACTTTGAGGGCAGTAGAGGTGCAGAGGTAGGTGTTGGATGGGTGTAGGCTGAGAGTTGAGGGCAGTAGAGGTGCAGAGGTAGGTGTGGGATAGGTGTAGGCTGAGAGTTGAGGGCAGTAGAGATGCAGAGGTAGGTGTGGGATGGGTGTAGGCTGAGAGTTGAGAGCAGTAGAGGTGCAGAGGTAAGTTCAGGGTGAGTGTTAGCTGACGGCTGAGGGCACTAGAGATGCACAGGTAGGTTTGGGATGGGTGTAGGAAGGCAGCTGAGGGACAAAGGGGTGCAGAGGTAGGTGTTGTTTGGGTGTAGGCTGAGAGTTGAGGGCAGCAGAGATGCAGAGGTAGGTGTGGGTTGGGTGTAGGCTGAGAGTTGAGGGCAGTAGAGGTCCAAAGGTAGGTGCGGGATCAGTGTAGGCTGAGAGTTGAGGGCAGTAGAGATGCGGAGGTAGGTGCGGGATGAGTGTAGGCTGAGAGTTGAGGGCAGTAGAGGTGCAGAGGTAGGTTCGGGGTGAGTGATAGCTGATGGTTGAGGGCAGTAGAGGTGCAGAGGTAGATGCAGGATGGGTGTAGGAAGACAGTTGAGGGCAGTAGACATGCAGATGTAGGTGTGGGTTGGTTGTAGGCTGACAGTTGAGGGCAGTAGAAGTGCAGAGGTAGGTTTGGGATGGGTGTAGAAAGGCAGATGAGGGCAGTAGAGATGTAGGGGGAGGTTCAGGGTGAGTGATAGCTGATGGCTGAGGGCAGTAGAGGTGCAGAGGTAGGTGTGGGTTGGGTGTAGGCTGAAAGTTGAGGGCAGTAGAGGTGCAAAGGTAGGTGTGGGTTGGGTGTAGGCTGAGAGTTGAGGGCAGTAGAGGTGCAAAGGTAGGTGTGGGATCGGTGTAGGCTAAGAGTTGAGGGCATTAGAGATGCAGAGGTAGGTGTGGGTTGGGTGTAGGCTGAGTTGAGGGCAGTAGAGGTGCAGAGGTAGGTGTGGGTTGGGGCTGGACTGATTTGAGGGCAGTAGAGGTGCCGAGGTAGGTGTGGCTTGGGTGTAGGCTGAGAGTTGAGGGCAGTAGAGGTGCAAAGGTAGGTGTGGGATCGGTGTAGGCTGAGAGTTGAGGGCATTAGAGATGCAGAGGTAGGTGTGGGTTGGGTGTAGGCTGAGTTGAGGGCAGTAGAGGTGCAGAGGTAGGTGTGGGTTGGGGCTGGACTGAGTTGAGGGCAGTAGAGGTGCCGAGGTAGGTGTGGGGTGGGTGTAGGCTGAGAGTTGAGGGCAGTAGAGATGCAGAGGTAGGTGCGGGATGGGTGTAGGCTGAGAGTTGAGGGCACTAGAGATGCAAAGGCAGGTGCAGGATGGGTGTAGGCTGAGAGTTGAGGGCATAAGAGGTGCAGAGGGTGTGGGATGAGTGTAGGCTTACTTGAGGGCAGTAGAGGTGCAGACGTAGGTGTTGGATCGATACAGGCTGAGAGTTGAGGGCAGTAGAGATGCAGAGGTAGGTGCGGGATGAGTGTAGGCTGAGAGTTGAGGGCAGTAGGGGTGCAGAGGTAAGTTCAGGGTGAGTGCTAGCTGACGGCTGAGGGCAGTAGAAGTGCAGAGGAAGGTGTAGGATGGGTGTAGGAAGGCAGTTGAGGTCAGTAGCGATGCAGAGGTAGGTGTGGGATGAGTGTAGGCTGAGAGTTGAGGGCAGTAGAGATGCAGAGGTAGGTGTGGGTTGGGTGTAGGAAGGCAGTTGAGGGCAGTAGAGATGTAGAGGTAGGTGTGGGATGGGTGTAGGAAGGCAGTTGAGGGCAGTAGAGATGCAGAGGTAGTCGTGGGATGGGTGTAGGCTTAGAGCTGAGGGCAGTAGAGGTGCAGAGGTAGCTGTGGGATGTGTGTAGGCTGAGAGTTGAGGGCAGTACAGATGTAGATGTAGGTGTGGGTTGGGTGTAGGCTGAGTTGAGGGTAGTAGAGATGCAGAGGTAGGTGTGGGTTGGGTGTAGGAAGGCAGTTGAGGGCAGTAGAGATGCAGAAGTATTGTGGGATGGGTGTGGGAAGGCAGTTGAGGGAAGTAGAGATGCAGAGGTAGGTGTGGGATGGGTGTGGGAAGGCAGTTGAGGGCAGTAGAGATGCAGAGGTTGGTGCGGGTTGGGTGTAGGCTGAGATTTGAGGGCAGTAGAGATGCAGAGGTAGGTGTGGGATGGGTGTAGGCTGAGAGTTGAGGGCAGTAGAGGTGCAGAGGTAGGTGTGGGATAGGTGTAGGCTGAGAGTTGAGGGCAGTAGAGGTGCAGAGGTAGGTGTGGGATAGGTGTAGGCTGAGAGTTGAGGGCAGTAGAGATGCAGAGGTAGGTGTGGGATGGGTGTAGGCTGAGAGTTGAGAGCAGTAGATGTGCAGAGGTAAGTTCAGGGTGAGTGTTAGTTGACGGCTGAGGGCACTAGAGATGCACAGGTAGGTTTGGGATGGGTGTAGGAAGGCAGCTGAGGACGTAGAGGTGCAGAGGTAGGTGTGGTTTGGGTGTAGGCTGAGAGTTGAGGTCAGTAGAGATGCAGAGGTAGGTGTGGGTTGGGTGTAGGCTGAGAGTTGAGGGCAGTAGAGGTGCAAAGGTAGGTGCGGGATCGGTGTAGGCTGAGAGTTGAGGGCAGTAGAGATGCGGAGGTAGGTGCGGGATGAGTGTAGGCTGAGAGTTGAGGGCAGTAGAGGTAGGTTCGGGGTGAGTGATAGCTCATGGCTGAGGGCTGTAGAGGTGCAGTGGTAGATGCGGGATGGGTGTAGGAAGGCAGTTGAGGGCAGTAGAGATGCAGAGGTAGGTGCGGGATGGGTGTGGGAAGGCAGTTGAGGGCAGTAGAGATGCAGAGGTTGGTGCGGGTTGGGTGTAGGCTGAGATTTGAGTGCAGTAGAGACGCAGAGGTAGGTGTGGGATGGATGTAGGGTGAACTTTGAGGGCAGTAGAGGTGCAGAGGTAGGTGTTGGATGGGTGTAGGCTGAGAGTTGAGGGCAGTAGAGGTGCAGAGGTAGGTGTGGGATAGGTGTAGGCTGAGAGTTGAGGGCAGTAGAGATGCAGAGGTAGGTGTGGGATGGGTGTAGGCTGAGAGTTGAGAGCAGTAGAGGTGCAGAGGTAAGTTCAGGGTGAGTGTTAGCGGACGGCTGAGGGCACTAGAGATGCACAGGTAGGTTTGGGATGGGTGTAGGAAGGCAGCTGAGGGACGAAGGGGTGCAGAGGTAGGTGTTGTTTGGGTGTAGGCTGAGAGTTGAGGGCAGCAGAGATGCAGAGGTAGGTGTGGGTTGGGTGTAGGCTGAGAGTTGAGGGCAGTAGAGGTCCAAAGGTAGGTGCGGGATCAGTGTAGGCTGAGAATTGAGGGCAGTAGAGATGCGGAGGTAGGTGCGGGATGAGTGTAGGCTGAGAGTTGAGGGCAGTAGAGGTGCAGAGGTAGGTTCGGGGTGAGTGATAGCTGATGGTTGAGGGCAGTAGAGGTGCAGAGGTAGATGCAGGATGGGTGTAGGAAGGCAGTTGAGGGCAGTAGACATGCAGAGGTAGGTGTGGGTTGGGTGTAGGCTGACAGTTGAGGGCAGTTGAAGTGCAGAGGTAGGTGTGGGATGGGTGTAGAAAGCAGATGAGGGCAGTAGAGATGCAGGGGGAGGTGTGGAATGGGTGTAGGGAGGCAGTTGAGGGCATTAGAATTGCAGAGGTAGGTGTGAGATGGGTGTAGGCTGAGAGCTGAGGGCATTAGAGGTGCAGAGGTAGGTGTGGATTGGGTGTAGGCTGAGAGTTGAAGGCAGTAGAGGTGCATGAGTAGGTGCGGGATGAGTGTTTGCCGATGGCTGAGGGCAGTAGAGATGCAGAGGTACGTCTGGGATGGGTGTAGGCTGAGAGTTGAGGGCAGTAGAGGTGCAGAGGTGGGTGTGGGATGGATGTAGGCTGGGAGTTGAGGGCAGTAGAGGTGCAGAGGTAGGTGTTGGTTGGGTGTAGGCTGAGTTGGGGCAGTAGAGGTGCAGAGATAGGTGTGGGTTAGGTGTAGGCTGACATTGAGGGCAGTAGAGATGCAGAGGTAGGTGCGGGATGAGTGTAGGCTGAGAGTTGAGGGCAGTAGAGGTGCAGGGGTAGGTTCAGGGTGAGTGATAGCTGATGGCTGAGGGCAGTAGAGGTGCAGAGGTAGGTGTGGGTTGGGTGTAGGCTGAGAGTTGAGGGCACTAGAGGTGCAAAGGTAGGTGTGGGTTGGGTGTAGGCTGAGAGTTGAGGGCAGTAGAGGTGCAAAGGTAGGTGTGGGATCAGTGTAGGCTAAGAGTTGAGGGCATTAGAGATGCAGAGGTAGGTGTGGGTTGGGTGTAGGCTGAGTTGAGGGCAGTAGAGGTGCAGAGGTAGGTGTGGGTTGGGGCTGGACTGAGTTGAGGGCAGTAGAGGTGCCGAGGTAGGTGTGGGTTGGGTGTAGGCTGAGAGTTGAGGGCAGTAGAGGTGCAAAGGTAGGTGTGGGATCGGTGTAGGCTGAGAGTTGAGGGCATTAAAGATGCAGAGGTAGGTGTGGGTTCGGTGTAGGCTGAGTTGAGGGCAGTAGAGGTGCAGAGGTAGGTGTGGGTTGGGGCTCGACTGAGTTGAGGGCAGTAGAGGTGCCGAGGTAGGTGTGGGGTGGGTGTAGGCTGAGAGTTGAGGGCAGTAGAGATGCAGAGGTAGGTGCTGGATGGGTGTAGGCTGAGAGTTGAGGGCAGTAGAGATGCAAAGGTAGGTGCAGGATGGGTGTAGGCTGAGAGTTGAGGGCATAAGAGGTGCAGAGGGTGTGGGATGAGTGTAGGCTTAGTTGAGGGCAGTAGAGGTGCAGACGTAGGTGTTGGATCGATACAGGCTGAGAGTTGAGGGCAGTAGAGATGCAGAGGTAGGTGCGGGATGAGTGTAGGCTGAGAGTTGAGGGCAGTAGTGGTGCAGAGGTAAGTTCAGGGTGAGTGCTAGCTGACGGCTGAGGGCAGTAGAAGTGCAGAGGAAGGTGTAGGATGGGTGTAGGAAGGCAGTTGAGGTCAGTAGCGATGCAGAGGTAGGTGTGGGATGAGTGTAGGCTGAGTTGAGGGTAGTAGAGATGCAGAGGTAGGTGTGGGTTGGGTGTAGGCTGAGAGTGGAGGGCAGTAGAGATGCAGAGGTAGGTGTAGGTTGGGTGTAGGAAGGCAGTTGAGGCAGTAGAGATGTGGAGGTAGGTGTGGGATGGGTGTAGGAAGGCAGTTGAGGGCAGTAGAGATGCAGAGGTAGTCGTGGGATGGGTGTAGGCTTAGAGCTGAGGGCAGTAGAGGTGCAGAGGTAGCTGTGGGATGTGTGTAGGCTGAGAGTTGAGGGCAGTACAGATGTAGATGTAGGTGTGGGTTGGGTGTAGGCTGAGTTGAGGGTAGTAGAGATGTAGAGGTAGGTGTGGGTTGAGTGTAGGAAGGCAGTTGAGGGCAGTAGAGATGCAGAGGTATTGTGGGATGGGTGTGGGAAGGCAGTTGAGGGCAGTAGAGATACAGAGGTAGGTGCGGGATGGGTGTGGGAAGGCAGTTGAGGGCAGTAGAGACGCAGAGGTTGGTGCGGGTTGGGTGTAGGCTGAGATTTGAGGGCAGTAGAGATGCAGAGGTAGGTGTGGGATGGGTGTAGGCTGAACTTTGAGGGCAGTAGAGGTGCAGAGGTAGGTGTTGGATGGGTGTAGGCTGAGAGTTGAGAGCAGTAGAGGTGCAGAGGTAAGTTCAGGGTGAGTGTTAGCTGACGGCTGAGGGCACTAGAGATGCACAGGTAGGTTTGGGATGGGTGTAGGAAGGCAGCTGAGGGACGAAGGGGTGCAGAGGTAGGTGTGGGATAGGTGTAGGCTGAGAGTTGAGGGCAGTAGAGATGCAGAGGTAGGTGTGGGATGGGTGTAGGCTGAGAGTTGAGAGAAGTAGATGTGCAGAGGTAAGTTCAGGGTCAGTGTTAGCTGACGGCTGAGGGCACTAGAGATGCACAGGTAGGTTTGGGATTGGTGTAGGAAGGCAGCTGAGGGACGTAGAGGTGCAGAGGTAGGTGTGGTTTGGGTGTAGGCTGAGGGTTGAGGGCAGTAGAGATGCAGAGGTAGGTGTGGGTTGGGTGTAGGCTGAGAGTTGAGGGCAGTAGAGGTGCAAAGGTAGGTGCGGGATCGGTGTAGGCAGAGAGTTGAGGGCAGTAGAGATGCGGAGGTAGGTGCGGGATGAGTGTAGGCTGAGAGTTTAGGGCAGTAGAGGTGCAGAGGTAAGTTCGGGGTGAGTGATAGCTAATGGCTGAGGGCAGTAGAGGTGCAGAGGTAGATACGGGATGGGTGTAGGAAGGCAGTTGAGGGCAGTAGACATGCAGAGGTAGGTGTGGGTTGGGTGTAGGCTGACAGTTGAGGGCAGTAGAAGTGCAGAGGTAGGTGTGGGATGGGTGTAGAAAGGCAGATGAGGGCAGTAGAGATGCAGGGGGAGGTGTGGAATGGGTGTAGGAAGGCAGTTGAGGGCATTAGAATTGCAGAGGTAGGTGTGGGATGGGTGTAGGCTGAAAGCTGAGGGCAGTAGAGGTGCAGAGGTGGGTGTGGATTGGGTGTAGGCTGAGAGTTGAAGGCAGTAGAGGTGCATGAGTATGTGCGGGATGAGTGTTAGCTGATGGCTGAGGGCAGTAGAGATGCAGAGGTACGTCTTCGATGGGTGTAGGCTGAGAGTTGAGGGCAGCAGAGGTGCAGAGGTGGGTGTGGGATGGATGTAGGCTGGGAGTTGAGGGCAGTAGAGGTGCAGAGGTAGGTGTGGGTTGGTTGTAGGCTGACATTGAGGGCAGTAGAGATGCAGAGGTAGGTGTAGGCTGACAGTTGAGGGCAGTAGAGATGCAGAGGTAGGTCTGGGTTGGGTGTAGGCTGACGGTTGAGGGCAGTAGAGGTGCAGTGGGAGGTGCGGGATGAGTGTAGGCTGACAGTTGAGGGCAGTAGATGTGCAGAGGTAGGTGTGGGATGGGTGTAGGCTGAGATTTGAGGGCAGTAGAGATGCAGAGGTAGGTGCGGGATGAGTGTAGGCTGAGAGTTGAGGGCAGTAGAGGTGCAGAGGTAGGTTCAGGGTGAGTGCTAGCTGACCGCTGAGGGCAGTAGAAGTGCAGAGGAAGGTGTAGGATGGGTGTAATAAGGCAGTTGAGGCCAGTAGCGATGCAGAGGTAGGTATGGGATGAGTGTAGCCTGAGTTGAGGGTAGTAGAGATGCAGAGGGAGGTGTGGGTTGGGTGTAAGCTGAGAGTTGGCAGTAGAGATGAAGAGGTAGGTGTGGGTTGGGTGTAGGAAGGCAGTTGAGGGCAGTAGAGGTGTAGAGGTAGGTGTGGGATGGGTGTAGGAAGGCAGTTGATGGCAGTAGAGATGCAGAGGTAGGCGTGGGATGGGTGTAGGCTTAGAGCTGAGGGCAGTAGAGGTGCAGAGGTAGCTGTGGGATGTGTGTAGGCTGAGAGTTGAGGGCAGTACAGATGTAGAGGTGGGTGTGGGTTGGGTGTAGGCTGAGTTGAGGGTAGTAGAGATGCAGAGGTAGGTGTGGGTTGGGTGTAGGAAGGCAGTTGAGGGCAGTAGAGATGCAGAGGTAGTGTGGGATGGGTGTGGGAAGGCAGTTGAGGGCAGTAGAGATGCAGAGGTAGGTGCGGGATGGGTGTGGGAAGGCAGTTGAGGGCAGTAGAGATGCAGAGGTAGGTGCGGGTTGGGTGTAGGCTGAGATTTGAGGGCAGTAGAGATGCAGAGGTAGGTGTGGGTTGGGTGTAGGCTGAGTTGAGGGCAGTAGTGGTGTAGAGGTAGGTGTGGGTTTGGGCTGGACTGAGTTGAGGGTAGTAGAGGTGCTGAGGAAGGTGTGGGTTGGGTGTAGGCTGAGAGTTGAGGGCAATAGAGATGCAGAGGTAGGTGCGGGATGAGTGTAGGCTGGGAGTTGAGGGCAGTAGAGGTGCAGAGGTAGGTTCAGGGTGAGTGCTAGCTGACGGCTGAGGGCAGTAGAAGTGCAGAGAAAGGTGTAGGATGGGTGTAGGAAGGCAGTTGAGGTCTGTAGCGATGCAGAGGTAGGTGTGGGATGAGTGTAGGCTGAGTTGAGGGTAGTAGAGTTGCAGAGGTAGGTGTGGGTTGGGTGTAGGCTGAGAGTTGAGGGCAGTAGAGATGCAGAGGTAGGTGTGGTCTGGGTGTAGGAAGGCAGTTGAGGACAATAGAGATGTAGAGGTAGGTGTGGGATGGGTGTAGGAAGGCAGTTGAGGGCAGTAGAGATGCAGAGGTAGGCGTGGGATGGGTGTAGGCTTAGAGCTGAGGGCAGTAGAGGTGCAGAGGTAGCTGTGGGATGTGTGTAGGCTGAGAGTTGAGGGCAGTACAGATGTAGAGGTAGGTGTGGGTTGGGTGTAGGCTGAGTTGAGGGTAGTAGAGATGCAGAGGTAGGTGTGGGTTGGGTGTAGGAAGGCAGTTGAGGGCAGTAGAGATACAGAGGTAGTGTGGGATGGGTGTGGGAAGGCAGTTGAGGGCAGTAGAGATGCAGAGGTAGGGGCAGGATGGATGTGGGAAAGAAGTTGAGGGCAGTAGAGATGCAGAGGTAGGTGCGGGTTGGGTGTAGGCTGAGATTTGAGGGCAGTAGAGATGCAGAGGTAGGTGTGGGATGAGGGTAGGCTGAACTTTGAGGGCAGTAGAGGTGCAGAGGTAGGTGTGTGATGGGTGTAGGCTGAGAGTTGAGGGCAGTAGAAATGCAGAGGTAGGTGTGGGATAGGTGTAGGCTGAGAGTTGAGGGCAGTAGAGATGCAGAGGTAGGTGTGGGATGGGTGTAGGCTGAGAGTTGAGGGCAGTAGAGGTTCAGAGGTAGGTGTGAGATGGGTGTAGGCTGAGAGTTGAGGGCAGTAGAGGTGCAGAGGTAAGTTCGGGGTGAGTGTTAGCTGATGGCTGAGGGCACTAGAGATGCAAAGGTAGGTGTGGGATGGGTGTAGGAAGGCAGCTGAGGGCAGTAGAGGTGCAGAGGTAGGTGTGGGTTGGGTGTCGGCTGAGAGTTGAGGGCAGTAGAGATGCAGAGGTAGGTGTGGGTGGGTGTAGGCTGAGAGTTCAGGGCAGTAGAGGTGCAGTGGGAGGTGCGGGATGAGTGTAGGCTGACAGTTGAGGGCAGTAGATGTGCAGAGGTAGGTGTGGGATGGGTGTAGGCTGAGATTTGAGGGCAGTAGAGATGCAGAGGTAGGTGCGGGATGAGTGTAGGCTGAGAGTTGAGGGCAGTAGAGGTGCAGAGGTAGGTTCAGGGTGAGTGCTAGCTGACCGCTGAGGGCAGTAGAAGTGCAGAGGAAGGTGTAGGATGGGTGTAGGAAGGCAGTTGAGGTCAGTAGCGATGCAGAGGTAGGTGTGGGATGAGTGTAGGCTGAATTGAGGGTAGTAGAGATGCAGAGGGAGGTGTGGGTTGGGTGTAAGCTGAGAGTTGGCAGTAGAGATGAAGAGATAGGTGTGGGTTGGGTGTAGGAAGGCAGTTGAGGGCAGTAGAGATGTAGAGGTAGGTGTGGGATGGGTGTAGGAAGGCAGTTGAGGGCAGTAGAGATGCAGAGGTAGGCGTGGGATGGGTGTAGGCTTAGAGCTGAGGGCAGTAGAGGTGCAGAGGTAGCTGTGGGATGTGTGTAGGCTGAGAGTTGCGGGCAGTACAGATGTAGAGGTAGGTGTGGGTTGGGTGTAGGCTGAGTTGAGGGTAGTAGAGATGCAGAGGTAGGTGTGGGTTGGGTGTAGGAAGGCAGTTGAGGGCAGTAGAGATGCAGAGGTAGTGTGGGATGGGTGTGGGAAGGCAGTTGAGGGCAGTAGAGATGCAGAGGTAGGTGCGGGATGGGTGTGGGAAGGCAGTTGAGGGCAGTAGAGATGCAGAGGTAGGTGCGGGTTGGGTGTAGGCTGAGATTTGAGGGCAGTAGAGATGCAGAGGTAGGTGTGGGTTGGGTGTAGGCTGAGTTGAGGGCAGTAGTGGTGTAGAGGTAGGTGTGGGTTTGGGCTGGACTGAGTTGAGGGCAGTAGAGATGCAGAGGTAGGTGTGGGTTGGGTGTAGGCTGAGAGTTGAGGGCAGTAGAGATGCAGAGGTAGGTGCGGGATGGGTGTAGGCTGAGAGTTGAGGGCATTAGAGGTGCAGAGGGTGTGGGATGAGTGTAGGCTTAGCTGAGGGCAGTAGAGGTGCAGAGGGTGTGCGATGAGTGTAGGCTTAGTTGAGGGCAGTAGAGGTGCAGACGTAGGTGTTGGATCGATGTAGGCTGAGAGCTGAGGGCAGTAGAGGTGCAGAGGTAGGTGTGGGTTGGGTGTAGGCTGAGAGTTGAGGGCAGTAGAGATGCAGAGGTAGGTGCGGGATGGGTGTAGGCTGAGAGTTGAGGGCATTAGAGGTGCAGAGGGTGTGGGATGAGTGTAGGCTTAGCTGAGGGCAGTAGAGGTGCAGAGGGTGTGCGATGAGTGTAGGCTTAGTTGAGGGCAGTAGAGGTGCAGACGTAGGTGTTGGATCTGTGTAGGCTGAGAGCTGAGGGCAGTAGAGGTGCAGAGGTAGGTGCGGGATGAGTGTAGGCTGAGAGTTGAGGGCAGTAGAGGTGCAGAGGTAGGTTCAGGGTGAGTGCTAGCTGACCGCTGAGGGCAGTAGAAGTGCAGAGGAAGGTGTAGGATGGGTGTAGGAAGGCAGTTGAGGTCAGTAGCGATGCAGAGGTAGGTGTGGGTTGAGTGTAGGCTGAGTTGAGGGTAGTAGAGATGCAGAGGGAGGTGTGGGTTGGGTGTAAGCTGAGAGTTGGCAGTAGAGATGAAGAGGTAGGTGTGGGTTGGGTGTAGGAAGGCAGTTGAGGGCAGTAGAGATGTAGAGGTAGGTGTGGGATGGGTGTAGGAAGGCAGTTGAGGGCAGTAGAGATGCAGAGGTAGGCGTGGGATGGGTGTAGGCTTAGAGCTGAGGGCAGTAGAGGTGCAGAGGTAGTGTGGGATGGGTGTGGGAAGGCAGTTGAGGGCAGTAGAGATGCAGAGGTAGGTGCGGGATGGGTGTGGGAAGGCAGTTGAGGGCAGTAGAGATGCAGAGGTAGCTGTGGGATGTGTGTAGGCTGAGAGTTGAGGGCAGTACAGATGTAGAGGTAGGTGTGGGTTGGGTGTAGGCTGAGTTGAGGGTAGTAGAGATGCAGAGGTTGGTGTGGGTTGGGTGTAGGAAGGCAGTTGAGGGCAGTAGAGATGCAGAGGTAGTGTGGGATGGGTGTGGGAAGGCAGTTGAGGGCAGTAGAGATGCAGAGGTAGGTGCGGGATGGGTGTGGGAAGGCAGTTGAGGGCAGTAGAGATGCAGAGGTAGGTGCGGGTTGGGTGTAGGCTGAGATTTGAGGGCAGTAGAGATGCAGAGGTAGGTGTGGGTTGGGTGTAGGCTGAGAGTTGAGGGCAGTAGAGATGCAGAGGTAGGTGCGGGATGGGTGTAGGCTGAGAGTTGAGGGCATTAGAGGTGCAGAGGGTGTGGGATGAGTGTAGGCTTAGCTGAGGGCAGTAGAGGTGCAGAGGGTGTGCGATGAGTGTAGGCTTAGTTGAGGGCAGTAGAGGTGCAGACGTAGGTGTTGGATCGATGTAGGCTGAGAGCTGAGGGCAGTAGAGATGCAGAGGTAGGTGCGGGATGAGTGTAGGCTGGGAGTTGAGGGCAGTAGAGGTGCAGAGGTAGGTTCAGGGTGAGTGCTAGCTGACGACTGAGGGCAGTAGAAGTGCAGAGGAAGGTGTAGGATGGGTGTAGGAAGGCAGTTGAGGTCTGGAGCGATGCAGAGGTAGGTGTGGGATGAGTGTAGGCTGAGTTGAGGGTAGTAGAGTTGCAGAGGTAGGTGTGGGTTGGGTGTAGGCTGAGAGTTGAGGGCAGTAGAGATGCAGAGGTATGTGTGGGCTGGGTGTAGGAAGGCAGTTGAGGACAATAGAGATGTAGAGGTAGGTGTGGGATGGGTGTAGGAAGGCAGTTGAGGGCAGTAGAGATGCAGAGGTAGGCGTGGGATGGTTGTAGGCTTAGAGCTGAGGGCAGTAGAGGTGCAGAGGTAGCTGTGGGATGTGTGTAGGCTGAGAGTTGAGGGCAGTACATATGTAGAGGTAGGTGTGGGTTGGGTGTAGGCTGAGTTGAGGGTAGTAGAGATGCAGAGGTAGGTGTGGGTTGGGTGTAGGAAGGCAGTTGAGAGCAGTAGAGATACAGAGGTAGTGTGGGATGGGTGTGGGAAGGCAGTTGAGGGCAGCAGAGATGCAGAGGTAGGTGCGGGATGGGTGTGGGAAGGATGTTGAGGGCAGTAGGGATGCAGAGGTAGGTGCGGGTTGGGTGTAGGCTGAGATTTGAGGGCAGTAGAGATGCAGAGGTAGGTGTGGGATGGGTGTAGGCTGAACTTTGAGGGCAGTAGAGGTGCAGAGGTAGGTGTGTGATGGGTGTAGGCTGAGAGTTGAGGGCAGTAGAGGTGCAGAGGTAGGTGTGGGATAGGTGTAGGCTGAGAGTTGAGGGCAGTAGAGATGCAGAGGTAGGTGTGGGATGGGTGTAGGCTGAGAGTTGAGGGCAGTAGAGATGCAGAGGTAGGTGTGGGTTGGGTGTAGGCTGAGAGTTGAGGGCAGTAGAGATGCAGAGGTAGGTGCGGGATGGGTGTAGGCTGAGAGTTGAGGGCATTAGAGGTGCAGAGGGTGTGGGATGAGTGTAGGCTTAGCTGAGGGCAGTAGAGGTGCAGAGGGTGTGCGATGAGTGTAGGCTTAGTTGAGGGCAGTAGAGGTGCAGACGTAGGTGTTGGATCGATGTAGGCTGAGAGCTGAGGGCAGTAGAGGTGCAGAGGTAGGTGTGGGTTGGGTGTAGGCTGAGAGTTGAGGGCAGTAGAGATGCAGAGGTAGGTGCGGGATGGGTGTAGGCTGAGAGTTGAGGGCATTAGAGGTGCAGAGGGTGTGGGATGAGTGTAGGCTTAGCTGAGGGCAGTAGAGGTGCAGAGGGTGTGCGATGAGTGTAGGCTTAGTTGAGGGCAGTAGAGGTGCAGACGTAGGTGTTGGATCGATGTAGGCTGAGAGCTGAGGGCAGTAGAGGTGCAGAGGTAGGTGCGGGATGAGTGTAGGCTGAGAGTTGAGGGCAGTAGAGGTGCAGAGGTAGGTTCAGGGTGAGTGCTAGCTGACCGCTGAGGGCAGTAGAAGTGCAGAGGAAGGTGTAGGATGGGTGTAGGAAGGCAGTTGAGGTCAGTAGCGATGCAGAGGTAGGTGTGGGATGAGTGTAGGCTGAGTTGAGGGTAGTAGAGATGCAGAGGGAGGTGTGGGTTGGGTGTAAGCTGAGAGTTGGCAGTAGAGATGAAGAGGTAGGTGTGGGTTGGGTGTAGGAAGACAGTTGAGGGCAGTAGAGATGTAGAGGTAGGTGTGGGATGGGTGTAGGAAGGCAGTTGAGGGCAGTAGAGATGCATAGGTAGGCGTGGGATGGGTGTAGGCTTAGAGCTGAGGGCAGTAGAGGTGCAGAGGTAGCTGTGGGATGTGTGTAGGCTGAGAGTTGAGGGCAGTACAGATGTAGAGGTAGGTGTGGGTTGGGTGTAGGCTGAGTTGAGGGTAGTAGAGATGCAGAGGTAGGTGTGGGTTGGGTGTAGGAAGGCAGTTGAGGGCAGTAGAGATGCAGAGGTAGTGTGGGATGGGTGTGGGAAGGCAGTTGAGGGCAGTAGAGATGCAGAGGTAGGTGCGGGATGGGTGTGGGAAGGCAGTTGAGGGCAGTAGAGATGCAGAGGTAGGTGCGGGTTGGGTGTAGGCTGAGATTTGAGGGCAGTAGAGATGCAGAGGTAGGTGTGGGTTGGGTGTAGGCTGAGTTGAGGGCAGTAGTGGTGTAGAGGTAGGTGTGGGTTTGGGCTGGACTGAGTTGAGGGCAGTAGAGGTGCTGAGGAAGGTGTGGGTTGGGTGTAGGCTGAGAGTTGAGGGCAGTAGAGATGCAGAGGTAGGTGCGGGATGGGTGTAGGCTGAGAGTTGAGGGCATTAGAGGTGCAGAGGGTGTGGGATGAGTGTAGGCTTAGCTGAGGGCAGTAGAGGTGCAGAGGGTGTGCGATGAGTGTAGGCTTAGTTGAGGGCAGTAGAGGTGCAGACGTAGGTGTTGGATCGATGTAGGCTGAGAGCTGAGGGCAGTAGAGATGCAGAGGTAGGTGCGGGATGAGTGTAGGCTGGGAGTTGAGGGCAGTAGAGGTGCAGAGGTAGGTTCAGGGTGAGTGGTAGCTGACGGCTGAGGTCAGTAGAAGTGCAGAGGAAGGTGTGTGATGGGTGTAGGCTGAGAGTTGAGGGCAGTAGAGGTGCAGAGGTAGGTGTGGGATAGGTGTAGGCTGAGAGTTGAGGGCAGTAGAGATGCAGAGGTAGGTGTGGGATGGGTGTAGGCTGAGAGTTGAGGGCAGTAGAGGTTCAGCTGTAGGTGTAAGATGGGTGTAGGCTGAGAGTTGAGGGCAGTAGAGGTGCAGAGGTAAGTTCGGGGTGAGTGTTAGCTGACGGCTGAGGGCACTAGAGATGCAAAGGTAGGTGTGGGATGGGTGTAGGAAGGCAGCTGAGGGCAGTAGAGGTGCAGAGGTAGGTGTGGGTTGGGTGTAGGCTGAGAGTTGAGGGCAGTAGAGATGCAGAGGTAGGTGTGGGTGGGTGTAGGCTGAGAGTTGAGGGCAGTAGAGTTGCAGAGGTGGGTGCGGGATGTGTGTAGGCTGACGGCTAAGTGCAGTAGAGGTGCGGAGGTAGCTTTCGGTTGGGTGTAGGCTGAGATTTGAGGGCAGTAGAGATGCAGAGGTAGGTGTGGGATGAGTGTAGGCTGAGTTGAGGGTAGTAGAGTTTCAGAGGTAGGTGTGGGTTGGGTGTAGGCTGAGAGTTGAGGGCAGTAGAGATGCAGAGGTAGGTGTGGGCTGGGTGTAGGAAGGCAGTTGAGGACAATAGAGATGTAGAGGTAGGTGTGGGATGGGTGTAGGAAGGCAGTTGAGGGCAGTAGAGATGCAGAGGTAGGCGTGGGATGGGTGTAGGCTTAGAGCTGAGGGCAGTAGAGGTGCAGAGGTAGCTGTGGGATGTGTGTAGGCTGAGAGTTGAGGGCAGTACAGATGTAGAGGTAGGTGTGGGTTAGGTGTAGGCTGAGTTGAGGGTAGTAGAGATGCAGAGGTAGGTGTGGTTGGGTGTAGGAAGGCAGTTGAGAGCAGTAGAGATACAGAGGTAGTGTGGGATGGGTGTGGGAAGGCAGTTGAGGGCAGCAGAGATGCAGAGGTAGGTGCGGGATGGGTGTGGGAAGGATGTTGAGGGCAGTAGGGATGCAGAGGTAGGTGCGGGTTGGGTGTAGGCTGAGATTTGAGGGCAGTAGAGATGCAGAGGTAGGTGTGGGATGGGTGTAGGCTGAACTTTGAGGGCAGTAGAGGTGCAGAGGTAGGTGTGTGATGGGTGTAGGCTGAGAGTTGAGGGCAGTAGAGGTGCAGAGGTAGGTGTGGGATAGGTGTAGGCTGAGAGTTGAGGGCAGTAGAGATGCAGAGGTAGGTGTGGGATGGGTGTAGGCTGAGAGTTGAGGGCAGTAGAGATGCAGAGGTAGGTGTGGGTTGGGTGTAGGCTGAGAGTTGAGGGCAGTAGAGATGCAGAGGTAGGTGCGGGATGGGTGTAGGCTGAGAGTTGAGGGCATTAGAGGTGCAGAGGGTGTGGGATGAGTGTAGGCTTAGCTGAGGGCAGTAGAGGTGCAGAGGGTGTGCGATGAGTGTAGGCTTAGTTGAGGGCAGTAGAGGTGCAGACGTAGGTGTTGGATCGATGTAGGCTGAGAGCTGAGGGCAGTAGAGGTGCAGAGGTAGGTGTGGGTTGGGTGTAGGCTGAGAGTTGAGGGCAGTAGAGATGCAGAGGTAGGTGCGGGATGGGTGTAGGCTGAGAGTTGAGGGCATTAGAGGTGCAGAGGGTGTGGGATGAGTGTAGGCTTAGCTGAGGGCAGTAGAGGTGCAGAGGGTGTGCGATGAGTGTAGGCTTAGTTGAGGGCAGTAGAGGTGCAGACGTAGGTGTTGGATCGATGTAGGCTGAGAGCTGAGGGCAGTAGAGGTGCAGAGGTAGGTGCGGGATGAGTGTAGGCTGAGAGTTGAGGGCAGTAGAGGTGCAGAGGTAGGTTCAGGGTGAGTGCTAGCTGACCGCTGAGGGCAGTAGAAGTGCAGAGGAAGGTGTAGGATGGGTGTAGGAAGGCAGTTGAGGTCAGTAGCGATGCAGAGGTAGGTGTAGGTGGGTTGGGTGTAGGAAGGCAGTTGAGGGCAGTAGAGATACAGAGGTAGTGTGGGATGGGTGTGGGAAGGCAGTTGAGGGCAGTAGAGATGCAGAGGTAGGTGCAGGATGGGTGTGGGAAGGATGTTGAGGGCAGTAGAGATGCAGAGGTAGGTGCGGGTTGGGTGTAGGCTGAGATTTGAGGGCAGTAGAGATGCAGAGGTAGGTGTGGGATGGGTGTAGGCTGAACTTTGAGGGCAGTAGAGGTGCAGAGGTAGGTGTGTGATGGGTGTAGGCTGAGAGTTGAGGGCAGTAGAGATGCAGAGGTAGGTGTGGGATGGGTGTAGGCTGAGAGTTGAGGGCAGTAGAGGTTCAGAGGTAGGTGTGAGATGGGTGTAGGCTGAGAGTTGAGAGCAGTAGAGGTGCAGAGGGAAGTTCGGGGTGAGTGTTAGCTGACGGCTGAGGGCACTAGAGATGCAAAGGTAGGTGTGGGATGGGTGTAGGAAGGCAGCTGAGGGCAGTAGAGGTGCAGAGGTAGGTGTGGGTTGGTTGTAGGCTGAGAGTTGAGGGCAGTAGAGATGCAGAGGTAGGTGTGGGTGGGTGTAGGCTGAGAGTTGAGGGCAGTAGAGTTGCAGAGGTGGGTGCGGGATGTGTGTAGGCTGACGGCTAAGGGCAGTAGAGGTGCGGAGGTAGCTTTCGGTTGGGTGTAGGCTGAGATTTGAGGGCAGTAGAGATGCAGAGGTAGGTGTGGGTTGGATGTAGGCTGAGTTGAGGGCAGTAGAGGTGCAGAGGTAGGTGCGGGATGAGTGTAGGCTGAGAGTTGAGGGCAGTAGAGATGCAGAGGTAGGTGCTGGATGAGTGTAGGCTGAGAGTTGAGGGCAGTAGAGATGCAGAGGTAGGTGCGGGATGAGGGTAGGCTGAGAGTTGAGGGCAGTAGAGGTGTAGAGGTAGCTGTGGGATGGGTGTAGGCTGAGAGTTGAGGGCAGTAGAGATGCAGAAGTAGTGCAGGATCGGTGTAGGCTGAGAGTTGAGGGCAGTAGAGATGCAGAAGTAGGTGCAGGATCGGTGAAGGCTGAGAGTTGAGGGCAGTAGAGGTGCAGAGGTAGGTTTGGGGTGAGTGCTAGCTGACGGCTGAGGGCAGTAGAGGTGCAGAGGAAGGTGTAGGATGGGTGTAGGATGCCAGTTGAGGGCAGTAGCGATGCAGAGGTAGGTGTGGGATGGGTGTAGGCTGAGAGTTGAGGGCAGTAGAGATGGAGAGGTAGGTGTGGGTTGGGTGTAGGCTGAGTTGAGGGTAGTAGAGATGGAGAGGTAGGTGTGGGTTGGGTGTAGGCTGAGAGTTGAGGGCAGTGGAGATGCAGATGTAGGTGCGGGTTGGGTGTAGGAAGGCAGTTGAGGACAGTAGAGATGCAGAGGTAGGTGTGGGATGGGTGTAGGAAGGCAGTTGAGGGCAGTAGAGATGCAGAAGTAGCCGTGGGATGGGTGTAGGCTTGGAGCTGAGGGCAGTAGAGGTGCAGAGGTAGGTGTGGGATGTGTGTAGGCTGAGAGTTGAGGGCAGTAGAGATGCAGAGGTAGGTGTGGGTTGGGTGTAGGCTGAGTTGAGGGTAGTAGAGATGCAGAGGTAGGTGTGGGTTGGGTGCAGGCTGAGAGTTGAGGGCAGTGGAGATGCAGAGGTAGGTGCGGGTTGGGTGTAGGAAGGCAGTTGAGGACAGAGATGCAGAGGTAGGTGTGGGATGGATGTAGGACGGCAGTTGAGGGCAGTAGAGATGCAGAGGTAGACGTGGGATGGGTGTAGGCTTGGAGCTGAGGGCAGTAGAGGTGCAGAGGTAGGTGTGGGATGTGTGTAGGCTTAGAGTTGAGGGCAGTAGAGATGCAGAGGTAGGTGTGGGTTGGGTGTAGGCTGACAGTTGAAGGCAGTAGAGGTGCATGGGTAGGTGCCAGATGAGTGTTAGCTGATGGCTGAGGGCAGTAGAGATACAAAGGTACGTGTGGGATGGGTGTTGGCTGAGAATTGAGGGCATTAGAGGTGCAGAGGTGGGTGTGGCATGGGTGTAGGCTGAGAGTTGAGGGCAGTAGAGGTGCAGAGGTAGGTGTGGGTTGGCTGTAGGCTGACATTGAGGGCAGTGGAGATGCAGAGGTAGGTGTAGGTTGGGTGTAGGCTGACAGTTGAGGGCAGTAGAGATGCAGAGGTAGGTGTGGGTTGGGTGTAGGCTGATGGTTGAGGGCAGTAGAGGTGCAGAGGTAGGTGCGGGATGTGTGTAGGCTGAAGGCTAAGGGCAGTACAGGTGCAGAGGTAGGTGTGGGATGGGTGTAGGCTGAGAGTTGAGGGCAGTAGAGGTGCAAAGGTAGGTGCATGATCGGTGTAGGCTGAGAGTTGAGGGCAGTAGAGGTGCAGATGTGGGTGTGGGATGGGTGTAGGCTGAGAGTTGATGGCAGTAGAGATGCAGAGGTAGGTGCGGGATGAGTGTAGGCTGAGAGTTAAGGGCAGTAGAGATGCAGAGGTAGGTGTGGGTTGGGTATAGGCTGACAGTTGAGGGCAGTAGAAGTGCAGAGGTATGTGTGGGATGGGTGTAGAAAGGCAGATGAGGGCAGTAGAGATGCAGGGGGAGGTGTGGGATGGGTGTAGGAAGGCAGTTGAGGGCATTAGAATTGCAGAGGTAGGTGTGGGATGGGTGTAGGCTGAGAGCTGAGGGCAGTAGAGGTGCAGAGGTAGGTGTGGATTGGGTGTAGGCTGAGAGTTGAAGGCAGTAGAGGTGCAGAGGTAGGTGTGGGTTGGTTGTAGGCTGACATTGAGGGCAGTAGAGATGCAGAGGTAGGTTCGAGGTGAGTGATAGCTGATGGCTGAGGGCAGAAGAGGTGCAGAGGTAGATGCGGGATGGGTGTAGGAAGGCAGTTAAGGGCAGTAGAGATGCAGAGGTAGGTGTGGGTTGGGTATAGGCTGACAGTTGAGGGCAGTAGAAGTGCAGAGGTATGTGTGGGATGGGTGTAGAAAGGCAGATGAGGGCAGTAGAGGTGCATGAGTAGGTGCGGGATGAGTGTTAGCCGATGGCTGAGGGCAGTAGAGATGCAGAGGTACGTCTGGGATCGGTGTATGCTGAGAGTTGAGGGCAGCAGAGGTGGGTGTGGGATGGATGTATGCTGGGAGTTGAGGGCAGTAGAGGTACAGAGGTAGGTGTGGGTTGGTTGTAGGCTGACATTGAGGGCAGTAGAGATGCAGAGGTAGGTGTAGGGTGGGTGTAGGCTGACAGTTGCGGGCAGTAGAGATGCAGAGGTTGGTCTGGGTTGGGTGTAGGCTGAAGGTTGAGGGCAGTAGAGGTGCAGAGGTAGGTGCGGGATGAGTGTAGGCTGACAGTTGAGGGCGGTAGATGTGCAGAGGTAGGTGTGGGATGGGTGTAGGCTGAAATTTGAGGGCAGTAGAGATACAGAGGTAGGTGTGGGAGGAGTGTAGGCTGAGAGTTGAGGGCAGTAGAGGTGCAGAGGTAGGTTCAGGGTGAGAGTTAGCTGATGGCTGAGGGCAGTAGAGGTGCAGATGTAGGTGCGGGATGGATGTAGGAAGGTAGTTGATGGCAGTAGAGATGCAGAGGTAGGTGTTGGTTGGGTGTAGGCTGAGTTGGGGCAGTAGAGGTGCAGAGGTAGGTGTGGGTTGGCTGTAGGCTGACATTGAGGGCAGTAGAGATGTAGCGGTAGGTGTAGGTTGGGTGTAGGCTGACAGTTGAGGGCAGTAGAGATGCAGAGGTAGGTGTGGGTTGGGTGTAGGCTGACGGTTCAGGGCAGAAGAGGTGCAGAGGTAGGTGCGGGATGTGTGTAGGCTGACGGCTAAGGGCAGTAGAGGTGCAGAGGATGTGTGTAGGCTGAGAGTTGAGGGCAGTAGAGGTGCAAAGGTAGGTGCGGGTTGGCTGTAAGCTGACATTGAGGGCAGTAGGCTGAGAGTTGAGGGCAGTAGATGTGCAGAGGTAGGTGTGGGATTGGTGTAGGCTGAGATTTGAGGGCAGTAGAGATGCAGAGGGAGATGCGGGATGAGAGTTGAGGGCAGTAGATGTGCAAAGGTAGGTGCGGGATGAGTGTAGGCTGACAGTTGAGGGCAGTAGAGATGCAGAGGTAGGAGTGGGATGGGTGTAGGAAGGCAGTTGAGGGCATTAGAGATGCAGAGGTAGGTGTGGATTGGGTGTAGACTGAGTTGAGGGCAGTAGAGGTGCAGAGGTAGGTGTGGGTTGGGGCTGGACTGAGTTGAGGGCAGTAGAGGTGCCGAGGTAGGTGTGGGTTGGGTGTAGGCTGAGAGTTGAGGGCAGTAGAGATGCAGAGGTAGGTGCGGGATGGGTGTAGGCTGAGAGTTGAGGGCAGTAGAGATGCAGAGATAGGTGCAGGATGGGTGTAGGCTGAGAGTTGAGGGCATTAGAGGTGCAGAGGGGGTGGGATGAGTGTAGGCTTAGTTGAGGGCAGTAGAGGTGCAGAGGGTGTGGGAGGAGTGTAGGCTTAGTTGAGGGCAGTAGAGGCGCAGACGTAGGTGTTGGATCAATGTAGGCTGAGAGTTGAGGGCAGTAGAGATGCAGAGGTAGGTGCGGGATGAGTGTAGGCTGAGAGTTGAGGGCAGTAGAGGTGCAGAGGTAGGTTCAGGGTGAGTGCTAGCTGACGGCTGAGGGCAGTAGAAGTGCAGAGGAAGGTGTAGGATGGGCGTAGGAAGGCAGTTGAGGTCAGTAGCGATGCAGAGGTAGGTGTGGGATGAGTGTAGGCTGAGTTGAGGGTAGTAGAGATGCAGAGGTAGGTGTGGGTTGGGTGTAGGCTGAGAGTTCAGGGCAGTAGAGATGCAGAGGTAGGTGTGGGTTGGGTGTAGGAAGGCAGTTGAGGGCAGTAGAGATGTAGAGGTAGGTGTGGGATGGGTTTAGGAAGGCAGTTGAGGGCAGTAGAGATGCAGAGGTAGGCGTGGGATGGGTGTAGGCTTGGAGCTGAGGGCAGTAGAGGTGCAGAGGTAGCTGTGGGATGTGTGTAGGCTGAGAGTTGAGGGCAGTACAGATGTAGAGGTAGGTGTGGGTTGGGTGTAGGCTGAGTTGAGGGTAGTAGAGATGCAGAGGTAGGTGTGGGTTGGGTGTAGGAAGGCAGTTGAGGGCAGTAGAGATGCAGAGGTAGTGTGGGATGGGTGTGGGAAGGCAGCTCAGGGCAGTAGAGATGCAGAGGTAGGTGTGGGTTGGGTGTAGGCTGAGATTTGAGGGCAGTAGAGATGCAGAGGTAGGTGTGGGTTGGGTGTAGGCTGAGTTGAGGGCAGTAGAGGTGCAGAGGTAGGTGTGGGTTGGGGCTGGACTGAGTTGAGGGCAGTAGAGGTGCCGAGGTAGGTGTGGGTTGGGTGTAGGCTGAGAGTTGAGGGCAGTAGAGATGCAGAGGTAGGTGCGGGATGGGTGTAGGCTGAGAGTTGAGGGCAGTAGAGATGCAGAGATAGGTGCAGGATGGGTGTAGGCTGAGAGTTGAGGGCATTAGAGGTGCAGAGGGTGTGGGATGAGTTTAGGCTTAGTTGAGGGCAGTAGAGGTGCAGAGGGTGTGGGATGAGTGTAGGCTTAGTTGAGGGCAGTAGAGGTGCAGACGTAGGTGTTGGATCGATGTAGGCTGAGAGTTGAGGGCAGTAGAGATGCAGAGGTAGGTGCGGGATGAGTGTAGGCTGAGAGTTGAGGGCAGTAGAGGTGCAGAGGTAGGTTCAGGGTGAGTGCTAGCTGATGGCTGAGGGCAGTAGAAGTGCAGAGGAAGGTGTAGGATGGGTGTACGAAGGCAGTTGAGGTCAGTAGCGATGCAGTGGTAGGTGTGGGATGAGTGTAGGCTGAGTTGAGGGTAATAGAGATGCAGAGGTAGGTGTGGGTTGGGTGTAGGCTGAGAGTTGAGGGCAGTAGAGATGCAGAGGTAGGTGTGGGTTGGGTGTAGGAAGGCAGTTGAGGGGAGTAGAGATGTAGAGGTAGGTGTGGGATGGGTGTAGGAAGGCAGTTGAGGGCAGTAGAGATGCAGAGGTAGGCGTGGGATGAGTGTAGGCTTAGTTGAGGGCAGTAGAGGTGCAGAGGGTGTGGGATGAGTGTAGGCTTAGTTGAGGGCAGTAGAGGTGCAGACGTAGGTGTTGGATCAATGTAGGCTGAGAGTTGAGGGCAGTAGAGATGCAGAGGTAGGTGCGGGATGAGTGTAGGCTGAGAGTTGAGGGCAGTAGAGGTGCAGAGGTAGGTTCAGGGTGAGTGCTAGCTGACGGCTGAGGGCAGTAGAAGTGCAGAGGAAGGTGTAGGATGGGCGTAGGAAGGCAGTTGAGGTCAGTAGCGATGCAGAGGTAGGTGTGGGATGAGTGTAGGCTGAGTTGAGGGTAGTAGAGATGCAGAGGTAGGTGTGGGTTGGGTGTAGGCTGAGAGTTCAGGGCAGTAGAGATGCAGAGGTAGGTGTGGGTTGGGTGTAGGAAGGCAGTTGAGGGCAGTAGAGATGTAGAGGTAGGTGTGGGATGGGTTTAGGAAGGCAGTTGAGGGCAGTAGAGATGCAGAGGTAGGCGTGGGATGGGTGTAGGCTTGGAGCTGAGGGCAGTAGAGGTTCAGAGTTAGCTGTGGGATGTGTGTAGGCTGAGAGTTGAGGGCAGTACAGATGTAGAGGTAGGTGTGGGTTGGGTGTAGGCTGAGTTGAGGGTAGTAGAGATGCAGAGGTAGGTGTGGGTTGGGTGTAGGAAGGCAGTTGAGGGCAGTAGAGATGCAGAGGTAGTGTGGGATGGGTGTGGGAAGGCAGTTCAGGGCAGTAGAGATGCAGAGGTAGGTGTGGGTTGGGTGTAGGCTGAGATTTGAGGGCAGTAGAGATGCAGAGGTAGGTGTGGGTTGGGTGTACGCTGAGTTGAGGGCAGTAGAGGTGCAGAGGTAGGTGTGGGTTGGGGCTGGACTGAGTTGAGGGCAGTAGAGGTGCCGAGGTAGGTGTGGGTTGGGTGTAGGCTGAGAGTTGAGGGCAGTAGAGATGCAGAGGTAGGTGCGGGATGGGTGTAGGCTGAGAGTTGAGGGCAGTAGAGATGCAGAGATAGGTGCAGGATGGGTGTAGGCTGAGAGTTGAGGGCATTAGAGGTGCAGAGGGTGTGGGATGAGTTTAGGCTTAGTTGAGGGCAGTAGAGGTGCAGAGGGTGTGGGATGAGTGTAGGCTTAGTTGAGGGCAGTAGAGGTGCAGACGTAGGTGTTGGATCGATGTAGGCTGAGAGTTGAGGGCAGTAGAGATGCAGAGGTAGGTGCGGGATGAGTGTAGGCTGAGAGTTGAGGGCAGTAGAGGTGCAGAGGTAGGTTCAGGGTGAGTGCTAGCTGATGGCTGAGGGCAGTAGAAGTGCAGAGGAAGGTGTAGGATGGGTGTACGAAGGCAGTTGAGGTCAGTAGCGATGCAGTGGTAGGTGTGGGATGAGTGTAGGCTGAGTTGAGGGTAATAGAGATGCAGAGGTAGGTGTGGGTTGGGTGTAGGCTGAGAGTTGAGGGCAGTAGAGATGCAGAGGTAGGTGTGGGTTGGGTGTAGGAAGGCAGTTGAGGGGAGTAGAGATGTAGAGGTAGGTGTGGGATGGGTGTAGGAAGGCAGTTGAGGGCAGTAGAGATGCAGAGGTAGGCGTGGGATGGGTGTAGGCTTAGAGCTGAGGGCAGTAGAGGTGCAGAGGTAGCTGTGGGATGTGTGTAGGCTGAGAGTTGAGGGCAGTACAGATGTAGAGGTAGGTGTGGGTTGGGTGTAGGCTGAGTTGAGGGTAGTAGAGATGCAGAGGTAGGTCTGGGTTGGGTGTAGGAAGGCAGTTGAGGGCAGTAGAGATGCAGAGGTAGATGCTGGATGGGTGTGGGAAGGAAGTTGAGGGCAGTAGAGATGCAGAGGTAGGTGCGGGTTGGGTGTAGGCTAAGATTTGAGGGCAGTAGAAGTGCAGAGGTAGGTGTGGGATGGGTGTAGGCTGAACCTTGAGGGCAGTAGAGGTGCAGAGGTAGGTGTAGGATGGGTGTAGGCTTAGAGTTGAGGGCAGTAGAGGTGCAGAGGTAGGTGTGGGATAGGTGTAGGCTGAGAGTTGAGGGCAGTAGAGATGCAGAGGTAGGTGTGGGATGGGTGTAGGCTGAGAGTTGAGGGCAGTAGAGATGCAGAGGTAGGTGTGGGATGGGTGTAGGCTGAGAGTTGAGGGCAGTAGAGGTTCAGAGGTAGGTGTGAGATAGGTGTAGGCTGAGAGTTGAGGGCAGTAGAGATGCAGAGGTTGGTGTGGGATGGGTGTAGGCTGAGAGTTGAGGGCAGTAGAGATGCAGAGGTAGGTGCGGGATGGGTGTAGGCTGAGAGTTGAGGGCAGTAGAGAAGCAGAGATAGGTGCAGGATGGGTGTAGGAAGGCAGCTGAGGGCAGTAGAGGTGCAGAGGTAGGTGTGGGTTGGATGTAGGCTGAGAGTTGAGGGCAGTAGAGATGCAGAGGTAGGTGTGGGTTGGGTGTAGGCTGAGAGTTGAGGGCAGTAGAGTTGCAGAGGTGGGTGCAGGATGTGTGTGGGCTGACGGCTAAGGGCAGTAGAGGTGCAGAGGTAGGTTTCGGTTGGGTGTAGGCTGAAATTTGAGGGTAGTAGAGATGCAGAGGTAGGTGTGGGTTGGATGTAGGCTGAGTTGAGGGCAGTAGAGGTGCACAGGTAGGTGCGGGATGAGTGTAGGCTGAGAGTTGAGGGCAGTAGAGATGCAGAGGTAGGTGCGGGATGAGTGTATTCTGAGAGTTGAGGGCAGTAGAGATGCAGAGGTAGGTGTGGGATGAGGGTAGGCTGAGAGTTGAGGGCAGTAGAGGTGCAGAGGCAGGTGTGGGATGGGTGTAGGCTGAGAGTTGAGGGCAGTTGAGATGCAGAAGTAGGTGCAGGATCGGTGTAGGCTGAGAGTTGAAGGCACTAGAGATGCAGAGGTAGGTGCGGGATGAGTGTAGGCTGAGAGTTGAGGGCAGTAGAGGTGCAGAGGTAGGTTCGGGGTGAGTGCTAGCTGACAGCTGAGGGCAGTAGAAGTGCCGAGGAAGGTGTAGGATGGGTGTAGGAAGGCAGTTGAGGGCACTAGCGATGCAGAGTTAGGTGTGGGATGGGTGCAGGCTGAGAGTTGAGGGTAGTAGAGATGCAGAGGTAGCTGTTGGTTGGGTGTAGGCTGAGTTGAGGGTAGTAGAGATGCAGAGGTAGGTGTGGGTTTGGTGTAGGCTGAGAGTTGAGGGCAGTGGAGATGCAGAGGTAGGTGCGGGTTTGGTGTAGGAAGGCAGTTGAGGACAGTAGAGATGCAGAGGTAGGTGTGGGATGTGTGTAGGCTGAGAGTTGAGGGCAGTAGAGATGCAGAGGTAGGTGTGGGTTGGGTGTAGGCTGACAGTTGAAGGCAGTAGAGGTGCTTGGGTAGGTGCCAGATGAGTGTTAGCTGTTGGCTGAGGGCCGTAGAGATGCAGAGGTACGTGTGGGATGGGTGTTGGCTGAGAATTGAGGGCAATAGAGGTGCAGAGGTGGGTGTGGCGTGGGTGTAGGCTGAGAGTTGAGGGCTGTAGATGTGCAGAGGTAGGTGTGGGTTGGCTGTAGGCTGACATTAAGGGCAGTGGAGATGCAGAGGTAGGTGTAGGTTGGGTGTAGGCTGACAGTTGAGGGCAGTAGAGATGCAGAGGTAGGTGTGGGTTGGGTGTAGGTTGACGCTTGAGGGTAGTAGAGGTGCAGAGGTAGGTGCGGGATGTGTGTAGGCTGGCGGCTAAGGGCAGTACAGGTTCAGAGGTAGGTTTGGGATGTGTGTAGGCTGAGAGTTGAGGGCAGTAGAGGTGCAAAGGTAGGTGCGGGATCGGTGTAGGCTGAGAGTTGAGGGCAGTAGAGGTGCAGAGGTAAGTTCGGTTGAGTGATAGCTGATGGCTGAGGGCAGTAGAGGTGTAAAGGTAGATGCGGGATGGGTGTAAGAAGGCAGTTAAGGGCAGTAGAGATGCAGAGGTAGGTGTGGGTTGGGTGTAGGCTGACAGTTGAGGGCAGTAGAAGTGCAGAGGTAGGTGTGGGATGTGTGTAGGCTGAGAGTTGAGGGCAGTACAGATGTAGAGGTAGGTGTGGGTTGGGTGTAGGCTGAGTTGAGGGTAGTAGAGATGCAGAGGTAGGTGTGGGTTGGGTGTAGGAAGGCAGTTGAGGGCAGTAGAGATGCAGAGGTAGGTGCGGGATGGGTGTGGGAAGGAAGTTGAGGGCAGTAGAGATGCAGAGGTAGGTGCGGGTTGGGTGTAGGCTAAGATTTGAGGGCAGTAGAAGTGCAGAGGTAGGTGTGGGATGGGTGTAGGATGAACCTTGAGGGCAGTAGAGGTGCAGAGGTAGGTGTAGGATGGGTGTAGGTTTAGAGTTGAGGGCAGTAGAGGTGCAGAGGTAGGTGTGGGATGGGTGTAGGCTGAGAGTTGAGGGCAGTAGAGTTGCAGAGGTGGGTGCAGGATGTGTGTAGGTTGACGGCTAAGGGCAGTAGAGGTAGGTTTCGGTTGGGTGTAGGCTGAGATTTGAGGGTGGTAGAGATGCAGAGGTAGGTGTGGGTTGGATGTAGGCTGAGTTGAGGGCAGTAGAGGTGCACAGGTAGGTGCGGGATGAGTGTAGGCTGAGAGTTGAGGGCAGTAGAGATGCGGAGGTAGGTGCTTGATGAGTGTATTCTGAGAGTTGAGGGCAGTAGAGATGCAGAGGTAGGTGTGGGATGAGGGTAGGCTGAGAGTTGAGGGCAGTAGAGGTGCAGAGACAGGTGTGGGATGGGTGTAGGCTGAGAGTTGAGGGCAGTAGAGATGCAGAAGTAGGTGCAGGATCGGTGTAGGCTAAGAGTTGAAGGCACTAGAGATGCAAAGGTAGGTGCGCGATGAATGTAGGCTGAGAGTTGAGGGCAGTAGAGGTGCAGAGGTATGTTCGGGGTGAGTGCTAGCTGACGGCTGAGGGCAGTAGAAGTGCCGAGGAAGGTGTAGGATGGGTGTAGGAAGGCAGGTGAGGGCACTAGCGATGCAGAGTTAGGTGTGGGATGGGTGCAGGCTGAGAGTTGAGGGTAGTAGAGATGCAGAGGTAGCTGTGGGTTGGGTGTAGGCTGAGTTGAGGGTAGTAGAGATGCAGAGGTAGGTGTGGGTTGGGTGTAGGCTGAGAGTTGAGGGCAGTGGAGATGCAGAGGTAGGTGCGGGTTTGGTGTAGGAAGGCAGTTGAGGACAGTAGAGATGCAGAGGTAGGTGTGGGATGTGTGTAGGCTGAGAGTTGAGGGCAGTAGAGATGCAGAGGTAGGTGTGGGTTGGGTGTAGGCTGACAGTTGAAGGCAGTAGAGATGCATGGGTAGGTGCCAGATGAGTGTTAGCTGATGGCTGAGGGCCGTAGAGATGCAGAGGTACGTGTGGGATGGGTGTTGGCTGAGAATTGAGGGCAATAGAGGTGCAGAGGTGGGTGTGGCGTGGGTGTAGGCTGAGAGTTGAGGGCTGTAGATGTGCAGAGGTAGGTGTGGGTTGGCTGTAGGCTGACATTGAGGGCAGTGGAGATGCAGAGGTAGGTGTAGGTTGGGTGTAGGCTGACAGTTGAGGGCAGTAGAGATGCAGAGGTAGGTGTGGGTTGGGTGTAGGCTGACGGTTGAGGGTAGTAGAGGTGCAGAGGTAGGTGCGGGATGTGTGTAGGCTGGCGGCTAAGGGCAGTACAGGTGCAGAGGTAGGTTTGGGATGTGTGTAGGCTGAGAGTTGAGGGCAGTAGAGGTGCAAAGGTAGGTGCGGGATCGGTGTAGGCTGAGAGTTGAGGGCAGTAGAGGTGCAGAGGTAGGTGTGGGATGGGTGTAGGCTGAGAGTTGAGGGCAGTAGAGATGCAGAGGTTGGTGCTGGATGAGTGTAGGCTGAGAGTTGAGGGCAGTAGAGGTGCAGAGGTAGGTTCGGTTGAGTGAAAGCTGATGGCTGAGGGCAGTAGAGGTGTAAAGGTAGATGCGGGATGGGTGTAGGAAGGCAGTTAAGGGCAGTAGAGATGCAGAGGTAGGTGTGGGTTGGGTGTAGGCTGAGAGTTGAGGGCAGTAGAGATGCAGAGGTAGGTGTGGGTTGGGTGTAGGCTGAGAGTTGAGGGCAGTAGAGTTGCAGAGGTGGGTGCAGGATGTGTGTAGGCTGACGGCTAAGGGCAGTAGAGGTGCAGAGGTAGGTTTCAGTTGGGTGTAGGCTGAGATTTGAGGGTAGTAGAGATGCAGAGGTAGGTGTGGGTTGGATGTAGGCTGAGTTGAGGGCAGTAGAGGTGCACAGGTAGGTGCGGGATGAGTGTAGGCTGAGAGTTGAGGGCAGTAGAGATGCGGAGGTAGGTGCGGGATGAGTGTATTCTGAGAGTTGAGGGCAGTAGAGATGCAGAGGTAGGTGTGGGATGAGGGTAGGCTGAGAGTTGAGGGCAGTAGAGGTGCAGAGGCAGGTGTGGGATGGGTGTAGGCTGAGAGTTGAGGGCAGTTGAGATGCAGAAGTAGGTGCAGGATCGGTGTAGGCTGAGAGTTGAAGGCACTAGAGATGCAGAGGTAGGTGCGGGATGAGTGTAGGCTGAGAGTTGAGGACAGTAGAGGTGCAGAGGTAGGTTCGGGGTGAGTGCTAGCTGACAGCTGAGGGCAGTAGAAGTGCCGAGGAAGGTGTAGGATGGGTGTAGGAAGGAAGTTGAGGGCACTAGCGATGCAGAGTTAGGTGTGGGATGGGTGCAGGCTGAGAGTTGAGGGTAGTAGAGATGCAGAGGTAGCTGTGGGTTGGGTGTAGGCTGAGTTGAGGGTAGTAGAGATGCAGAGGTAGGTGTGGGTTGGGTGTAGGCTGAGAGTTGAGGGCAGTGGAGATGCAGAGGTAGGTGCGGGTTTGGTGTAGGAAGGCAGTTGAGGACAGTAGAGATGCAGAGGTAGGTGTGGGATGTGTGTAGGCTGAGAGTTGAGGGCAGTAGAGATGCAGAGGTAGGTGTGGGTTGGGTGTAGGCTGACAGTTGAAGGCAGTAGAGGTGCTTGGGTAGGTGCCAGATGAGTGTTAGCTGTTGGCTGAGGGCCGTATAGATGCAGAGGTACGTGTGGGATGGGTGTTGGCTGAGAATTGAGGGCAATAGAGGTGCAGAGGTGGGTGTGGCGTGGGTGTAGGCTGAGAGTTGAGGGCTGTAGATGTGCAGAGGTAGGTGTGGGTTGGCTGTAGGCTGACATTAAGGGCAGTGGAGATGCAGAGGTAGGTGTAGGTTGGGTGTAGGCTGACAGTTGAGGGCAGTAGAGATGCAGAGGTAGGTGTGGGTTGGGTGTAGGTTGACGGTTGAGGGTAGTAGAGGTGCAGAGGTAGGTGCGGGATGTGTGTAGGCTGGCGGCTAAGGGCAGTACAGGTGCAGAGGTAGGTTTGGGATGTGTGTAGGCTGAGAGTTGAGGGCAGTAGAGGTGCAAAGGTAGATGCGGGATCGGTGTAGGCTGAGAGTTGAGGGCAGTAGAGGTGCAGAGGTAAGTTCGGTTGAGTGATAGCTGATGGCTGAGGGTAGTAGAGGTGTAAAGGTAGATGCGGGATGGGTGTAAGAAGGCAGTTAAGGGCAGTAGAGATGCAGAGGTAGGTGTGGGTTGGGTGTAGGCTGACAGTTGAGGGCAGTAGAAGTGCAGAGGTAGGTGTGGGATGTGTGTAGGCTGAGAGTTGAGGGCAGTACAGATGTAGAGGTAGGTGTGGGTTGGGTGTAGGCTGAGTTGAGGGTAGTAGAGATGCAGAGGTAGGTGTGGGTTGGGTGTAGGAAGGCAGTTGAGGGCAGTAGAGATACAGAGGTAGGTGCGGGATGGGTGTGGGAAGGAAGTTGAGGGCAGTAGAGATGCAGAGGTAGGTGCGGGTTGGGTGTAGGCTAAGATTTGAGGGCAGTAGAAGTGCAGAGGTAGGTGTGGGATGGGTGTAGGATGAACCTTGAGGGCAGTAGAGGTGCAGAGGTAGGTGTAGGATGGGTGTAGGTTTAGAGTTGAGGGCAGTAGAGGTGCAGAGGTAGGTGTGGGATGGGTGTAGGCTGAGAGTTGAGGGCAGTAGAGTTGCAGAGGTGGGTGCAGGATGTGTGTAGGCTGACGGCTAAGGGCAGTAGAGGTAGGTTTCGGTTGGGTGTAGGCTGAGATTTGAGGGTGGTAGAGATGCAGAGGTAGGTGTGGGTTGGATGTAGGCTGAGTTGAGGGCAGTAGAGGTGCACAGGTAGGTGCGGGATGAGTGTAGGCTGAGAGTTGAGGGCAGTAGAGATGCAGAGGTAGGTGCTTGATGAGTGTATTCTGAGAGTTGAGGGCAGTAGAGATGCAGAGGTAGGTGTGGGATGAGGGTAGGCTGAGAGTTGAGGGCAGTAGAGGTGCAGAGACAGGTGTGGGATGGGTGTAGGCTGAGAGTTGAGGGCAGTAGAGATGCAGAAGTAGGTGCAGGATCGGTGTAGGCTAAGAGTTGAAGGCACTAGAGATGCAAAGGTAGGTGCGCGATGAATGTAGGCTGAGAGTTGAGGGCAGTAGAGGTGCAGAGGTATGTTCGGGGTGAGTGCTAGCTGACGGCTGAGGGCAGTAGAAGTGCCGAGGAAGGTGTAGGATGGGTGTAGGAAGGCAGGTGAGGGCACTAGCGATGCAGAGTTAGGTGTGGGATGGGTGCAGGCTGAGAGTTGAGGGTAGTAGAGATGCAGAGGTAGCTGTGGGTTGGGTGTAGGCTGAGTTGAGGGTAGTAGAGATGCAGAGGTAGGTGTGGGTTGGGTGTAGGCTGAGAGTTGAGGGCAGTGGAGATGCAGAGGTAGGTGCGGGTTTGGTGTAGGAAGGCAGTTGAGGACAGTAGAGATGCAGAGGTAGGTGTGGGATGTGTGTAGGCTGAGAGTTGAGGGCAGTAGAGATGCAGAGGTAGGTGTGGGTTGGGTGTAGGTTGACAGTTGAAGGCAGTAGAGATGCATGGGTAGGTGCCAGATGAGTGTTAGCTGATGGCTGAGGGCCGTAGAGATGCAGAGGTACGTGTGGGATGGGTGTTGGCTGAGAATTGAGGGCAATAGAGGTGCAGAGGTGGGTGTGGCGTGGGTGTAGGCTGAGAGTTGAGGGCTGTAGATGTGCAGAGGTAGGTGTGGGTTGGCTGTAGGCTGACATTGAGGGCAGTGGAGATGCAGAGGTAGGTGTAGGTTGGGTGTAGGCTGAGAGTTGAGGGCAGTAGAGATGCAGAGGTAGTTGTGGGTTGGGTGTAGGCTGACGGTTGAGGGTAGTAGAGGTGCAGAGGTAGGTGCGGGATGTGTGTAGGCTGGCGGCTAAGGGCAGTACAGGTGCAGAGGTAGGTTTGGGATGTGTGTAGGCTGAGAGTTGAGGGCAGTAGAGGTGCAAAGGTAGGTGCGGGATCGGTGTAGGCTGAGAGTTGAGGGCAGTAGAGGTGCAGAGGTAAGTTCGGTTGAGTGATAGCTGATGGCTGAGGGCAGTAGAGGTGTAAAGGTAGATGCGGGATGGGTGTAAGAAGGCAGTTAAGGGCAGTAGAGATGCAGAGGTAGGTGTGGGTTGGGTGTAGGCTGACAGTTGAGGGCAGTAGAAGTGCAGAGGTAGGTGTGGGATGTGTGTAGGCTGAGAGTTGAGGGCAGTACAGATGTAGAGGTAGGTGTGGGTTGGGTGTAGGCTGAGTTGAGGGTAGTAGAGATGCAGAGGTAGGTGTGGGTTGGGTGTAGGAAGGCAGTTGAGGGCAGTAGAGATGCAGAGGTAGGTGCGGGATGGGTGTGGGAAGGAAGTTGAGGGCAGTAGAGATGCAGAGGTAGGTGCGGGTTGGGTGTAGGCTAAGATTTGAGGGCAGTAGAAGTGCAGAGGTAGGTGTGGGATGGGTGTAGGATGAACCTTGAGGGCAGTAGAGGTGCAGAGGTAGGTGTAGGATGGGTGTAGGTTTAGAGTTGAGGGCAGTAGAGGTGCAGAGGTAGGTGTGGGATGGGTGTAGGCTGAGAGTTGAGGGCAGTAGAGTTGCAGAGGTGGGTGCAGGATGTGTGTAGGCTGACGGCTAAGGGCAGTAGAGGTAGGTTTCGGTTGGGTGTAGGCTGAGATTTGAGGGTGGTAGAGATGCAGAGGTAGGTGTGGGTTGGATGTAGGCTGAGTTGAGGGCAGTAGAGGTGCACAGGTAGGTGCGGGATGAGTGTAGGCTGAGAGTTGAGGGCAGTAGAGATGCGGAGGTAGGTGCTTGATGAGTGTATTCTGAGAATTGAGGGCAGTAGAGATGCAGAGGTAGGTGTGGGATGAGGGTAGGCTGAGAGTTGAGGGCAGTAGAGGTGCAGAGACAGGTGTGGGATGGGTGTAGGCTGAGAGTTGAGGGCAGTAGAGATGCAGAAGTAAGTGCAGGATCGGTGTAGGCTAAGAGTTGAAGGCACTAGAGATGCAAAGGTAGGTGCGCGATGAATGTAGGCTGAGAGTTGAGGGCAGTAGAGGTGCAGAGGTATGTTCGGGGTGAGTGCTAGCTGACGGCTGAGGGCAGTAGAAGTGCCGAGGAAGGTGTAGGATGGGTGTAGGAAGGCAGGTGAGGGCACTAGCGATGCAGAGTTAGGTGTGGGATGGGTGCAGGCTGAGAGTTGAGGGTAGTAGAGATGCAGAGGTAGCTGTGGGTTGGGTGTAGGCTGAGTTGAGGGTAGTAGAGATGCAGAGGTAGGTGTGGGTTGGGTGTAGGCTGAGAGTTGAGGGCAGTGGAGATGCAGAGGTAGGTGCGGGTTTGGTGTAGGAAGGCAGTTGAGGACAGTAGAGATGCAGAGGTAGGTGTGGGATGTGTGTAGGCTGAGAGTTGAGGGCAGTAGAGATGCAGAGGTAGGTGTGGGTTGGGTGTAGGCTGACAGTTGAAGGCAGTAGAGATGCATGGGTAGGTGCCAGATGAGTGTTAGCTGATGGCTGAGGGCCGTAGAGATGCAGAGGTACGTGTGGGATGGGTGTTGGCTGAGAATTGAGGGCAATAGAGGTGCAGAGGTGGGTGTGGCGTGGGTGTAGGCTGAGAGTTGAGGGCTGTAGATGTGCAGAGGTAGGTGTGGGTTGGCTGTAGGCTGACATTGAGGGCAGTGGAGATGCAGAGGTAGGTGTAGGTTGGGTGTAGGCTGACAGTTGAGGGCAGTAGAGATGCAGAGGTAGGTGTGGGTTGGGTGTAGGCTGACGGTTGAGGGTAGTAGAGGTGCAGAGGTAGGTGCGGGATGTGTGTAGGCTGGCGGCTAAGGGCAGTACAGGTGCAGAGGTAGGTTTGGGATGTGTGTAGGCTGAGAGTTGAGGGCAGTAGAGGTGCAAAGGTAGGTGCGGGATCGGTGTAGGCTGAGAGTTGAGGGCAGTAGAGGTGCAGTGGTAGGTGTGGGATGGGTGTAGGCTGAGAGTTGAGGGCAGTAGAGATGCAGAGGTTGGTGCTGGATGAGTGTAGGCTGAGAGTTGAGGGCAGTAGAGGTGCAGAGGTAGGTTCGGTTGAGTGATAGCTGATGGCTGAGGGCAGTAGAGGTGTAAAGGTAGATGCGGGATGGGTGTAGGAAGGCAGTTAAGGGCAGTAGAGATGCAGAGGTAGGTGTGGGTTGGGTGTAGGCTGAGAGTTGAGGGCAGTAGAGATGCAGAGGTAGGTGTGGGTTGGGTGTAGGCTGAGAGTTGAGGGCAGTAGAGTTGCAGAGGTGGGTGCAGGATGTGTGTAGGCTGACGGCTAAGGGCAGTAGAGGTGCAGAGGTAGGTTTCGGTTGGGTGTAGGCTGAGATTTGAGGGTAGTAGAGATGCAGAGGTAGGTGTGGGTTGGATGTAGGCTGAGTTGAGGGCAGTAGAGGTGCACAGGTAGGTGCGGGATGAGTGTAGGCTGAGAGTTGAGGGCAGTAGAGATGCAGAGGTAGATGCTGGATGGGTGTGGGAAGGAAGTTGAGGGCAGTAGAGATGCAGAGGTAGGTGCGGGTTGGGTGTAGGCTAAGATTTGAGGGCAGTAGAAGTGCAGAGGTAGGTGTGGGATGGGTGTAGGCTGAACCTTGAGGGCAGTAGAGGTGCAGAGGTAGGTGTAGGATGGGTGTAGGCTTAGAGTTGAGGGCAGTAGAGGTGCAGAGGTAGGTGTGGGATAGGTGTAGGCTGAGAGTTGAGGGCAGTAGAGATGCAGAGGTAGGTGTGGGATGGGTGTAGGCTGAGAGTTGAGGGCAGTAGAGATGCAGAGGTAGGTGTGGGATGGGTGTAGGCTGAGAGTTGAGGGCAGTAGAGGTTCAGAGGTAGGTGTGAGATAGGTGTAGGCTGAGAGTTGAGGGCAGTAGAGATGCAGAGGTTGGTGTGGGATGGGTGTAGGCTGAGAGTTGAGGGCAGTAGAGATGCAGAGGTAGGTGCGGGATGGGTGTAGGCTGAGAGTTGAGGGCAGTAGAGAAGCAGAGATAGGTGCAGGATGGGTGTAGGAAGGCAGCTGAGGGCAGTAGAGGTGCAGAGGTAGGTGTGGGTTGGATGTAGGCTGAGAGTTGAGGGCAGTAGAGATGCAGAGGTAGGTGTGGGTTGGGTGTAGGCTGAGAGTTGAGGGCAGTAGAGTTGCAGAGGTGGGTGCAGGATGTGTGTGGGCTGACGGCTAAGGGCAGTAGAGGTGCAGAGGTAGGTTTCGGTTGGGTGTAGGCTGAAATTTGAGGGTAGTAGAGATGCAGAGGTAGGTGTGGGTTGGATGTAGGCTGAGTTGAGGGCAGTAGAGGTGCACAGGTAGGTGCGGGATGAGTGTAGGCTGAGAGTTGAGGGCAGTAGAGATGCAGAGGTAGGTGCGGGATGAGTGTATTCTGAGAGTTGAGGGCAGTAGAGATGCAGAGGTAGGTGTGGGATGAGGGTAGGCTGAGAGTTGAGGGCAGTAGAGGTGCAGAGGCAGGTGTGGGATGGGTGTAGGCTGAGAGTTGAGGGCAGTTGAGATGCAGAAGTAGGTGCAGGATCGGTGTAGGCTGAGAGTTGAAGGCACTAGAGATGCAGAGGTAGGTGCGGGATGAGTGTAGGCTGAGAGTTGAGGGCAGTAGAGGTGCAGAGGTAGGTTCGGGGTGAGTGCTAGCTGACAGCTGAGGGCAGTAGAAGTGCCGAGGAAGGTGTAGGATGGGTGTAGGAAGGAAGTTGAGGGCACTAGCGATGCAGAGTTAGGTGTGGGATGGGTGCAGGCTGAGAGTTGAGGGTAGTAGAGATGTAGAGGTAGGTGTGGGTTGGGTGTAGGCTGAGAGTTGAGGGCAGTGGAGATGCAGAGGTAGGTGCGGGTTTGGTGTAGGAAGGCAGTTGAGGACAGTAGAGATGCAGAGGTAGGTGTGGGATGTGTGTAGGCTGAGAGTTGAGGGCAGTAGAGATGCAGAGGTAGGTGTGGGTTGGGTGTAGGCTGACAGTTGAAGGCAGTAGAGGTGCATGGGTAGGTGCCAGATGAGTGTTAGCTGTTGGCTGAGGGCCGTAGAGATGCAGAGGTACGTGTGGGATGGGTGTTGGCTGAGAATTGAGGGCAATAGAGGTGCAGAGGTGGGTGTGGCGTGGGTGTAGGCTGAGAGTTGAGGGCTGTAGATGTGCAGAGGTAGGTGTGGGTTGGCTGTAGGCTGACATTAAGGGCAGTGGAGATGCAGAGGCAGGTGTAGGTTGGGTGTAGGCTGACAGTTGAGGGCAGTAGAGATGCAGAGGTAGGTGTGGGTTGGGTGTAGGCTGACGGTTGAGGGTAGTAGAGGTGCAGAGGTAGGTGCGGGATGTGTGTAGGCTGGCGGCTAAGGGCAGTGCAGGTGCAGAGGTACGTTTGGGATGTGTGTAGGCTGAGAGTTGAGGGCAGTAGAGGTGCAAAGGTAGGTGCGGGATCGGTGTAGGCTGAGAGTTGAGGGCAGTAGAGGTGCAGAGGTAAGTTCGGTTGAGTGATAGCTGATGGCTGAGGGCAGTAGAGGTGTAAAGGTAGATGCGGGATGGGTGTAAGAAGGCAGTTAAGGGCAGTAGAGATGCAGAGGTAGGTGTGGGTTGGGTGTAGGCTGACAGTTGAGGGCAGTAGAAGTGCAGAGGTAGGTGTGGGATGTGTGTAGGCTGAGAGTTGAGGGCAGTACAGATGTAGAGGTAGGTGTGGGTTGGGTGTAGGCTGAGTTGAGGGTAGTAGAGATGCAGAGGTAGGTGTGGGTTGGGTGTAGGAAGGCAGTTGAGGGCAGTAGAGATGCAGAGGTAGGTGCGGGATGGGTGTGGGAAGGTAGTTGAGGGCAGTAGAGATGCAGAGGTAGGTGCGGGTTGGGTGTAGGCTAAGATTTGAGGGCAGTAGAAGTGCAGAGGTAGGTGTGGGATGGGTGTAGGCTGAACCTTGAGGGCAGTAGAGGTGCAGAGGTAGGTGTAGGATGGGTGTAGGCTTAGAGTTGAGGGCAGTAGAGGTGCAGAGGTAGGTGTGGGATGGGTGTAGGCTGAGAGTTGAGGGCAGTAGAGTTGCAGAGGTGGGTGCAGGATGTGTGTAGGCTGACGGCTAAGGGCAGTAGAGGTAGGTTTCGGTTGGGTGTAGGCTGAGATTTGAGGGTAGTAGAGATGCAGAGGTAGGTGTGGGTTGGATGTAGGCTGAGTTGAGGGCAGTAGAGGTGCACAGGTAGGTGCGGGATGAGTGTAGGCTGAGAGTTGAGGGCAGTAGAGATGCGGAGGTAGGTGCGGGATGAGTGTATTCTGAGAGTTGAGGGCAGTAGAGATGCAGAGGTAGGTGTGGGATGAGGGTAGGCTGAGAGTTGAGGGCAGTAGAGGTGCAGAGGCAGGTGTGTGATGGGTGTAGGCTGAGAGTTGAGGGCAGTAGAGATGCAGAAGTAGGTGCAGGATCGGTGTAGGCTGAGAGTTGAAGGCACTAGAGATGCAAAGGTAGGTGCGGGATGAGTGTAGGCTGAGAGTTAAGGGCAGTAGAGGTGTAGAGGTATGTTCGGGGTGAGTGCTAGCTGACGGCTGAGGGCAGTAGAAGTGCCGAGGAAGGTGTAGGATGGGTGTAGGAAGGCAGGTGAGGGCACTAGCGATGCAGAGTTAGGTGTGGGATGGGTGCAGGCTGAGAGTTGAGGGTAGTAGAGATGCAGAGGTAGCTGTGGGTTGGGTGTAGGCTGAGTTGAGGGTAGTAGAGATGCAGATATAGGTGTGGGTTGGGTGTAGGCTGAGAGTTGAGGGCAGTGGAGATGCAGAGGTAGGTGCGGGTTTGGTGTAGGAAGGCAGTTGAGGACAGTAGAGATGCAGAGGTAGGTGTGGGATGTGTGTAGGCTGAGAGTTGAGGGCAGTAGAGATGCAGAGGTAGGTGTGGGTTGGGTGTAGGCTGACAGTTGAAGGCAGTAGAGGTGCATGGGTAGGTGCCAGATGAGTGTTAGCTGTTGGCTGAGGGCCGTAGAGATGCAGAGGTACGTGTGGGATGGGTGTTGGCTGAGAATTTAGGGCAATAGAGGTGCAGAGGTGGGTGTGGCGTGGGTGTAGGCTGAGAGTTGAGGGCTGTAGATGTGCAGAGGTAGGTGTGGGTTGGCTGTAGGCTGACATTAAGGGCAGTGGAGATGCAGAGGTAGGTGTAGGTTGGGTGTAGGCTGACAGTTGAGGGCAGTAGAGATGCAGAGGTAGGTGTGGGTTGGGTGTAGGCTGACGGTTGAGGGTAGTAGAGGTGCAGAGGTAGGTGCGGGATGTGTGTAGGCTGGCGACTAAGGGCAGTACAGGTGCAGAGGTAGGTTTGGGATGTGTGTAGGCTGAGAGTTGAGGGAAGTAGAGGTGCAAAGGTAGGTGCGGGATCGGTGTAGGCTGAGAGTTGAGGGCAGTAGAGGTGCAGAGGTAAGTTCGGTTGAGTGATAGCTGATGGCTGAGGGCAGTAGAGGTGTAAAGGTAGATGCGGGATGGGTGTAAGAAGGCAGTTAAGGGCAGTAGAGATGCAGAGGTAGGTGTGGGTTGGGTGTAGGCTGACAGTTGAGGGCAGTAGAAGTGCAGAGGTAGGTGTGGGATGTGTGTAGGCTGAGAGTTGAGGGCAGTACAGATGTAGAGGTAGGTGTGGGATGGGTGTAGGCTGAGTTGAGGGTAGTAGAGATGCAGAGGTAGGTGTGGGTTGGGTGTAGGAAGGAAGTTGAGGGCAGTAGAGATGCAGAGGTAGGTGCGGGTTGGGTGTAGGCTAAGATTTGAGGGCAGTAGAAGTGCAGAGGTAGGTGTGGGATGGGTGTAGGCTGAACCTTGAGGGCAGTAGAGGTGCAGAGGTAGGTGTAGGATGGGTGTAGGCTTAGAGTTGAGGGCAGTAGAGGTGCAGAGGTAGGTGTGGGATGGGTGTAGGCTGAGAGTTGAGGGCAGTAGAGTTGCAGAGGTGGGTGCAGGATGTGTGTAGGCTGACGGCTAAGGGCAGTAGAGGTAGGTTTCGGTTGGGTGTAGGCTGAGATTTGAGGGTAGTAGAGATGCAGAGGTAGGTGTGGGTTGGATGTAGGCTGAGTTGAGGGCAGTAGAGGTGCACAGGTAGGTGCGGGATGAGTGTAGGCTGAGAGTTGAGGGCAGTAGAGATGCGGAGGTAGGTGCGGGATGAGTGTATTCTGAGAGTTGAGGGCAGTAGAGATGCAGAGGTAGGTGTGGGATGAGGGTAGGCTGAGAGTTGAGGGCAGTAGAGGTGCAGAGGCAGGTGTGTGATGGGTGTAGGCTGAGAGTTGAGGGCAGTAGAGATGCAGAAGTAGGTGCAGGATCGGTGTAGGCTGAGAGTTGAAGGCACTAGAGATGCAAAGGTAGGTGCGGGATGAGTGTAGGCTGAGAGTTAAGGGCAGTAGAGGTGCAGAGGTATGTTCGGGGTGAGTGCTAGCTGACGGCTGAGGGCAGTAGAAGTGCCGAGGAAGGTGTAGGATGGGTGTAGGAAGGCAGGTGAGGGCACTAGCGATGCAGAGTTAGGTGTGGGATGGGTGCAGGCTGAGAGTTGAGGGTAGTAGAGATGCAGAGGTAGCTGTGGGTTGGGTGTAGGCTGAGTTGAGGGTAGTAGAGATGCAGATATAGGTGTGGGTTGGGTGTAGGCTGAGAGTTGAGGGCAGTGGAGATGCAGAGGTAGGTGCGGGTTTGGTGTAGGAAGGCAGTTGAGGACAGTAGAGATGCAGAGGTAGGTGTGGGATGTGTGTAGGCTGAGAGTTGAGGGCAGTAGAGATGCAGAGGTAGGTGTGGGTTGGGTGTAGGCTGACAGTTGAAGGCAGTAGAGGTGCATGGGTAGGTGCCAGATGAGTGTTAGCTGTTGGCTGAGGGCCGTAGAGATGCAGAGGTACGTGTGGGATGGGTGTTGGCTGAGAATTTAGGGCAATAGAGGTGCAGAGGTGGGTGTGGCGTGGGTGTAGGCTGAGAGTTGAGGGCTGTAGATGTGCAGAGGTAGGTGTGGGTTGGCTGTAGGCTGACATTAAGGGCAGTGGAGATGCAGAGGTAGGTGTAGGTTGGGTGTAGGCTGACAGTTGAGGGCAGTAGAGATGCAGAGGTAGGTGTGGGTTGGGTGTAGGCTGACGGTTGAGGGTAGTAGAGGTGCAGAGGTAGGTGCGGGATGTGTGTAGGCTGGCGGCTAAGGGCAGTACAGGTGCAGAGGTAGGTTTGGGATGTGTGTAGGCTGAGAGTTGAGGGCAGTAGAGGTGCAAAGGTAGGTGCGGGATCGGTGTAGGCTGAGAGTTGAGGGCAGTAGAGGTGCAGAGGTAAGTTCGGTTGAGTGATAGCTGATGGCTGAGGGCAGTAGAGGTGTAAAGGTAGATGCGGGATGGGTGTAAGAAGGCAGTTAAGGGCAGTAGAGATGCAGAGGTAGGTGTGGGTTGGGTGTAGGCTGACAGTTGAGGGCAGTAGAAGTGCAGAGGTAGGTGTGGGATGTGTGTAGGCTGAGAGTTGAGGGCAGTACAGATGTAGAGGTAGGTGTGGGTTGGGTGTAGGCTGAGTTGAGGGTAGTAGAGATGCAGAGGTAGGTGTGGGTTGGGTGTAGGAAGGCAGTTGAGGGCAGTAGAGATGCAGAGGTAGGTGCGGGATGGGTGTGGGAAGGAAGTTGAGGGCAGTAGAGATGCAGAGGTAGGTGCGGGTTGGGTGTAGGCTAAGATTTGAGGGCAGTAGAAGTGCAGAGGTAGGTGTGGGATGGGTGTAGGCTGAACCTTGAGGGCAGTAGAGGTGCAGAGGTAGGTGTAGGATGGGTGTAGGCTTAGAGTTGAGGGCAGTAGAGGTGCAGAGGTAGGTGTGGGATGGGTGTAGGCTGAGAGTTGAGGGCAGTAGAGTTGCAGAGGTGGGTGCAGGATGTGTGTAGGCTGACGGCTAAGGGCAGTAGAGGTAGGTTTCGGTTGGGTGTAGGCTGAGATTTGAGGGTAGTAGAGATGCAGAGGTAGGTGTGGGTTGGATGTAGGCTGAGTTGAGGGCAGTAGAGGTGCACAGGTAGGTGCGGGATGAGTGTAGGCTGAGAGTTGAGGGCAGTAGAGATGCGGAGGTAGGTGCGGGATGAGTGTATTCTGAGAGTTGAGGGCAGTAGAGATGCAGAGGTAGGTGTGGGATGAGGGTAGGCTGAGAGTTGAGGGCAGTAGAGGTGCAGAGGCAGGTGTGTGATGGGTGTAGGCTGAGAGTTGAGGGCAGTAGAGATGCAGAAGTAGGTGCAGGATCGGTGTAGGCTGAGAGTTGAAGGCACTAGAGATGCAAAGGTAGGTGCGGGATGAGTGTAGGCTGAGAGTTAAGGGCAGTAGAGGTGCAGAGGTATGTTCGGGGTGAGTGCTAGCTGACGGCTGAGGGCAGTAGAAGTGCCGAGGAAGGTGTAGGATGGGTGTAGGAAGGCAGGTGAGGGCACTAGCGATGCAGAGTTAGGTGTGGGATGAGTGCAGGCTGAGAGTTGAGGGTAGTAGAGATGCAGAGGTAGCTGTGGGTTGGGTGTAGGCTGAGTTGAGAGATGCAGATATAGGTGTGGGTTGGGTGTAGGCTGAGAGTTGAGGGCAGTGGAGATGCAGAGGTAGGTGCGGGTTTGGTGTAGGAAGGCAGTTGGGGACAGTAGAGATGCAGAGGTAGGTGTGGGAGGTGTGTAGGCTGAGAGTTGTGGGCAGTAGAGATGCAGAGGTAGGTGTGGGTTGGGTGTAGGCTGACAGTTGAAGGCAGTAGAGGTTCATGGGTAGGTGCCAGATGAGTGTTAGCTGATGGCTGAGGGCCGTAGAGATGCAGAGGTACGTGTGGGATGGGTGTTGGCTGAGAATTGAGGGCAATAGAGGTGCAGAGGTGGGTGTGGCGTGGGTGTAGGCTGAGAGTTGAGGGCTGTAGATGTGCAGAGGTAGGTGTGGGTTGGCTGTAGGCTGACATTGAGGGCAGTGGAGATGCAGAGGTAGGTGTAGGTTGGATGTAGGCTGACAGTTGAGGGCAGTAGAGATGCAGAGGTAGGTGTGGGTTGGGTGTAGGCTGACGGTTGAGGGTAGTAGAGGTGCAGAGGTAGGTGCAGGATGTGTGTAGGCTGGCGGCTAAGGGCAGTACAGGTGCAGAGGTAGGTTTGGGATGTGTGTAGGCTGAGAGTTGAGGGCAGTAGAGGTGCAAAGGTAGGTGCGGGATCGGTGTAGGCTGAGAGTTGAGGGCAGTAGAGGTGCAGAGGTAGGTGTGGGATGGGTGTAGGCTGAGAGTTGAGGGCAGTAGAGATGCAGAGGTTGGTGCTGGATGAGTGTAGGCTGAGAGTTGAGGGCAGTAGAGGTGCAGAGGTAGGTTTGGTTGAGTGATAGCTGATGGCTGAGGGCAGTAGAGGTGTAAAGGTAGATGCGGGATGGGTGTAGGAAGGCAGTTAAGGGCAGTAGAGATGCAGAGGTAGGTGTGGGTTGGGTGTAGGCTGACAGTTGAGGGCAGTAGAAGTGCAGAGGTAGGTGTGGGATGTGTGTAGGCTGAGTTGAGGGTAGTAGAGATGCAGCGGTAGGTGTGGGTTGGGTGTAGGAAGGCAGTTGAGGGCAGTAGAGATGCAGAGGTAGGTGCGGGATGGGTGTGGGAAGGAAGTTGAGGGCAGTAGAGATGCAGAGGTAGGTGCGGGTTGGGTGTAGGCTAAGATTTGAGGGCAGTAGAAGTGCAGAGGTAGGTGTGGGATGGGTGTAGGCTGAACCTTGAGGGCAGTAGAGGTGCAGAGGTAGGTGTAGGATGGGTGTAGGCTTAGAGTTGAGGGCAGTAGAGGTGCAGAGGTAGGTGTGGGATAGGTGTAGGCTGAGAGTTGAGGGCAGTAGAGATGCAGAGGTAGGTGTGGGATGGGTGTAGGCTGAGAGTTGAGGGCAGTAGAGATGCAGAGGTAGGTGTGGGGTGGGTGTAGGCTGAGAGTTGAGGGCAGTAGAGGTTCAGAGGTAGGTGTGAGATGGGTGTAGGCTGAGAGTTGAGGGCAGTAGAGATGCAGAGGTTGGTGTGGGATGGGTGTAGGCTGAGAGTTGAGGGCAGTAGAGATGCAGAGGTAGGTGCGGGATGGGTGTAGGCTGAGAGTTGAGGGCAGTAGAGATGCAGAGATAGGTGCAGGATGGGTGTAGGAAGGCAGCTGAGGGCAGTAGAGGTGCAGAGGTAGGTGTGGGTTGGATGTAGGCAGAGAGTTGAGGGCAGTAGAGATGCAGAGGTAGGTGTGGGTTGGGTGTAGGCTGAGAGTTGAGGGCAGTAGAGTTGCAGAGGTGGGTGCAGGATGTGTGTAGGCTGACGGCTAAGGGCAGTAGAGGTAGGTTTCGGTTGGGTGTAGGCTGAGATTTGAGGGTAGTAGAGATGCAGAGGTAGGTGTGGGTTGGATGTAGGCTGAGTTGAGGGCAGTAGAGGTGCACAGGTAGGTGTGGGATGAGTGTAGGCTGAGAGTTGAGGGCAGTAGAGATGCGGAGGTAGGTGCGGGATGAGTGTATTCTGAGAGTTGAGGGCAGTAGAGATGCAGAAGTAGGTGTGGGATGAGGGTAGGCTGAGAGTTGAGGGCAGTAGAGGTGCAGAGGCAGGTGTGGGATGGGTGTAGGCTGAGAGTTGAGGGCAGTAGAGATGCAGAAGTAGGTGCAGGATCGGTGTAGGCTGAGAGTTGAAGGCACTAGAGATGCAGAGGTAGGTGCGTGATGAGTGTAGGCTGAGAGTTGAGGGCAGTAGAGGTGCAGAGGTATGTTCGGGGTGAGTGCTAGCTGACGGCTGAGGGCAGTAGAAGTGCCGAGGAAGGTGTAGGATGGGTGTAGGAAGGCAGGTGAGGGCACTAGCGATGCAGAGTTAGGTGTGGGATGGGTGCAGGCTGAGAGTTGAGGGTAGTAGAGATGCAGAGGTAGCTGTGGGTTGGGTGTAGGCTGAGTTGAGGGTAGTAGAGATGCAGAGGTAGGTGTGGGTTGGGTGTAGGCTGAGAGTTGAGGGCAGTGGAGATGCAGAGGTAGGTGCGGGTTTGGTGTAGGAAGGCAGTTGAGGACAGTAGAGATGCAGAGGTAGGTGTGGGATGTGTGTAGGCTGAGAGTTGAGGGCAGTAGAGATGCAGAGGTAGGTGTGGGTTGGGTGTAGGCTGACAGTTGAAGGCAGTAGAGGTGCATGGGTAGGTGCCAGATGAGTGTTAGCTGATGGCTGAGGGCCGTAGAGATGCAGAGGTACGTGTGGGATGGGTGTTGGCTGAGAATTTAGGGCAATAGTGGTGCAGAGGTGGGTGTGGCGTGGGTGTAGGCTGAGAGTTGAGGGCTGTAGATGTACAGAGGTAGGTGTGGGTTGGCTGTAGGCTGACATTGAGGGCAGTGGAGATGCAGAGGTAGGTGTAGGTTGGTTGTAGGCTGACAGTTGAGGGCAGTAGAGATGCAGAGGTAGGTGTGGGTTGGGTGTAGGCTGACGGTTGAGGGTAGTAGAGGTGCAGAGGTAGGTGCGGGATGTGTGTAGGCTGGCGGCTAAGGGCAGTACAGGTGCAGAGGTAGGTGTGGGATGTGTGTAGGCTGAAAGTTGAGGGCAGTAGAGGTGCAAAGGTAGGTGCGGGATCGGTGTAGGCTGAGAGTTGAGGGCAGTAGAGGTGCAGAGGTAGGTGTGGGATGGGTGTAGGCTGAGAGTTGAGGGCAGTAGAGATGCAGAGGTAGGTGCTGGATGAGTGTAGGCTGAGAGTTGAGGGCAGTAGAGGTGCAGAGGTAGGTTCGGTTGAGTGATAGCTGATGGCTGAGGGCAGTAGAGGTGTAAAGGTAGATGCGGGATGGGTGTAGGAAGGCAGTTAAGGGCAGTAGAGATGCAGAGGTAGGTGTGGGTTGGGTGTAGGCTGACAGTTGAGGGCAGTAGAAGTGCAGAGGTAGGTGTGGGATGGGTGTAGAAAGGCAGTTGAGGGCAGTAGAGATGCAGCGGGAGGTGTGGGATGGGTGTAGGAAGGCAGTTGAGGGCATTAGAATTGCAGAGGTAGGTGTGGATTGGGTGTAGGCTGACAATTGAAGGCAGTAGAGGTGCATGAGTAGGTGCGGGATGAGTGTTAGCCGATGGCTGAGGGCAGTACAGATGCAGAGGTACGTCTGGGATGGGTGTAGGCTGAGAGTTGAGGGCAGCAGAGGTGCAGAGGTGGGTGTGGGATGGATGTAGGCTGGGAGTTGAGGGCAGTAGAGGTGCAGAGGTAGGTGTGGGTTGGTTATAGGCTGACATTGAGGGCAGTAGAGATGCAGAGGTAGGTGCATGTTGGGTGTAGGCTGACAGTTGAGGGCAGTAGAGATCCAGAGGTAGGTCTGGGTTGGGTGTAGGCTGACGGTTGAGGGCAGTAGATGTGCAGAGGTAGGTGCGGGATGAGTGTAGGCTGACAGTTGAGGGCAGTAGATGTGCAGAGGTAGGTGTGGGATGGGTGTAGGCTGAGATTTGAGGGCAGTAGAGATGCAGAGGTAGGTGTGGGATGAGTGTAGGCTGAGAGTTGAGGGCAGTAGAGGTGCAGAGGTAGGTTCAGGGTGAGAGTTAGCTGATGGCTGAGGGCAGTAGAGGTGCAGATGTAGGTGCAGGATGGATGTAGGAAGGTAGTTGAGGGCAGTAGAGATGCAGAGGTAGGTGTTGGTTGGGTGTAGGCTGAGTTGGGGCAGTAGAGGTGCAAAGGTAGGTGTGGGTTGGCTGTAGACTGACAATGAGGGCAGTAGAGATGTAGAGGTAGGTGTAGGTTGGGTGTAGGCTGACAGTCAAGGGCAGTAGAGATGCAGAGGTAGATGTGGGTTGGGTGTAGGCTGACGGTTTAGGGCAGTAGAGGTGCAGAGGTAGGTGCGGGATGTGTGTAGGCTGACGGCTAAGGGCAGTACAGGTGCAGAGGATGTGTGTAGGCTGAGAGTTGAGGGCAGTAGAGGTGCAAAGGTAGGTGCGGGTTGGCTGTATGCTGACATTGAGGGCAGTAGGCTGAGAGTTGAGGGCAGTAGATGTGCAGAGGTAGGTGTGGGATTGGTGTAGGCTGAGATTTGAGGGCAGTAGAGATGCAGAGGTAGGTGCAGGATGAGTGTAGGCTGAGTTGAGGGCAGTAGAGGTGCAGAGGTAGGTTCAGGGTGAGTGTTAGGTGATGGCTGAGAGCAGTAGAAGTGCAGAGGTAGGTGCGGGATGGGTGGAGGAAGGCAGTTGAGGGCAGTAGAGATGCAGAGGTAGGTGTGGGTTGGGTCTAGGCTGACAGTTGAGGGCAGTATAAGTGCAGAGGTAGGTGTGGGATGGGTGTAGGAAGGCAGTTGAGGGCAGTAGAGATGCAGGGGGAGGTGTGGGATGGGTGTAGGAAGGCAGTTGAGGGCAGTAGAGATGCAGAGGTAGGTGTGGAATGGGTGTAGGCTGAGAGCTGAGGGCAGCAGAGGTGCAGAGGTAGGTGTGGGTTGGGTGTAGGCTGACAGTTGAAGGCAGTAGAGGTGCATGGGTAGGTGCGGGATGAGTGTTAGCCGACGGCTGAGGGCAGTAGAGATGCAGAGGTAGGTGTGGGTTGGGTATAGGCTGATGGTTGAGGGCGGTAGAGGTGCAGAGGTGGGTGTGGCATGGATGTAGGCTGAGAGCTAAGGGCAGTAGAGGGGCAGAGGTAGGTGTGGGTTGGCTGTAGGCTGACATTGAGGGCAGTAGAGATGCAGAGGTAGGTGTAGGTTGGGTGTAGGCTGACAGTTGAGGGCAGTAGAGATGCAGAGGTAGGTGTGGGTTTGGTATAGGCTGATGGTTGAGGGCAGTAGAGGTGCAGAGGTAGGTGCGGGATGAGTGTAGGCTGACAGTTGAGGGCAGTAAATGTGCAGAGGTAGGTGTGGGATGGGTGTAGGCTGAGATTTGAGGGCAGTAGAGATGCATAGGTAGGTGTGGGATGAGTGTAGGCTGAGAGTTGAGGGCAGTAGAGGTGCAGAGGTAGGTGCGGGATGGGTGTAGGAAGGCAGTTGAGGGTAGTAGAGATGCAGAGGTAGGTGTTGGTTGGGTGTAGGCTGAGTTGGGGATAGTAGAGGTGTAGAGGTAGGTGTGGGTTGGCTGTAGGCTGACATTGAGGACAGTAGAAATGTAGAGGTAGGTGTAGGTTGAGTGTAGGCTGTCAGTTGAGGGCAGTAGAGATGCAGAGGTAGGTGTGAGTTGGGTGTAGGCTGACGGTTGAGGGCAGTAGAGGTGCAGAGGTAGGTGCAGGATGTGTGTAGGCTGACGGCTAAGGGCAGTAGAGGTGCAGAGGATGTGTGTAGGCTGAGAGTTGAGGGCAGTAGAGGTGCAAAGGTAGGTGTGGGTTGGCTGTAGGCTGACATTGAACGCAGTAGGCTGAGAGTTGAGTGCAGTAGATGTGCAGAGGTAGTTGTGGGATTGGTGTAGGCTGAGATTTGAGGGCAGTAGAGATTCAGAGTTAGGTGCGGGATGAGTGTAGGCTGAGAGTTGAGGGCAGTAGAGGTGCAGAGGTAGGTTCGGGGTGAGTATTAGCTGATGGCTGAGGGCAGTAGAGGTGCAGAGGTAGGTGCGGGATGGGTGTAGGAAGGCAGTTGAGGGCAGTAGAGATTCAGAGGTAGGTGTTGGTTGGGCCTAGGCTGAGTTGAGGGCAGTAGAGGTGCAGAGAGGTAGGTGTGGGTTGGGTGTAGGCTGAGTTGAGGGCAGTAGAGATGCAGAGGTAGGTGTGGGTTGGGTATGGGCTGAGTTGAGGGCAGTAGAGTTGCAAAGGTAGGTGTGGGTTGGATGTAGGCTGAGAGGCTGTAGCCATAATTAATTCTTTAAAAAATATATAATTTGATCTGCTACATTCTCTGCCAATAGGCCATTCCTGAGCCACCAGGGGATCAGGCACCAGACCTTTCTGGGACCCCCTGGGACCCGATTTCTCCTCACCACCACGGGTGAATGGTCTGAGAGACCCAGGAAAATACTCCGTCCCCCAGTCACTTTGAGCAAGTCCATAGTTGGTAAGAAAAGGTATACTAGATGGGAAAAACAATGCTGTGTTGAGCTGAATGTGTGTTGTGCCAAGTGCACCAAATATCTATCAGTCCTAAAGTTGCAGCCCCGTCAATTAATCAATCAGTAATTTGTTAAACGCGCTACTCACCCGGTAGGGTCTCAAGGTGCTGTGGGGGGTGCTACTGCTCGAAGAGCCAGGTCTTGAGGCGCTTCCTGAAGGTCAGGAGGTCCTGGGTCAGACGTAGGTTGATGGGGAGAGAGTTCCAGGTCTTTGCGGCAAGGTGGGAGAAGGATCTGCCGCCGGCTGTGGTACGGTGGACGGTGGCGAGGTTGGTGGAGCAGAGCTGATGTGTCGGGTGTGGAATTAGGGGCGCTCGTTGAGGTAGGAAGGTCCGGCGTCGTGGAGAGCTTTGTGAGCATGGGTTAGGAGTTTGAGGATGATCCTTTTGTTGACGAGGAGCCAGTGGTGTTTTCTGAGGTGGGCTGAGATGTGTTTGTGGCGAGGGAGGTTGAAGATGAGTCGTGCAGAGGCGTTCTGGATGCACTGAAGTTTTCTCTGGAGCTTGGCCGTTGTTTCCACATAGAGTGCGTTGCCTTAATCCAGTCTGCTGCTGACGAGAGTGTGGGTGACCGTTCTTCTGGTTTCAATGGGTATCCATCTTGCGGAGCGTGCGAAGGGTGTTAAAACATGAGGATGAGATGGCGTTGATTTACTGGGTTATAGTGAGCGATGAGTCCAGTATGAAGCCGAGGTTGGGTGCATGGGTGGTGGGCGTTGGGGCGGCTCCCAGAGTGGCAGGCCACCAGGAGTAGTCCCATGCTGATTTGTTGGAGCCGAAGATGATGATCTCGGTCTTCTCCGAGTTCAGTTTGAGGTGGCTTGCCTCCTTCCAGTTGGCGATGGCGGGAAGTCCGGTGTGGAGGTTGGTCTTGGCGGTTGCGGGGTTCTTCGTGAGAGAAAGGATCAGCTAAGTGTCGTCCGCGTAGGAGATGATGTTGAGGCCGTGGGATCGGACCATGTTTGCGAGTAGTGCCATGTAGACATTAAAGAGGGCGGGGCTGAGTGAGGATCCCTGTGGGACTCCACAGATAGTCTTGGTGGCTTTTGAGAGGAACGGGGGGAGGCAGACTCTTTGGGTTCTGCCAGAGAGGAAGGATGTGAGCCAGTCCAGTGCTTTTGTGGTGGATTCCAGCATCGTGGAGGCGTGTGTGAAGTGTGTGGTGACAGACGGTGTTGAGGGCCGCGGAGAGGTCGCGGAGGATGAGAGCAACGGTTTCCCCTTTGTTGAGCCTGCTCCTGATGTTGTCATGGCAGCAATAAGGGCAGTCTCAGTGCTGTGGTTCTTGCGGAAGCCAAACTGGGAGATGTTGAGCAGGCTGTTGTCCTCTAGGAAGCAAGATAGTTAGCTGTTGACTATCTTCTCAATTACCTTTGCAGAAAACGGGGTAGGAAGATCAGCCAGTAGTTTTTTAGGTCTTTCAGGTCGGCTTTGGGCTTTTTGAGCAGGGCATTGACTTCTGCGTGTTTCCAGCTCTCCGGGAAGATGGCAGGCTCGAAGGAGCTGTTGATGATGGTCCGTAGCTGGGGAGCAATGATTTGGCTGGCTTTATTGAAGACATGGTGAGGGCAGGGGTCGGCGGACGAACCGGAGTGGATGGTGCTCATGGTCTTGGTGGTTTCCTCGTCGTTGGTGTGGGTCCATGCAGTCAGGATGTTGGTGTGGATGGGTGCGTTGGGGTCGGTGTTGGCGGTGGTGGTGGGGGGGGACAGTGGTGTGAAGCTGCCATGGATGTCTGTGATCTTGCGGTGAAGAAAGGTGACAAGGTTGTCACAGAGTTCTTGCGAATGTGGGGGGTCGGCAGAGCAGGACTTGGGGTTGGTGAGTTCCTTGATGATGCTAAAGAGCTCCTTGCTGTTGTGTGCGTTTTAGTCAATTCGTTCTTTGTAGAAAGATCTTTTGGTGGTCCGGATGAGCTGGTGATGTTTGCGGATGGCAGATTTGAGGGCGGCGTGGTTGCTTTCTGTTTGTTCTTGGCACCAGATCTTCTTGGCTTTCCGGCACTCCCACTTGGAGGCCTGAAGGTCTGCTGTGAACCAGGGAGCATTCTAGCTGGTGCGGGTATTGGTGGTTTTCCTAAGTGGAGCGAGGGAGTTAGCGCAGTCGTCAAGCCATTGCTTGAGGTTGAGGGCGGCGGTGTTGGGGTTGCTGGTGTAGGGTGGCAGGGTGCGGGCGAGGGTGGAGATCAGTTGGTACTTGGAGATCTTGTTCCACTTGCGGTGCGGGGTCCAATGCTGTTGGTGATGGGCGGTGGGCTTCTGGAAGGAGAAATGGACACACAGCGGTGGTCGGTCCAGTGGAGTTCGGTTGTGTGGGTGAAGGTGACGTGGCTGCTGGTGGAGAAGATGGCGTCAAGTGTGAGGCCGGCTGAGTTGTAACGAGGTTGGCGAGGTTGTCCAGTAGGGCTGCGGAGTTGCTGTCGCCGGTGTTTTCCAAGTGAAAATTCAGGTCGCTGAGGAGCATGTAGTTAATGGAGGTGAGGGCGTGGGTGCTGATTGTGTCGGCGATGGCGTTGCATAATTGTGGGCGGGGGCCAGGGGGTCTGTAGACAAGGGTTCCTCTCAGGGTGGTGTGGGCGTTGACGTAAATCTGGAAGTGCAGGTGTTCAGCGGCATCTAGGGCGTCGTGGATGTTGGTTGAAATCCTGATGGAGCTCCTGTGGACTATGGCGATTGCTCCTCCTGGTTTGTTGGTAGGGTCTCTTTGGGTGATTTTGTAGCCCTCAGTGATGGATATGGCAATGTCGGGTTCCCAGGAGGGGTTCATCCAGGTTTCAGTGAGGAAGGCGATGTCTGGGAGGTAGATGTGAGCAGGTCCCAGAGTTCGACCGCATGCTTGTGGACGGAACAGGTGTTGAGGCATGAGAAGGGTCCATGGGTGTGCCTAGGTGAGGTCTGGAATCAGGCGGTGGGGCGGCCGGGGTTGAGCGTGTGGAGTGCTTCTGCGGTGTAGCGGTGTCTGGTGGCATGGGGTGGCGCTACCCAGATGCGGACGGGCGCAGACTGGCTTGCCACTGGCGTGCCTCCGGCGCGGCTGCACAGCGGCTGCTATTCAGAAGGGGAGTAGGAGGGAGGAGCAGCTGGGAGTGGTAGGCAATTGGAGGCATGAGGGGGGCGAAGCCACAGGGGGAAGCAGCGACGGGAACGGGGGGAGCGGGACGAGCCAAAAATCAGCTAAAAATTGGCAAAAAAGACAAGGAGAGTCACAAAACAGAGCCTAAGAGCAGAAAAGGCACAGAGAGTAAAGTCAGAGAACGGAAAGGCACAAAAAGGCACAACAAGAGGAAAAATGGCACAAATAACACAAAGACAATTACAGGACAGACACACAATACTTACGGCAACAACTTGACACCAGGGATGAGGCGCAGGTGGGTGCCTGTGCTTGGCGAGGAGCCTCGAACTCGTGGCAGCAGTGAGGGCGGGGTCGGGGGCACGGAGGCAGACAGCTGGAGCTGCGCAGCGTGTTTAGTGAAACCTGGCCTTAAAACAGGTCAGGGGTCACTCTCAGCACCGTGCAGCGGGCGCCATTAAGAAGGGGAGGTGGGAGGGAGGAGCAGCTGGGAGGCGGGGAGCGGTGGGCAAATGGGGGCCTGAGGGGGCGGGACTGCAGGGGAAGCAGCGGCGGGAGCGGGCGAAGCTGAAAATTGGCTAAAAATGGACAAAAAAGACAAGGAAGGCAAAAAAAGATGAGGAGGGTCACAAAACAGAGCCTAAGAGCAGAAAAGGCACAGAGAGTAAAGTCAGAGAACGGAAAGGCACAAAAAAGCACAACAAGAGGAAAAACGCCACAAATAACGCACAGACAATTACAGGAGAGACACACAATACTTACGGCAACTACCAGACACCAGGGATGAGGTGCAGGCGGGTGCCTGCGGGTGGTGGAGGGCCTCAAACTTGCAGCAGCAGTGAGGGCAGGGTCAGGGCCATGGAGGCAGACAGATGGAGGTGCGCAACGTGTTGAGTGAAACCTGGCCTTAAGACAGGTCAGGGGTCACTCTCAGCACTGTGCAGGGGCTGCCATAAAGAAGGGGAGGTGGGAGGGAGGAGCAGCTGGGATGCGGGAGGCAGGGAGCGGTGGGCAAATGGGGGCCTCAGGGGGCGGGCTGCAGGGGAAGCAGCGGCAGGAACGGGACAAGCGGAAAATCAGCAAAAAATGGGCAAAAAAGACAAGGAAGGCAAAAAAGACGAGGAGAGTCACAAAACAGAGCCTAAGAGCAGAAAAGGCACAGAGAGTAAAGTCAGAAAACGGAAAGGCACAAAAAGGCACAACAAGAGGGAAAACGGCACAAATCACGAACAGATAATTACAGGACAGACACATAATACTTACGGCAACCACTAGATACCAGGGATGAGGCGCAGCCAAGTGCCTGCGGGTGGTGGAGGGCCGCGAACTCGCGGCAGAAGCGAGGGCAGGGTCGGGGGCATGGAGGCAGACAGGTGGAGCTGCGCAGCGCGTTGAGTGAAACCTGGCCTTAGGACAGGTCAGGGGTCACTCTCGTCACTGCGCAGCGGCCACCATTAAGAAGGGGAGGTGGGAGGCAGGGAGCGGTGGGCAAATGGGGGCGGGAGGGGGCGGGCCGCAGGGGAAGCAGCAGCGGGAATGGGGGGAGCAGGACGAGGTGAAAATCAGCTAAAATGGGCAAAAAAGACGAGGAAGGCAAAAAAGACGAGGAGAGTCACAAAACAGAGCCTAAGAGCAGAAAAGGCACAGAGAGTAAAGTCAGAGAACGGAAAAGGTACAAAAAGGCACAACAAGAGGAAAAACGGCACAAATAACGCACAAACAATTACAGGACAGACACACAATACTTACAGCAACCACTAGACACCAGGGATGAGGCGCAGGCGGGTGCCTGCGGGTGGTGGAGGGCCTCGAACTCGCGGCAGCAGCGAGGGCGGGGTCGGGGGCACGGAGGCAGACAGGTGGAGCTGCACAGCATGTTGAGTGAAACCTGGCCTTAAGACAGGTCAGGGGTCACTCTGAAAGGGCTCCTTCTGCACCCAGACCACCATCTATTAATTATCTCATCTCCTCCAGTGATGATCCTGCCCATACTGCTGAGGTAGGTTTGTACATGGTTGAAGTGTTTCACAGAAGCACGTGCAGTACATATGTACTTAAAAAGGTCCAAGTATGCCCTTCTGGCCAGCCAGTTATTAACAAACAGCATCGCTGCCCATCATTTACGACCTTGGAGATTTGCATTGGGAAGGATTTATTTCTCAGGATAGCTGGCTGTAGGAGGCTGGCCTGGCTTATAGTGGGTACCTAATGGTACTTACACCTTGTGCCAGGTCCAGTTATCCCTTATTAGTAGTGTTCTAGCAGCTTAGGCTGATAGAGGTAGCTATAGCAGAGCAGCTTAGGCTGAACTAGGAGACATGCAAAGCTCCTACTATACCACTTATATCATATAGCACTATATCATAAGAAACACACTACTCAGAGTTACTAAAAATAAAGGTACTTTATTTTAGTGACAATATGCCAAAAGTATCTCAGAGGATATACTCCCTTAGGAGGTAAGTAAAATACACAAAATATACACACAAACCAAAATCAGGAATGTAAACAGTTAGAAAAGTAGTGCAAACACTGTAGAATACAATAAGCTGCAATAGGACACAATAGGCCTAGGGGCAACACAAACCATATACTCCAAAAGTGGAATGCGAACCACGAATGGACCCCAGGCTTAGTGTAGTATATAGAGGGTCGCTGGGAGTGTAAGAAAACACTAAGGGTGTCCAAGATACCCCACCCCAAGACCCTGAAAAGTAGGAGTAAAGTTTCCCTACTACCCCAGAAAGACAGTAAAGTCGAAATAGGGGATTCTGCAAGGGCAACAACTGACTGCAAAGCACTGAAGATGGATTCCTGGACCTGAGGACCTGCAAAGGAAGGGGACCAAGTCCAAGAGTCACGCAAGTGTCCAGGGGGGCAGGAGCCCACTAAATCCCGGATGAAGGTGCAAAAGGACTGCCTCTGGGTGGAAGAAGCCGAAGATTCTGCAAAAACGGAAAGTGCCAGGAACTTCTCTTTTGGTCAGAAGATGTCACACGGCATCCTGGAGGATGCAGAGTTGTTTTCACGCAGAAAGACTGCAAACAAGCCTTGCTAGCTGCAAGAGTCACGTTGAAGAAAATGGGTGCTGCCCCGGCCCAGGAAGGACCAGGAGGTCGCCCCTTGGAGGAGGAGACAGAGGGGGCTCTCAGCAACACAGACAGCCCATGCAGAAGCAGGCAGCACCCGCAGAAGCACTTGAACAGCCATTCAAGAAATCTGAGCACAGCGGTCGTCTCAACACTACAAAAGAGGGTCCCACAAAGTCGGTGGTCAACTCAGCGAGTTGAGCAATGCAGGACAGAGTGCTGGGGACCTGGGCTGTGCTGTGCACGAAGGAATCCTTGCAAAAGTGCACAGACGCCCTAGCAGCTGCAGATCACGCAGTACACAGGATTACTGTCTGGCATGGGGAGGCAAGGACTTACCTCCACCAAATTTGGACAGAAGGACCACTGGACTGTCGGGGTTCACTTGGATCCAGCTCCTGTGTTCCAGGGACCACGCTTGTCAAGATGAGAGGGGACCCAAAGGACCGGTGATGCAGAAGTTTGGTGCCTGCGTTAGCAGGGGGAGGATTCAGTCGAGCCACAGGAAATTTCTTCTTGGCTTCCAGTGCAGGGTGAAGGCAGACAGCCCTCAGAGCATGCACCACCAGGAAACAGTTGAGATAGCCGGCAGGATTAGGTGCTACAATGTTGCTGGTAGTCGTCTTGCTACTTTGTTGCGGTTTTGCAGGCTTCCTGGAGCAGTCAGCGGTCGATCCTTTGCAGAAGTCAAAGAGGGAGATGCAGAGGACCTCTGGTCATTATCTGAAGAGAAACCCACAGGACAGAGCCTAAACAGCCCTCAGAGGAGGATTGGCCACCTAACTAGGTAAGCACCTATCAGGAGGGGTCTCTGACGTTACCTGCTGGCACTGGCCACTCAGAGGCCTCCCCTGTGCCCTCACACCTCTGCATTCAAGATGGCAGAGGTCTGGGACACACTGGAGGAGCTCTGGGCACCACCCCTGGGGTGGTGATGGACAGGGGAGTGGTCACTCCCCTTTCCTTTGTCCAGTTTCATGCCAGAGCAGGGGCTGGGGTATCCCTGAACCGGTGTAGACTGGCTTATGCAAGGAAGGCACCATCTGCGCCCTTCAAAGCATTTCCAGAGGCTGGGGGAGGCTACTCCTCCCCAGCCCTTAACACCTATTTCCAAAGGGAGAGGGTGTAACACCCTCTCTCAGAGAAAATCCTTTGTTCTGCCTCCCTGGGACTGGGCTGCCCAGACCCCAGGAGGGCAAAAGCCTGTTTGTGGGTTGGCAGCAGCGGTAGCTGCAGTGAAAACCCCAGAGAGCTAGTTTGGCAGTACCCGGGGTCCATGCTGGAGCCCCGGGGATACATGGGATTGGCACCCCAATACCAGATTTGGCATGGGGGGACAATTCCATGATCTTAGACATGTTACATGGCTGTGTTGGGAGTTACCATTGTGAAGCTACATATAGGTATTGACCTATATGTAGTGCACGCATGTAATGGTGTCCCCGCACTCACAAAGTCCGGGGAAATTGCCCTGAACAATGTGGGGGCACCTTGGCTAGCGGCAGGGTGCCCTCACACCTAGTAACTTTGCACCTAACCTTCACCAAGTGAGGGTTAGACATTTAGGTGACTTTTAAGTTACTTAAGTGCAGTGTAAAATGGCTGTGAAATAACGTGGATGTTATTTCACTCAGGCTGCAGTGGCAGTCCTGTGTAAGAATTGTCTGAGCTCCCTATGGGTGGCAGAAGAAATTCTGCAGCCCAAGGGATCTCCTGGAACCCCAATACCCTGGGTACCTAGGTACCATCTACTAGGGAATTATAATGGTGTTGCATTGTGACAATCAGAATTGGTAAAAATGTTCACTAGCCCGCAGTGACAATTTAAAAAGCAGAGAGAGCATAAGCACTGAGATTCTGGTTAGCAGAGTCTCAGTGACACAGTTAGGCACCACACAGGGAACACATATAGGCCATAAACTATGAGCAATGGGGTCCTGGCCAGCAGGATCTCAGCGACACATATCAAACACACTGACAAATAGAGTTTCCACTATGAGCACTGTGGCACTGGCTAGCAGGATCCCAGTGAGACAGTAAAAACATCCTGACATATACTCACAAACAGGCCAAAAGTGGGGGTAACAAGGCTAGAAAGAGGCTACCTTCCTACACAGGCCATCTAGAACCTCAGGCAGAACCTGAATTGAAAACGTGTCGGAACCCCTGACAACCTTTGAAGTTGCATTGTGCATCTTGTAGTAATATCACATCAGGGGTATGTTGTGTAATGTTTTGGAATTCTCAGTGCTTAATTTGTAAATACAAGGTGTCGGTGCCCAAAGCTCTCCTCTTAAACACGCGACCACTTCAATTAAATTCGCAAGCACAGAATACTGAGGCAGCTAATCCTGAAGGCATGTCGGGCCTCCTCAATCCATTTACAGTCACTGCCTGCCCTTCAGCTCACTCTTGCAGCCTCCTGCTTTCTCGCTTTTTCGTTTTTCTCTTCCTCTGTCTTTCCCATATGAGGCTTTTGCTCGCAGCAAATGCTTGAGGCAGAAAAAGAAGTGCCGGCCCTCAAATATAAGTGCTGGTGACCCGCACCGGAAACCAGCGGCTCAAATTAAGCACTGGACGAATACTGCTCCTATTGTAATAATATTATTCAAGCCATTGACGTTGCACATGAGTTCCCGACACTCAGTTGGACGCACTGCATGTGGTTGTGTGAAATCCTATCTCAGTATTGGAAAAGATGATCGGTGTATGTGTTGTCTACCATGCTTAAATTAGTAAACTACTCAACTAAACTAGTGAATCCCCACAACTCTCCCTCACAATGTTCTTCCTACCTTGAATGATCTGTTGCACTGTTGCCCTTGTAACTCCATTGAGGGTCTTGGCCCCCCTCACTTTCAGTAACCTCCAAATGAGGGGTGAGTAAGGTGACTAACTGACTCACCCATCCCCTCTTAATAGAATGAATGTGTTGGAGCTGTCGGTTGTGTTACCACTGGGTGGCCATAGGCCCCCCTCTGGATACCTTGTGATTCGCTGTGGACATTGTCACTCGATTGTGCGCGTGTCTGCAGTTTGTCACCAGTCTGCAAATGTACCCAAAGGACAAGGGTCTGCAGCCCTGCCACGTTTCCCAGGTCCATTCGTGATGTTCTGCTCCAGTCCAGGTTTTTTCTTTGAATTCTGGGACTTGTAGCTTTGTTTATTCCATTATAAAACAGCACTACATGTCCCAGGATTCAGAGGATAAAACCTGGACCTGACTAGCACATCCCGCATTGATCTGGGTAACTTGGCAGCTGTGGGTCTGTCCCTCACGGGATCCCTCCTTTCAAACATACAAATACACAATTTATAGCTGAGCGGCTGACTGCATAGTCTGGTCGGTTTCTTTAGCTTCTTTCTGCCCGGAGCTGTCCACAGTCCTCAAGATCAGCTCTCTCGCCACCACTACCGCTCTAGACCACAGGAAGGCCAGGGGTCACTTCCTGGGGCCTCTATTTAGTCAACGCTCCTGAGTCAGCACCTATGTTTGTGCCCCTGTTCCAGATTTCTGAAACTCATTTTCCTGTCTTCGACTCAGAAACCGAAAATAACTCTAAACTTCAACAGTAACTAATGCATGAGTGAGCTGCATAGCAGTTAGGCCCAGATTTAAGAAAAGTGGCGCTTCATGTCATAAAGCGCCACTTTTCTTGCGGCTCTTTGCGCCCCCTAACGCCACCATGAGTGCACCCTATTTAACATACGCCGAACCATGGCGCAGGTTAGGAACAATAGTGTCATAATTTTTTACGCTATTATTGTACTTTGCAGGATTAGCGCCAAAAATGTTGGCGCTAATCCTGCAAAGTACAGAGAGGCCCATTAAAAATAATGGTGTGCCTCTTTTTAACGCCTGCTCTGCTCAGGCGTTAAAAATGCTGCAAAAAATGGTGCAGTGGAATCTCATAGATCCCAATGGCCCATGTTTCTGGGCCCACTAATGGGGGAACGCCCCCCTTGCATTCATTATGCCTGGTGCAGGCATAATGTGGCGCAATGGTTTATAAAGTGGCGCTATGCATGCATTGCACCACTTTGTAAATATGGGGAAGTGTTTTTGCCACACTATGAGTGTAGTCAGGAAACAGCAAGACCTTCTTGCCACCAACTATCACTTCTGCTACTCTCTGGGAAGCCCACAACATCTCATCCAAATAACTATAGTTAAGTAGGCCTGCGATTACGACTATTCACATGGCGCCTCTTGTTTCTGCTCAGATCCAAATCATGGGGTTTTCTATAAGTTGGGCCCAGCTCACTTAGGGCGCCCAGCAACACAGCCTCTATCTTCTAGGCCTGCCTCCATGTGTCTGTGAGTTTTCAGTACACCACCAGTTTCTGCACTTCGTTCAGTACTGATTTCACTGCCCTTGCAAGCTTTGCGATCCACTGCCAAATGCAACTGTGTATTTGGAGTTAGGGATATGCGCCAAATAAAGGATGATTTGGGATGAGTGAAGGTTCTCGGGCAGGAGCCGAGCTACAACACCTTTGCCATCCTAGTGTGCTAGGCCACACCACCAGGGTTGGTTCATCCATAGGGACCTGAGGACATTGACCCCTTGACCTCCCCACTGCATCATAGCAGTTCACTGGGACAATCTGAGGCTGCGTCATCTGAGCTGCGCATGTCAGATTGGCCGGTGTTTTCACTACGGCCAGCCTGACATGCGCAGTTCAGGCTTCTGTAAATACCAACTGAAAGGCAGCTGAGAAGCAGAAGCACAGCCCCAAAGGTCTCCGATGGAGTGCTTTGTTTGCCTTCTCCAGCCAATGTTAGCACTGCTCTTATTTTGTTTAGCACTGTAAACGGCAAAAGAGCATTGGTTGGATTGGCTCAGATGCTATTGGTTTGCAAGCAGCGTGAGGGCAAGAGGGCAAGAGGAACTTCAGGTGTATTTGCAGCAGAACACGTGCTCCAGAAGATCATCAAATAAGGTACGTTTATGTTTATTTTTATTTTTCAAGGTTTAATGTAATTTTTGATGTGCCCCACCACTTTGAAAACTTTGCAGCCGCCACTACACACCACCCACTCTGCAGCATTCTTGATATTATAATTATCCCTTTATTTAGCTTCCTACAGCATCTGCAGTACTTGAGTGGAGGAAGTACGTGCAATTACTAGCATTGGTTGCTTTACTGCGTAGACTTGTTACTCTACCAGTGAGATAGGAACAAAGAATGAAACAGAAAAAGATCTTAAAAATGAGTAGCACTTTTTGTGTAAATTATTTATAGGGCACTGGTGATAGCAGTGGGGGGGGGGTAATTTATCAAGGGCTTGCATTGCCTTTGCGTCCCGTATGGTCCTGCAAGTGTAACGCAAGCTCTTAAGTGAGATTTACTATGCCACGCAGAGCCATCTTCAGTGGCTCAGCGTGGAATAGTGAATCTGGGGTAATGCTAGGCAGAGTAAGTCACTGCCTTGCTTTACTGTGCCCCCGAAATGCTTCCATCAGCAAAGCATGGGTGTTCCCATGCATCCACTCATGGTTTTTGGTGCATTCCCAGATTTCCTAACACTAATAAATCTGGAAACACATCAAAATGGTACATCTTCCCACAGAAGGAGTACAGAGGAAATATATGTGAAAAAGCCTCAGAGGATTGTTTTGTGTAAGAAGGTGCCCCTTACTGCCCAAAAACAATTCTGGCTGTAATGCAGGCATCCTTGCACCGTGTGCAAAGGTGCCTCCACTGGTGCTTGGCAGCCACAAGTGTGGAAGGCCAAAGGGAGAGCAGGAATGTGCCATATCTTAGTAGTTATAGCGTATTCCTGCCCTCTCCATTTGTTGCAGCAAGTGCAGCAATTTGTCTTGCTGCGTCGTGTTGCAGTAAGTATTAGTAAATCTGCCCCTGTGTGTTTAAGGTGTAATTCCAACACAAAGTATCATGACAGCAAAGTAGAGCAAACCAAAAAGAAGAAAAAATGATTAGCACTCATGGACTTCATTTCATCAAAATGTCATCGTTACTAGAAGTGACATCATATAACCTTTCTTTGATGCAATGACAGCACATGAAGTGACATCATATGATCTTTGACCCTGAACCCTCCCAGGAAGTGATGTCACATGACCTTAATCCTAATGATATTTCTGAGATTCTTAGTTACTAACACAGATAAATGTCTATTTTATATACCGCCTTCATTATTTCAATAGGGTGCTCACATGATAGGAAAATTACACATTTCATTTTTTATTGCCTGAAAAAGGTATTTTGTCGTTGTTAGAAGAGAAATATATAGTGCCCCTAAACAGGAAATAACAGTGGGAAGTCAAATTATGTATACCTCAAACTGTCATGATTTAATAGTTCATAGTATACACATTAAGCATAAAATGTACAGGAAAGTTACAGGAAAATGCACAAAAAGATTAAAAAAACATGATTGATTTTGTCCACCTGTATTTCTTTATGTAGGCCAATTTGAACAATGATATTTACATAAACTGGTCCTTGGCATTATGAACACATTTTGATTAGCATCAGCAGCAAGGCATTAACACTCAATAAGGCACATAGGTGAGCTTTATATCAAACATATATTTTTTATGTGTTCATAAAAATAAGATTCTTCAACATTATGTTTACAAATATGTACAGCATACATTGCACTGCTGTATACGTTTTTGTTTTCTTGGAATTGCTGTTACCACCTCTGAGGCCACGAGTTGTAAAGGTAGTGCCAGGGGTCACAAGAGACAGCCAGGGGTTGCATCTGCGACCCCTAAACAATGTCCAGCACTAAGTAGAAATTCTCAGTTAAACACTACAGGTAACATCCTAACTGGAATCTAACAAAAAGAGTACTTCAGCCCCATCACCAAGACATAATGGGAGCAAAGATAGGCCAACATCAAGGCCTTGATGGACATCCCATCCAAGCTATCATAAAGCATGAAAAGCTGCAAACCAGTGTCTTTAGGGGCTGACCCAAAGCCCACTGTCTCTCTTTTTGCATCTTATTGCCCTGATGTCATGAGGGCTGGACACAAAGCTTTCAGTAGCCAGACTTTAACAAGCATTTGCAATGCAGTGGGTCTCGCATTTGCTCGAGTTAGAGCTATTAGCATTGTAACTTCCTAAATGGACTTTTCTTGCCACATAAATTTGAAATGAAAAGTGAAACAGTTGACATAAGCGAGCCGATTCCCAGCACCACGGCCGCCATGAGCATGAGCGAGAAGGAGAGACACAAAAAGAAAAAGAAGTTTGCTCGCAGTCAAACGTATCAGCAATCGTGCAATTATCCATGTAACAGGGGCAGTCTGCAAGGTGGTAACAAAAACGCCCCAAGGAGGGACAAACGTAAAACATTTACCAATGATGATCAAGGATTTTTGAAAGGCACGTCCACGAACGAGGGAAAGTGATGGGCGTACGGGAGGCGTGGTTAAAAGTCCACAATACTTACAACAGGCCAAAGAGTTTGTGTGCTCGACCTAAAAAGGCGATCCTGCCACAGCCTCTCACTCGCTGCCATTACTGTGCGAGAGGGGCATTATGGGAAAGCACTCCCACAAATCTTTTTATGATAAGCTGTGCATTACTGTTTGCTGTCCATAGCCACGAGCAGTTGTGACACTTCTGGGGAGTTAAACTCCTGCTCGGGGAGGGGAGAGTCGCCCAAGTCTTCACTAGAGTGCAAGGGAGCCTCTAGGGCACATGAAAGTGATGGCGAGTAGTGCTGAGCATACACATCCTAGAGAGTGTTGTACCTGTCTTTCCAGAAAGTGTAAATTCTGAGTATGGCACCCTGCCTGTTTGCATGATGGCATTTAGAGGTCACCAGGGTAGGAGCTGCCCTTCACTATCCCTGGCACTGCCTTTGCGACTCCTGGCCTCAAAGGTGGCAAATTCAGTGCCAGGAACACAGGGTCAGCTCCTCCTTATAGATGTCAGGTGGGGCTCCACTCACTTTGTTTTCTGTCCATTTTTTATTACACTAATAGTGAATAAGATGGTATTCACTATTAGTGTAATAAAAATGGAGTACAATTAGCTGGAATATGCCCTCCAGGGCAGCTGCGGTAAATAAAAAATGTTTTTAAATGTATGTTGTTTGCATGCTTGCGGGTTAGAGTGTGTTTATGTATGAGAGAGAGTGTATGTAAGTGTGAATTTGTATGTGTAAGAATGTGTGTGTGAGTGAAAGTGGAGGTCAAAGGGTGTGTGATGTCACTTCCGCTACCCCTGGCATTTCGGTGATTTGACGTCCATACCTGTTTGTGTTTCTCTTTTTGGGAATATACAATAAGAAACGGGCTTTCTGTGTCCGCAAACCAGCATGGAAGCCCTTCATAACGCGTCCAGCCCTTATAAATTACCTGTACCTGGACACGTTTGAGGTCGGTGAATCTTTTAGCCGAGTTGGGCTCTCCTCATCCTAGAGTAGTCGGATCACTTAAATCAATAATCAATAACTGTTGTAATCGATACCCAATACTCTATTACTAGATCAAAATAACACATTAGGCATCAATAACAGTCGGTAATTTGACGCAACATGACCTTCCAGTCATAAATAACCACACCAGTTTATTAAAAGTTAATGAGTTTATTTCCCTATATTAACAAAGCTAAAATAATATATATGAGTCTCAAAATCAAATGATATATGTATACCAACATTACTAGCTGTCCATGACGGCGGAAGAAACGCAAAATCTGAATTATAATACACTCGGTTATAGCAATGCAAATCACTAATATGAGTAACTGAATTTGACTAATTGCATACATCGGTCAGCATAACAATATTTCAATTCAACATGGTGCGTCAAGTGAATACCTCGACTAACCTCTAAATAGCATTGGCATGTGGGGCCTCATGCAAAACGAATTTAGTCAACACAAATTTGGAAAACGTCTAGCTTGGGCCCTATCAAAATAACAGTTGGTACCTAAAAGGAAAAACACAATGCATAATACAATTATCCTTTCATAATTACCAAATACAATCAGCATACAAGGAAAGTCTTCGTCCTTCAGGTACCGGTTCGATCAGCATGGGGCAGATTTCAAAGGGGCAGAGTTAAGGGCAAGTTTCCTTGCGGTAGCAAGGAGAATGGGGCAAAGTTACTGCATGGGCAAGACGGGGCAAATTAAAGTTAAAGTCACTAGGGTGAGAATTCTTAAAGTCTCTTTCTCTGGAATAGAGAAAAGGGCATCAAGATGTCGTCCAAGATGACGTCTGGCGTTTGGCTTCAAAGATGGCATCAAGGAAAATGGCTGACTTCTCTTTGTCCGGTGGGTTTAGGTAAGAAACATTCCAAATTCTTCAGGGTCTTCCATTGGAGGGTTCATAGGGTGGCTTCAATTTGACCAATGAATAGTGTCTTTCTCCTAGTACTCATTTTTGCATACATTGTCCTTGGAGCCTTGGAACACAAGTTGCAACAAAGTTTGCCAATTAATTTTATCTTAAAGCCTTTATTGTCCGCACCTGCAGGAGCTGACCTTGTATCAAAGGGGATGAAACCGGCCTAGCACGAAACCTTGGAGATAAGTGTATTAGTCATCTCTACTGGAAAAATACGGGATAATGGGGGTCATTACGGGAGCCGCCTGCCTGGAGGGAGCCGCCATATGGCCGCTCCGCTCCCGCTGGGCTGGCGGGCGACCGCCAGAAGGCTGCCCGCCAGCCCAGCGGGAGACCCCTCCCCACGAGGAAGCCGGCTCCGAATGGAGCCGGCGGAGTGGAGGATGTGCGACGGGTACAGTGGCACCCGTCGCGAATTCCAGTGTCTGCAAAGCAGACACTGGAATTCAAAGTGGGGCCCTCTTACGGGGGCCCCACGACACCCCTCACCGCCATCCTGTTCCTGGCGGGCGAACCGCCAGGAACAGGATGGCGGTGAGGGGGTCGGAATCCCCCATGGCGGCGCAGCAAGCTGCGCCGCCATGGGGGATTCCCAGGGCAGCGGAAAACCGGCGGGAGACCGCCGGTTTTCCTGGTCTGACCGCGGCCAAACCGCTGCGGTCAGAATGCCCTGTGGGGCACCGCCAGCCTGTTGGCGGTGCTCCCGCATCCCCGGCCCCGGCGGTCCTTGACCGCCGGGGTCGGAATGACCCCCAATGTCTTTTTGTTAATCAAAGTGAAAACCATGCAGTTAAATTTGAGACCAGGCGACTAGGCCAAAGCCTCTACTAAATTTAAGCTAAGCATAAAACAGTTTCAACAATAAAATCATAAAACACATTTGCAATTATGACGGATTACTACATTTTTCAATTCTTCATGATTAATTAAGCTCATTTATAATAATGGCGAACTACTCCGAGGGCACAATTTCCCACGTACATTATTTCCTTTAGTAAAATCACACTACATTATACGATTTTGGTTACATGATATATGAATATATGTTGGTCCTTCTTTTTCTGCGTCATCACCCTTGAATATCTATTCATGCATAACATGTCCATTCAGAACACATGGACCACTCGCTGCCTTCTGGTCAGGTTCACGCCACAGAAATACCTCACACATACACCCGTGGTGTGCCCCGTCCTGTGCAGGTCGAGCCAAACCAGAATTACACCCAGGTAAGGAGTTGCACTACCTGAGGGTTTAATATTGCCTTTAACTTTGTATTATCGTTCCTTCGGTATATATATGGTTTATTCCAAGCAATAGAGCAATAGAGCACACAGCGGGGAAATAGATTCTGTTCGGAATAGTAACATTTCAAGCTCCTGCAGCTTCGCATAAAGAACTTTAAAACACACTATGAATATAGATAAACTTGCGCCAACAAACAGTCCCATTACTCTGTGCTGGGGATGGTAATGTATCTTCTGTAAGGTGATTCCCTGAGGCAGTTCTGCCAGCAGCAGGAAAACACAATATTTACATTTTTATGGCGGGCATAGGTTTATTGTCAGAAGCTAAATGACGTAATCATATGTATTTATACAGCTCCTAGGAGGACTCTTTGTCAAAGCACCTCTGCTGCCGACAGATGAACAGTGCTGATTCTCTGAATACATACACACACTGGGCAGACTCAATTTGGAATTCCAAGAACTCATAATTCATAACTTGTCTTTTGTTGCACACAATTCTTCAGTTTGCACATAGCATCCTCATTTAATAATTTAAAACCTGTATATGCTCGTCCGTGGGGGATTTGTTCCTGATGCTATGGTATTAACATTGTAGCTATCATTAGTATGGCTTCATGGCGCTGTGATTTGTCGGAGGGAATAGGGAGGGGTTTACTTGCGTATACGTAGGTGTTCACATTAGACAATTATGTGAGAATCACCAGATGGGCTTTGGCTCCGCCCACATGTTGGGAAGCAGGAGTACTTGTTTTGATTGGGCAGAAGTTGCGTCCTTCCACAAAAAGTGCTTGTTCTACACGCAGCTGTGATGATTTTAGCTATCTAACTGCCTGGGCTTGAACTTTCAGGGACCATACACGATATTGTAATGCCATTAAAGTGCCTTATATAACTAGATAATCTACAATGTCTTTTTCTGGCAGCAGCACAGCTGGGAGGTGGGCAGTCATTAACCTACATGGATTTTTAGATCTGGTTTGACAGTGGAACTGTCAATGACCTAATCTAATTAACAAACAGGAACTCTGAAAGTCCTTTGGAGAAAGGGGCTTAGGTTTCACCTACATGTTGGTCCCTTGAGTACAGGATTTATTGGGCCTAATTTGTGTGCTTCCATTAAAAATACTTAGGGGGTCATTCCGACCCTGGCGGTCCATGACCACCTGGGCCGGGGACCGCGGAAGCACCGCCAACAGGCTGGCGGTGCTTCCTGGGCCATTCTGACCGCGGCGGTAAAGCCGCGGTCAGAAAAGGGCAACCAGCGTTTTCCCGCCGGTTTACCCCTGGCCCAGGGAATCCTCTGATTCCGACCCCCTTACAGGATGGCGGGAACGGGTGTCGTGGGGCCCCTGGGGCCCCTGCACTGCCCATGCCACTGGCATGGGCAGTGCAGGGGCCCCCTAACAGGGCCCCATAAAGATTTTCAGTGTCTGCTTTGCAGACATTGAAAATCGCGACGGGTGCCACTGCACCCGTCGCACCCCTACAACTCCGCCGGCTTCATTGTTGAGGGGGGTTTCCCGCTGGGCCGGCGGGCGGCCTTCTGGCGGTCGCCCGCCGGGCCAGCGGGAAAGCCAGAATGGCCGCCGCTGTCTTTTGACCGCGGTGCAGTCATTTGGCGGTTCCCTCCAGGCGGGCGGCTCCCGCCGCCCGCCGGGGTCAGAATGACCCCCTTAATGTACTGCACTTCTTGGCTTGTGGCTAAGTTTATACTCAGTGCAGCAGGACTGAGTTGGTTATGGTGGCAAGCTAATGATCATGCCTATAGGCCTGATCTGTTTATCATGAAATGTTATGATAAGGGCATCAGACCTGACACATTTATTGTGAGAAGCATACATTAAAGTCGAGAGGCATTTGTCCATGCATTGTTATTACTCTGTATTAAAGCCTACGGATAGGTGTTTTGTTGAATGGAATACCATAGATTACTTTAGGAAGCAAGGGCTTTGGTGGTGGTCACCGCCTCTCTCAAACTATGAGCATAGAAGATTTGCATTCTGACAGTCCTTTTCAAGTCCTGTTAGGAAAGACAGTAGTTTGCTTTGCAGACTGTAATTTTGCATACATTTGCAATGTTATGACTGTATGCCTGATGATTGCCTGTAGTAAAGCTTACGCTCAATACAGTAGACCTGAGCTGGTTATGGTGACGAGCCAATAATGAAAGCTATATGTTTCACTCGGTTGCTTGGAGCTAAAATGCCTGATGCCATAGGTTGGTCTGTTTAGTATGAAAAGTTATTACAAAGGCGGTAAGCCTGGCTTATTTATTGTAAAAACATATGGTAAAACCAATAGGCCTCTAACAGTGGATTGCTATCACATTATGTTACATGTCATCAAAAGGTATTTCTTTACATGTAATCTCACAGATCACCTTAGTAGGCTAGGGTTTTAGTGTTGGTCACCAACTCTGACAAACCCCAGGAGTAGAATATGGATGCCTTTCTGCACCATCCAGTAGGTCCGGGTTCTATATGATGTCAAGTCATTGGTAAAGGCTAGGGGTCCCGTCTGTTCACTGGGAAAGTTATGTCCGAGTCTTAAAGTGTGATGTGTTTCTAATGCAAAGTTATGACAAAGCATGTAGGCTTCACCTACTTATTGTAAAAAGCATGTATTAATTGCAAGAAGAGTCTGTCGTGGATGGTGATTACACTTTACCAAAGCCAGTAGGCAGGTATTTTGTTACATGGAATCTTGCAGATTACTGTAATAATAGACAAGGGTTTCGGTTTTGGTGATCCACCTGAACAAATCATGGGGATGGATGATTTGCACTATGGTAATATTTATAAGGCTTTATTAGTACGCATCTTATATTGTTCTGACAACTGTAAGTTACACGTTTAAAATTTTATTACAGTATACCTGATAGTTGCACTGTGGGAGTATTTATGAACCATCAAAGTAGGTCTTAGTTGTCTATGGTGATGAGTCAGTGACAAAGATTATAGGCCTGATTGTTTATAATGAAAAGGTATGATAAAGGCAGTAGGCCTGAAAAATGTATTCTGAAAAACATATGTTAAAGTCAATAGGCATTTAAGGGTAGATTGTTATTACTCTGTATTAAAGCCTACAAATATGTATTGTGCTACAAGGAATCTCACAGATAAGCATACTAAGCACATATGTTAGTGCTAGTTACCCCCACAGACAAGCCATGGGTCAGAATCTTTGGCAGGCCCTCTTAAGAGTGATAGGCCCTCATTGCAACCCTGGCAGTCGGTGATAAAGCGGAGGTAATACCGCCAACAAGCCAGCAGTGAATAAAATGGAATTATGATCATACCGCCCACACAGACAGCCACTTTAACATGGCGGTAAAAACAAGCAACAAGCATCAGGCGGGAGACAATGTACCGCCCACTGTATTACAAGAGGCCTATCTGCCACCTTTTCTGGGGTGGTACCAACGACATCAAAAGTACGGTAGAAACACTGCACAGAAGGCAAAGGACTCACGTCTGGAGGCTCAGGGAACAACCACAACGCCATGGGGCCCGAACTGCAGGTGTTCCCCATGCTGGTCTACCTCCTCTTACACCAGGAATACCAAAGCCGGCGACGATGACCACAGTGAGTACTGCCACCTAGCACACAGGGAAGAGGGGAGGAAAAAGAGAGTGACACACACACGCACAACACAGACCCCCACCCCCACCCCCAACAGCATACACACAAACTGATTCAACAACATTATATATACACCCCATACCCCACAGGAATAATGCAAGGACAAAAGGAAGTGATTGAAGTGAGTGTAATAAGATAAAATACTAGAAATACGTCCTCAAAAATCAAAACAGTATTTACATATATACAAATGGAAGGACACTGCCCAGTCTATAATGTCCGTGGGCCACAGGGCCACATCACATAGGCCAAGGCCCCACCTTACTCCTGCATCAACATGGAGAGAACACTGCTGGGGCATCAGGTCGAAAATACACAGGCACCTCATGGGGACAGGGAATGGGGGGGCACCTCAGCCGGAAGATGGTACAACACCACTTGTCCTGGAGCGGACAACATGCCCTGTGCTCTGTCCTGGGGAGTGCAAAGCCACAGTCTCTCTAGTGGGTGGTCTGCCCACTGCTTGGTCTTGGGGAGTGCACGGCCACAGTCTCTCTAGTGGGTGGTTTGCCCACTGCCTGGTCCTGGGGAGTGCAAAGCCATAGTCTCTCAAGTGGGTGGTTTGCCCACTGTTTCATCCTGGGGAGTGCAAGGCCACAGTCTCTCTAGCGGGTGGTCTGCCCACTGCTTGGTCCTAAGGAGTGCAAAGCCACAGTCTCTCAAGTGGGTGGTTTGCCCACTGCTTGGTCCTGGGGAGTGCAAGGCCACAGTCTCTCTAGTGGGTGGCTTCTTCCACTTGTTCTGGAGGGGGCTTTGTACCCAGCGTGCTTAATCCTGGCCAGGATGCAGTGAGTGGATGCCTTCTTCCACTGGTTCTGGAGGGGGTTTTGTGCCCTGTGATGCAGATCTCTGGGAGTGCAAGTTCACAGTCAATCTCCTGGGTGTCAGACCCACATGATTTGGAGTGGGCAGGATGCATTACAGTCCATGGAAGCAGGACTACACACTGCCTGATGGCGGCGACGGCTACTCAGTGGTGGCAGTGCCGGTGCTGGTGTCGGTGCTGCCAGTGGTGGGGGAAGGCTCCAGCCCTTTCCCTGCAGCCTCAGACAGCTTCCCACTGGGGCTGCTGCTGTTGGCAGTGGTGCTGGTGCTGGTGTTGGTGCTGCCAGTGGTGGGGAGAGGCTCCAGCCCTTCCCCTGCAGCCTCAGATGGCTGCCCACTGGGGCTTCTGCTGCTGGCAGTGGTGCTTGTGGCGGTGCAGGCAGTGGTGGGGGGAGGCTCCAGCCCTTTCCCTGCAGTGTCGGACAGCTGAGGCGCCATGGTTGGGGGCTCAGATTCAGTCCCAGCACCAGGCCTCCTGTCCTTCCTGCCTGCAGGCCCTTTGCCCTTGCCCTTGCCATCTGGTGGTGCCTCCTTGCCCTTGCCAGCTGGTGGTGCCTCCTTGCCACCTGGTGGTACATCCTTGCCCTTCCCCTTGGCAGCTGGTGCAGGCACACTGCCAGTGCTGATGGGTGTTTCCTTGGAGCCTCTCACACCTGCAGTAGCTGCTGAAACTACTGTGGCTGTGGACTGGGTGGCTGAGGTGCTAGCCTGGGTTCTGCCCACCCTGGCCCGACGTGAAGGAAGGGGGGGGAGCAGGGAAGAGGTCAACGGCGGAGAGGAAAAGCTTCTTATGGACACTGGGGCGGGAAGAGGGTGAAGGTTTGGGAGTGAAGGAAGAGGGAGTGGTTGTAGGAGGTGTCTGTCTGCTGTGTTTGGGTGCATGGGCTGGATGCTGTTGTGAGGTGGATGGTTGTTGGGTGTCTGAGTGCTTATGTACCTTAGGAGGGGGGGCACAGACACAGTGGGAGAGGACACAGGGGACGTGTGCATGTATGTGGGGGTGGTGACTGCCAGTGAGGGGCGGTAGTGGTAGGCATGATGGTGATGGAGGCAGTGGATGTGGATGTAGTGCATGCAGGTGTGAGTGGAGACACTACTGGGAGGGAGGTGGACGAGGAGGAGGAGAGGGACACAATGGAGGCAGTGGACATTGGTATGTCTGCATCTGGATGGTGTTTGTGTGGGTGCCTGTGGGATGATGTGTGGGGCTTGTGTTTGCCTGAGCCACTCCTGTGTGTTGTCTTGGGTACATGCTGGTGTGAAGGTGTGCTTGGTATAGGTTGGGGTTCGAGGGGAATGGGACTGGGCAGAGGAAGTTGGAGGGGGGAGGCTAGAGACAGGAACAATGGCTGCCATAAGGGAGGAGGCCAGAGCCTAGAATGATCTCAGTTGGGCCGCCATGCCAGACTGAATGTTCACCAGGAATGCATTTGTTTGTTGCAAATGCCCTGCCAGCCCCTGGATGACATCACTATGGTTGACTGCCCAACAGAGATGGATCGCAGGAGGTCAATAGCCTCCTCACTCAGGGCAGCGGGGCTAACTTGGGCAGGGCCTGAGGTGCCTGGGGCGAAGGAGATGCCCACCCTCCTGGGTGAGCGGGCACGGGAACCTCGCTGAGGGGCTGCTGGGAGGGCGGTGCTGGTATGGGGGCTGTACCTGTAGTTGGGATGGCCACAGAGGGGTCCAACACCACTAGGGAGCTTCCATCAGAGGAGGTATCACTTTCAGAACTGTCCCCTCCTGTCTCCGCCGTGGTGCTCTCCTCACCCTCAGTCCCACTGGTGCCCTTACCGTCGGTGGATTCGGCCTCATGGGCCCTGTGGGATGCAGCTCCCTCTGTCGCCGGTGCCTCTGCTCCTCCGCCAGATGATGCTAATGCACACAAGGACAGGGTGACAAAACAAAAAGGGGGGGAAGAGACAGAGGATACATTTGGTCAATGGCAGCAACAACACCACCGTTGGAGTACACAACACACAGGGAACAGCCCTACGCACTAGGCAATGCACTACCAGTCACAATGCTAGTCACCATGCCATGGACAGTAATACCTAATGCCAATTGCAGCATACCTGAGACCCACAGAGCCCTGCCCAGTAGTGGATGCCCAGTAGCTGTTGGAGGTGGAGTTCATCTGCCCCTGCCCAACATGGAACCTACCCTGCAATGTCTAGCCTGGTCTAGGGGCACCAACAGGCCCACATCCCCCACCCGGAGACCAACCCACCACGTGCAAGTAGTATATTGGGAAACTGTACTTACCCCCTTGTGGCTGCTGTGATGCCCTCAAGCGCCTATCCAATGCTGGATAGGCCACTGCCAGTATGCGGAACATCAGGGGGTTCAGGGATCGACGGGCACCCCTTCCTCGTTGGGAGGCCATCCCCACCTGGGCCTCCGCCGTCTTCTGTGCCCAGCGTCTCAGGTCCTCCCACCATTTGCGGCAGTGGGTGCTCCACCTGCCGTAGACCCCCAGGGTCCGTACATCCTTGGCGATGGCACGCTATATACCCTTTTTCTGATGGGCGCTGACCTGCAGAGGAAATACAGATAGAAAAAGGGTATCCATCATACCCTCCGGCCTGTTACACTAATGGTCCACCATATCCCTCCCATCCCCTTTCGCACATACATTGCCCACCATACATGCAGCACGCTGCCCAGGACCCCTCAACCACCCCCCTTACACAAGGCCCTCACATACAGCACTCCATGCATTCATGCCCCATGCATCATGCTCACAGTGTACTCACCTGTTGGTTTGGAGGCCCATACGGCATTCGGTACTGGGGTAGGACCCCATCCACCAGTCTCTCCAACTCCACAGCAGTGAAGGCAGGGTCCCTTTCCCCACTGACACGAGCCATGGTCGGTTCCAGACACAGGTCACAGATGCACTTGCAGTGTAGGTCCTCTCCTGTTGAAGGTCAGGTAGCAAGTGATTCAACAGATAGAAAATGGCGGTTACGTCCGCGGCCGTGCGTACCGTCACCACCGGCGTACATCACCATTGGCTACTGTAACCCATAGGGCCCAATGACAACCAATGAGGAATTGCACTGCGGTACTTGAACGCCTCCCGCAATGGCGCACAACGTCAGCGGCATTACCTCAGTTCCACATGTCCATCCACACAGGACAGGCGGATGCCATTTCCGGAGGGTGGGGGCAGGCCATGGTACTTAACTGCATCACAGCACACATAGGCACCATTTGGGCCTATACATCAACATACTGTTTCGGTCACAACATGCAATGCACTGTACGTTTTGGAAATGTTGAATACTGACCAGATGCTCATCGTTTCACCCCCTAGATTACAACCGCTGCGGATGAATAAGAGATGGAGACATCCCCCGTGTACAGGCCCCTGGTGGACTTGGCAACAATGGAGGACAGGCACATTATCCTCACCTACAGACGTGACAGGGCCACAATCCAAGAGCTGTGTGCACAATTGGAGCCAGACCTGATCTCTGCTATCCGTCATCCCACTTGGATCCCCCCTCTTGTGCAAGTCCTATCTGTGCTCCATTTCCTGGCAACTGGCTCCTTCCAAGTGACAGTGGGCTTGGAAGCAGGAATGTCTCAGCCAATGTTCTCAATATTGCTGACCAGAGTGTTGTCTGCCCTGATGAAACACATGCACAGCTACATTGTTTTCCCCCAGGTGGAGGATTTGGCCACAGTGAAAGCTGACTTCTATGCAATGGGACACTATTGGGGCAATAGATGGTACACATATTGCCTTTGTCCCCCCCCATGGAGAAATGAACAGGTGTTTAGAAATCGAAAGAGTTTTCACTCGATGAATGTGCAGATAGTGTGCCTGGCGGACCAGTACATCTCCCATGTGAATGCAAAGAATCCTGGGTTTGTGCATGATGCCTTTATTCTGAGGAATAGCAGCATCCCATATGTGATAGTTCAACTCCAGAGGCACAGGGTGTGGCTAATAGGTGAGCCCATGGTCCCCACTCTGTATATGTTGGTGTATGGGTATGGTGTTGGGGTTGGCCCTAAGGGTTAATGTCTGGCTAACAGGTATCCCTCGGTATTTGCCGGTGACTCTGGTTACCCCAACCTCTCATGGCTACTGACCCCAGTGAGGAATCCCAGGACAAGGGCAGAGGAACATTGCAATGAGGCACATGGGCGAACAAGAAGAATTATAGAGCGAACCTTGGCCTCCTGACATCTAACAGGTGGTTCCCTGTGCTACTCACCCAAGAAGGTGTGCCAGATCATCGTGGCATGTTGCACAACCTTGCCTTACGTCACCAGGTGCCTTTTCTGCAGGAGGATGAGGCTGGATATGGGCATGTGGCAGCGGTGGAGCCTGTGGACAGTGACAAAGATGAGGATGTGGGCAATAGAACAGCAATCATTCAACAGTACTTCCAGTGACACACATGTAAGACACTGTGGGGGTCATTCTGATCCCCGCGGGCGGCGGAAGCCGCCCGCCTGGCGGGAACCGCCAGAAGACCGTACCGCGGTCAAAAGACCGCAGCGGTCATTCTGACTTTCCCGCTGGGCTGGCGGGCGACAGCCAAAAGGCCGCCCGCCCGCCCAGCGGGAAAGCCCTAGCAACGAGGAAGCCGGCTCCGAATGGAGCCGGCGGAGTTGCTGGTGTGCGACGGGTGCAGTTGCACCCGTCGCGATTTTCAGTGTCTGCCAAGCAGACACTGAAAATCTTAATGGGGCCCTGTTAGGGGGCCCCTGCAGTTCCCATGCCAGTGGCATGGGCACTGCAGGGGCCCCCAGGGGCCCCACGACACCCGTTCCCGCCATCCTGTTTCTGGCGGTGAAAACCGCCAGAAACAGGATGGCGGGAAGGGGGTCGGAATCCCCATGGCGGCGCTGCTTGCAGCGCCGCCGTGGAGGATTCCCTGGGGCCGCGGGAAACCGGCGGGAAACCGCCGGTTTCCCTTTTCCGACCGCGGCTGTACCGCCGCGGTCAGATTGGCCCCAGAAGCACCGCCAGCCTGTTGGCGGTGCTTCCGCGGTCGTTGGCCCTGGCAGTCCATGACCTCCAGGGTCAGAATGACCCCCTGTAACTTCACCTTCCATTGCAGTTTTGTATTGCAAATTTTCACTGGCAGGCTGATATTCCCACTACTATGGCCACTTACTGTACCCTTTGACATGTCTATTTACAGATATCTGTGCCCCACTCTGACTCCTGGTGTATTGACTGCAGCAAACTACAGGTCATACCTATGTATACATTACTGTACTGTTGAATTGCAATGTCTACAGATTGTTAAAAGAATACATAGTTCAATCACTTGACAGACTTAATACTGTACGTGGTTCTCCTTCTGCAGGGGGTGGGGTGCTGGTGGCCAGTTGTTCCTGTGGCGGGGCCTCCTGTCCACTAGCGTCAGCGGAGGTGGAGGGCTGTTCATTGGTTTAGCTAGTGTCAGGGGCCCGTTGGTGTGCCACTGCCTCCCTCATGGTGTTGGCCATGTCTGCCAGCACCCCTGCAATATTGACCATGGTGGTGTGGATGTCCCTCAGGTCCTCCCTGATCCCCAGGTACTGTCCCTCCTCCAGCCGCTGGGTCTCCTGCAACTTGTCCAGTATCTAGCCCATCGTCTCCTGGGAATGGTGGTATGCTCCCAGGATGTTGGTGAGTGCCTCCTGGAGAGTCGGTTCCCTGGGCCTGTCCTCCCCCTGTCATGCAGCAGTCCTCCCAGCTTCCCTGTTGTCCTGTGCCTCTGTCCCCTGAACCGTGTGCCCACTGCCACTGACCCCAGGTCCCTGATCATCCTGTGTTTGTGGGGTGGCCTGGGGTCCCTGTAGTGGTGGACACACTGCTGATTGACGTGTCCTGGGGACAGAGGTATGGGCCTGCTGGGTGGGTGCTGTGCTGGTGTTTCCTGAGGCGGGAGGCTCTGTGGTGGTATGGGACTGTGTCTGGGTAACTGACTGTCCGGAGATCCCTGATGGGCCAGGTTGGTCATCCTGATCCAGGGGTCCAGAGCTGCTGTCATCACTGTGGGCCTCTTCTGGGGGGAACTGGATGTTGCTGGCACCTCTTCTCCGGTGACGTTGTGTGAGGGACCTTTGTGGATGTAAATGCAGTGTTATTGTTTCTGCGTGTGACATCTTGCGCATGGGTGTGTTGCCATGTAAGGTTGTAATTGCCCTGGCAGCTTAGGCTTGTGTGAGTGGTGATTTGGTTGGATGGGTGATTGCCTCAAGTGTGCATGCGTTGGTGATGGGTGTCCATGCAGGTCTGTGAGTGGTGTCCATGCATTGGTGTTGCATGCAGGGCTTGGTAGTGGGAGGGGTGGGTTGTGATGGTGGGGTGTAAGTGAGGTGGTGGAGTGATGGGAGTGAGAATAAGGGCGGGGGTATGTGATGGCATGCAGGTAGGGGGGTGAAAGTAGTAAAGAGTTGACTACTGCTGCCAGGCCCTCAGGATGCAGTATTGCCAAGATTTGCTCCTCCCATGTTGTTAGTTGTGGGGGAGGAGGTGAGGGTCCACCGCCAGTCCTCTGTACTACTATCTGGTGTCTTGCAACCACGGAACGCACCTTCCCCTGTAGGTCAATCCATCTCTTCCTGATGTCATCCCTTGTTCTGGGGTCCTGTCCCATGGCGTTCGCCCTGTCCACGATTCTCCACCATAGCTCCATTTCCTAGCGATAGATGTCTGCTGCACCTGTGATCCGAATAGCTGTTGCTCTACCCGAATGATTTCCTCCACCATGACCCTTAGCTCCTCCTCTGGGAACCTGGGGTGTCTTAGTGGTGCCATGGGTGTTGTGTGAGTGGTGTGTGTGATTGTGCGTGGGGTGATGTGTTGGGGTGTGTGCTGTGAGGTGCGTGGATGGTGTATGGGTGATGGTGTTCTGTGGCTCTAGTTGTGTGGCTGATCTTGCTGTATCTCTCTCTAGTGGCAATTTCTGTTAGTCGTAAAGGGATGTGGGTACTGTGTGTGTGTGTTTTATAGTGGTGTGGGTGTGTAGGTGTGGTGTGTGTATGGGTGTCAGGTGTGCTTTATTCAAATTGTCCAATGTGGTGGTGTTTTGTATGTGTGTGTGTATTTTGAGCACAGCGGTATGTACCGCCAATGGTTTACGGCGGTTGAATGTCCGCTGCAGTGATTCGTGGGTCATAATGCTGTGGGCGTTGTTCTATTGGCATAATGGTGTGGGTTTTGCTATTGCCATTTTATCCCTGACCTTTGGGCTGGCAGACTTGTGTGTGTGTCTGTATAGTGACGGATTGCTATGTATGTGTCATAATATGGGTAGCGGTAAACCGCCACGGTGGCGGTATGTTGGCGGCAGTCAGCATGGTGGTAAGCGGGACTTACCACCAATGTCATAATGAGGGTCGTAGGCCCTCATTCCAACCCTGGCGGTCTCTGACCGCCAGGGCGGAGGGCAGCGGAAGCACCGCCAACAGGCTGGCGGTGCTTCCTGGGCTATTCTGGCCGCGGTCAGAAAAGGGGAACCGGTGGTTTCCCGCCAGTTTTCCCCTGGCCCAGGGAATCCATGGGGATTCCGACCCCCTTCCCGCCACCCTGTTTCTGGCGGTTTTCACCGCCAGAAACAGGATGGCAGGAACGGGTGTTGTGGGGCCCCTGGGGGCCCCTGCACTGCCCATGCCACTGGCATGGGCAGTGCAGGGGCCCCCTAACAGGGCCCAATACAGATTTTCACTGTCTGCTTTGCAGACAGTGAAAATCGCGACGGGTGCCACTGCACCCGTCGCACCCCTGCAACTCTGCCGGCTCCATTCGGAGCCGGCTTCCTTGTTGCAGGGTCTTTCCCGCTGGGCCGGCGGGCGCCCTTTTGGCGGTCGCCCGCCGGCCCAGCGGGAAAGTCGGAATGACCCTTGCGGTCTTTTGACCGCGGAGCGGTCTTCCGACGGGGTTACTTTGGCGGGCAAGTCGGAATGACCCCATAGTGTTTTGCTTTGCTAACTGTATGCAACCTAATTTTGTATGCTATGTAATTTTATGGCTGAGGGTTGCCTTGCTGGAAAGATTATGCTCAGTACAGGAGACCTCTGTTGGTTATGGTGATAAGCCATAAATAACAGCTACAGGCCAGATTGGTTCAAAAAGAAAAAGTATTGCTATTGCCATACGTCTGGTTATTTTATTATGAAAATTATGGAAATGCATTAGGTGATATATTGATTGTCAAAAGCATATATTGAAATCAAAAGGCATTTAATGGTGAACTGGTATTTATGTGTGTTAAAGCCTACAGACGTATTTTGTTACAGAAAGTGTTGAATTAGGGAGCGATTTTGGTTTGGTTACACTTGGGCTTGCCATCTTTGGCGTGGTTTTCCCCCAACATTTTTGCCTTCAGTCCTCCTGTTTTGCTGATTTAATTTTTACTGGCCTTATGACTTTACCATTGCTAATTAGTGCTCAAGTGTGTGTGCTTTATCCCTAAAACATGATCACATCGGTTTTCATCCAATCGGTACATTTAATTTGTTTGTAAATCCCTAGTAAAGTGGTTGTATATGTACCCAAGGCCTTTAAATGCTACCTGTGGGCTGCAGCACTTATTGTGCCACCCACTTAGGTAGCCCCTTAAACATGTCTCAGGCCTTCCATTGCCACCTGTGTGGGTAGTTTTAAACTGCCATTTCGACCTGACAAAATAAACCTTTTGCCAGGCTTAGACCTGCCTTTTTAAAACGTATACGTCACCCTTAGGTTAGGCCCTAAACAGCCCATGGGGCAGGTTGCAGTATATTAAAAAAGTTAGTCAGATACTTTTTAAGTTTTATATGTCCTGGTAGTGAAAAACTCCTAAACTAGTTTTTCACTATTGTGAGGCCTCCCTCTCCCATAGGATAACATGTGGTTACCTCATTAGATTTAATAAGCGATAACCTCCAACTAGAAGCAGATAGGAAAGTCGAGTGTGGTCTCTGAAGAATTGTGGTTTAAAACCCTCTTTTAATGGTAAGGTTGGTTTTTAAGTCACAAGTGACAAAATGCCACTGGCATGGCATGGCATTTCTTCCCTATCCATTTGGAGACTGCGGTCTGTATCATGGGTCACATGACTAGGTTTAGCCAGCAGTTGGTGTTTGAGTCTTATTCCCAAACGGTAAGACAAAGTGGTAATATGTGTTGTCAGAATGGGTCATTTCTGTCAGGATGAGGGGGAGGAGATGCCATCTTCTATACTTGCACATCGCAAAAGCTCTGCCTCAGTACCCTCACAAAGGGTTTCATACTAGTCTTTTGTACCCACAAACAAGTTAGGGCCAGGGTGGGGAGGCAGACCTTTCCAGATACCGCTATAGGCGGATGACTATAGAAGCTCCTCCCAATTCAAAGTGGGCACCAGGTATACATAGTGTCACTTCTGGATCTGGGGATTTCGCCATGAAAATGGACTGCCCAGCTGTGAAGTCTGCCCTGCTGACCTGTTTGCTGACCAAGGACATCTTTTCTGCCCAGGGCCTGCTGTTGCTGCCTCAGGGCTCTTCTGCTGTGAGCAGCTCTGCTGAATCCAGCCTGCCTGTCTGGACTCAGAACTCCAAGGAATCTCCAAGGGTCATTCAGATTGTCCCTTGTACGAGCCACAGGGACATAACAGGCTTCTTCAACATCAACGGAACTACAAGCATCTCAACACAGCACTTTGTAGCCCCCCCATCGACTCAAGCCCAGGGCAACACAGCTCATACTGATTCTGACACATCTCAGCCCAAGTCCTCCCAAGCCTCAGTGGCGTCTTCGACATTGACACAGCCCGGCACCCACACTGGCACAGCACAACACATCTCGTACTCAATGCTGATGCACTGCAGCACAAGTCTTCACAAGCCCCACTGGGTTCCTTGACGATAATGCAGGACCTTGCACCACAAGCTCCCGTCGATGACTGTTTGACTCTGCTGCGTGAGGCATCTCAATGCTGTGCTTGCATCACAGGTCCTCTTTGATGGCTCCACAACACCAGCCCATTCAGCGCGACACAAGTGCTTTGCATCTCGACTCCCAGGCTTCAAGGTACTTTTCAGTGGACTGAACTCAATCCTGTTTCCGACCCACGCTTCATTGCCTTCGGCAGGAACTTGTAAGTTCGTCCCAGTGTACTGCAACTAGATAATGTGAATGCTTTTGCTTCTTAGTGCTTCAGTTCCATGAAACCTTTACAATTGCATATCTCCGGTTCTGCTGATTGACTTTTTGTAATTTTGGTGTCAGATAATTTATTAAAATGTACTTTATTTTCTTAAAGTGGTGTGGATTTTTTATATGTTGTGTTCTCACTTAATTACTGTTTGACGTACTGCATAAATACTTTATACCTTGCTTCTAAGTTAAGCCTGACTGCTTTAGTGCCAAGCTACCAGAGGGATTTGGGGTTTGCTTGTGTTTCACCCTGACAAGAATTGTGTTTGCCAGTTTCTCTAACAAACACTAGAGGGAGAAGATTTACACTGTAGTAATTCTTGCTAGAATATCTTCTTAGATTTCTCCCAAGATCTGGTAATACAAAAATCAATATACATCTGTATATATAAATACATATCCATACAAATACATATAGGGCCTTTGGATCTGCTGTGCTCTGCCATTGGTCAGTCTGGCTGTTATTTGCACTCTGCTTCCATCTATGATACCACAATGCAAGGTGTAGTGGTTCAGTCTGCATCAGTTATTGGCTTTGTTGCCCTGTAAGTGATGGCATTTTCTGATCATATGTGTACATTCACCTGAAAATGAATGTGCTTCAGAGTTGGTTGACCAGTCCTTTTGTTTTGAATTTTCTCCTTTTATAGTTTCCCATTCATTTCCTTTCTTCTCCTCTTTTTATTTTAATATTTCTGAAGAGCATAATATAGCTCTCCAGGCAGTGCGAACAGGTTGCTTACTTGACGCTCATTCAATCTGTAGTAGACTGCATGCCACGTGACTACTTCCATTAAACCAGGAGATCATTATGGAATTCTATTGTCTATAGTGCACAAGACTTTTACCATTCCAAGATGGCCAACTCATTGGTTCTAAATTTGATGGCTGTGCTTGAACTTTAAAACATTGATAGACTGTTTAGTCAATCGAGTTGCCACATTTCGTTTTGTTATTGCAAAGTTAGGCCTGCTGTGTTTAGAAAGCAGAATGTGTTCTTTTTTTCTACTTGTAATCTTTTTAATTTGTCTTCCATATGTTTTTGGGTTTGTGTGCGTTTTATTGTGGTTGTGTCAGAGTGTGAATAGAAGGATGAATCACTGGATTGATAAATGGATACATGAGTGTAAAAACAAGTGAGAGTGCACTTTCATTCATAAGACAGACCTATTGGCATTACCAGTGCTTGCTTGCTTTTAAGGTTAAACGGCATGCATTGATCTCATCTGAAGAACATTACCATTGTATGCTCTTCTTAAATCAGAGGCTTGAATCGATGATCCTGATATTCTGTTAATACAGTAAAGCCTGCTTCCTAAGACAGGTAGGCCTTAGGATGTACCACAACATCTATGTGACTTAGTTTTAGGCCTCAGCTGAGACCAGACAGTGTAAAGAGCAATACTTTGCAAATAGTCCATCGAGAAAGTAAGAATCCAGACGAAGAGGGATAGAGGTTGACAGTAACTTACCCCACAAAACAATTCCTACACCTTTTCAACATATGTTCTCCAAAGACTGGATGAGAGGGCTTCCTTGTGGAAATCTTGAAAACTTTATTGGAAGATGTTGAGAGATAAGTAGGGGGCAGGGGAGACTTTAATTCTTGATTGGACCCTAGGCAGGACCGAAGTGGAAAGGTACACACCCCCACAGGGGCAACACCAAGTCCATTCAAGCAACCAACAGAGGACCAGAGTCTGATGGACCTATAGAGATATTTGCTCCCAGACAGAAGTTGGAGGGACTATTTCTTTTTTTTTAAGTACATAATACCTCTCCGCCTATTGATTAAATTTTCATGCCTCAGCCCCACACTTCAAACACTCTCCCATGCTGACATACCAAACATATTTATTTCAGACTGTGCCAATATAGAATTATCCTGCGAAAATAGCTGGGGCTCTGCCAAGTGGTGACATTAGTGATTTAACAGGAATATTTATAGAGATCTGGTACATAAGTTAGCTATGTCAACCAAAATCAAAGAATTTTGTAAGGTCAACCTAACATCAGATACTTCATCGGTGACCAATGGGATGCATTTAAGCCAGCAATAAGATGGTGGCTAGTATCATGTCCGCAGACATGGAAAGGGTGTTGCGGTTGCTAAAAAAATGTAGAGACTAGACAAGCAAAACCCATCCAAACTAAGATAATGCTGATTGGCGATGTTTCAGAGGTAACTTAGGACCTGATTTAAAATTTTGAGGACTGGTTACTCCACCACAAATGTGATGGATATTCCGTCCATCTTATTACAAGTGCATTATATTCTTATGCACCTGCAATAAAGTGGACAGGATATCCGTCATCTTTGTGATTGAATACCTAGCCGCCAAAATCTAAATCAGACCCTTAGGGCCTGATTTATGAAAAGTTAGCGCCACCTTTATGTCATTTTTTTACACAAAAGTGGCGCAAACTTAATTATGTTTTGTAAGTTTGCGCCACTTTTGGTTAAAAAAAAATTACGTAAAGTCGGCGCTAACTTTTCTTAAATCAGGCCCTTAGTGTTTTGCGTACAGATAGGGCAGAAACTACAATACTAGAGCAAGTCTTCTATGAAAAGGGAGAGAAAGCAGGCACTCTGTTAACCAGGCATTTATGATTTCAGGGAGCAAAGGCACACATATACGGGTTAAGGTGGCCAATGGGGACGGTGCAATTAGAGAATGGGAGTTTTACCAGGCACTTTATAGTAAGGCACCAGAGGAGGGAAGGGGCAAAGAAACATAGCTTGAGGGCTGTCATATCCTTAAGTTTCCAGTTTGAGCTAATGGAGAAACCTTTTAAGGGGGCAGAAGTGTGTGAGGCCTTGAAAGCCGTCCATCCACACAAAATGCCAGGTCTGGGCACATTGCCATTCAATTCTACAGAACCTCTTATGTAGAAAGCTGATGATGACAGAATTTAATCCTTTCACGCAAAATGTCTGCGATTAGGGTGAATGGTGCATATTTAGAGAGCTTTAGCTTGCGGAGTGGTACTAGGCAGGTATGTCTCCAATCCCCTCTTGTCTTTGCGCTGTCAGTAGAAGCCTTTGATATTAGAATATGAGGGCACCCAGAGATCGCCAGAATGCGATCTGCAGGTGAAACTCATATGATCTGCCATTTTTTGCTGATGATGTACCATTCTCCTTATCAAACCATGAAATTCTCACCCCCAGTAGTGATTAAGAAACTTGGGGCCAGATGTACGAAACGTTTTGCATGGCGCAAACTGCGAAATTCGCAGTTTGCCCCATGCAAAACACGCATCGCGATGCACATTCCCATTTTGCGAGTCGGTAACTTTGTTACCGACTCGCAAAATGGGAATGCGACTTGCAAATAGGAAGGGGTGTTCTGATCGCGATGCAGAATTGCTTTGTGACCGCGAACGCGGTCGCAAAGCAATTCGCAGTTAGCACCCATGTGAAGTGGGTGCTAACCCCTTCCCCTTTGTGAATGGCTCTAAAAATATTTTTTCAGAGCAGGCAGTGGTCCTATCGACCACTGCCTACTCTGAAAAAATGAAACGAAACGGTTTCATTTTCTCAAGTGTATTGCAACTCGTTTTCCTTTAAGGAAAACGGGCTGCAATACAAAAAAAAGAAAAAACTGCTTTATTAACAAAGCAGTCACAGAAATGGAGGTCTGCTGTCTCCAGCAGGCCACCATCCCTGTGAGTGCAGGGAATTGCAAGGGGGTCGCAAATTGCGACCCACCTCATTAATATTAATGAGGTGGGTCTTTGCGACCCCCTTGCGATTCGCAGATGGAGTCAGGGACACCATCCTGCATATGGGATTGCGACTCGCAAATTGTGAGTCCCTCGGACTCGCAATTTGCGAGTCGCAATCCCATTTCTTCCTACATCTGGCCCTAGATGTGTTTGAGAAAGTTTCAAGATTATGGAACAACAACAAACGTTTATAAATCTTAATTTGTCTATCTGTCCTGGTGTGGTGAATGACCTAAAGTGATTGTCACCCTTCTGCTGGACAGGCAAATACTTGTGGACTGATTTGATTAATACATTTGCAGGTTGGATAAAAATGAACTGTCTAGAATTACTTAGGCAAATCTTGGAGATGCATTTGATGTGGTGAGGAGGGAAGGTCTGAGTCCATCAGCAGATGGAAAAACCGGTCCGCCGAAGCCATGCTGTCAGAAAACCACAAGTGCGGTGACCTGACCGCAAGGGCTATTACGGGTTTCCCGCTGGGTGGGTGGGCGGAAACAGAGTTTCCACCCTCCGACCCAGTGGGAAACAACCCACAACATTGACGCCGGCTCATAATAGAGCCGGCGGCAATGTTGCGATGCGTCGGGTGCAGCAGCATCCATCACGCTTTTCACTGTCTGCTAAGCAGACAGTGAAAAGTACGACGGAGCTGGCCAAGGAGGCGCCTGCATTGCCCACACCAAGTGCAGGGTCCCCCATAGGGTACCCGGCGTCTTGTCCCTGCCAGCTTTTATGTGGCGGTGCAACTGCCATGTAAAAGCTGGCGGATAGGGGACTCGTAATCCCCAGGACAGAGCTGCTAGCAGCGCTGCCCTGGTGGATTAGGACCCTCGGCCGGTGATAAAGTGGCGGTGCCGGCAGTCCAACCATGGCACATTCGCCACGGTCGTAATGTGGAGGCCGGAGCACCACAGCGAGTCTGGCAGTCCGACCGCCACTGCGAGTCTGGCGGTCCTAGGGCCGCCAGACTGGTAACGAGGGCCTGAGTCTCTAAAAATTGTAGGCAAGGGAAACCTGGCCTTCCTTGGGTTTAAAAGCACTAACAGGCTGCGCACAAGCAAGCAGTCTTGGAGTGGACAGGGGAGAAAACTGATAATTAATAAACATCATGGATTGGACTGTGACTGGAAGCCTCTGTGGGACTTGGCCTGATTGATAAAATAACAATGTACTTGCAAAGTCATGTTTGCCATAGCTTGGAAAATATTATTAGATGTGTGGTACCAAATAGCGGTGAAAGGTGACTTAACTACTTTCCCATGGTCAAATACTTCTAAATACTATAATTGTGACTTTATGCCTGCATCAGGTGGCAACTCCTTTGACAGATGGAGATGGGGGAGTTCAGGACCATCGTGGACCTCTTTAAACAAGTCTAAATAAAAACCTTTGAGGAATGTAAGGCTTCTAGCAGACCTTAGAAGTAAAGACCAGACATTGGCTGTTAGATCTCCCCAATCAGGAGACAGCTTACCTCATTCGAAAAATTATCTGAAATGTGTGCTGGCTCTCTCAAGGGCTTTCCTCAAGTATTTACTGATTATATATAACAAATAGGTTTGCAGACTCCAAAGTGAAATTACTGTTTAATGGTGGAGGATAAGTTGAGTTAACTCATACCAGAGAACCATTTGATTGACATTGTGGAAGGATGTTACCAAATCATTTGTTGTTAGTAAGGAGACAGCGCATATCACAGAAGTTTAACGTTCTTGCTAAATATGCCAGCCATTCTTGGAGCTTCACAGCCATACACCTGGGGAGAATGTTCTGGTGGAGCTAAAATCTTTATGACGTCTGAGCTGATGGTCCCATTCAAGCGCACTAATCTTTGAAAAGCACTGTGCTATGATAGTGGGTATGATGAAGCACCCCGCTGGAGATTGAAAAGCCCAGCAAAGCATGATTGATGCACTATTATTCATAAGGAGTTCATTGACTTTTTTGATGACAATATGGGCCCTTTGCTATTATAACTAGTAAACAAACAAAGGGTACACTGGGAGGAGTGCATCTCATGTGAGGCAGATGTCCTCTGGACTCTTTATAGTGACTTAGATTAGATTAGGTGCATTTTCAAAGCGTGTGGCTTTGCTAAGGCTTCTCAGCACTAAAGGTGAGTAGATAAAACTGGAGCAACAGGGAGCAGCTGCAGGCAACATTAATGGGGAAGAGCCAGGCCTTGATCATTTTCCTGAAATGAGGCTCATTGTCTAGGCATCTTAATTCGGTAGGGATCGAGTTCCAGAGTTTAAGTACTAAATAGACAAATTATCTTCCACCCCATCAGGATCTGTAAATTCTAGGCACCCTCAGCGGACGGCCAGTGGCAGACTTATAGACCTGGTGGGAATGTGGGGGGATAGAAGAGCCCTGATTTTCTGAGGGTCTTTAGAATTAAGGCCTTTATGTGCCAGGAATAATGATTTAAATTGTGTTCTCGATTCAATGGGAAGGCAGTGTAGTGAGACCATGGGCTCTTTTACCTAAGCGGATCTTGGGATCTTAAGAAGAGTCTTGACGGCAGCATTTTGTACCACCTGAAGCGCTTTAATAACATATTTTTGGGAACCTAGATAAAGTGAATTGCCGTAGTCCAGCCATGACAGGACCAGGGATTGGACCACAATTCAAGCAGTTGGGCCAGAAAACTAGCCCTTGGAGTCACCTCTCGTAGCCCTGGGTGCTGGTGTAGATACAGGGCTCAACAGCAGGGCTGGCCTCTGAGGGTTCAGGGCAGGCTCCAGGCAGCAGGACAGTCCTTCCAGGTGCAGTAGCAGTCTGGCAGTCAGGCAGAGGGCATGGCAGGTCACAGTGTTGGAAGTCCTCTGAGAGTTCTTCTGTGGGTCCATAGTAAACTGAAGAGTCAGTCTGAGGATCCTATTTTTATACCCCAGGGCCCTTCTCTTAGATGGTGGTAGAAGTTTCTGTGAAACTTCAAGCTCACTGCAGTGACAATACAGGGGTGTTAGGCTTATTGTGAGGCCTATAGTTAGTCATGAGTCATGTTACCCAAGACAGGCTTCAGAAACAAAGAGCTAAAGGCAGGAAAATGCCAACTTTGCAACTGTGGCCACACACAGAATCATTTTGAGACACGGAAACGAACATCCAAGGTGAACCTCTGTCACCAATTTAACTCCCGCTTGTTGCTCTCCTTGAGGATGTTTTGGTAATGTATCCCCCATCCCTTCCTCTGTAGCCTATGGAGTCACATATGCTATCTTATAAGAAGCACGCTTTGTAAATTTATGACGGTGACTTGCTGAACATGGATTACCAGGCATAGAAGGTAGAAGTACCTCCAGCCACTTTATTTGATGAACAAACTTCTAATCGTATCTATTGGGGACTGAGTATAGCTATATTTTGCAAACCGGTCCCAGGATGCTTGTTTCCAGTCCAGGGAAGACCTGGCCTAGCAGTTCGGGCTGGACTGTTCCCATGGGGAACAGGGTCAAGACTGATTTGCATATGGCTGGGTCCAAACTGGAATGGCATGGGCAGCAAAAAAACGATGGATTAAACCCAGATCTGTGACCTGGGGTGAATGTTTGACAATGTTCAGCATTCCGTCCATCACTTGTTGTTTTTGCATTTGTCGCCCTAAGTGGGAAGGGTATGCCCAGACGTGGGTCCCGTGCTTCCCATGCCACTGGATTCAAGCTAGCCTGGCTGATGAGGGGTGAAACCCCGAAACCGGTCCCAGGATGCTTGTTTCCAGTCCAGGGAAGACCTGGCCTAGCAGTTCGGGCTGGACTGTTCCCATGGGGAACAGGGTCAAGACTGATTTGCATATGGCTGGGTCCAAACTGGAATGGCATGGGCAGCAAAAAAACGATGGATTAAACCCAGATCTGTGACTGGGGGTGAATGTTTGACAATGTTCAGCATTCCGTCCATCACTTGTTGTTTTTGCATATTTTGCAAACAGACAAGGGCAGGCATATGAAGTGCTCCCTGTGACTCATCCAATATTCTAAGGATGCATTCAATCGCACCCCATAAGTAATGTGGTGTGTGCATGTCTTCAATACCAGCTTTAGATTTAGACCCATGATGATGGGTCCATATGAGCTCTCCCTCTTCTTCTTTTTATTAAATAAATAGAATTTAAGCAATGTTGGAACCTACAAGAATGAAACAGGTGCCCCAGGTTATAAGGCATTAAGGACCCTTGTGAAAACCTAAGGTGTGGTGAGCCTAGTATACATTTCCCCCACTTGGTTGCACTTTAGTAATTGTGTTCCTCTTTTTAGGCCCAACATATAGTGTTCCTTAATCAGCTACAAATATTTTTTGCCCTGAAGAAGAGCTTCCTAATGTTGAAGGACCATCATGAATGTCAAAATGCGTTAGCGTAACTTTCAGTAAGGTTTAGGGGCTAGTGCATCCAAAAGAAATACTGTTTTTGTGGACTGTGAGCTAGATTATATTTTTACATAGCTTGGCAAAATATAGAAGGTATCGGCCCCATCTGCACAGGGCCCTAATATACCTAAAGAAGTATATATGAGGAGATGTGCAAAATTTTCCACACATATAAGATAAAATAGCTGGAAATTGTTAAGAATTCTTATGTGTTGGACACGTATTATGTGGATACTTATTTAAGCTGTAAAAGTATGTATTGTTGGGAAAGTTTGTATTTATATGTTAATTTATGTTGGTATGTAAATACTTGTTTTACCATATTGAGCATTGGGTTGATGCAACAAAACATTCTGCTAAATGTTGGATACTTGCAATTTAATGTAATGTGGTAAAACTTTGTTTTGATGAATATAATTTTCACTGTGAGCGATTTCACTGAAGGGCATTCCTTTCATTTATGAATTGTTGTGTAGGGAGTATGAAAATAATACTAGAGAGAGGTTGAAATCAATAACTGTCCATAATAGTAGTGGTCAAGTTGGGTGGTGTGAGTATGCAACCTACTAAAAATAGTTTGTATATTTTAGGTGGTATTTGTATTTTGTTATATTGATTTAAAGACACTGCCCCTTATTTCCACGACAGGATCATCACCTGGATAACAAACCAAACTTTCTAAAAGTGGCATTTTCAAAATTGTAGTGAAAATTCTGACTATACCATTAAATAGGGTTTATCATTACATTTCCATAGGTATCAAACATGAGCTAACTACTTCTTCTCAATTAGGAACCACAGCTTATTAAATGTTATAAGCAATCTCCTATGTTATCCTGTGGGAGGGGTAGGCCTCACAGTAGTGAAAAAGAAATTTGGGAGTTTTTCACTACCAGGACATGGAAAACATAAAAGTATATGTCTTACCTTTTAATTACACAGCACACTGCCCTATGGGCTACTTAGGGCCTGCCTTAGGATTGAGTTATATGTAAACAATATATGAAATAAATAAAACTAAACAAATATAGCTGAAATTTTTTTTTCAGCGAACAGGGTCACAAAGCACAAGGATCAGTATTTGGACAGTAGCATCTTGGATGAAGCTGGGTTATAACCAGGGGCATACCTTCATGGTGAATGTTTGAGTGTCATCACCCTCGACCCCCCTCCCACCAATAAGAGCAGTGTTCCATTGAAACGTGGGTCCAAGGACTCTGAGTTAGATTTAGTAGCAACTGTGTTAGGTTTCCCTTGGACCCACCACAGCAAAAGGCCCATTTCCCTTTGAACCTAGTAAACACTCGTTTACAGCAGACCCTATTCCCTATCTCACACACTACGTGGCAAAGATAAACAAGGAAAATTATTTGGATGTGCCAAGACCCAATGCCTAAGAGAAGAAGTTTTTTCTATTTTTGATGGGGTGTTTGGGGGTTCATAGGCAGTGTCAAGAGACTTTGCCACGATGAGAAAGCAGAGACCAGGGTAGGTATCAATGGTCCTCTGTTCAAGTAGGTCTTCTGTGTTTTGGTGAGGAGAGGGATGTGGATGAGCAAGTAAGGACAAAAGTATGCAAAGTTCCTCCTTTTACTTTTATGTTTTGTAGCAGGAAGTGGTAAATGTACCAAAACTCAAATCCCTCGCATATATCTGTTTATGCTTCCAGCTCTATTTCTAGCATTGTAATTCTGACTTTCTGGCCTCAAGTTGCAAATATTGTGCATATATGTGCATATTTATATTCACGTTTTTGTTCATCAAAATCAATTTGTCAAATATTGGAAGACACATTTTTCTATTGTTGGAAAGTTGATCGGTGGAAAACGTAGAATGCAAATTGCTCACTGGTTTTTCTGATGTTACTATCATCTACCTCCTCATATTTTGATTTTGGTTTCCATATGATGGATGGCCCCACAAGTTTGAGATGCTCCAGCTGTACTGCGTGAAACACTGCACTGTAGCATGGAATTAGGCTCATGCTCTATGTTAGAAATGGGATTTCTGGTTGGCTAGGGTATGCACCTAAGCCAGGCAGAACCCACCCACTCTAGTCATGGCAAGGGAGTTACACGTCCAAGATAACCCCTGCTCACCCCCTTGGTAGCTGGGCACGAGCAGTCAGGCCAATCCAAGAGGCAATTTGTAAAGCGTTTGCACAAGACACGTGGCGCACTATCCCCACCACAAAGGAAACACAACACCAAGGCAAGTTATATGAAAATAAACTATATTCTACACAAGATAATTACTAGACCAAACACACATCAGTAATACCCTGCTACTCAAGCAGTTGTCAGAATGTTACACAATAGTTACGCTGCAGAGACCAGCAGTAGTCACACATAACACACAGGTTACTTAGTATTCTGCAACATAAGCAGTAGTCAGGAATCACATTACTAAATGAATGCACTTGTCATAAAAATATCATAAATGCCCATATCAGGAACATTATAAAACATGGCAAGTCATGAAAACATATCAGCATAGAATGTCCATAAAAGGAACAACAGCAAACATATATGGCACATCATCAGAGAACCAGGAAAACATACTAGTCTATAATGTCCATATCGGGACCATTTAGAACACATATGTCCACAAAAAGTACCTGTTTATCTGGTGGCACGGCACCTCTAGTGCCACAATATATAACTACGGGGGCTCCTGGCACTCCTCTGTGCCAAACAGGGGCCTTACAGTAGTTTGGGGGAGGGAGGCACCACGCACCCTCTTCTGCTTTTATATCAGGGCCCCTCCTGGGGCCCGAGATCTCTGGAGGCCCCCCCCAGACCCCAACTGCCCTCGAGGGGAGGGGCCAAAGCCAGAACAATAACATGGGGGCAAAACAGGAGGGGCCTCACCGGACTCTCGCGGGGGCCAAACAAACAAAGAAGAACCACGCGATGTGGGGAGCCTCCTGCAAGGCTTCCACCCAGCCCACGTCCTTCAAAGGGCAATTTGGGGTTCTGATGGGGCACAACAGCCCGTCCACCACAACAGCTAGGGGCTCCGGTGGGGAGGGGAGCCTCCGATGAGGCTTCCTTCCCTGCCCGTCTCCTTCTGCTTCAGAAAGGCAAGGCCGAGCTGCAGCGTTGAGCAGGAACCAAAGTAGGGACACAGGGGCAGCGTGTAGGAAAGTACCATCTTGCCTGGCATGTTACCCCCATATTTCACTGTATATATGTTGTTTTAGTCTATGTGTCACTGGGACCCTGCCAGACAGGGCCCCAGTGCTCATAAGTATGTGCCCTGTATGGGTTCCCTGTGTGATGACTAACTGTCTCACTGAGGCTCTGCTAACCAGAACCTCAGTGGTTATGCTCTCTCTGCTTTCCAAATTGTCACTAACAGGCTAGTGACCAATTTCACCAATTCACATTGGCATACTGGAACACCCTTATAATTCCCTAGTATATGGTTCTGAGGTACCCAGGGTATTGGGGTTCCAGGAGATCCCTATGGGCGGCAGCATTTCTTTTGCCACCCATAGGGAGATCTGACAATTCTTACACAGGCCTGCCAGTGCAGCCTGAGTGAAATAACGTCCACGTTATTTCACAGCAATTTACCACTGCACTTAAGTAACTTATAAGTCACCTATATGTCTAACCTTCACCTGGTGAAGGTTGGGTGCAAAGTTACTTAGTATTAGGGCACCCTGGCACTAGCCAAGGTGTCCCCACATCGTTCAGGGCAAATTCCCCAGACTTTGTGAGTGCGGGGACACCATTACACGCGTGCACTGTACATAGGTCTCTACCTATGTACAGCGTCACAATGGTAACTCCGAACATGGCCATGTAATATGTCTAAGATCATGGAATTGTCACCCCAATGCCATCCTGGCATTGGGGGGGACAATTCCATGACCCCCCGGGTCTCTAGCACAGAACACGGGTACAGCCAAACTGCCTTTCCGGGGTTCTCACTGCAGCTGCTGCTGCTGCCAACCCCTCAGACAGGTTTCTGCCCTCCTGGGGTCCAGGCAGGCCTGGCCCAGGAAGGCAGAACAAAGGACTTCCTCTGAGAGAGGGTGTTACACCCTCTCCCTTTGGAAATAGGTGTCAGGGATGGGGAGGAGTAGCCTCCCCCAGCCTCTGGAAATGCTTTGATGGGCACAGATGGTGCCCATCTCTGCATAAGCCAGTCTACACCGGTTCAGGGATCCCCCAGCCCTGCTCTGGTGCGAAACTGGACAAAGGAAAGGGGAGTGACCACTCCCCTGACCTGCACCTCCCAGGGGAGGTGCCCAGAGCTCCTCCAGTGTGCCCCAGACCTCTGCCATCTTGGATTCAGAGGTGTGCTGGCACACTGGACTGCTCTGAGTGGCCAGGGCCAGCAGGTGACGTCAGAGACTCCTTCTGATAGGCTCCTACCTTTCTTAGTAGCCAATCCTCCTTCCTAGGTAGCCAACCCTCCTTTTCTGGCTATTTAGGGTCTCTGCTTTGGGGAATTCTTCAGATAACGAATGCAAGAGCTCACCAGAGTTCCTCTGCATCTCCCTCTTCACCTTCTGCCAAAGGATCGACCGCTGACTGCTCAGGACGCCTGCAAAACCGCAACAAAGTAGCAAGACGACTACTAGCAACCTCGTATCACTTCATCCTGCTGGCTTTCTTCCAGGTGGTGCATGCTCTGGGGGTAGCCTTCCTCCTTTCTGCACCAGGAGCTCTGAAGAAATCTCTTGTGGGTCGACTGAATCTTCCCCCTGCAACCGCAGGCAACAAAAGACTGCATCACCAGTCCTCTGGGTCCCCTCTCAGCACGACGAGCGTGGTCCCTGGAACCCAGCAACTCTGTCCAAGTGACTCCCACAGTCCAGTGACTCTTCAGTCCAAGTTTGGTGGAGGTAAGTCCTTGCCTCCCCACGCTAGACTGCATTGCTGGGTACCGCGTGATTTGCAGCTGCTCCGGCTCCTGTGCACTCTTCCAGGATTTCCTTTGTGCACAGCCAAGCCTGGGTCCCCGACACTCTAACCTGCAGTGCACAACCTTCTGAGTTGTCCTCCGGCGTCGTGGGACTCCCTTTTCTGTCTTCGGTGGACTCCGGTTCACTCCTCTTCTAAGTGCCTGTTCCGGTACTTCTGCGGGTGCTGCCTGCTTCTGTGAGGTCTCCCTGACTTGCTGGGCGCCCCCTCTGTCTCCTTATCCAAGTGGCGACATCCTGGTCCCTTCTGGGCCACAGCAGCATCCAAAAACCCTAACCGCGACCCTTGCAGCTAGCAAGGCTTGTTTGCGGTCTTTCTGCGTGGGAACACCTCTGCAAGCTTCTTCACGACATGGGACATCCATCCTCCAAAGGGGAAGTTCCTAGTCCTCTTCGTTCTTGCAGAACACAAAGCTTCTTCCATCCGGTGGCAGCTTCCTTGCACCCTCAGCAGGCATTTCCTGGGCATCTGCCCACTCTTGACACTGTCGCGACTCTTGGACTTGGTCCCCTTGTCTTACAGGTACTCAGGTCTGGAAATCCACTGTTGTTGCATTGCTGGTGTTTGTTTTCCTTGCAGAATCCCCCTATCACGACTTCTGTGCTCTCTGGGGGTGGTAGGTGCACTTTACACTTACCTTACAGGGTCTTGGGGTGGGCTATTGTTCTAACCCTCACTGTTTTCTTACAGTCCCAGCGACCCTCTACAAGCTCACATAGGTTTGGGGTCCATTCGTGGTTCGCATTCCACTTTTGGAGTATATGGTTTGTGTTGCCCCTATACCTATGTGCTCCTATTGCAATCTATTGTAACTTTACACTGCTTGCATTACTTTTCTTGCTATAACCTGCATAATTTTGGTATTGTGTACATATATCTTGTGTATATTTGGCATCCTCATACTGAGGGTACTCAGTGAGATACTTTTGGCATATTGTCATAAAAATAAAGTACCTTTATTTTTAGTATATCTGTGTATTGTGTTTTCCTATGATATTGTGAATATGACACCAGTGGTATAGTAGGATCTTTGCATGTCTCCTAGTTCAGCCTAAGCTGCTCTGCTATAGCTACCTTCTATCAGCCTAAGCTGCTAGAAACACCTCTTCTACACTAATAAGGGATAACTGGATCTGGCACAAGGTGTAAGTACCTCTGGTACCCACTGCAAGCCAGGCCAGCCTCCTACATTGGTTGTGCAGCGGTGGGATAAGTACTTGTAACTACTTACCACTTTGTCATATTGTACTTTTCATAAGAGAAAAATATACAAAACAAGTTCAGTGTATGTACACCCAACCAAAAAGTTTTGCTTTTCTTCTCTTACACTTTCTGCTAAGTGCTGAAAAGTACTCCTAAACTTCTAAAAGTTTCCAAAAAGTTTGAAAAGTTGTTTTTTTTCCTGTTCTTTAAAAAGTCCTGAAACTTTTTTTTCTCTACTCACTGTCTCTAAACCTTCTTCTATCATGTCTGATGGAGGAACTTCTCTTTAAATGGTCAATACAACATATGACAATCTTAAATTTAAGAGCCTAAGGAGTCTGCATTGATAGAGGTTTAGTGGTAGGAAAGAACCCTTCTAGAGAATTTCTGTCTAACATGCTCATTGAGAATGATAAGACCCAGGGTGGCACTTCATCTGAAAAGTTAGTAGATAGCTCACACTCTGACTCAGGGGAGGCCCTTGAGGGAGGTGTACAGGGTTCTCTTCCAAATATGCCCCTTAGCAGACCACCTAGCAATGCTGGTAGTAATAGAAGCTCTCATCATATTAGAGGTACTTTTGTTCCTGAAGGCCAGGTTGTTAGAGTGCAAGCTGTTAGGGGCAGGTCTCCCTCTGTTGAATCCAATATATCTTCTGTGTCCAAGCATTCCCAACCCACCCACCCTGAAGACAAATTGTTAGAAAGGGAACTCAACAAGTTCAGAGTGGAAGAGACCAGACTGAAGCTTAAACAGCAACAGCTGGCTCTAGACAGGGAATCCCTAGATCTGGAGAAGGAGAGACAGAGGTTGGGGTTTGGACCCCATGGTGGCAGCAGCAGTATTCCTCATAGCAATCCTGTGAGAGAGCATGATTCCAGGAATCTGCACAAGATAGTTCCCCCTTACAAGGAGGGGGATGACATTAACAAGTGGTTTGAGGCACTTGAGAGGGCCTGTATGGTACAGGGGGTCCCTCAAAGGCAGTGGGCTGGTATTCTATGGCTATCTTTCAATGGAAAGGGTAGGGATAGGCTCCTTACTGTGAGAGAAAGTGATGCCAATAATTTTGCAGTTTTGAAGGATGCACTCTTGGATGGATTTGGCTTAACCACTGAACAATACAGGATTAAGTTCAGAGATACCAGAAAAGAGTCCTCACAAGACTGGATAGACTTTGTTGACTGTTCAGTGAAGGCCTTGGAGGGGTGGTTACATGGCAGTAAAGTTTCTGACTATGAAAGCCTGTATAATCTTATTCTGAGAGAGAATATTCTGAATAACTGTGTGTCTGACCTGTTACACCAATATCTAGTGGACTCAGATCTGACCTCTCCCCAAGAATTGGGAAAGAAGGCAGACAAATGGGTCAGAACAAGAGTGAACAGAGAAGTTCATACAGGGGGTGACAAGGATGGCAAGAAGAATGATGGTAAGTCTTCTGACAAGGGTGGGGACAAAAGTAAACATACTGAGTCTTCATCAGGCCCACAAAAACACTCTGGTGGGGTGGTGGGTCCAAATCCTCTTCAAAAAAGCCTTGGTGTTATTTATGTAAAGTAAAAGGCCATTGGACAACTGATGCCAGTTGTCCAAAGAAAAACACCAAACCTCCCACTACCACAACCCCTACTGCAACCTCTAGTGCCCCTAGTAATAGCAGTGGTAGTGGGAGCAAACCTACTAATAGCCAATCCAAGGGAGTAGCTGGGCTCACTTTTGGGAATTTAGTTGGGGTTGGTCTTGTTAGGGAGACCACAGAGGCTGTGTTAGTCTCTGAAGGCCATTGATTTGGCCAACTTGGTTACTTGTCCCCTTAATATGGATAAGTACAAGCAACTTCCCCTAATAAATGGTGTTGAGGTTCAGGCCTACAGGGACACAGGTGCCAGTGTTATCATAGTAATAGAGAAACTGGTACACCCTGAACAACACCTACTTGGTCACCAGTACCAAGTGACAGACGCTCATAACAACACTCTTAGCCACCCCATGGCTGTTGTGAATCTCAAATGGGGGGGGGGGTTACTGGTCCAAAGAAAGTTGTGGTTGCTTCAGATTTACCTGTAGACTGTCTACTAGGAAATGATTTTGAGACATCAGCTTGGGCAGAAGTGGAGTTGGAGGCTCATGCAGCAATGCTGGGCATTCCTGGGCATATTTTTGCTTTAACAAGGGCTCAGGCCAAAAAGCAAAAAGGATAGGGTGACTTGGATCCTGGAACAATGGACCAAGTGCTCCCTAAAGCTAGGGGTAGCAAGGGTAAATCCCTACCCACTATCCCTCCCTCTACAGATGATTCAACTTCTGAGGAAGAAGAATTTCCTCCCTGTGCAGAACCTTCACCAGAGGAGCTGGCAGCAGACACTGCTGAGCTTTTGGGTGGAGGGGGGCCTGCCAGGGAAGAGCTGAGTGTGGCACAGCAATCCTGTCCCACATTAGAGGGTCTCAGACAGCAAGCTGTCAAACAGCAAAATGGGGAGGTCAGTGACTCACATAGAGTTTACTGGGAGGACAACCTCTTGTACACAGAGGCAAGGGACCCAAAACCTGGAGCATCCAGGAGATTGGTCATTCCCCTGCAGTACAGAGAGTTCCTCCTAACTCTGGCACATGACATTCCTTTGGCTGGGCATTTGGGCCAGATCAAAACATGGGAAAGGCTTGTCCCCCTGTTTCACTGGCCTAGGATGTCAGAGGACACAAAAGATTTTTGCAAGTCTTGCGTGACCTGCCAAGCCAGTGGCAAGACTGGTGGCACTCCAAAGGCTCCCCTTATTCCACTACCTGTGGTTGGGGTTCCCTTTGAAAGGGTAGGGGTTGACATAGTTGGCCCCCTTGACCCTCCTACTGCTTCAGGCAATAGGTTTATCTTGGTGGTAGTGGACCATGCCACAAGATATCCTGAAGCAATTCCTCTAAGGACCACTACAGCACCTGCAGTGGCAAAAGCCCTCCTGGGAATCTTTTCCAGGGTGGGTTTTCCAAAAGAGGTTGTATCAGACAGGGGTAGCAACTTTATCTGCATACTTGAAGGCCATGTGGAAGGAATGTGGTGTAACATACAAATTTACCACACCTCATCATCCACAAACAAATGGGCTGGTAGAGAGGTTTCATAAAACTCTCAAAGGAATGATAATGGGACTCCCTGAAAAACTCAGGAGGAGATGGGATGTCCTGTTACCTTGTCTCCTTTTTGCTTACAGGGATGTACCCCAGAAAGGAGTGGGCTTCAACCCCTTTGAACTCCTCTTTGGGCACCCTGTAAGAGGTCCCCTAACACTTGTGAAGGAGGGTTGGGAACAACCTTTAAAAGCTCCCAAACAAGACACAGTGGACTGTGTACTTGGCCTAAGATCCAGAATGGCCGAGTACATGAAAAAGGCCAGTAAAAACCTTCAGCCAAGCCAAGAGCTCCAAAAGCAATGGCATGACCAGAAGGCTGTTCTGATTCAGTACCAACCAGGACAGAAGGTGTGGGTATTGGAGCCTGTGGCCCCAAGAGCACTCCAAGACAAATGGAGTGGACCCCATCTAATTGTTGAAAAGAAAAGCGAGGTCACCTACTTGGTTGACCTGGGCACTGCCAGGAGTCCCCTTAGGGTGCTCCATGTCAACCGCCTAAAACCCTTCTATGACAGGGCTGATCTCACCCTGCTCATGGCAACAGATGAAGGACAGGAAGAAGAGAGTGACCCTCTCCCTGATCTCTTCTCTTCCACTGAAGATGATGCTTTAGTGGAAGGTGTAGTTTTGGCAGACTGTCTCACTGCTGAGCAGAAAGACAACTGCTTAAATCTCCTAGGACAGTTTTCTGAACTATTTTCAACTGTGCCAGGCACCACATCTTGGTGTGAACACACAATTGATACTGGAGACAGCTTGCCTGTCAAAAGTAAAATCTATAGGCAGCCTGACCATGTCAGGGACTGCATAAAGCAAGAAGTTCAGAAAATGCTTGATCTAGGAGTGGTTGAACATTCTGAAAGCCCATGGGCCTCTCCTGTGGTACTTGTACCAAAGCCTCACTCAAAAGATGGAAAAAGGGAGATGAGGTTTTGTGTAGATTACAGAGGTCTCAACCAGGTAACAAAAACTGATGCTCACCCTATACCCAGGGCAGATGAGCTCATAGATACACTGGCATCTGCCAAGTATCTAAGCACCTTTGATTTGACTGCAGGGTATTGGCAGATCAAATTATCAGAGGATGCTAAAGCAAAAACTGCATTTTCTACTATAGGAGGACACTACCAATTCACAGTAATGTCCTTTGGTTTGAAAAATGCACCTGCCACTTTTCAGAGGTTGGTGAATACAGTTCTGCAAGCGTTGGAGGCTTTTAGTGCAGCATATCTGGACGATTTAGCTATCTTTAGCTCCACCTGGGATGATCACCTGGTCCACCTATGGAACGTTTTGGAGGCCCTGCAAAAGGCAGGGCTCACTATCAAGGCTTCAAAGTGCCAGATAGGGCAGGGGAAAGTGGTTTATCTGGGACACCTGGTAGGTGGAGAACAGATTGCACCACTTCAGGGGAAAATCCAGACAATCATTGATTGGGTTCCCCCTACAACACAGACCCAGGTGAGAGCCCTTCCTAGGCCTCACTGGGTATTACAGGAGATTAATTAAAAACTATGGGGGTCATTCCAACCCTGGCGGTCATCGACCGCCAGGGTGGATGACCACGGAAGCACCGCCAACAGGCTGGCGGTGCTTCCCTGCCCATTCTGAACGCGGCGGTAAAGCCGCGGTCAGAAAAGGGGATCCTTCGGTTTCCCGCCGGATTTCCCCTTTCCCCTGTCTGGGCTGAATCATAGAGATTCCGACCCCCTTCCTGCCACCCTGTTTCTGGCGGTTTTTACCGCCAGGAACAAGATGGCGGGAACGGGTGTCGTGGGGCCCCTGGGGGCCCCTGCACTGCCCATGCCACTGACATGGGCAGTGCAGGGGCCCCCTAACAGGGCCCCAGCATGATTTTCACTGTCTGCTTAGCAGACAGTGAAAATCGCGACGGGTGCAACTGCACCCGTCGCACCCCTGCAACACCGCCGGCTCCATTCGGAGCCGGCTTCTGGGTTGCAGGGCCTTTCCCGCTGGGCCGGCGGGTGCTCCCTTGGCGGGCGCCCGCCGGCCCAGCGGGAAAGCCAGAATGGCCTCCGCGGTCTTTTGCCCGCGGAGCGGCCAATTGGCGGTTTCCGCTTGGCGCCGCCCGCCAATATTGGAATGACCCCCTATGTCTCCATTGCAGCCCCACTTAATGATCTCACTAGCAAGAAGATGCCTAAAAAGGTATTGTGGACAGCTAGCTGTCAGAAAGCTTTTGAGGAGCTCAAACAGGCCATGTGCACTGCACCTGTCCTAAAAAGCCCATGTTACTCCAAGAAATTCATTGTTCAAACTGATGCATCTGAATTCGGGGTAGGGGCAGTTTTATCACAACTTAACTCTGAGGGTCAGGATCAACCAGTTGCTTTTATCAGCAGAAGGTTGACCCCTAGAGAAAAGTGTTGGTCTGCCATTGAGAGGGAGGCCTTTGCTGTGGTCTGGGCACTGAAGAAGTTGAGGCCATACCTGTTTGGCACTCACTTCATTGTTCAGACAGACCACAAACCTCTACTTTGGCTAAAACAAATGAAAGGTGAAAATCCTAAATTGTTGAGGTGGTCCATATCTCTACAGGGAATGGACTATACAGTGGAACATAGACCTGGGAGTACCCACTACAATGCAGATGGACTCTCCAGATATTTCCACTTAGACAATGAAGACTCAACAGGTCATGGCTAGTCTTATTGTCCTTCGTTTGGGGGGGGGGGGTTGTGTAGGAAAGTACCATCTTGCCTGGCATGTTACCCCCATATTTCACTGTATATATGTTGTTTTAGTCTATGTGTCACTGGGACCCTGCCAGACAGGGCCCCAGTGCTCATAAGTATGTGCCCTGTATGTGTTTCCTGTGTGATGACTAACTGTCTCACTGAGGCTCTGCTAACCAGAACCTCAGTGGTTATGCTCTCTCTGCTTTCCAAATTGTTACTAACAGGCTAGTGACCAATTTCACCAATTCACATTGGCATACTGGAACACCCTTATAATTCCCTAGTATATGGTACTGAGGTACCCAGGGTATTTGGGTTCCAGGAGATCCCTATGGGCTGCAGCATTTCTTTTGCCACCCATAGGGAGATCTGACAATTCTTACACAGGCCTGCCAGTGCAGCCTGAGTGAAATAAAGTCCACGTTATTTCACAGCCATTTACCACTGCACTTAAGTAACTTATAAGTCACCTATATGTCTAACCTTCACCTGGTGAAGGTTGGGTGCAAAGTTACTTAGTGTGAGGGCACCCTGGCACTAGCCAAGGTGCCCCCACATCGTTCAGGGCAAATTCCCCGGACTTTGTGAGTGCAGGGACACCATTACACGTGTGCACTGCACATAGGTCTCTACCTATGTACAGCGTCACTATGGTAACTCCGAACATGGCCATGTAATATGTCTAAGATCATGGAATTGTCACCTCAATGCCATCCTGGCATTGGGGGGACAATTCCATGATCCCCCGGGTCTCTAGCACAGAACCCGGGTACTGCCAAACTGCCTTTCCGGGGTTTTCACTGCAGCTGCTGCTGCTGCCAACCCCTCAGACAGGTTTCTGCCCTCCTGGGGTCCAGGCAGGCCTGGCCCAGGAAGGCAGAACAAAGGACTTCCTCTGAGAGAGGGTGTTACACCCTCTCCCTTTGGAAATAGGTGTCAGGGCTGGGGAGGAGTAGCCTCCCCCAGCCTCTGGAAATGCTTTGATGGGCACAGATGGTGCCCATCTCTGCATAAGCCAGTGTACACCGGTTCAGGGATCCCCCAGCCCTGCTCTGGCGCGAAACTGGACAAAGGAAAGGGGAGTGACCACTCCCCTGACCTGCACTTCCCAGGGGAGGTGCCCAGAGCTCCTCCAGTGTGCCCCAGACCTCTGCCATCTTGGATTCAGAGGTGTGCTGGCACACTGGACTGCTCTGAGTGGCCAGGGCCAGCAGGTGACGTCAGAGACTCCTTCTGATAGGCTCTTCTCTCTCTTAGTAGCCAATCCTCCTTCCTAGGTAGCCAAACCTCCTTTTCTGGCTATTTAGGGTCTCTGCTTTGGGGAATTCTTCAGATAACGAATGCAAGAGCTCACCAGAGTTCCTCAGCATCTCCCTCTTCACCTTCTGCCAAAGGATCGACCGCTGACTGCTCAGGACGCCTGCAAAACCGCAACAAAGTAGCTAGACGACTACTAGCAACCTTGTATCGCTTCATCCTGCCGGCTTTCTCGACTGTTTCCAGATGGTGCATGCTCTGGGGGTAGCCTGCCTCCATTCTGCACCAGGAGCTCTGAAGAAATCTCCTGTGGGTCGACGGAATCTTCCCCTGCAACCGCAGGCAACAAAAGACTGCATCACCTCTGGGTCCCCTCTCAGCACAACGAGCGTGGTCCCTGGAACTCAGCAACTCTGTCCAAGTGACTCCCACAGTCCAGTGACTCTTCAGTCCAAGTTTGGTGGAGGTAAGTCCTTGCCTCCCCACGCTAGACTGCATTGCTGGGTACTGCGTGATTTGCAGCTGCTCCGGCTCCTGTGCACTCTTCCAGGATTTTCTTTGTGCACAGCCAAGCCTGGGTCCCCGACACTCTAACCTGCAGTGCAGAACCTTCTGAGTTGTCCTCCGGCATCGTGGGACTCCCTTTTCTGACTTCGGGTGGACTCCAGTTCACTCCTCTTCTAAGTGCCTGTTCCGGTACTTCTGAAGGGTGCTGCCTGCTTCTGTGAGGGCTCCCTGACTTGCTGGGCGCCCCCTCTGTCTCCTCATCCAAGTGGCGACATCCTGGTCCCTCCTGGGCCACAGCAGCATCCAAAAACCCTAACCGCGACCCTTGCAGCTAGCAACGCTTATTTGCGGTCTTTCTGCGTGGGAACACCTCTACAAGCGTCTTCACGACGTGGGACATCCATCCTCCAAAGGGGAAGTTCCTAGTCCTCTTCGTTCTTGCAGAACACAAAGCTTCTTCCATCCGGTGGCAGCTTCCTTGCACCCTCAGCTGGCATTTCCTGGGCATCTGCCCCCTCTCGACACTGTCGCGACTCTTGGACTTGGTCCCCTTGTCTTACAGGTACTCAGGTCCGGAAATCCACTGTTGTTGCATTGCTGGTGTTTGTTTTCCTTGCAAAATCCCCCTATCACAACTTCTGTGCTCTCTGGGGGTGGTAGGTGCACTTTACACCTACTTTACAGGGTCTTCGGGTGGGCTATTTTTCTAACCCTCACTTTTTTCTTACAGTCCCAGCGACCCTCTACAAGCTCACATAGGTTTGGGGTCCATTCATGGTTCGCATTCCACTTTTGGAGTATATGGTTTTTGTTGCCCCTATACCTATGTGCTCCTATTGCAATCTATTGTAACTTTACACTGCTTGCATTACTTTTCTTGCTATAACCTGCATTATTTTGGTATTGTGTACATATATCTTGTGTATATTTGGCATCCTCATACTGAGGGTACTCACTGAGATACTTTTGGCATATTGTCATAAAAATAAAGTACCTTTATTTTTAGTATATCTGTGTATTGTGTTTTCTTATGATATTGTGCATATGACACCAGTGGTATAGTAGGAGCTTTGCATGTCTCCTAGTTCAGCCTAAGTTGCTCTGCTATAGCTACCTTCTATCAGCCTAAGCTGCTAGAAACACCTCTTCTACACTAATAAGGGATAACTGGATCTGGCACAAGGTGTAAGTACCTCTGGTACCCACTACAAGCCAGGCCAGCCTCCTACACAGCGTGGCTCTGTTGCGCTTGCAAACAAAGCCGAGTCACAGCAGTGATATCGGCCAGAACAACATGCTTCCCAAAGCGCGCAACGATTTACTACCACAGCGCTTCCAAACGCAAAACAACCGGAAAGAAAAGCACTCTCAAGGCGCTTAAGTTAAATACTGCTGAGCACTCTCCAGGCACTATGGGTTTCATCAAGATAACTGAACAGAGCGCTCTCCAGGCGCTTCAGCAGATGGTTGCAGGGGGCCAGGGCCACAGCCCGCTGCCCCTGGGGGACAACAGTACAAAGGAAGCACAGGGCGGCAGGGCCCAGCAGCAGACTAGCACAAGGTGAATGCAGGCAGTTGGCAGTTCCTCCACATGACCAAGCAGGTCACAGGTCAACACAGCAGCAGCAGTCCCAGGCGGTTCCTGGTGAGTCCCTCCAGCAGCAATCTGTGTCCAGTTCCAAAATGTCACCAAATTGTGGGGAAAGATCCCCTGTACTTATACTCAGTTTTGCAAGGGTTTCATAAGAAGGGGAGAGTAGATTCCAACCATTTACAACTGATTCTGGGAGTGCCCCCGCCCTCCTCGAGCACAGGCTCCAAACATCACTCGGGGGTAAACAACCCTTTTGTGTGAGGCCAGGGCACAGTGTGTGCCCCGCCTCTCCCTTCTCTCAGCCCAGGGAGACTATTCAGTATGCAGATGCACCTCTGTGACACCTCCGCCCTCCCTGTGTACAGGCTGTCTGGAAAGTATGCACAAAGCCCCAACTGTCACTCTGCCCAGACGTGGATTGGAGTCAAGCTGCATAAGACCAGAGTCATAAGCACAGAGAAATGCTCACTTTTTAGAAGTGGCATTTCTGTAATAGTAATAAAAAATCCACTTACACCAGTAGGCAGCATTTCTCACTACCATTACAACCATACCAAACATGCCTATTCTACCCCTCATAAATCAGACAATACCCCGTAGACATAAGGCAGGGCATTTCCAATGCAATCCTATGAGAAGGCAGCACTCACAGCAGTGAAAAAACAAATAGGCTGTTTGTCACTAAGAGGACAGGCCACGCTACTGCCTTCTACATACATGGCACTCTGCCCATAGGGCTAGCTAGGGCCTACCTTAGGGGTGACTTACATGTAGAAAAAAGGAAGTTCTGGGCCTGGCAAGTAAATTTAGATGCCAGGTCCCTGTGGCAGAAAACTGCTCAAGCAGGCCCTGTGCTAGCAGGCCTGAGCCAGGTTTGAAAGACTACTTCAGTGGGTGGCGCAAGCAGCGCTGCAGGTCCACTTGTAGCATTTACTTTACAGGCCCTGGGTATAGAGATACCATTGTACAAGGGACTTACAGGTAAATTAAATATGCCAATTAGGTATAATCCAATCATACCAACATTAGAAGGGAGAGCACCTGCACTTTAGCACTGATCAGCAGTGATAAAGTGCTCAGAATCCTAGAGCCAACAGCAAGAGGTCAGAAAAAGTAGGAGAAAGGAGGCAAAAATTCACAGGATGAACCTGCCAAAAGGGCCAGGTCCAACACTCTGTATCAAATATCTAAACTAATTTTTTTTTAAAGCACTGAAGTTACATACACGCTTAATTGCTCGTCGTGCGCACACACACGCACACACAAACCCTCCCCCACACACACATATCACAGACATTTTCTTTTGTACACCATGTCTGTTTGCCCACAAAGTTGTCTTATGGGCATTGGAAACAATAAGTTTAAATTTGTTACACAAAGATCACTGCAGAAAGCATGCTTCCTTGTGAAACTTGTAAACTGTGTGTGACAGTTTGCTACAGATGACTGTTTCCAATAATATATGTCCATCTTACCAGTCTTCTACTGGTTGTTAGCAAGCTCTTCCTGTACAACAGAAAATTAATAGATAGATTTTAAGGGTTTCAATAATATTGATTCATTTAATTAATTTTAAAAAAATCACCATTCTTTCTTCCAACTATTTTTATAACCAAAATCTCCACCCTCTTGGAGCTGCTCATTCAACAACTCAGCCCCTGCTTAATGAGCACTCTTTCTCAGTAAAGTGTGCTGTGAAGATAGTTTGGAAATCTCAGAATCACATCAAATGCATATCTCTGACTAAACTACTCCCCTAGTTACAATGCAAATATGCAAACTAAACATATCCCACTCAATCACATGCATAAATTGCTTCAGTTTATACAGAACAGACTGTCCTACTACCAATATTGGTTATTGTTGTATTTAGCCATCTGATTTTTGCCACCCTCTTGCACCGTATGATGTTTTAATGTGTTTGCCTATTGATCTAAATATTCCCAAAAATGATCAGAAAGCATATTTGTTTTAAAAACAGTGGTTTGAGTATTTTTGGTCCCAGCCGTGCACACGTGTATCCTGCTGCGGCTCTTCGGTGCACCTAATTTCTGCGGTGCGTGCTATACAAACTAAATAGTAAAAACAAATAAACAAACATGAACATAATCCATTCACTTGAATAGTTATGCATTTAGGGTACAAATCTAGGGGAGCAGTGAATTCTTCATGGTGATGTTTTCACAGGACCCCAGAGGTCAAGGATCATGTTTCTGCATTAATTTTTAATGCTCTAAAGTGCCATTTGGGGCACTATAGGACTTCTTAATATGTATGAGTAAATCTGTTTGTGAAGAGAAATTTATGAACCACAGCCGTTGCTGCCTCCATATTCATAAATGGATAAAAGATCGTACAAGTTGAACTTACAGGTGCAAATAAGTTTGTGAACTGGACTTTTCTGTAAATTGTGCATTATTAACAATGTGCAGAAAAGTGATCTATACTCAAATTTGGCTTGCTCCATATTAATAAAACTTAACAAAAGCACATACCAGTTGAACTTACACGTGCAAATGACTTTGTGAACTGGACCCTGGGATTCCCTTTGTACTTGTGGAAGTATTTGTACATTAATTGAATTGTGCATTATTAACATTGTGCAAAATAGTGATCTATAATTAAGTTCACATGTATATAATTATATGAAATATTATAAGAGCCTTCATGGCAATGACTTATTGCGTCTGTATTCTACCATTTGAGTTTTTGTTAGACATCTTTTTACATACCTAATTCCACCCTAGAACTAATTATTAAGGGGGTCATTATGAACATGGCAGTAAACACCGTCGGCTGCTGTGGCGACGGTGAGCAGAATAGCGCCATTGGCGGGGAATAGAAACCCACCATATAGTGATGCAAAAAACAGAAATCGCCAAAAACTCAGCTTCCACCAGCCACCGCCAGGGCCTTGTCCACTGAAAGGCTGCATTTCCCACCCCACCACAGCCAAGCAGACAAATACCCCACCCTCCAAATAATGATGCACAAATCACTGCGGCGGACAGTGGATGTCGAACGACCATTGGTGGTACAGAACGCCACGGCCAGCAATGGAACCCAACAGCAAGAAAAGCACACTTTCGCAAGTTTGAAACCCACACACCTGACACACATCCACAACACTATAAAGCACTCACAGACACACCCCACAATCCTTTGCATCGCCAGTAGGACAACTGAGACTGACAACACAACACTCAGACACAGAATGTAATCACACAACTCACACACCCAACCACACAATAGCACCTCACCAATATCCATACAACACCCCACCCACAACACACACCATGGCACCCCCTAAGCACCCAGGCTTCACAGATAGGGAGCTAAGGACAATGATGGATAAAATACTCAAGGTCGAGCCACAAATCTTCGGAACACAGGTCCAGCACACACCCATCGCCAGGAAGTTGGAGTTATGGCAGACAATAATAAACAAGGTCAACGCAGTGGGAAACCATCCACACACGAGGGACGACATCCGCAAGAGATGGAACGACTTGCATGGAAAGGTGAGGTCCATGGCATCCAGGCACAACATTGTGGTCCAGAAGACTGGGGGAGGACCCCCACCTACACCCCCCGACTACACCGACCGGGAGAAAAGGTACTGGCCATCCTGCACCCTGAGGGCCTCACTGGAGGAATGGACTCGGGTAAGTCATCTACAGTTACCCCATATCCACCACACCCTATATCCACCACACCTGTAATGCATGCACCACCCCACCCCTCCAACTACCACCAGGACCACTACCCCACCCAGGCCATAATCACCACATCCTGTCACCCTGCATGCCCACAAACCTACTAACAGGCCCACATCCCTCCCCCTGTGCACAGCCACCTACCCCTGCAAGGAATCACAATGACTCTGCACCACCCACAATGCACCTCCACATCACATGCAAAATGCAATGGCAACCCCACATAAGGTCCCTGCATGGCTCAACAGGAGAAGAAACCTCACAAAATCGTCCAAAACTATTCAAATTAGAATATGTAACATACATGTCCATTTTCCCCCACAGGCACCACCACCCATGCCACCCTGACGGAAAGGCCAAGGTGTGCCAGAGCCCCACATGGAGACAGAGGCCCCACTCAGGATACTGGAGAGGGAAGTGTAGACAGTGAGGATTACCCAGGCCCATCACACAGTCCTGGACTGCCACCCTCCAGCAGCCCCACCCAGGACACCACTGACACCCCTACCACCCAGCCACCAATATCAGCTCTGGCAAAACCACCCCACACTAGTGTATCCAGGCCACAGACTGGTGGTACACAAGTAAAGAGGCCAGAGTCTCCACCTACTAATAGGCAGGATGACGATGGCCCCAGTACAAGTGGTAATGCCAAACCTTTGCAGGGGACACCGGCACAGGGGGCTAGGCCCAGTGGGAGGGTACCAGTGGTCCAGGGGGGAGGCCAAAGGATGGATGCTGCAGCCCAGGAGGTGATCTCTGATGGCCTGGGAGCATACCACCATACACAAGAAAGGATGGGTCAGATCCTGGCCACCCTTAAACAGAGTCAAAGGTTGCAAATAGCCCAACACCAAGCGACCATGGAGCAGTGGAAACAACTCAAAGCCATAATGGCCACTATAGCAGGGGTGCTGCAGCACCACTACCCAACCCCCACAAACCTGGAAGCCCCTACCACTGCCCAGGACACAGACCTGTCGTCAACATCATCAGCAGCAACTGGACTGGTGGGATTGGCACAGGACACACAGGAAACCAGCACCCCTAACCGTGCAGCCCAGCACCAGACACTCAAACGGTCCCTCAGACCCAGATATGGCACTGGAACACCTGTCAAGACCAAGGCCACCACAAAGAAGTAGCTATGACAAGGATTGCCTCCCAAGTGTGCCACTGTGCCACCATCCTCACCCGCCAATTGCCACACAACAACTTGCAAGGGACAGATGGACCTATACCCACTGCCACCAATCGCCCAGCCCATGTACCTACAATGGACATCCACCATTGGCCCACTCGCTATCTCTGTACTGCACACCAATTCATTTGTGACACCAAATAAAACACATGTACACCAAATCGAATGTCCCCTGTCATATTGATGAATAAATTGGAAATGTGAATGCATTATCCTGTTATAACCTTAATCAAACCTTTATTGCAGGAATGGCACCCCACGCACAACATTGTGTGGAGTAAACTGAAATGTACACCATGTTTGTCTCAATGGCACATGCAACCTCAATGTTCAGGTAATATTGTCAATGACTAGAGACCCCACATCCCAATACTGAATAAGTCAGACAGATAATATGCATTGCAGACAATATCATCAGTGAACAGTACCTCATATTTACTGGAAGTAAAGTTGGATCAGCTGGTTCCTAGAGTGAACATCTTACCCCTCTTCATCCTCGCCATCACTCTCATCCCCTCTCAGATGATGAAGATCTGGATACATAGCATCCTCCTCCTCCAGTAGGGGGATAGCTTTCCTCACAGCCACGTTGTGCAGCATGCAGCAGGCCACCACTTTTCTACACACCTCAGGGACATAGCACAGGGAACCCCCAGAGAGATGGAGGCAACGGAATCTAGCCTTCAGGAGACCTATAGTGCGCTCTATCACCCTCCTTGTACATCCATGGGCCTCATTATAATTCCTCTCTGCATCTGTCCTAGGATTTCTCACTGGTGGCAGGAGCCAATGCATGTTGGGATAGCCAGAATAACCTGCAACCGTGGTTTAAACAGGACTGTAACAGACTGCCATTACTTGCAGACAGCCTGGCTGTCAGCTTTGTACAGAACCAGTGTCATACCCACTCACCTATGAGCCATCCTCTGTCCCCTTGTAGTTGATCCAGCATGTGTGGTACACTGCTGTTCCTCAGGACAAATGAATCATGGACTGATCCTGGAAACATGGCATTCACATGTGAAATGTACTGGTCTGCCGTACACACCAATTGAATGTTCATTGAGTGGAAGTTCTTCCTGTTTCTGTTCACCTGTTCATTTACTCTTGGGGGGATGAGAGCTATGTGGGTGCCATCTATTCACCAATCACATGGGGAATGTTAGCAAAGGAATACAAGTCAGGGAGATCAGCCGTTTGTGGAAACTTCAATTATGTCTGCAGGTGTAGTAGAAATGCATCCAGGAATTTGGACAGGATGAGGCTAAACATTGGCTGTGAGAACCCTGCACCCATGCCCACTGTTACCTGAAATGAGCCCGTGGCCAGAAAATGAAGTACCGAGATCACTTGCACTTCTGTAGGGATGGCATGTCGATTCCAATCAACTGGTTTCAGTACTCGATCCAGTAATGCACATAGCTCATGGATTGTAGCACGGGTGAGTCTGTAGTTGATAATGATGTGATGTTCCACCATGGTCTCCAAATCAATAAGAGGTCTGTGCACAGATGGGGCCCTCCCTCACCACATGGGCCTGTACCTAGAAGGAATGGAGAACACTTGTGAGGGACACACATACATATACACAACATGTTGTGTATCAATAACTGCTGTGCATTGTGTAGGTTACACACAAGTATTGTATGATGCACAACTGTAGGGACATGTATGAAGTGTTACGTCTGGACTGTTGTGGGCAGAAATGAGTCATGTGGGCATGCAACTAAGGGCTGTGTTCCATAGGGCCTGCATGGGGCCCATGACCAGGAAATATCTGCGTAGTACTAGCAAAATGGGAGCCCCCTGCCATCCAGACATGTAGCAGTGGAAGTGACCTCATTCTGCTGGCGGTTGTTGTGATGGCGTAAGGTGGTGTTCACCGCTGTCCACCCATCCATTGGTTAACATGGTTGTCAATAGGGAATCTGGTGCACACCACCGCGGAGCGTACGCCATATCGTCACCCCTGGTTCACTTGACTCCCGGATCCCATGCATGGAAGTACTCCACTGAGTGTGCTGCTGTGTCCTGACTCTGGTTACTCAAATAGCACAAGTCACAGGGGAAAGGGCCCCGGCCTTCACCACAGAGGAGCTGGAGAAGCTGGTGGACAGGGTCCTACCCCTGTATGCCAAGTTATATGGGCAACCAGAGGTGAAGGTGAGTAGGCGGTTGACGTGCATGGATGTGTGTAATGGTAGCGGATGCCTGTATGCATGTGTGGTCGGTATGTACCTGCACAGGCGTAGAATGTTTGGCAAGTACCGTGAGTGAGGTGGTTGGATGATGTTGTGAATTGTCCGTCCCATATGCGACGTATAGTCAGCGGTATCACATGGCCATTTTCTGAACTCTGTGTTTCTATTCTGTGTTTCCCCTACAGGTCAGCCCCCATCAGAAGAGGGCACTCTGGCAGGCCATCGTCAGGGAGGTGCGGACCCGGCGGAGCACCCACTGCAGGAAGCGGTGGGAGGACCTGCGGCGCAGGGCCAGGAAGACCTGCGATGCCCAGATAGGGAAGTCCTTCCAACGAGGAAGGGGTGCCCGTCGGGCCCTGACCCCCCTAATGCGCCGCATTCTGGCGGTGGCATATCCAGACTTAGATGGACGCAGCCACAAGGGGGTGAGTACCAACACCATGTCATGGCTCTTTGATGGATGTCTGAGGGTGCTATAGGATCTATGCTGTCTAGCACCAGGTACTCTGGCAGGTGTCTTACAGCAATCCGGCCCCATGGGCACTGAGATGAGATGGGGCAGGTCTGCAGTTCATCAGGTCCTTGTGTCATGTGGTAGATGAGGGGAGTGCTAGGGTTGTGGCCACTAGTCAGGGGCATAGGCATTACTATAGCTGTAGGTCCTGCATGCTTGTGTATACACTGGGTGGGAGTATGAGTGAACCAAATATGTACATCCATTCAGGTGTTAACATATTTCTCTCCTGTTTTGTCTCCCCACCCCTGTACTCTTGTGTTGTCTGTGTACATCGGCATCATCTGGCGAGGGAGCAGTGGCACCAGCGAGAGGGGATGCAGCGGCCCACAATTTCAAGGAGGCAGAGTCAACCAACGCCAAGGGGACCAGTGGGTTGGAGGGCGAGGGGAGTACCACGGGGAGGCTACTACCACTGGCAGTAGTCACTCTGATAACTCCTCCGATGGAAGCTCCTTGGTGGTGGCGGACCCTAGTGGGCCCACCCATTCTTTGACGTCTTCCGCCACCCCCCATACCATCACCGCCCTCCCAGTTGCTCCCCGCCTAGTTGCCTGTGCCCGCTCACCCAGAAGGGTGGGCGTCTCCTTTGCACCAGGCACCTCATCCCCTGCCCCAGTCAGCTCTGCTGCCCTCACGGAGGAGGCTATTGACCTCCTGAGGACCATCTCTGTAGAGCAGACAACCACTGTGAATGCCTTCCAGGGGCTAGCATCCCAGATGCAGCAGTGCAATGCATACCTGGAAGGCATTCACAGTGCCATGTCTGGCCTACAGAGATCTTTTCAGGCTCTGGCCTCCTCTTTGACGGCAGCCAGTGTCCATGGCCCTTCCTTCCCCCCTCCAACCACCTCTACCCCTTCCATAACCCTACTCCCTTCAACCATCCCAAACACACGTTCAGACAGCCATGCACACACCTCAACACACAAAAAATATACACAGAAACACAAGCACCACACTTCATACCACAGGCATACACACAGCCAACATACAAAGACACAGATGACAACATCCACTTCCCCTACTGTGTCCACCTCTCCCGCCTCCCTGTCTGTCACCTCTACATGCACACTCAGATGCACTGCACCCTCATGTACTGTTGCTGACCCCATTCTTGCAGTCACCACAACATCAGACATCCAGTCATGCACCCCAGACACCACACCTGCGCTCACCACAACGACATTCTCTGACACTTGCAGCACCCTCACCAGACTTGCAGACACCCAGACAACATCCATGTACACTGGCAGCCTGTCTTTTCCCACTGTGTCCACATCCCTCCTCCCAGAACACTTAAACATTCCCAGACACCCACCCAACACACATCCACCACACCTCAGCATACTGTACAGGCACCTGCATCCACGACCAGCACACCTACACCAGTTACAGGCACTCCCTCTACCTCCACTCCCACACCTTCCTCCAAATCCACCCCAACTGCCCCTAAAAAACTTTTCCTGTCCTGTGTTGACCTGTTCGAACCCACTGGCTCACCCCGTCTCATCCCTAAACGTGCCCACCTCCTTGCTCTGTCCACTCCTTGCTCGTCTAAGTCTGCCCCAGTCCGCCCTTCTCATTCCCGTGCCCCTTCCCTAGTGAGCAAGAAGCCCCGTGCTGGCCCTGGTCCATCTGCCACGCCCCGGTCCAAGCCTGCTCCCCCACCTTCCAAGGCTTAATCCAAACCCCCTCCACCTCCCAAACGTAAGCCGAAGCCCCCCTCCCAGATGTAAGTCCCCACTCCCCCACCCCCTGCCCCTGTTCCCTGAGGTGCCTGGCTGCCCCACTGATGTCCCTTTATGGTGGAGTACCATGTGCACATGTGGGAGTCAAGTTCGGGCCATTTGGGCCCTTCAGCCTTTTTATGTTGGACTGGCCAATGGCCTTATTTGGACATTTCATTTTCTAAGGTTATTACATTTTCTGTGCCCAGTGGTGCTGTTGGCACAATCTGGAGACGTGGTTCATCGTTTCACTGTGGGGGTGTGATGTGCACATGTGCGTACTTTGGGCAGGTTGTATTTGGCCTTGTGTCGGGTAAGTACCTCTTGTTTCGGTGTGTATGGCTTGTGATGGTGTGAGAGGTTGAAGATGCGTTGCAGGGTGGGTGGGGTGGGGTGGGTGTGTAACAGTGCCCTTTCTTCCCTTGTTTAGTAGGTTGCATTACTTACTGGCGGCGGTTAGGGTCGTGGAGGTATATGGCAAGGAGCAGGACTGGCCTGATTTCCAACTCTCTCTCCATGTCTGCTTCGGCGTGTTGTGTGTGCCTACGGTGAGTTTTTCCTTTTATATTGCTTGTTTCTGCCAGGCTTTGCGTGGTGGTGGTTCCCACCCCGGAACTGACAGCGGTCTTGTGCTTATTATTTGTTGGGCGGGTGGGGCCTTTCCGTCTGCCTGTGGGTGGCCTCTTCCGTCGATCTCGGCACTCCTCTGCTGGCGGTGAGTGGTTTTCAAGTTGGCTGTTTTTCATGTGCTTCCTTATTTAGCAGTCCAGACCGCCAGCCTGTTGGGGGTAGTTACCACCACCGCCGGCAATGCGGTCTTTCCCGCCATGTTCATAATGAGGGCCTAAGTCTGTCCTTATTTGACTGTATAGTGAGATGTATTTTGCACCTTACCTTGGGCCACATTGCCTCATGAAACTTGAGATTTAATACCTTCCCCAATCCACCTACCTGTGGATGTGTTATTGAGGTGTCTTGTTTGTGTGTAAGGTTTTTGGAGCATCCAGTGCCCACAAACCTGTCAAGCATGTCTGCAATTAATTTACCAGTCTTTGGCCCTTATTACAACACTGGCGGTCGGTGTTAAAGCGGTGGGAATACCGCCAACAGCCCGGTGGTAAAAAAAAATGGAATCACGACCACGGCGGAAACCGCCAACATAGACAGCCACTTTAACACTCCGATCGCCACGGCTGTAGAAACAAACATCGCAGCGGTAACTGCCAACAGACAGGCGGAAGACAAGGTTCCGCCCACTGTATTACAAGACGCCTATCCGCCACCTTTTCCGGGGTGGTACCAATGACATCAAAAGCACGGCGGAAACAGTGTTCTGAAGGGAAACGACTCACCTCTCGACACTAAAGGAAGAACCAGGATACTATGGAGCCCGAGTTACAGGTCCTGCCCATGTTGCTTTACCTCCTCTTGTATCAGGAGCAGCAAAGACGCCGGCGACGGCCACGGTGAGTACTGCACCTAGCACACAGGGCGGGGGGAGGGAAAAGAGAGTGACACCTTTTGGCTTGGAGGAGCCCTTGCTTGGTGGTTAGTGTGGCTTCTCCCTCCGGCATGTGGGCACCTTCTTCACCTTGGTAGGTGGCAGAATGGCCTGCTCCTTGGCCTCGCTAGGTGGCACACTGGCAGCCCTGATGGGTGCCACCCGCGGTGTGACCGGACTTGCTGAGACCACTGTGCTGGATGATTTGGTGGCTGAGGTGCTGGACTGGGACCTGGACATCCTGGCCCTAGGGGAAGGACGGAGGGAGGTGTATGGAAGGGGTCAATGGTAGCCAGGAAGAGTTTCTTAGACACACTGGGACGGGAAGATGGAGGGGGTTTGGGAGTGGAGGAAGAGGTAGTGGTTGTAGGAGGTGTACTTCTGCTGAATTTGGGTGAAGGTGCATGGGCCAGAGGCTGTTGTGAGGTGGATGGCTGTTGGGTGGGTGTGTGCCTGCGTTTGTGTACTTTGGGAGGAGGGCTCACAGACATACTGGGAGAGGACACAGGGGATGTGTGCATGGTAGTGGGGGTGGTGATTGCACGTGAGCGGTGTGTGGTGATGGGCGTGGTGGTGATGGAGGTAGTGGATGAAGATGTAGTGCATGCAGGTGTGAGTGGAGACGAGACAGGGAGGAAGGAGGAGGACGTGGAGGAGGGGGACACAGTGGAGGAAGTTGATGTTGGTGTGTCTGCATGGGGATGGTGCTTGTGTGAGTGCCTGTGGGATGTGTGGTGCTTATGTTTACCATGTCCATTCTTGTGTGTTGATGAGTGTGCATGCTGGTCTGATGGTGTGCTTGGGATAGGCTGAGGTACAGGGGATTGGGTCTGGGTAGAGGAAGTTGGAGGGGGGAGGCTGGACACAGCGACAGTGGCTGCCATCAGTGCTGAGGCCAGAGCCTGAAATGCTCTCTGTTGGGCGGCCATGCCAGAATGAATGGCCTCCACCTAGGCATTTGTGTGCTGCAAATGCCTCTCAACACCCTGGATGGCATTCAAAATGGTTGATTGCCCAACAGTGAGGGATCTCAGGAGGTCAATAGCCTCCTCATTGAGGGCAGCAGGGCTGACTGGGGCAGGGCCGGAGGTGCGTAGGGCGAAGGAGATGTCCACCATCCTGGGTGAGCGGGCACGGGAAACTCGATGAGGGGCTGCTGGGGGGGCGGTGCTGGTAGGGGGGGTGGCGGCTGTACCTGTTGATGCGGTGGGCACAGAGGTGCCTGCCACTGTAGGGGAGCTCCCATCAGAGGAGGAGTCGCCGTCGCTGGTGTCTCCTCCTGTCCCCGTCGTGGAGCTCCCCTCGCCCTCCGTCCCACTGGTGCCTTCGTACTCTGTTACTTCACCCTCCAGGGCCATGTGGGATGCAGCTCCCTCCTGCTCCGGTGCCACTTCTCCTCTGCCAGATGATGCTAATGCACACAAGGACAGGGTGACAAAACAAAAAGGGGGGAAAGACAGAGGAGACACATAGTCAATGCCTGCAACACCACTACCGTTGGCGGACACAACACACAGGGAGCAGCCCTATGCACTAAGCCATGCACTAACAGGGCAGGGGACAAACACATGCCCATGGGGGACTCTGTCTAGACCCATTTCATGCACAGCTGGAACCCATAGGAGCCTGACTAGGTGTAGAGGAAAAATACCACCTTTGGGGTTGGACTGGGAATGAGGCTGCAAATCAATGGATCTACCTTTGCCCGTCTGCCCTGGCCTAGGGGAACCCACAGCCCACCTTCCCCACCCAGACACCTCATCAAGCGCACAGAGTCAGCTGAATGAGAGTGTACTCACCCACTTGTGGCTGCTGTGATGCCCTCCAGCGCCCATCCAACCCAGGATATGCCACCGCCAGGATCAGGTACATCAGGGTGGTCATGGTGCGACGGGCACCCCTTCCACGTTGGGAGGCCATCCCCAGCTGGGCGTCCGCCGTCTTCTTGCTCCAGCGGCGCAGGTCCTCCCATCTTTTCCGGCAGTGGGTGCTCCATCTATGGTAGACCCCCAGGGCCCGCACTTTCTTGGCAATGGAACGCCAAATACTCTTCTTCTGGTGGGTGCTGATCTAGAGGAATAGTGAAGTAAAATGGATGTTACTCCCCCGTACATTTCTTCTCACACATTGGCCACAAACCTCCCACCCTGGCCCAGAAAAACATACACACACCATCCTCACATGCTGGCCTGTCCCCCGCCCCCTGTCTCTTCCATCCACGACACTCCATACAATCATGTGCCATGCACACAGTTTACTCACCTGTTTGTCTGGAGGACCGTAGAGCTACGTGTACTGGGGGAGGACCCCATCCACCAGTTTCTCCAACTCCTCCGCAGTGAAGGCAGGGGCCTATTCCCCAGACACTGTAGCCATTGTCGCTTCGAGACGCAGGTCACAGCAGCACTTGCAGTGTAGGTCCTCTCCTGTTGAAGGTCAGGTATCAAGTGAGGGAACAGATAGAAAATGGTAGTCACATCCGCGGCGGTGCGTACCTCCTCATTGGCTCCTGGAACCCATAAGGCCCAATGATAACCAATGCTGAATTGCGCAGGGGTCTTCGACCGCCTACCGCGATGCTGCACAACGCCAGCGCAATTACCTCATTTCCACTTGTCCCACCTTACAGGTCAGGCAGCCGTCATTTCAGGGGGCCACATGGCAGGCCAAATAACTGCGTCACACCTATTTAGGCCAGGAATACGGACAGACAATGGCACCCAGAGAAAATTTCACGATTGTTCTAAACAGCCTTGTGAAACCTATGTGGTGTGACCCTCTGCTCACCCTTCTCCTCCATGCGGCACGTCCGCTGGGGCAGGTGATGAGATGGCGGCATCCTCCGGTGTACAGACCCCTGGTGGACCTGTCAACAATGGAAGACAGACACATCATTATCACTTACAGACTTGATCGTGCAACAATCCAGGAACTGTCTGCCCAGTTGGAGCCAGACCTGATGTCAGCTATCCGCCATCCCACAGGAATCCCCCCTCTAGTGCAGGTCCTGTCAGTGCTCCATTTCCTGGCAAGTGGGTCTTTTCAAACAACAGTAGCCATGGCATCAGGGATGTCACAGCAAATGTTCCCTAACGTGTTGTCCAGAGTTTTATCTGCCCTGCTGAAACACATGCACAGCTACATCGTTTTCCCTTAGGTGGAGGATCTGCCCACAGTGAAAGGTGACTTTTATGCCCTGGGACATATCCCCAACATAATTGGTGCCATTGATGGTACACATGTGGCATTTGTTCCCCCCACCCCCGCAGGAATGAACAGGTGTACAGAAACCAGAAAAGCTACCATTCAATGAATGTGCAGATGGTGTGTTTGGCAGACCAGTACATCTCTCATGTGAATGCCAAGTATCCAGGCTCTGTGCATGACGCTTACATTTTGAGGAATAGCAGCATCCCTTATGTGATGGGCCAACTCCAGAGGCACCGTGTGTGGCTACTAGGTGAGACCAAGGTCCCCACACAGTTTCATTTGCTGTCTGGGTATGGGAGATTCCCTAATGTTTGGAGGATGTCTAACAGTTGTCCCTCGATGTTTGCAGGTGACTCTGGTTACCCCAACCTGTCATGGCTACTGACCCCAGTGAGGAATCCCAGGACAAGGGCAGAGAAACGCTACATTGAGGCACCTGGGCGAACTAGGAGGATAATAGAGCGCACCGTCGGCCTCCTGAAGGCCAGATTCCGGTGCCTCCATCTGACAGGTGGATCCCTATACTACTCATCGAAGAAGGTATGCCAGATCATTGTAGCCTGCTGTATGTTGCACAACCTGGCTTTGCGACGCCAGGTGCCTTTTCTGCAGGAGGATGGGCCTGATGGTGGTCTTGTGGCAGCTGTGGAGCCTGTGGACAGTGAAGAAGAGGAGGCAGAAGAAGAAGATGTAGACAACCGTAACAACATCATCATGCAATACTTCCAGTGAGACACAGGTAAGAGGATGGCACTGCTTCACACATCTCATACTATTGTAGGACCTAGCATAAATCTGCCTTTTTACCTCTGTGTATGGACCCTGACTTGTCAGTTTGGCTTTCCATTTCACAGATCTGGGTCCCACTTTGTGCCCTCTGCTATGTTTACTGCTGGCCAACAACTGTGTAACATTGGTATGTGAACAAGTACATTGACATTGCTATATTCAGGGAGGTTGCAATTACACATTTGTGAAAGCACAGACTGACTCCAGGTTGATTTGTGATTCAAGGGTATTTATTTCTGTGCTAATAAGTGGAGGGGGGTGTGCAATGGACTGGGGTGATGGTGGAGGAATGCCCATCGTAGGGTCCAGTCTCTTGGTCTCACAGATGCATTGTCCAATGGGGCATAGGAAGGGGAGCAATGGCAGTTTAAGGTGGACAGGGTGACAAAGTGGGACAGAAGGGTGACATTGAGAAGGGTCTTATTTCCTGGCGGGGGTCTTGGCAATGTTGTCTGTCTTGTTCCTGGATCTCAGGGACCGTTTGCGGGGTGGTTCTCCTTCTGCAGGGGGTGGGGTGCTGGTGGCCTGTTGTTCCTCTGGCGGTGCCTCCTGTCCACTAGCGCCAGCGGAGGTGGAGGGCTGTTCATCGTCCAGGCTAGTGTCAGGGGCCCGTTTGTGTGCCTTTGTGTCCCTCATGGTGTTGTCAAGGTCTGCCTGCACCCCTGCAATGGTGACCAGGGTGGTGTTAATAGACTTCAAGTCCTCCGTGATCCCAATGTAGTGTTCCTCCTGCAGCCGCTGAGTCACTTGAAACTTGGCCAGTACCGTGCCTATGGTCTCCTGGGAATGGTGGTATGCTCCCATGATGTTGGAGAGTGCCTCGTGGAGAGTCGGTTCCCTGGGCCTGTCCTCCCCCTGTCCCACAGCAGTCCTCCCAGCTTCCCTGGTATCCTGTGCCTCTGTCCCCTGAACCGTGGGCCCACTACCACTGACCCCAGGTCCCTGATTGTCTTGGGTTGGTGGGTTTGCCTGGCTTCCCTGTAGTGGTGGACACACTGCTGATTGACGGGTCCTGGGGACAGTGGCATGGGCCCACTGGGTGGGTGCTGTGGTGGTGTTTCCTGAGGGGGGAGGGTCTGTGGTGGCTTGTGACAGTGGCTGGGGAACCGACTGTCCAGAGGTCCCTGATGGGCCGGGCTGGTCATCTTGATCCAGGCGTGCAGAACTGCTGTCATCACTGTGGGCCTCTTCTGTGGGGGGACTGGATATGTCTGGCACCTCCTGTCCGGTGACGTTGGGTATGGGTCCTGTTGGGGTGTAAATGCATAGTTTTAGTATCTGTGTGTGCCATCTTGTGCATTGGATGAGGTACCCTCTACTCCTGTGCTTGCATGATTGTGTTTGCCCTGTTGTGATAGCTGGTTTGGGGTCTGTGTGGGTATCTGTACTGGACATGCTTTGGTGATGGGGGTCCATGCATAGGTGTTGCATGCAGGGCCTTGGTATTGGGATGTGTGGGTTGTGATAGTGGGGCATATGTGAGGTGTTGGAGTGATGGGGTGAGGGTGAGGGTGGGGGTATGTGATGGCATGCAGGTGTGGTGGGGGATTTGGTAAATAAGATATGACTTACCAGAGTCCAGTCCTACTGCTACTCCTGCGAGGCCCTCAGGATGCAGTATTGCCAAGACTTGCTCCTCCCATGTTGTTAATTGTGGGGGAGGAGGTGGGGGTCCACCGCCAGTCCTCTGTACAGCAATGTGGTGTCTGGATACCACTGAACGCACCTTCCCCCGTAGGTCATTCCACCTCTTCCTGATGTCATCCCGTGTTCTTGGAAGCTGTCCCACTGCGTTGACCCTGTCGACGATTCTCCGCCATAGCTCCATCTTCCTAGCAATGAAGGTGTGCTGCACCTGTGATCCGAAAAGCTGTGGCTCTACCCGGATGATTTCCTCCACCATGACCCTGAGCTCCTCCTCTGAAAACCTGGGGTGTCTTTGAGGTGCCATGATGTTGTGTGGGTCATGTGTGAGGTGCTGTTTATTGTGCTGTGTGATGTGTTGTGTTGGTGTGTGTTGTTTGAGGTGTGTGGAAGTTGTATGGGTGATGGGGTTGTCGGCCTGTGGATGCTGGTGTTGTGTTTGCTATTCTCTCTCTCTCTCAGCTTTTTCAGAACAAATGTCGTTGTAAGGGTTTGTGGGTAATGTGGGTATGTGTTTTATAGTGGTGTGAGTGTGTGGGTGTGGTGGTAGGCTCCCATGATGTTGGAGAGGGCCTCGTGGAGACTGGGTTCCCTGGGCCTGTCCTCCCCCTGTCGCACAGCAGCCCTCCCAGTTCCCCTGTGTTCCTGGGCCTCTGTCCCCTGAACCGTGTGCCCACTGCCCCCAGGTCCCTGGTGTTGTTGGGGTGGTGGGTTTGCCTGGCTTCCCTGTAGTGGTGGACACACTGCTGATTGACGGGTCCTGGGGACAGTGGCATGGGCCCACTGGGTGGGTGCTATGGTGGTGTTTCCTGAGGGGGGAGGGTCTGTGGTGGCTTGTGACAGTGGCTGGGGAACCGACTGTCCAGAGGTCCCTGATGGGCCGGGCTGGTCATCTTGATCCAGGTGTGCAGAACTGCTGTCATCACTGTGGGCCTCTTCTGTGGGGGGACTGGATATGTCTGGCACCTCCTGTCCGGTGACGTTGGGTATGGGTCCTGTTGGGGTGTAAATGCATAGTTTTAGTATCTGTGTGTGCCATCCTGTGCATTGGATGAGGTACCCTCTACTCCTGTGCTTGCATGATTGTGTTTGCCCTTTTGTGATAGCTGGTTTGGGGTCTGTGTGGGTATCTGTACTGGACATGCTTTGGTGATGGGGGTCCATGCATAGGTGTTGCATGCAGGGCCTTGGTATTGGGATGTGTGGGTTGTGATAGTGGGGCATATGTGAGGTGTTGGAGTGATGGGGGTGAGGGTGGGGGTATGTGATGGCATGCAGGTGTGGTGGGGGATTTGGTAAATAAGATATGACTTACCAGAGTCCAGTCCTCCTGCTACTCCTGCGAGGCCCTCAGGATGCAGTATTGCCAAGACTTGCTCCTCCTATGTTGTTAATTGTGGGGGAGGAGGTGGGGGTCCACCGCCAGTCCTCTGTACAGCAATGTGGTGTCTGGATACCACTGAACGCACCTTCCCCCGTAGGTCGTTCCACCTCTTCCTGATGTCATCCCGTGTTCTTGGAAGCTGTCCTACTGCGTTGACCCTGTCGACGATTCTCCGCCATAGCTCCATCTTCCTAGCAATGGAGGTGTGCTGCACCTGTGATCTGAAAAGCTGTGGCTCTACCCGGATGATTTCCTCCACCATGACCCTGAGATCCTCCTCTGAAAACCTGGGGTGTCTTTGAGGTGGCATGATGTTGTGTGGGTGATGTGTGAGGTGCTGTTTATTGTGCTGTGTGATGTGTTGTGTTGGTGTGTGTTGTTTGAGGTGCGTGGAAGTTGTATGGGTGATGGTGTTGTCAGCCTGTGGATGCTGGTGTTGTGTTTGCTATTCTCTCTCTCTCAGCTTTTTCAGAAAAAATGTCGTTGTAAGGGTTTGTGGGTAATGTGGGTATGTGTTTTATAGTGGTGTGAGTGTGTGGTGTGTGTATGTGTATCAGGTGTGTGTATTTGGAATTGTCCAATGTGGTTGTGTTTTGTCAATGTGTGTGTATTTTGAGCACAGCGATGTGTACCGCCAATGGATTACCATTACCAGACCGCCGTGTTGATTCGTGGGTCGTGATAGTGTGGGCGTATTCTTGTTGGCGTGACAGTGTAGGTTTTGGTATTGCCAGTTTATCACTGACCTTTGGTGTGGCGGACTTGTGTGGGTGTCTGTATTGTGGCGGATTCTGAGATGTGGGTCGTAATACCTGTAGCGGAATTCCGCTGCCGCAGCGGTATGTTGGTGGTCTTCAGCAAGGCGGAAAGCGGGATTTACCGCCAGGGTTGTAATGAGGGCCTTTGTGTCTTAGCTTCTCCCAGGGGATCACTTGCCAGATATTTGCTTCATTTATCTTCAAAACACACATGCATACACACACACACATACATACGTAAGTAAAGTAAAACGTTTGATTGAATACTAATGCTTCACAAAAGAACATTATTGAAAAGCAAGCCAGAATAAAATTTCACAGCCATTGAATCACTTATTATTCACAATCTATTCGTAAAGCCAACAGAATTCGACCAGTTTAGTTCAAAAGTAGAATTAGCAGTGGTTTCAGGAATTAATGTAGATTGTCAATGTGCTTAAGCCATCCGTGCTAGCTGGGCATTATTAACCACACCACACATTGTTAAGCAAATTATCTCTTAAAATAATACCGGAGCACATATACTTCGGAAATGGTATTAAACTGCATTTAAGTTCGGCTATTTCAAAATTCAACTGAAAAAAAGAAATATGGACACCTTAATCAGCAGTGTCAGGAGGACCGGCAGTAAAACCGATTAACATGAAAATGCCTAAGCCACTGATACAGTCTGGCCACTATTGGGTGAAATAGTCTATGAAAACATAATAGTCCTAATGCAAACAATGTAAATTAATATTAAAGTGAGTAGGAATGGGCTACTACTTTTAACATTTGACTTCACTTGTTATGGGATTGGCTAAAATAGAAATCTTTTATAAAACCAGATGGCTGTTTTTAATAATAATAATAACCACATGAACGTGTATCAGTGGTGACATTAAAATATAATAGCTCTGGTGTAAGCAGGGTGCATTAGTATAAAGGAACAGAGGGTTGAATTAGCCAACTCCAGCATTACAGCTATTTCTCTTATGGCATTGACCAATCAAAAAACCCTTCATGCAGCAAGACGGTTGCTACTGAATAATAATAATAAAAACCAAATTACAGTTACATTAATGATTGAAGCCATTCTACCAGCGTCCCCATCATTAAGTGGACCCATCAAAGTTTGAGTGGAAGTTTGGGCCTAGGTCAACATATTCTCAGAATTGAGCTGCCTGATAAAATCTGCCAGCTTCACGACAAGTCTCATTTCTGCAACTAAAAACAATGGTTTCAGCAGGATTCTTCATGCCTGTGTTAAATGTGGACATATACAGATTATGAGCAATAAAGATTCAGTATCATAACCACAACCTGCAAAACGGTGTTGTTCATTGCCGGATCCATCCTGGTGTGCCGTCCTTAGTAAAATACCTGCCAAATCTGTACCCTAAAAACTTGGCCTTCATATAAGCTGAAAAGTGAGACCTCGAATAGGGCTGAACCTCAAGTTTTTCATAGGAATTAGTAACAGTCCAGACGTGCTTCTTCTTTGTTAAGACTGCTTTATCGGCTACAAAGGATAGTTGTTTACTGTTCGGTTTAAAGATTCTTAAACTGGATATATTATTTGATTGAAATCCTCATAATTGGTAGTCAAAGGTATGAAGGCACTCAGTAAAGTGAGATCTTAAAGCTTTAGTGAATTGACAGGTACTCAAGTTCCTGCCAACACAGATTCACCAGAGTGCCCAGTTCAGATAACAGCCATGCATGGAGACATTTAAAAAAAATGGCTTATCTTTCTAAAGTTTGACTCTTTAGTCCAAATTCAAGATGAATTGCAGCATGGTCTATGTTCTTTGGAATCCTAAAGATGGATTTGAAAGCATTTATTTGTAACTTATTTAATAGTGGGTCTTCCTGACTGCAAAAGATGACTGATCCATAAGCCAATGCAGGAACCACTTTCTCCTCCATGATTTTATTCAGATGCTTATAGTTCAGATACATTAGCTCATCCTGCAAAGTCCTGAAAGCGAGCCTCTTAAATTAATAAAATGCTCTTTAAATGAGACTCTATCGTCAAAGATGATACCAAGATATTTATAGGACCTAACTGACTCAATAGGAATGCCCCTGACATGCAGACCCATGTTTTGGTATATAGAAGGATTATTAAATTCAGGAGTTGCACAGCACTCCCCAGGCTGCACGCTTTGCCCATAGCCGATCTTGTGGAAGAGAGTGGAAGGCAGCCTTCAGATCAGCAAAACAGATATATAAGTAATGTCCTTTATGAATTGCTCTTTCAGCCATTAGAGTAAGAGACAGTAAATTGGTCATTGTCGACTGGCCTTTCCTACAAATAGTTTGGTAAATTTGGGTTATGGATCGCGATGCAACGTATGCTTCGAGCTCTTCAAGTAAGCGTGATGCAAATACCTTTGCCTCTACATCGGTTAAGGCTATGAGCCTGTAATTCATTGGATTGTCTGCAGGACCGCTCTTGCAAATTAGCTGCAATATGCTCCCTTGCCATGATTCAAGTATAGACCCTGTTCATAAGATTTCATTGTAAGGTGGGGAGGGAGGGGGAGGTCAGAATCTCAGACCACAAATCAGGATTAGCTTTAATAATTGCATTTGGGAGGCCATTTGGACTAGGAACCCTATTAGATCGGATTCCCCTACACAGAGAAATTACCTGTTCCTTATTTATTGGCACCAGTGATTGTGGTAATCCAGAAGGGGAGCTAGAAACCTGCAAACTTGATTGATCCTTTATCATGGCTTCCACACACACACACAGACACAAACACACAGATGCTCATCGATAAGTGACAAATACATTTAAAACTAAAAGGACTTAATGTGCAACAAATTCAGCATCTTCACCAGACTGAGACATTAAGCACGTATTCTAGAACCGTGCCTCCACGATTCAGAAATAGGAATTATGCCTGGATGGAATTTTTCATTGATGCAAATGATGCATTTAATTGAAACATTTATAATGATTAAAATAAGTTAACAATTAGATGTGGAAAACAATCAGGAAAGTCTGGCAGCAGCAGATGTCAGAATGAATACAAGTCTGAAATGTACAATAAGCATTGATCATTTTTGCTCCTTGCAGACCAGGCGCTTATACCCGAAGAGATTTGTCTCAGTGCACTGAATGCTCACACCACCTATGAAACAATGCAAACACACGACTCACAGCCTAATGTCTCCTCAGAAACCAAGACATCTTAATTAGCATTAGCAAAAGAGCTCCATTCCTGTCCTAGTTTTTTATGTAAAGCTGATCTGCATAGGCATATCTTAAAAATCAGAACCACTCTTGCAAAATTGTATTTATTATATTAATTTTTAGGTCTGGCTGAACAGCACAGCTGCTGTGTACCTATTGTTACCAAATCTTTGAAATATACATTCATATAAACAGTGAGCTTTGTCACCGCACAGAGAACAAAGGGCCAGATGTATCAAAAAACGAAATTGCATTTCTTAAATAGCGAATTTTAAGAAATCGCTATTTAAGAAATGCAAAATGGTATGTATAATTTTGCGATTCGGTAATAGCGATTTCTTAAAATTCGCAAATGCTATTACCGAATCGCAAATAGAGAATCCGACCCCATTTGCACCTATGGGCCTGTTGCGAATGTTTTTGCATTTCCTAAATTGCGAATTCCAGTTGGGAATTCGCAATTTAGGAAATGCAAATCCCATGGTGCTGGGGGCTTAAGGCCCCCTCTGCTGCACCCCAAAAATATTTTTACGGACATGTGAAGCACACACATGCCATAGGGGCATGTGTGCACTACATGTCAATTTTAAAAATGCATTTAAAATGCATTTTTAAAATTTGCACATGGTTACCACCAAACTTTTGTTGGTGGTAATTGCATTTCCTAAATGCCCAATTCGCATTTAGGAAATGCTTGATACATGTGCTTCCTTAAAATTGCACTGCGAATACCTTTCATACATTCTGAAAGGCATTTTTGCATTCGCAAATGGCCAAATTTTGCAATTCGCACCGTTTGCGAATGCAAAATCGCTTGATACATCTGGCCCTAAATCCCTGCCACTTCATGGTATTGGTTGTTTGATGTATCATTCACCTCCTCTGACGTGCTCACATTAGATTGTAAGAGAGACGTTTCACAAGTGCACCGAATCGTAGCACATTAAGGTGGTCATTATGACATTGGCGGTGACAGTTAAAGTGGCTGTAATACCGCCAACAGGCTGGCCGTAATTACCACTAAATTATGACCATGGCGGTGATAACTCCCATAGACAGCCAAAGTACCACACCAACCGTCAGGGTGTTAACACCACTGACCACGGCGGCAGCCATCAAAAGCCTGACGGAAACAGAACACAGAAAATGAAAGATTCACCAACAAGTACACAGAGGAGACCACCGCTGCCATGGAAATGGAACTACAAGTCTTCCTGATGCTCTTCTACACATGCTCCACCTGGAACACCAATGCCGACGAAGATGAGGACGGTGAATACAGCGGCCTAGCACACAAAGGAGAGAGTGAGGAAAAGGAGAGTGACACACACACACACACACACGCACAACATACACCATTCACACACACACCATACACACAACCAGCTGCAGAGGAAAACCACTGTCACAGGACCCACGTCATAATAATGCAAGGACTACATTTAGGTATAACAGATATTCTATTTTGATGCCAACAGCCACCATATTGTCTATGTGAAAAAATTGGAGTAAATGTTCAGTAAGGGCCAATGGCCAGTCCAAAGTACAAAAGGCCCACATGGCCACAGGGCACAGTCCAAGCCCTAACTTGTTTCCTGACAGTAACTGCACTACACTGTGCGGGGGCATCATGTTGGAAAAGGGCAGGCACCTCAGTGGGAAGAAGGGGGGCACTACAGCTGAAATGGGGAACTTGCCCACTGGTTCTGGAGGGGGCTCCGTGTCCATATCTCCTTGCTGGGGAGTGCAAAGTCACAGTCTCTGAGATGGGGAACTTGCCCACTGGTTCTGGAGGGGGCTCCATGCCCATTTCTCTTTGCTGGGGAGTGCAAGTTCACAGTCTCTGAGGTGGGGAATGTGCCCACTGGTTCTGGAGGGGGCTCCATGGCCATTTCTCTTTGCTGGGAGTTCAAGTTCACAGTCTCTGAGGTGGGGAATGTGCCCACTGGTTCTGAAGGGGGCTCCTTGTACAACAGTCTCTGGAGGGTGGCCTACATGCCCTCTGCTGGAGGTGAGGGCTCCTTGCCTACTGCTGGTGGAGGTGTTACCCTGCCTGCCTCTGCTGGAGGTGAGGGCTCCTTGCCCACTGCTGGTGGAGGTGTTACCCTGCCTGCCTCTGCTGGAGGTGAGGGCTCCTTGCCCAATGCTTTTGACTCTCTTTGTTGGTGGATTGGGAACCTTCCTTTTTTGGGTGGTGGAGTGGGATCCTTCCCTTTTGTGGGTGGTGGAGTGGAATCCTTCCCTTTTTTGGGTGGTGGAGTGGGAACCTTTCCTTTCTTTCCTCCACAACTAGGAGGTGCCCCTACTGTCGCCGTCTCATGTCCCTTGGGTTTCACCACCCTAGTCCTCCCTTTCTGAGGCAGAGGTTTGCTCACAGTAGGAGTGGCAGCTGTCACACTCTGGGGCCCCTTTGTGCCAGCAGCTGTTGACTTCATGGGAGCAGTGGCAGACTGTTTGGCTGAGGTACTGGGCTGGGTTGTTGGGACCCTGCTCTTACGGGCAGGACGGGGGCAGGGGGAGGGAAGAGGTCAAGTTGGTCAAGGAAAAGCTTCTTAGAGACTGTGGGGCGGGATGAGGGAGGAGGGATGGGAGTGGAGTTGAGGGAGTGGTTGTTGGAGGCGTACGTCTGCCGGACTTGGGTGCAGGTGCATGGGCAGTGTGCTGATGTGAGGTGGATGGCTGTTGGGAGACTGAGTGCGTGCGTTTGTGTCTCTTAGGAGGGGGGCAGACAGGGTGGGAGAGGACTCAGGGGCCGCGTGGATGGATGTTGTAGAGGTGTCTGCAAGTGAGGTGTGTGTGTGCTGCTTGGTGTGGTGATAGTGGTGGTGGCTGTTGATGCAGTGCATACAGGTGTGAGTGCGGATGTGACTGTGAGGGAGGAGGAGGAGCATGAGGGGGAGACAGTGGAGGCAGTGAATGTGGTTGTGTGTGCAACTGTCTGTTGCTTGTGTGAGTGCTTGTGGCCTGAAGTGTGCTGCCTGTGTTTGTCTGTGCCACTCTTGTGTGATGTTTTGTGTGCATGCTTGTCTGTATGTGTGCATGGGATGGGTTGGGGTTGAGGTGACTGGGACTGGGAAGTGGTAGTTGGAGTGGGGACGGTAGGAACAGGGACACTGGTTGCCATTAGAGAGGAGGCCAGAGCCTGAAACGATCTCTGTAGGGCCGCCCACCCACCGTGGATGCCCTCCAGGTATGCATTGCATTGCTGCATATGGGATGCCAGCCCCTGGATGGCATTCACAATGGTTGACTATCCTACAGAGATGGATCTCAGGAGGTAAATAGCCTCCTCACTGAGGGCAGCAGGGCTGACTGGGGCAGGTCCTGAGGTGCCTGGGGCAAAGGAGATGCCTGGGTGAGCGGGCACGGGTAACTTGGTGGGGGGCTACTGGGAGGGTGGTGCTGGTAGGGGGGGGTGGCTGTACCTGTGGTTGGGGTGGTCCCAGAGGTATCCACCACCACCAGGGAACTTCCATCGGAGGAGGAATCAGTGTTGTCACCTCCTGTCTCTGCCATAGTGTTCCCCTCGCCCTCCGTCCCACTGGTTCCCTCAGCGTCAGTGGACTCTGCCTCCTGGGTCCTGTGGGATGCAGCTCCCTCCTTCGCCAGGGCCCCTGCTCCTCTGCCAGATGATGCTAATGCACACATGGACAGGATGATACAAGAAAATAGGGGGGAGAGAGAAAGGGAGCACTGTGTCAATTACAGCACCAACACCACAGTTGGCATACACATTACCATCACACACAGGATTGCGCACTATGCACTGCACTGGCATTCAATTGGCTAGGTGCTACAGAAAGATGAGAGCCAACCACTGCCAACTGCAACCCTCCTGGGACCCACTAAGCCCTGTCTGACATGGAATGCAACCTAGCTAGGTTACCAGATTTTGCAATACACCCATTTCCCTTGAGCTGGATCTCGCTGCAATGTCTGACCTGGCATTAAGGGGCACCCACTATCTGAAACCCGCCACCAAGATCCCATGGCACCTACCAATAATTGTTGTTACGCTCACTGTACTCACCCCCTTGTGGCTGCTGTGATGCCCTCAAGTGCCCATCCTGCTCTGGGTAGGCCACCACCTGTATGCAGGCCATTAGGGGGGTCAGGTTCCGACGGGCACCCCACCCTTGTTGGGAGGCCATCCCCAGCTGGGCCTCCGCAGTCTTCCAGGCCCAGCGTCTCGGGTCCTCCCACCTTTTCCTGCAGTGGGTGCTCCGCCTGCTATAGACCCCCAGGATCCACACGTCCTTGGCGATGGCACGCCAAAATCCCTACTTCTGATGGGCGCTGACCTGCAGAAGTAATACAGATCGGAGGACACCATTACACGTACAATCCAGCTTGTCACACATATGGCCCACAAATCCCATTATCATCTCCATTGGCACACACATCACCCGGCACACACCATGTACACTAACACCAGACATACCCTCCCAATTGACACGATACTTGCACACACATCTCCATGCAGCCTTGTCACATGCATCATGCCCAAGGTGTATTTACCTGTTGGTCTGGAGGCACATGCAGCTGTCCATACTGGGGTAGGACACCAAGCACCAAGCGCTCCAACTCCTCCAAAGTGAAGGCAGGGGCCCTTTCCTTGGTCACACGGGCAATGGCAGGATCCAGACACAGGTCACAGCAGCCTATGCAGTGTAGGTGTTGTCCTGTGGAAAGTCAGGAATCAAGTGAGGTTATGGACAGAAAATGGCGGTCACGTCCGGCGGTGTACACCATCACCGCCGCTGGCGATCCCCGTTGGCCACTGTACTCCATAGAACCCCATATTAGCCAATGAGGAATAGCACGGCGGTGCAAGACAGCCTTCTGCCATGACGTCCAAAGCCGGCGGAGTTACCTCACTTCCACCTGTCCCTACCTACAGGACAGCCAGTCGCCATTTTATGGTGGTGGACAACATTCAGATAATCGTGAACTTCGTCATTGCTATAATTTGCACATACATTGCCATTCCCATTGTCCCATCACATTAATGTTCTATGTAGACTGAGGTGGTGGTTCCATTGTTCAAATTGTGACATCCTACTCACTCTTGTGTCCCTTAGATACCTACCACTGCAGGTGAATTGGAGGAGGAGACAAGACCTCTTGTACAGACCCCTTGTGGACGTGGCTACACTGGCAACTGGTTCTTTCCAAGTGACAGTGGGCTTGGCAGCAGGAATGTCACCGCCAATGTTCTCAATAGTGCTGGCTAGGGTTTTGTCAGCTTTGGTCAAACACATGTGCAGCTACATTGCTTTCCCCCAAGTGGAAGATTTGGCCGTTATTGGGGCGATTGACGGAACACAGAATTGCATTTGTCCCCATCCCCCCGCCACAATGAACAGGTGTTCAGGAATCAGAAGAGTTTCCACTCACTCAATGTCCAAATGGTGTGCCTGGCAGACCAGTAAATCTCCCACGTCACTGCCAAATATCTTGGGGCAGTGCATGGTGCCTTCATCCCAAGGAATAGCAGCATCCCAAATGTGATGGCATAACTACAGAGGCACAGGGTATGGCTAAAAGGTGAGCCTGAGTCCCCACGCAATGTATGTCAGTGTATGCCTTCAGGAGTTATCCCCATACCATTGTGTCAGGCTAATATTTGTCCCTCAATACTTGCAGGTGACTCTGGCTACCCAAACCTATTGTGGCTCCTGACGCCTGTGAGGAATGCCATTACAGGGACTGAGAATCTGTATCATGATGCACATGGGCGAACCAGGCATATCATCGAACAAACCTTTGGCCTCCTGAAGGCCAGGTTCAGATGCCTTCATCTGACAGGTGGATCCCTGTGCTACTCACCCGAGAAGGTCTACCAGATAGTAGTAGCATGCTGCATGTTGCACAACCTGGCCCTCAGACGACATGTGCCTTATCTGCAAGAGGAGACGATTGGAAATGCCCCTGTGGACACCGAGGACAGGGAGGGTGAGGAGGCAGAGGATGAGGATGTGGACAACAGAACATCAGTTATACGTCAATACTTCCAATGACACACAGGTGAGACACTGTAACTGACCATTCCTCTGACTAATGGTGTTTTCAGTGTGGCTGTAGCAGGATGGCATTCACTTCCTCTGCATCTCAACTTACTATCACCTATGCCTTCTCATTTTGCAGATGTTGGTGTTATAACAACTGTGTACTGATGTGATGACTACAGACACTGCAGGTCATTATTTGTATGATATCACAGTGTTCAGATCATTTGCACTAGATGTGACTGTTTCCATTATTGCACATTTTCATCACATAAAACACTATCACTCAAGTTGTGTTCAAGGGTGTTTATTTTAGTGCAAATTAGAGACGGAATAGTGCAATGGAATGGGGTGTTGGTAGAGGTAAGTTCAGGGTATTGGTCCGTCTGTTTGTAGCACAGGTCCGGTGTTCAAGGGGCCATAGGAAGGGGAGTAAAGGCAGTTCAGAGTGGACTAGGTGACAGTATGGGACACAAGGGGGACATTCAGTAGGGTCTCTATTCCTGGCGGTGGTCTTGGTCTTGGCAAGTGTCTCTGGCTTCTGTCTGGGTCACAGGGAACGCTTGCGGGGTGGTTCACCTACTGCAGGGGGAGGGGTGCTGGTGGCCTGTGGGTCCTGTGGCAGGGCCTCCTGTCCATTAGCTGGAGGAGATGTGGACGGCTGGTCAGTAGACTGGCTAGTGGTAGGGGCCCGCTGGTGTGCTGTCCATTCCCTCATGATGTTGGCCATATCAGCCAGCATCGCTGCTATGGAGACCATGGTGGTGTTGAGGACCTGCAAATCTTCCCTGATCTCCTGATGGTGTACCTCCTGCAGCCACTTGTTCTCCTGCATGTTGATAAGGATCTTCCCCTTCTTGTCCTGGGATTGTTGGTAGGCACCCAGGAAATTGGTGAGTGCCTCCTGGAGAGTCAGTTCCCTGGGCCTGTCCTCCCCCTGGTGCACAGCTGACCTCCGAGTGTCCCTGTCCCCCTGTGCCTGTGTCCCCTGAACGGTGTGTCCACTGCCACTGATCCCAGGACTCTGATTGTCTTGTGTGTAAGGTGTGGACTGGGGTCCCGGTACTGGTGGGCACACTGCTGATTGACATGTTTTGGGGACAGAGGTGTGGGGCCGTTCAGTGGATGCTGTGGTGTTGGATACTGAGGGGGGAGGCTCTGTGGTGGACTGTGAGTGGGCTGGGTTGCCGACTGACCAGTCGTCCCTGATGGGGCAGGTAGTTCATCCAGATCCAGAAGTCCAGAGTTACTGTCATCACTGGGGACATCTTCTGTTGGGGGACTGGATAGTCGTGGCACCTCCTCGCCGCTGGTATTGGCTGGGGTACTTGTGGGGATGTAAGTGATGTATTATGCTTCCCCTCTATTGTTGCTGTTGCCTTGCCACCTTTGTTTGTGTATGGTGATGTATTGTGTGATTGTTAGTACTCTATGCTGTGCATGCTTTGGTGATGGGTGTACATGCAGGGATGGGAGGGCTTTCCATGCATTGGTATGGCATGCAGGGCTTGACCCTGGGGTTGGTCACATGTGTAGGTGCACTGTGTGGGTGGAGTGATGGGAGTCAGGGTGAGGGGGTGAGATGGCGTGCAGGCATGGGGGTGATAAGTAGTAAGTATTGACTCACCAGTGTCCAGTCCTCTGGCTACTCCAGTGAGTCCCTCAGGATGCAGGATTGCCAAGACTTGCTCCTCCCATGCTGTGGGGGAGGAGATGGGGGTCCACCGCCTGTCCTCTGGATGGTGAGCTGGTGCCTTGCTGCCACGGAATGTACCTTCCCCCGTAGGTCGTTCCACCTCTTCCTGATTTTGTCCCTTGTTCTTGGATGCTGTCCCACAGCATTCACCCTGTCCACGATCCACCACCATAGTTCCATCTTCCTGGTAATGGATATCTGCTGTACTTGTGCTCCAAAGAGATGTGGCTCTACCCTGACTAGTTCCTCCACCATGACCCGCAAATCCTCATCAGTGAAATGGGGGTGCCTTAGTGGGGACATTAGTGTTGTGTGCTGTGTGTGTTGTGCAGAGGATGTTATGTGGTGGGGTGTGGGATGTGGGGTGCGTGACGGATGAAAGGGTGTTTGTGGTGTGTGTGTGTGTTTTATAGTGCTGTAAGTGGGTGGGTGTGGTGTGTGTATCAATGTCAGGTGTGTGTTTTTGGTATTAGTCAATGTTGTGTGGTTGTGTATTTGAGTAGCCATTGAGACCGCGCCGGTGTGTACCGCTAATGGTGTACCGCCGTTGAATGGCCGCCGTGGTGATTCGTGGGTCAAAATGTGGTGGGCGTAACTGTACGGGTGGTGGTACCGACACTTTAACACTGACCTTTGTTTTGGCGGATATGTGTTTTTGGCAGTATTCTGTCAGTTTGGTGTGTGTGTGTGTGCCATACAATGGTGAATGGATGTTCGCCTCCACGACGGTATGTTGGCGGCCGTCTCCGCAGCAGTAAACAGGAATTACCGCCATTGTCATAATGAGAGCCTGAATTCTTTACCTCATTAATGGACCATATTTAACATTATATGGTGCATTCCGGTCCTCTCCTTCGGCTGGTGCACTTTGGGATGCCCAGTACCAATAGAAACACCCTTGCATCATGGTGCAAGGGTGCCTGCATTAAAGGCAGGATTGTTTTTGTGCAGGAATGCACACCTTCCTGCACAAAACAATCCTCTGAGGTTTTTTCCTCTTACTGGGCGTGGTGCAAAATGCAGCACACCTAGAAAGAGAAAAAAACGAAGAGGAATAAATATATTTCTCCTTGGTATGCCTCCCCTGGGAAGGTGTAGCATTTTGATGCATTCCCAGGTCTACCCCTCATGGTAGATTGGCGAATGCACCTAAATCTATGAGAACACCCAATCTCCACTCCTGGAACGCGTCTCTGAGGCACAGAAACACAAGGCAGAGACTTGCGCTCCTTTGCATTATTTTAGATCTATCAAGGTGGTCTTCTGTGGCTTAGTAAATCTGACTTTAGTGTTGTGCTGCCCTTGTGTTACCTTGAATGACACCAGGGCAACGCAACACTTTGATAAATCTGGCCCCTAATGTCCATTCAATGCTTTGGCTATACTGTCAAAAGGCTGGTTAACAGCAGACCGCACTTGTGCAGAATCTGGGAATGCACCAAACTGAATGGGTGGATGCGTGAGAACACCTTCACTCCACTCATGGAACATATCCCTGTGGCAGAGTAATGCAAGGCAGCGACTTGCGCTTCCTTGTGTTATTCCAGAGTTACGAAGCACCATAGGGCCATGCAAGTTGGCTTGCGTGGCTTGGGAAATCTGAGTTTAGTGTTACGTTACCTTGTGTGATGCAAGGGCAATACAACATTTTTATAAATCTAGCCCTTAGTGTGCATGCAAAGCTTTAGCTATGTTGTTGACAGCTATGTTGATGGTTAACAGCATAAAACACTTGCACAGAAGGATGTGCATGCACTGTACAACTAGACTAAGTAGTAGTTTGTGAAAATTGTAAAATAGTGCCCCTTGAAAAATTGCAAATACTGTAGACTACATACACACCCACACACACCCAACTGTCTACATCTTTATACACTCCCCCCTTTTCCTTCCTGAGTACACATTGACTGTTACACAAATCCACAGTGTTAACTACCCCTTCCCAGCTAGATAAACTCCTAACAATGCACTCTCAATTAAACACATTCATACACTTATGCAAACAGTCCCAAATGCACCCCCCACCAACATTCTCCCCACTACCAGCTCCTGATGACAACATAAATCCCTAGATACACTCCTGAGTCCAATATATCTACTCCTGACTACACATTCTCATCTACACACATACTCCAGACTACACTCCTGTAGACACACTCCTGAATCATTAGTTAGACCTTAAAAGATTGCAAACGCTCCTGGCTACAAACACTCCCAACACACATTCACACTCTCAACTGCACATACACACTTGTGCACACACAGACACACTAATGTTTTTGAACCTGTGGACACATACACATTTGTACCTAAATTAAAACAAAAATATGAATCTATTTTAAAACAACAGTGGATACCCATAAGGACATAGAGTGCCCCTGGGTGAGGAAGAAACTGTACTGCAAGAAGAGGACTTGACAATGTTGCCTTAACGCACTCTCACTAGTCATGGGACTCAGTTGATGATGGGTGGAAATAACAGTGAGAAATGGCAATTTGTTATGCATGAGCAAACATTGATTGCATAAACCAGCACAACCTTAACTCTTTTTATTTCTAGGGTCATCCATTTGACTGGTAAATGGTTTAAAAGTAGATAACACTTCGGTTTCTTATAATTCTTCTTTTTTAAAGTGCTCAATGTTTGTGAACTACACATTACCAACAGCAGTAAAAATGGACACTGCTGCTATAAAACAGAGCTGGATTGTCGTATCTTATGTTAATGTGGTAAATACTGCTAATTTTCAAAACAGCAACTAATATTACAACTGGGATGTTGTCATTGGGGTGTAGTCCACAGTAAAGCAGCACTTTTGGTTTCGGGCAAAGATGGAAAAAAAATGAAATGCCTATTAAGATGCATGTCATGTTAAGAGGCAATATCTTCCTTCATTACAAAACAAAGGTGGGAACCTGGACAGTGTCCAAGATCATTTCCTTCTACGTGTAATATAGTTACAGTAAGATGGTGACAACTGGACATACCCCACAATGCAGGAACCACTGCTCTCCACCTCATGTCATGAAATCGTAACAACTTTACCTTCAAACCAGCACACACAAATCCATCTCCCAAGTAATGGTCTCAAGCACTAACCTCTGTACAGTACAACCAACTTTCTTATAGGATACACACTTTAGGAGAACTGTGGCAGTCTACTTTACCACACAGGGAGAAATGGTAATGATATGATAAAACACCTACAAGCAGAATCACTAAACATTAACCAAAGGAAGTTATAATGTGACTACTTAAATAGATTAAATAAAAAAACTCCTTCTGCTTTTTCCAGGAAGCATCTCTCTACTGTTTGTTTTAAAATGTGACCTGCAACATCATGCAGATGTTCATGAACATTAACAATCAATATTCATTTATAATTTAGAACACTCTCCGAAAGTTACTTTGACAATGTTCATAAACTTATGAAAATACAAGAAAATCCTTAGGCATAAAACACCCCAACAGTCCATTCTAAATGTTTTGAGAAGAAGAAGATTTCAATGAAGTTCACAAATCTACATTTTACAGGACTCATTGAAATGAAAAATGCAACCAACTAGAATGTATGTTTGTTTTCAGATCTGGAAAAATTATCTTTAAGTGCCTGGACATTGTAGTCTTACTGAGTGAAGTGCATTACTTAGCTTTTCAGCTTGTGTGACCAGCATTCTAAAACTGAGAAAAAATAACTTCTTTACATCATCTGCACCTCAAAATAAATACTGTGTACACATTTGAGGTAAATCTCTATTTACTGTTTGTTTTACTTCTATACTCACAAATTACAGTACAGTACAAAGTAATATCATATTGCTTAAAACACATTCCTTCAAACAGGCATTAAATACTAAATCTACTCAAATACACCCTCCCCTACTCCCTTACACGCTACCATACACATGCATTATCTCCTGGACTCACAAATGCATATATCCACCATTACATACTGAAACACTCATTATACATACATACCATATATCACCAGCACTACACACCCACCAAATTATGAATATACTTTGAAAATCACCTTCACTATTTTGGATAGCAATATCCACAACTTAACCACCTCCCCAATCATAACACTACACACATCCACCAGTATGTAATCACATATTGAATAAATGTATAATTAGATGTATGCACATCCACCAAACCTTTACACCACATAATATTAAAAGCTGTCATTACATACTAGCACAGCCACTTCAACATGAATACAAACACAAATTAATACATCTATTTATGATACTTTTATGTTTTAGGCTCAACTTTAACAAAAGGTATATCAATATTATGTAATAGGCTTTCAAAACATCAAAACCACATACAAACAAAATAGATAAATGTCAACAAACAGTAACTGCTCAAAATGCTAATAATGATGTGCCAAATATTTTATGCTGTAAAACAATTTAAAATACACAAAAACAAAAAGTACAAAGGTTCCCGACACAATCTGCAACACAACAAAATAAAACAACACCTTAACAATTACCAGGGACATCAGTCCTCCAAAGCCATACAATCTTGTAAATAGAAATACAATTAGACATAAATATGGCTACAAATGAATACAAGAAAAAATAGTCAAGAACTCATAAGTAGGCAAAGAAAATGATAAAGCATAACTATGAAAACCATTAAAAGGTAAATTTTGAAAATAAAAGAAAGTTACATTTTAACTATTCCCTAAAAACCTTTAAAGATCAATGGAAATATACCAGCAACATAGTATAATTTTCTGCAGGCGAACTTTAATAGAAGATGAAAATATAACTTGCAATCTTGTTGATAATGATAGAGTACAATCTTGGCTTATTATGTGCTTGGAAACTATTGAAGACACTGTTAAGAGAGGAATACTAAAGGAACCTGAACATAAGAAGGACAACCTTACATTGGGAATGTTGTCTGAATCCCATGTTAAAATTCCTTTTTGCAATCACAATAATCCATTAAACAATATCATATATAAACTGAAAACAAAACTACTTCAAAATATCCATCACTTTCCAATGTGGAACTTAAACACAAAGACATTATTTTACTTGTTTAATAATTCCAGAATGCAAACTACTACATTCATTTAAAGCTCTGAAAATGAAGGCAAAGAAGTACAAACTAAAATATAAAATATTTGTTGGAAGAAAACATAACAGTACAACAAACATAAAAGAATGAACAACACCGATCAACAGAATTGCGAAAAGACTTAACATACGGCAAATACAATATACACCAATAAATATATATTTGGTTACATCATAAAAATTCACTAGAAATTTGTGTATTGCTTTCCTTAGATCATTTTACCATTTTCAGGTCGAAAACCTTTTAAGGAAAATGCCCCTTTTTGCACAGTCACCCCTATTCTTTGGACTGATGCTGTTGTTTTTTGACTCTGTTCACTGGGAATCTGCTCACCAGGCCCCAGTAAATGTGCTCTGACCCCTATGCCCCTAATTGGCATGTTTAAATTACTTATAAGTCCCTAGTAAGTGGTACTACGTGCAGCCAGTCTGTAATTTAATGTCACTAGTGGACTACATACCGATTACGCCACCCTCTGTTGAGAAAATAGAAACATGACGGCTGGCGTACCGAAGTAGCTTGTCTATGCAGTTGTGAAACTACAAATTCAACCTGCCAAAATAACCTCCTTTTGACAGGGTTAAACTCTCCTTTTGAATGTTAATATGTCACCCCTACACAAGCCATAATGCCCTTTAGGCAAGATGCATGGTATGTAAAAGTAGGATATGTAACAGTTTAAAGTTAAACAGGTTTTTTACAGCAAAGAGGCATTTCAATGTAGCAGGGCTAGCTACACCATGGGAAATCATTGTGATGCCATAATGCATTTAACAATGTTATCTCCACCTAGGAAGCAGCTAAAAAGTTAGTTATGGGACTTTCTAAAATATTAATTATAAGCCTAATGTGCCCAGGAACTTGAATACCTTCAAAGAGGCCTACCTGGTCACAGGCAAATGTTCGCTGACACCTGGGCAGTTTCCTCCTTTTCCCACCTAGTCAGCCAGGCACCAATTCCAGTGGGAGAGGAGCTGCTCCTAGAACTGGGGCAATGTTGATTGTTTGCTGTGGGGCACAAAGGAGTTTTTTTTGCCAGTCAATGTATTATATTGTATGCTTAAGTAAAATCTTTACACTATATATGAAAAAAGGAAGACTATGAACTTTCGTAAGTAATTAGGCTGAACAAAGCTGGTTACTAGAGTTATGTGGGCTGGCATATAAAGTGCACAGCAAAACTTAAAGTGCTTCAGTATTGCTATAGGAAGTTTCCACCTGTTTTTCAGTTCAGGACGCTGCCGCCGCAGCCGGTGTCGGAGCCGGTGCCTATTGAGAGGTGGAGTCTCTGAGCTCGCGGCCGATGAGGTGACGCTGCGAAGACACCTGGTGGCTGAAACCAGGAACCGGTGCCGGAGCCGGGGGTCAACCGCGAGGGCCGTGGAGGACTGAGGAGGATTGCAGTAAGTTTACACCCGCACCCTACGAGAGAGAAGCAGCATGAGAGAGAGCCTATCTCTCAGGGGTAATTACATCAGCTATTGCGCTTGGGGAGTGCTGTTCAGCGGCCCAGAAGTAGCGGGTTGGCCTCCGGTTGTCCCCCCCCCCTTCTCCTCCATCATCTGGTGGTCCTTGACTTTCTGGGCTGTTGTTGCTGGTCTCCGGCTCCTGGGCCCGCTTGTGCAGGGAGCTTGGGCCCAGAGTGGAGATGCGTTAGGCTAGTCACTGCCTTCCTTTTTGCTCTCCATCTTGTGACGGGCAGCCCCAGAATGCTTGGCGGCCGTACAAGAGAACTTTGGGCCAATACCAATATTGATCTCCCTGGAACACTCAGGACTGTAAGATCCGCTGGGCGGGAGCCGCATAGGAGTTATTCAGGAGCCACATTGGAGCAACATAAGTGCAACATAGGAGCATTGCAGGAGACGGCGGCCTCAGGTAAGTGTTCGACATCCTATAAGTTGCCCCAAGTTGGGCAGTGTACAAACTATAACTTAGGTTGCAGGCACCCGGCTCTGATGGAAGCGGCTGGCGCCACGCTAGTGCGGCTTGTCCGGACTGTGTTGCCCGTGCCTTGTCTCCTGCCTCCCCTTGCCTCACAATTCAATTGGGACTCCCTCATCCCTTCACTTCTAGTCTGTTAGTCTTCAATTGGTGCGCTGACCTTCAAGGTTTATCCTCCTACGCTGAACATCACTCCTCCCCCTTGAAGTTGTCCAGGATTCTGCTGCACCATGAGGTCTGGTAAAATAAGGAAGGAGCATCCAAACCCTCAAAAGCGTAAGAAATGCCGCCGCACCGTCGATGTGGGCAGTGCCTCCCTGCCTCCACCACCAGCTTCACCGTCAGCCTCTGTAATCCCAGCAGCTCTCTTTTCACCAGCTGCTGATCTGCTCAGCTCTAAGCCTCAGCTTTCTGCTGTTCTTACACCATATCCACGTCCTTCGAAGCTTTGCAAGTCCTCACTACTGTCATACTTTAAGAAAAAACCTAAACTGGAACTCTTGACAAATGGTGGGGAGATTAAGTCAGAGCTAGGCCAGAGTGTTCTTATGAAGCCTGCAATTACTGATCCTTTACCTACTGCTTGTGGACACTCCATAACAGTGGCACAAGTTTATCGTCCAGCTTCATCCGTTTCACCTGTTTTCCCCCAGTTAGCATCTCAGAGCGAAGTGAGCCATTCACCACCCCTTGAGGACCAGCGGGCTGTACTTTTGCCAAAATACGAACTCTCCCCGATCATTATCTCTAGTGACAACTCCTTGAATGCAGGGGAAGGGGTGCCTTCATCAGCGGTTTCCCCTTCATTTCCCCATCGGTTGGCCGGGCCGGATGGGTCGACTGTAGGTTGCCATGACTTCCTGCAGGACCATGGCACCTTCCTACCACCCACTCCCCCGGCAGCCCAATGGATCCGGAGTTCAACAGGCAGCATCCATCCAATGTTATTACTAATAATATTAGTAATAATGTTATTATTTGTATTGTACATAGTATTTGTAATGTATAATGTAATTAGTTATTATTATTACATTATTTATAATGTATAATGTAATTAGTTATTACTAAGGTCTTCTAGTGGGGCCGCTTATAGCTCTCAAACAGACTTCTTTAAAGGTGAGCTCAACGACCAATTACTCCTTGACCTGTCCTGTCTGCAATCTGATTCTCGGAGTGGTGCTGCCAAGGAACCTAACCCTGTGCCCCCTCTTACGCCCACGGAAGCTAGCTCAGCCTGGCCTCAGCTTCTGCAACCTCTTCAATCCACTGTGCTGGCTCTGAATTATCACTCTGACAACTGGACGTTCAAGTTGATCTGCTGAACACACTGGCTTATGTTGTAGCTAGTATCGATAAAAAAATTGAGAACCTCAACCAGCTCATTACCAGAGCGCAGACAAGCTCCAATTATGTTCAACCAACATGTTGCTGTTCTCCAGTCATTGAAAGTCTGTCATCCTTACCTACCTTTTTAAGTTCAGTTGTATGTGAAATTAAGAGGCTATCTTCAGTGCCCGTGTCCTCGGCACTCCTGCCGAATCCAAGTGTTCCCTCGGATTTGGTTTGAGGGCTCACTCAACCAAAAACATCAGACAAATTCTGTCCTCTCAAGAGTGTAACTTTGACCAATCCTCCTCAGTCAGCTGCTTCGGGAGCTCCGGAATTGGTCACCAAGGTTAGGGGTGCCTTTACGTCTCCCTTTTCTCCCGAACTTGAGCCGGCAGTGCTTGCCTTTTCTCACCCTCCTCGCACCCCTGCACAACCTGCCTTAGTTCAACCAGCGTCCTCACAAGTGGATTCTGTGGCTCAACCTCTGTTGAGCAAGAGGGAAAAAAAAAGACTCCGCAAACAACAGAACAGCAGGCGGAGCCAACCCCTTCAAGGATCTTTGATAAATGTGAGACAATCGGCTCACCCCGAGGTGCAGCTGCCCTTCCAGTCACAAGATGCACCTAGGGTTACTTCACTTCCCAATCCCCTTCAGCTTGTGCCTGTCAATGTCCCCTTGGTGGGAACAATGTGCAGGAAACCAATTCTCCTCTTAAGGACTATCTGGTTCCAGGTGAGAAATGCAACTCTGGTAGTGTGTTGGGTTCGGCAGCCCCGTACCGGGGTTGTGGAGGTTCTGCTCGCCTTGTCACCACCTGCCTGTATCCAAAACTGTCCATGGGAATACGAATGGCCATGCTTTGGATATTGGTTCCCCCAATTCCTCTAAATTGCCGTCTGTTAACAGAAGCAGTTCTCCTGCAATCCTGCCACCAAGCCTTCGGACCGTCCCCATTGAAAACCTGGTTCTGGGGGGTCCTGCAGGTCTACCGAATGTAGAGGAACAGCCACCACTTCCAGCTCCCACGCATCCTCTAATGACTGTAGTGGAACGCTCAGTTTTAAAACTTGTGTTTACCCCAGAATACTGCTCCAGGGGCCCCCACGACATATTGAACAGGGGGAATATTTTAAGACTCCTTAACGCTATCTCGGATCTCAACTACATTGGTTCTAAGGACATTGGCGGTCATTACAACATTGGCGGTAAAATCCGCTTACCGCCGTGCAGAAGACCGCCAACACACCGCCGCGGCCGCGGAATTCCGCCACAGCTATTATGACCCACAGCACAGAATCCGCCAATATTCAGCCACACCAAAGGTCAGTGATAAACTGGCGAAAACAAAACCTCCACCCTCACGCCAACAGAAATACGCCCACACTATCACGACCCACGAATCCACGCGGCGGTCTTTCAACCGCGGTATTCCATTGGCTGTACACACCGCTGTGCTCAAAATACACACACATCTCCAAAACACCACCACATTGGACAATTCGAAATACACACACCTGATACACATACACACACCACTCCCACACACCCAATACAATATAAAACACACACCCACATCACCCACAAACCCCTACGACCACAATTACCGAGAGAAGGCCAGAGAGAGACACCACCATCAACAATACTAGCATCCACAGGCATCCAACACCATCACCCACATAACTTCCACGCACCTCACACAACACACCACTACATATCAGCACACTTATCACCCCACACACCACCCCACACATCACCCACACCACCCCATGGCACGGCAAAGACACCCCAAGTTCTCAGAGGAGGAGCTCAGGGTCATGGTGGAGGAAATCGTCCGGGTAGATCCACACCTATTCGGATCACAGGTGCAGCACACCTCCATTGCAAGGAAGATGGAGCTATGGCGAAGAATAGTGGACAGGGTCAACGCAGTGGGACAACACCCAAGAAATCGGGATGACATCAGGAAGAGGTGGAACGACCTACGGGGGAAGGTGCGTTCCGTGGTCTCAAAACACCACCTTGCGGTTCAGTGGACTGGCGGCGGACCCCCACCTCCTCCCCCACAACTAACAACATGGGAGGAGCAGGTCTTGACGATTCTGCATCCTGAGGGCCTCGCAGGAGTAGGTGGAGGAATGTAGTCTGGTAAGTCAAATTTTAACTATTACAACCCCCACCCTACCTGCATGCCATCACATACCCCCACCCTCACCCTCACCCCCATCACTCCAATTCCTCACAAATGTCCCAACATAACAAACCACCCATTCCAACACCAAGCCCTGCATGCAACAACAAAGCATGGACACACATCACTAAAGCATGTCCACTGCACATACCCATACACCCCCCTAAAACATCATCACACAAGGTCCCACACAGGAATGCAAGCACTGGGGTACACGGTCACCCACCCATTGCACACCATGCAACACACAGATGTAATAAACATCCTTTAATACCCCTACAGGACCTCTACCCAACGTCACCAGACAGGAGGGTCCACACATGTCCACACCACCAACAGAAGAGGCCCACAGTGATGACAGCAGCTCTGTCCAACTGGATCTAGATGACCAGCCCGGCCCATCGGGGACCTCGGGACAGTCGCTTCCCATCACACAGTCACAGGCCACTACAGAGCTTCCCCCCTCTGGAAACACCAGCACAGCACCCACCCAGCGGGCCATACCTCCGTCCCCAGGACACGTCAATCAGCAGTGTGTCCACCACTACAGGGAACCTAGGCTAACCTACCACCCCAACAACAACAGGGACCTGGGGGCAGTGGGCACACGGTCCAGGGGACGGAGGCCCAGGAACACAAGGGAACTGGGAGGGCTGCTGTGCGACAGGGGGAGGACAGGCCAAGGGAACCCACTCTCCACGAGGCCCTCTCCAACATCATGGGAGCCTACCACCACTCCCAGGAGACGATGGCAACGGTACTGGCCAAGTTTCAGGAGACCCAGCGCCTGCAGGAGGAACAGTATTTGGGCTTCAGGGAGGAACTCAGAGCCATCAATTCCACCCTGGGCACCATCGTAGGGGTTCTGAAGGAAGTACTCAACACCAGGAGGGACACTGTGGCACTACAAGGGGCCCCTGACACTAGCCTGGACGATGAACTGCCCACCACCTCCGCCGGCGCTAGTGGACAAGAGGCACCGCCACAGGACCACCGCACCAGCACTCCACCCCCTGCAGATGGAGAACCACCTCGCAAACGGTCCCTGAGATCCAGGACAAAGACAAGACCCCCGCCAAGAAATGAGACCACCCTGAATGTCATCCTTCTGTCCCACTTTGTCACCCTGTCCATCCTTAAACTGCCCCAGCTCCACTTCCTATGCCCATTTGGGCAACGCACCTGTGAGACTAATAAACTGGACTCTGCCATGGACATTCCTCCGCCATCACCCCTCACCATTTTGCTTACCCCTCCAATATTGAGCACTAAAATAAACACCCTTAAAGCACAAAACAATCTGGAGTCAGTCTGTGATTTCGGAATAGTGTATTAGCAATTACTGTGGCAAAAAGCTCTTTCATTTGTAATGTCAACATACCTATGTCACACAGCTGTAGTCCATGATGAATCAAAGCAGAAGTCACACTGTGGGACACACATCTGTGAAATTGTAAGGGAAAGTGACAACTCAATGACCATACACTGGGTGAAAACGACAGACAGTAGAGGTAGTAGTGTTAAAGTACATGTAGTAGGCAGGTTTGTATTCTTACCTGTGTCTCACTGGAAATATTGCTGGATCACTGAGTCCCTGTTGTCTATGTCTTCTTCTTCTGCTTCCTCGTCTTCACTGTCCACAGGCTCCACAGCTGCCACAACACCTCCATCTGGACCATCCTCCTGCAGAAATGGCACCTGTCGTCGCAAAGCTAAGTTGTGAAGCATACAGCAGGCCACGATGATCTGGCACACCTTTGGTGAGTAGAATAGGGATCCACCTGTCATATGGAGGCACCTGAACCTGGCCTTCAGGAGGCCGAAGGTCCGCTCGATTATCCGCCGTGTACGCCCATGTGCCTCATTGTAGCGTTCCTCTGCCCTTGTCCTGGGAATCCTCACTGGGGTCAGTAGCCATGACAGGTTGGGGTAACCAGAGTCACCTGCAAATGGCGAGGGACAACTGTTAGACACACACTAACCTATAGGGATATCCCCAGACCCAGACAACCATTCCCACTGTCTTGCTTCCAGGTGCTCACCTAATAGCCACACATGGTGCCTCTGGAGTTGACCCATCACATAAGGGATGCTGCTATTCCGCAGGATGTAGGCGTCATGCACTGAGCCAGGGAACTTGGCATTCACATGGGAGATGTACTGGTCTGCCAAACATACCATCTGTACATTCATGGAATGGTAACTCTTCCGGTTTCTGTACACCTGTTCACTCCTGCGTGGGGGACCAAAGCCACATGGGTCCCATCAATGACACCTATGATGTTGGGGATATGTCCCAGGGCATAGAAATCACCTTTCATGTGGGCAAAACGATGTAGCTCCGCATGTTTTTCAGCAGGGCAGACAACACTCTGGACAACACGTTGGAAAACATAGGCTGGGACATCCCTGATGCTATGGCCACTGTTGTTTGAAATGACCCACTTGCAAGGAAATGGAGCACTGACAGCACCTGCACTTGAGGGGGGATTCCTGTGGGATGGCGGATAGCTGACATCAGGTCTGGCTCCAGCTGGGTACACAGTTCCAGGATTGTGGCACGGTCAAGCCTGTAGGTGATGATCACATGTCTTTCCTCCATTGTCGACAGGTCCACCAACGGTCGGTACACCGGAGGATGCTGCCATCTCCTCACATGTCCCAGTGGACGGTGCCTATGAAGGACAACAGCGAGCACAGAGTCAACCAACTCAGAGGTACGTACCCACAGCTTACACAGAACACGAATCATAATCCAAAAAGTGGCCTGTATGTGTGTTGAGTCTAGGCCTAGGTATGTGTGACGCAGTTAAAAATGAAGCCATGTGGGCCCCTGAAATGGTGGCTGCCTGACCTGTAAACTGGGACAATGGGATGTGAGGTAACTGCGCTGGCGTTGTACACCGTCGCAGTAGGCGGTCGAAGACCGCAGCAATGCTGCATTGGTTAACATTGGACCCTATGGGTCCCAGGAGCCAATGACGATGTACGCCCGCGGTGACGGTACGCACCGCCGCAGACGTGACCGCCATTTTCTATCTGTTCAATCACTCGATACCTGATCTTCGACAGGAGAGGACCTACACTGCAAGTGCTGCTGTGACCTCGGTCTGGAAGAGACAATGGCTCGAGTGTCTGGGGAAAGGGCCCCTGCCTTCACATCGGAGGAGTTGGAGAAACTCGTGGACGGGGTCCTCCCCTAGGACACGCTACTCTACGGTCCTCCAGACAAACAGGTAAGTACACTGGGAGCATGCTGTATGGGCTATGTCTGTGTGGAGTGGGGTGGATGTAAGAAGGTGGGGGGGAGATTGCGGCGTGCATGAAACGACGGTGAGTGCATGTGCCACATGGCAAGGGTAGGGATGGGGGCCAATGACTGTGACGGTGCAGTTGGTAATAAGTTTCTCTTCCCCAGTACAATTCATGTAGGTCAGCGCCCACCAGAAAAAAGATATTTGGCGTGCCATCGCCAAGGACGTCTGGACCCTGTGGGTCTACCACAGACGGAGCACCCACTGCCGGAAAAGATGGGAGGACATTCACCGCTGGAGCAAGAAGACGGCGGAGGCTCAGCTGGGGATGGCCTCCCAACGTGGGAGGGGTGCCCGTCGCACCATGACCCCCCTGATGTTCAGGATCCTGACGGTGGCGTACCCGGAGTTGGATGGGCGCTTGAGGGCATCACAGCAGCCACAAGGGGGTGAGTACACTCTCATCCTGCTGATTTTGCGCACAGTGGAGGTGTCTGGGTGGGGGAGGTGGGCTGTGGGTTTCCCTAGGCCAGGGCGAGTTTAGTAGGCAAGGTCCCTCCGTAAGGCAGGCCACGTGGCACCCCACCGAAACCTCTGTAGAGTGCCAAGTACACCTAGTCATGCCCCTGTGTCATCCATGTGTGCAGATGTCGTCCATAGCCTAGTAGGCCATTTCCCAGGAATTGAACAGTGGAGCCCAAGAGCGCGCCGTAGTGCAGGGGGCTTCTGTGTCTGTTGTGTCCGCCAACGGTAGCGGTAATGCATGCACTCAACATGTCTTCCTTCTGTCGTCCCCCCCTTTTTGTGGTCCCTCAGGCGGAGGAGCAGTGGCACTGGAGCACGAGGGGGCTGCATCCCACATGGCCATGGAGGGCCACACTACGGACTTGGATTTCACCAGTGGGACGGAGGGCAAGGGGAGCTCCACAGCGGGGACAGGAGCTGAGACCAGCAACACGGACTCGTCCTCTGATGGGAGCTCCCTTGTGGTGGCGGCAACATCTGTGCCCCCCCATCTACAGGTACAGCCGCCACCCCCCCTACCAGCACCGCCCTCCCAGCAGCCCCTCAGCCTTTGCCCCGTGCCCACTCACCCGGGAGGGTGGGCATCACCTTCGCCCCAGGCACCTCAGCTCCTGCCCCAGTCACCCCTGCTGCCCTCAGTGAGGAGGCCATTGACCTCCTCAGGTCCCTCAATGTTGGGCAGTCTACCATTTTGAATGCCATCCAGGGTGTCGAAAGGCAGTTGCAACAAACCAATGCATTCCTGGAGGGCATTTATTCTGGTCAGGCGGCCCTTCAGCGAGCTTTTCAGACTCTGGCCTCAGCACTGATGGCAGCCATTGTCCCTGTGTCTATCCTCCCCCCTCCAACTTCCTCCACCCAGACCCAATCCCCTGTACCCCAGCCTATCACAAGCACACCTACAGACCAGCATGCACACACGTCAACACACAAGGGAAGCTCAGGCAAACATAAGCACCATACATCCCACAGGCACTCACGCAAGCATCACACACATGCAGACATAGCAACATCCACTGCCTCCACTGTGTCCCCCTCCTCCTCGTCCCCCTCCTCCCTCCCAGTCTCATCTCCACTCACACCTGCATGCACTACATCTACAGCCACTACTGCCATCACCAGCACACACACCACCACACCCGCTCACATGCAGTCACCACCCCCACTACCATTCACACGTCCCCTGTGTCCTCTCCCAGTGTGTCTGTGACGCCACCTCCCAAGATACACAAACGCAGGCACACACCCACCCAACAGCCATCCACCTCACGACAGCCTCTAGCGCATGCACCTTCACCCAAAGTCAGCAAACGAACACCTCCTACAACCACAACCTCTTCCTCCACTCCCAAGCCCCCTCCAGCTACCCGTCCCAGTGTCTCCCAAAAACTTTTCCTGCCCAACCTTGACCTCTTTCCCACACCTCCCCCACCCCGTCCGTCTCCTAGGTCCCGAACTAGCACCTCAGCCACAACATCTCCAGGACCAGTGGTGCCTGTAGTCACCGGAATCTGGAGTGCACCGGCAGCCAGTGTGGCACGGAGCCACAGCACGGACAGTCCCCCACCTGTCAAGCATCAAAAGTTGGCCAGTGCCTGGCGGGAGAGGGGGAAGACTCCAGCCACCAAAGCTGCTCCCAGGAGTCCCGGTGGGAGTGTGAAGTCAGCTGCGACACCTTCCAAGGTGGGGAAGGGCCACAAGTAACCAGGAAAGTCTGGGAAGAGCAGCACGGCGGAGGAGACCGCCATCATCCCCGCTGCCCAGGAGGCCACAGCCATCATCCCCGCTGCCCAGGAGGCCACAGCCGTCATCCCCGCTGGCCAGGAGGCCACAGCCATCATCCCGCTGCCCATGAGACCACAGCCGTCATCCCCGTTCTCCAGGAGGCCACAGCCGTCATCCCCGCTGCCCAGGAGGCCACTGCCATCATCCCCGCTGGGCCAGAGAGGACCGCCAGCACAAGCACCGCTGGGACAGAGAAGACCGCCAGCACAAGCCCCGCTGGGCTAGAGAGGACTGCCAGCACAAGCCCTGCTGGGCTAGAGAGGACCACCAGCATAAGCCCCGCTGGGCCAGAGAGGACCACAGGCACAAGCCCCGCTGGGACAGAGAGGACCGCAAGCACAAGCCCCGCTGGGCTAGAGAGGACCGCCAGCACAAGCCCCGCTGGGCCAGAGAGGACCGCCAGCACAAGCACCGCTGGGACAGAGAAGACCGCCAGCACAAGCCCCGCTGGGCTAGAGAGGACTGCCAGCACAAGCCCTGCTGGGCTAGAGAGGACCGCCAGCACAAGCCCCGCTGGGCCAGAGAGGACCACAAGCACAAGCCCCGCTGGGACAGAGAGGACCGCAAGCACAAGCCCCGCTGGGCTAGAGAGGACCGCCAGCACAAGCCCTGGTGGGCTAGAGAGGACTGCCAGCACAAGCCCTGCTGGGCCAGAGAGAACCACCAGCACAAGCCCCGCTGGGACAGAGAGGACCGCAAGCGCAAGCCCCGCTGGGACAGAGAGGACCGCCAGCACAAGCCCCGCTGGGCTAGAGAGGACCGCCAGCACAAGCCCCGCTGGGCTAGAGAGGACCGCCAGCACAAGCCCCGCTGGGACAGAGAGGACCTCCAGCGCAAGCCCCGCTGGGACAGAGAGGACCGCCAGCAGCTGAGTCACTGCAAAGGAGCCCGCCGCTCCAAGCACTGCTGAACAGGGCACCGCCGCTCCAAGCACCTCTGAACAGGGCACTGCCGCTCCAAGCACCTCTGAACAGGGCACTGCCGCTCCAAGCACCGCTGAACAGGGCACCGCCGCTATAAGCACCGCTGAACAGGGCACCGCCGCCTCAAGCACCGCTGGCCCATGAGCGCCAAGGGCACTGACGCTACTGAGTCCGTCACAAGCAGGATGAAGCAGTCTGGGCACAATGCCCCCTCCAGAACCAGTGGAGAGATACATCCACTACCTCAGTCCTTAGTAGGATGAAGCACTCTGGACACAATGCCCCCTCCAGAACCAGTGGAGAGATACATCCACGACCTCTGTCCTTAGCAAGATGAAGCACTCTGGGCACAATGCCCCCTCCAGAACCAGTGGAGAGATACTTCCACTACCTCTGTCCTTAGCAGGATGAAGCACTCTGGGCACAATTCCCCCTCCAGAACCAGTGGAGAGATACATCCACTACCTCTGTCCTTAGCAGGATGAAGCACTCTGGGCACAATGCCCCCTCCAGAACCAATTGAGACTGCTATCCACTTGAGAGACTGTGGCTTTGCACTCCCCAGGATAAAGCAGTGGGTTCCCACTGTATAGACTTGAGAGACTGTGGCTTTGCACTCCCCAGGATTGGACAGTGGGCAACCCACCCACTGTAGAGACTTGAGAGACTGTGGCTTTGCACTCCCCAGGATGGAACAGTGGGTAACCCACCCACTGTAGAGACTTGAGAGACTGTGGCTTTGCACTCCCCAGGATTGAACAGTGGGAATGGGACCCCCTCGTGGGTTTGGCGTCGTGCACTCAACCGGCTGAGGTGCCCCCCCTTTCCCTCCCCCTGAGGTGCCTGTTTTCTTCCTCTCTGATGCCCTTGCAGTGTTCTCTCCGTCATGGTCGGGGATCTTGTGTGGGCCTCGCCGATACCGCGTGGGCCCAGTGTTCCACGGACTTAATTGGAGCACTACCTGGACTACTATGCTTGGTGTATATTTTGTTTATGGTGTATATATATATTTTTGCCTACTTGATTTTAATATATTACAATGGTTACACTCATTTTCTTTTGTCTTTGCATTCTTCCGGGGGGGTTGGGGAGGTGTAACTATCATGTATTAATATGTATTAGTGTGTGTGTTGTAGTGGGTGAGGGTTGGGGTGTTGCGTGTGTGTGTCCTTGTTTTTTCCCTCCCCCCTCCCCTGTGTCGTAGGTGCTGTACTCACCGTGGTCTTCACCGCCGGCGTTCGTGCTCCTGGTAGAGGAGCAGGAAGACTATCGCAGGGAGAATTTGGAGTTCCGGCTCGATGGTGTCCTGGTTCCTCGTGGGGTGTGTAGAGGTGAGCGTTTTCCCTTCGAAATCCTGTGCCCGCCGTGTTTTTATCCGCAGTGAATCCGCCCCTGAAAAGGTGTCAGATTGGTAGGTTGTGATACTGTGGGCGTTACTTTGTCTTCCGCCTGTCTGTTGGCGGTGACCGCCAAGCTGTTTGTTTGTACCGCCGTGGCGGTCGGAGTGTTAAAGTGGCTGTCTTTGTTGGCGGTTTCCGCCACGGTTGTAATTGCAAATTTTTACCGCCGGCCTGTTGGCGGTCTTACCACCGCTTTAACACCGACCGCCAGGGTTGTAATGACCACCATTGTGTCCATTGAATTCTTGGACACTAGGGGGCCTTACCCAAGAGACTCTACTTTGGTCACACTAATTTCTGCCACAATAGCTGAGTCTATTCTTGCTAGGAGAGATTTATTTTGCTCGTGGGGTATTACAATAACTCCCTTCAAAGAGTCTGGCTATCCTGTGTAACTAGCAGAACCTCAATGTTTGATGGCTCCCACAGCTCCGAAACCATTTTTAATCTTGAAAGGTGCCCTGGGTGGCTCCTCCACTTTTAATGGTACCTCCCACACTGGTTTTGGTTCTAAGGGGTTTTCCAACTGAGACTGGTTGCCGCCCACTCTCTTGCACAGTTGCCCCCATTGACCCTTACGGGTGGGTGGTTCTGCTCTAACACCTGGATATCTGTCCCTATGTTCATGGAACATCAATAGGGTTGTGCACAAACTTGCCTCGGCCAACCTCTTAACAGTTTTCAATAGTCACAATATAATTGCACTTCAGGAAACCTGGGCTGAGCACAGCTGTCCACTACCAGGGTACTTAGAAATATGGAAACCTGCCCAAAGAACGAGCAAGAATGGCCTTGCCAAGGGTGGTCTAGCCATTTATGTGACTGTTAAACTAGCTGGGAGTATACTATCTCTGGTTTGGGAGGATAACTGGATCCAGGGGATTGTCATAAGGAATGGTACTGCGCAGGAGACCCTCATAATAATTAATGTTTACATTGCCTCCGGGTCTAAGGAAAAAAGAGGCAGATTGTCTTGACTGATGCAGATTGTAGCCAATCTAGTGGGGGACTACCCGCACGCTAGTTACCTTATAACTGGTGATTTCAACACAAACTTGTTCCAGGATACAATGGAGGCTCTTGAGGGTCCAGATTGTGGTAACTGCCAGCTAATTTCTGAACAATCAAGGCCCCAGGGCTGTCTGCACTGCCCGTTTGGAGAATACTTAGTAATGCATCTCAACAGTATGGGCTTTAAAGTTTTGAATGGTCGCTTATGTGATGATGTCCCCCCACGGTAGACAAGGTCCGATGGTCGATCTCACTCCTATTTAGATTACACCACCTGTAACATTGAATTGTTTCCCCGCATTGAAAGGTTTCTGATTTCCCCTCGGAGTGAGAGAGACCATTGTCCACAAATTGTATCTATTAAATCAAGATTTCCTGTTAATGATGTCACAAGGATAGTGGGTGGTGGCGCTTGTTTCGAATCACTAAAGTGTATAAAATGGAATGCTTCTATTAGTGGCACAGTACTGGTTGAATGTATTAACTTTTTTAATTCTGAGGGATTGGGTTGTGCATCCCCAATTAAGTCATGGGTGAAACTTTCTTGCCTTTTATGGTTAAAATTTCACCAACCCGTGCATAATTGTGCCCCATCTCGGTCTTTTGTTGTTTCCAGGGAAACCAAGAATCTAAAGAAAGTACGGAATAGGCTAGCAAGAGCAATCAGGAAAAGCCCTGATTCTGAGTGCCTATTTATTGAATATAAATAACTGAGGAAAGATTATAGGAAGGCTGTTTATGATGACTATCAGACATATTTCAGTCAGTTTTGGGTTAAACTTTTAAGCGCAAACAAAGTTCCAAACTCCACGAAATGTTGGTCCCTTATTAATAACCTAAACAGTAATCAAAGGGGCACGGGCATTGTTGACATTTCAGAAGGAGCATGGGCGTCTTACCTGACCACCCATTTCTCTGATAGCAAGCAGGATGTGGAATCATTGGATGAGGGGGTCCATAGATTTATTCCATCCTTTCTTAAAATGTGTCCCTCGTCTACAGGGTCTCTAATCTCCTCACAGGGAGTAAGGAAGTCCTTTCAATTACGCCTCCCCCATATCATCTCGAGGGCTAAACAATTTGGGGCCCCCGGCCCCAATGGTCTTCCACAGGTGTTATTCAAACAGGATCCTCTCCTTTGGGCCAATCATTTTGCAAATTTGTTTGAACACTGCCTCTTAACTTCAACAATTCCTGAGTCCTGGAGTGGTACTATCCTTCATCCTTTATACAAAAATGGCTCAAGGTCAGATCCTGCCAATTTCAGGATGATAGCCCTGTTGGACAATGAGGCTAAGTTCTATGACAGCCTTTTGCTGCAGGATTTCCGTGTCTGGGATGAATCGAAGGGTGTAATCCCCATAGTCCAAACGGGGTTCTCTGCTGGCTCAGGCACCTCAAAAACGTATTAGCACTTTCTATCTTGATTGGCAGGGCGATCTCGTCAGGCCTGATGTTGAATTGCTGTTTTGTGGACTTCAAGGCAGCATTCGATCAGATCCCTAGGAGTGCCCTGTGAGCCAAATTGCAAAGTTGGGGCATCCCTTCAGTACTCCTGGGTGCCATTATTGAACTCCATACCAACACCTGGGTCCGTATTAAGCTTGGCGATGGGTGCTCCCTATCTAGGAAAATTCCTACCACCCGTGGTGTGAAACAGGGCTATGTACTTGCTCCTCTTCTTTTTAATTTGTTTATTGCAGATATGTCAACATCTCTTGACGCCGTCAATTCTCATCCCCCTAAGATTGGTGGCTTCAGGCTTAGTCACCTGCTTAATGCAGATGATCTAACCTTGCTTAGTTGTACTAAGATCGGTCTTCAGCGGTTGCTTAACCAACTAGCGATGTATACGTCCTCAAACCGATTAGAAGTTAACTTGTTGAAAACAAAAGTGGTCCCCTTTGAGATGAAAAAACACTCGGGCTTCAGCTGGTACTATAAAAACCATAAAATTGTTTCTGACCAGTCCTACAAATACCTACGGGTGCATTTTGACTCCAGGGGCAGTTTTGTTAAACATAAGAACGAAATCGAACTTAAAACTGTGGCTTTACAGGTGGCCTTTTCTAAATTAGCTAAAGTTTTAAAGGGGCCGACCCTTCTGCCCCTAATGAAAGTCATGAGAGCAAAGATTACCCCTTCGTTGGCTTACAGTCAAGAAATTCTGTTGGGTAAAGGCTTGTGCCTATTAAATAGGTTGGTTAATAAAATGTATAAAAGAGTCTTTCATGTTCCGCATCTGGCATCACCCGCGCAGGTACGGCTGGAGTTCGGGCTTCCAGATTTGGTGGCAGTTGACACTGGCGCTTTCCTGAAGCTGTGTTACAAACTGCGTCGGGCCTCGGACGGCCACCTGGAGGCAGTCCTGTGGCAAGAAATTAGTGGGCTAAAACCAAAGTGCATTTATTCCCAATTTTTTGTTGAATGTAAACGGCAATTGGATGCAGGGAATCTTTGGTCAAGTAATCCCCCCTATTCCTTGTTTAAATCAGAGATTAAAAGGCTTATTCAACTGTACTCTTATCACTCAGACTGTTCTCTTCTTGTCCATCGGAAGCATGCCTGGGAAGTAATTGGTTCTTTTAAGCCAGGTACGGTCTCCAGTTTTTTCTATTGCACCTACAGGTTTTGGTTGAAAAAGGCCTTTTTGGCCCTAAGGATGGGTGATTGGGGTTTTTTAAAACACCTGTCCCAATGGCGGCTACCCCGTGGGGACAGTGTGACATGTAGAGGCTGCAGCAATGCGGATAAAACCATTGATCATGTGGTTTGCCTGTGTCCAGCTTTATTAAAGGAGCGTAGACTTTTGCTCTGGGGTAAATAGAATGAATTGGGAATCCGCTCCTGTCGACAGGCAATTATCCAGTCTCTGGACCCAGGCAATCCAATGTTAAATGTGTTACTGATCAAATTTATTAAAATTGCACGATCTAAATTTAATGGCACTGCGAGCGATGAACACGTTTAGTTGGAACCCTTCCACGCTCTTGCCATTTTGTCTGTTATTGGTTAGGATGAGGTACTCTAACAGTACATGTTGACGTTTAGTGCAATTATTATTTTATGCGCCATGCACTTTAGTGCTGTGCCTATGTATATTGCCTTGTGTTTTATGTGGGATTCCGGGTTGGATGGTTTGTCTTTTAATATGTTGCATGCACAATTTATGGTGTGCTTTTAGCTTGAACTCAGTTTTTGAGGGTACTTATTTTCGATTGTTATTAATTGTTTTTTGCTTTGCTTATTTGTATTGGATTTTATTATCTGTACAATAAATTATCATACACAGAATTATTATTATTACATAACGTAAAGTGCTTGATAAAGGCTGAAGTATCAATAAAGTGTAACAGTTCTAAACTACCACAATTAGGTCAATAAGTAAAAACATTCACCTCAGAGCTTAAAATTATAGAAATGTTGCTTAGTGTCTAAAAGGTTTAAAAATACAGGTGTGTAAGAGAAACAGCTGGTTAAAAAGTACAAAATAAACTAGAGTGCATCACTTTCCGGATGTAACTTACTGAGGTAGAATTTATCTACACTGTCCAGAATCTGCCTAGATTTTTTTGTGTTCCTTTAAGCATATCTTGTGTGAGGCTCATGTATTTCCCAAATTTAGCCAGTTAAATTGGCACCATGTTGGTAAAAACAAAGTTCCTAGCTTTGCTACAAGTTCTTACTTTGTGTGTTAAAATAAGTGGTTTTAGCAAGGTGTGCGGGCATGTAGCAGTGCTGGACAGCAGCTTAAGAAATGATTAAAAGACTTAAGTTTGTAGCCACAGAGCCTACAGTTGGTAATCTTGGAAAGAGAGGGCCATTTAGGATTCAGTTCTTTAATCTGAAGGTCCATTGGCCTTGCAGCCAGGATTTTCTTAAAATAAGCTTTGCAAACTGAGCATTGAAGATAGGGTTGAGGGTGCAGGCAGTGTGGATGTGTGCTGACGTATGATGTTTCCATAGCTTGTAGTGCTGGAGTGTTCTTCAGTTTGTCCGGATCACTTGATTTTGACAATGATCTAATCTGTTTTATAGAATGGATTTAAGAGCGGAGTATAAGAGCTGAAGTTTGTCCATCACAGAGTGGTCAATTTGGAGAGTATACAGTGATCTATTTAGGTAGGCAGTCCAGAGGGACATCTTTAAATCAAGAGTTGCTGAAGAGTTGCTCTCAGAGGGTTAGGCAACGCCTTTCTAATCCTGTAGTAATATCTTAGGAAGGCTCCTATGTTGGCCCAGGTCTGGCCCTCCAAACCAAATTTCAGTCTGATGAAACAGCCTTTAGTATATGGTGGTAACTTGAAGACCCTCTTATACACTTTGAGTTGGGATGTCTCAGTTTTTTTGGTAAATTGCCCAGGAAAGACTTTGTGGCCGTAATTGATCTCAGGTAAAAAGGGATGCCCTTAAAGCTCGTTGAATTGGAACTGTGGAAATGCATTCTAATGCTTTGTTGAGTTGGCAGTCCTCCTATTGTCAGGTTGGCCTTTGCTTCAACGTGGCTAAGATGAGTTTTGGCTCCTCCCTTTGAGGACAGCCACACTCCCAGGTAATTATATGAATTTGACCCTTTAATTTTCAATGGGCCCAGGTTCCAGCTGTGGATACATTTCTTAGTCTTTCTCCCCAAAGTTATGACTTTTGTTTTAGTTTTGTTTGCGTCATTGTATTAATCTTTTTGTATTTGTAGAGAGCATTGAGTATTTTCTGAATCCCAGTTCTACAGTGGTCCAAGAGAACAATGGGGGTCATTACAACATTGGCAGTAAAAGCCGCTTACCGCCGTGCAGAAGACCGCCAACACACCGCCGCGGCTGCGGAATTCCACCACGGTCATTATGACCCACAGCTTGGAATCCGCAAAAATCCAGACACCCACACAAGTCTGCCACACCAAAGGTCAGTGATAAACTGCCGGTAACAAAACCTCCACCGTCACGCCAACAGGAATACGCCCACACTATCACGACCCACGAATCCTCGTGGCGGTCTTTCAACCGCGGTATTCCATTGGCGGGACACACCGCCGCGCTCAAAATACACACCCATTTACAAAACACATCCACATTGGACAATTCGAAATACACACACCTGATACACATGCACACACCACTCCCACACATCCAATACAATATAAAAAACACATCCACATCACCCACAAACCCTTACGTCAACAATTGCGACAGAAGGCCAGAGAGAGACACCACCAGAAAGAACAATAGCATCCACAGGCACCCTACACCATCACTCACACAACATCCAAGCACCTCACACAACACACTTCTAAATATCACCCCACACATCACAACACACACCACCCCACACATCACCCACACCACCCCATGGCCCTGCAAAGACACCCCAGGTTCTCTGAGGAGGAGCTCAGGGTCATGGTGGAGGAAATCATCCGGGTAGAGCCACAGCTATTCGTATCACAGGTGCAGCACACCACCATAGCTAGGAAGATGGAGCTATGGCGAAGAATCGTGGACAGGCATCAACGCAGTGGGACAGCACCCAAGAACACGGGATAACATCAGGAAGAGGTGGAACGACCTACGGGGGAAGGTGCGTTCCGTGGTCTCAAGACACCACCTTGCAGACCCCCACCTCCTCCCCCAGAACTCACTACATGGGAGGAGCAGGTCTTAGCTATACTGCATCCTGAGGGCCTCGCAGGAGTAGCTGGAGGAATGGACTCTGGTAAGACAAATCTTTCACTACTTCATCCCCCACCCACCTGCATGCTATCACACACCCCTACCCTCGCCCTCACCCCCATCACTCCAACTCCTCACGTATGTCCCAATATCACAAACCACACATCCCAAACCCAAGCCCTGCATGTAACACCAAAGCATGGACACCCATCACCAAAGCATGTCCACTGCACGGCTTGTAGTGAGCACCAAGGGGTACTTACACCTTGCACCAGGCCCAGGTATCCCTTATTGGTGTATAGGGTGTCTAGCAGCTTAGGCTGATAGATAATGGTAGCTTAGCAGAGCAGCTTAGGCTGAACTAGGAGACGAGTGAAGCTCCTACAGTACCACTAGTGTCATATGCACAATATCATAAGAAAACACAATACAGATATACTAAAAATAAAGGTACTTTATTTTTATGACAATATGCCAAAGTATCTCAGTGAGTACCCTCAGTATGAGGATAGCAAATATACACAAGATATATGTACACAATACCAAAAATATGCAGTATAGTATTAGAAAACAGTGCAAACAATGTATAGTTACAATAGGATGCAATGGGGACACATAGGGATAGGGGCAACACAAACCATATACTCCAAAAGTGGAATGCGAACCACGAATGGACCCCAAACCTATGTGACCTTGTAGAGGGTCGCTGGGACTGTAAGAAAACAGTGAGGGTTAGAAAAATAGCCCACCCCAAGACCTTGAAAAGTGAGTGCAAAGTGCACTAAAGTTCCCCAAAGAGCACAGAAGTCGTGATAGGGGAATTCTGCAGGAAAGACCAAAACCAGCAATGCAACAACGATGGATTTCCAGACGAGGGTACCTGTGGAACAAGGGGACCAAGTCCAAAAGTCACGATCAAGTCGAGAGTGGGCAGATGCCCAGGAAATGCCAGCTGTGGGTGCAAAGAAGCTGCTACTGGACAGTAGAAGCTGAGGATTCTGCAAGAACGACAAGGGCTAGAAACTTCCCCTTTGGAGGATAGATGTCCCATGCCGTGGAGAGTCGTGCAGAAGTGTTTTCCTGCGGAAAGACTGTAAACAAGCCTTGCTAGCTGCAAAGCTCGCGGTTGGGGTTTTTGGGTGCTGCTGTGGCCCAGGAGGGACCAGGATGTCGCCAATTGCGTCAGGGGACAGAGGGGGTGCCCAACAAGACAAGGAGCCCTCTCAGAAGCAGGCAGCACCCGCAGAAGTGCCAGAACAGGCACTACGAAGTGGAGTGAAACGGTGCTCACTCGAAGTTGCACAAAGGAGTCCCACGCCGCCGGAGGACAACTCAGGAGGTCGTGCAATGCAGGTTAGAGTGCCGTGGACCCAGGCTTGGCTGTGCACAAAGGATTCCCTCGGAAAGTGCACAGGAGCCGGAGTAGCTGCAAAACACGCGGTTCCCAGCAATGCAGTCTGGTGTGGGGAGGCAAGGACTTACCTCCACCAAACTTGGACTGAAGAGTCACTGGACTGTGGGAGTCACTTGGACAGAGTTGCTGGATTCAAGGGACCTCGCTCGTCGTGCTGAGAGGAGACCCAGAGGACCGGTGATGCAGTTCTTTGGTGCCTGCGGTTGCAGGGGGACGATTCCGTCGACCCACAGGAGATTTCTTCTGAGCTTCTAGTGCAGAGAGGAGGCAGACTACCCCCACAGCATGCACCACCAGGAAAACAGTCGAGAAGGCGGCAGGATCAGCGTTACAGAGTTGCAGTAGTCGTCTTCGCTACTTTGTTGCAGTTTTGCAGGCTTCCAGCGCGGTCAGCAGTCGATTCCTTGGCAGAAGGTGAAGAGAGAGATGCAGAGGAACTCGGATGAGCTCTTGCATTCGTTATCTAAGGAATTCCCCAAAGCAGAGACCCTAAATAGCCAGAAAAGAGGGTTTGGCTACTTAGGAGAGAAGATAGGCTAGCAACACCTGAAGGAGCCTATCAGAAGGAGTCTCAGATGTCACCTGCTGGCCCTGGCCACTCAGAGCAGTCCACTGTGCCAGCAGCACCTCTGTTTCCAAGACGGTAGAGGTCTGGAGCACACTGGAGGAGCTCTGGGCACCTCCCAGGGGAGGTGCAGGTCAGGGGAGTGGTCACTCCCCTTTCCTTTGTCCAGTTTCGCGCCAGAGCAGGGCTGAGGGGTCCCTGAACCGGTGTAGACTGGCTTATGCAGAAATGGGCACCATGTGTGCCCATGAAAGCATTTCCAGAGGCTGGGGGAGGCTACTCCTCCCCTGCCTTCACACCATTTTCCAAAGGGAGAGGGTGTAACACCCTCTCTCTGAGGAAGTCCTTTGTTCTGCCTTCCTGGGCCAAGCCTGGCTGGACCCCAGGAGGGCAGAAACCTGTCTGAGGGATTGGCAGCAGCAGCAGCTGCAGTGAAACCCCTGAAAAGGCAGTTTGGCAGTACCCGGGACTGTGCTACAGACCCGTGGGATCATGGGATTGTGCCAACAATGCCAGGATGGCATAGAGGGGGCAATTCCATGATCATAGACATGTTACATGGCCATATTCGGAGTTACCATTGTGAAGCTACACATAGGTAGTGACCTATATGTAGTGCACGCGTGTAATGGTGTCCCCGCACTCACAAAGTCCGGGGAATTGGCCCTGAACAATGTGGGGGCACCTTGGCTAGTGCCAGGGTGCCCACACACTAAGTAACTTAGCACCCAACCTTTACCAGGTAAAGGTTAGACATATAGGTGACTTATAAGTTACTTAAGTGCAGTGTAAAATGGCTGTGAAATAACGTGGACGTTATTTCACTCAGGCTGCAGTGGCAGGCCTGTGTAAGAATTGTCAGAGCTCCCTATGGGTGGCAAAAGAAATGCTGCAGCCCATAGGGATCTCCTGGAACCCCAATAACCTGGGTACCTCAGTACCATATACTAGGGAATTATAAGGGTGTTCCAGTATGCCAATGTAAATTGGTAAAATTGGTCACTAGCCTGTTAGTGACAATTTGAAAGAAATGAGAGAGCATAACCACTGAGGTTCTGATTAGCAGAGCCTCAGTGAGACAGTTAGTCATAACACAGGTAACACATACAGGGCACACTTATGAGCACTGGGGCCCTGGCTGGCAGGGTCCCAGTGACACATACCACTAAAACAACATATATATAGTGAAATATGGGGGTAACATGCCAGGCAAGATGGTACTTTCCTACACGTACCCATACACCCCCTAAACCATTATCACACAAGGTCCTACACAGGAATGCAAGCACTGGGGTACAGGGTCACCCACCCATTGCACACCATGGCACACACAGATGCAATAATCATGCCTTTACACCCCTGCAGGACCCCTACCCAACGTCACCGGACAGGAGGGTCCAGACATGTCCATTCCACCCACAGAAGAGGCCCACAATGATGACAGCAGCTCTGTCCAACTGGATTTAGATGACCAGCCCGGCCCATCTGGGACCTCGGGATAGTCGGTTCCCCTCACACTGGCACAGGCCACTACAGAGCTTCCCCCCTCTGGGAACACCAGCACAGCACCGACCCAGCGGGCCCATCCCTCTGTCCCCAGGACACGTCTATCAGCAGTGTGTCCACCACCCCAACAACACCAGGCACCTGGGGGCAGTGGGCACACGGTTCAGGGGACAGAGGCCCAGGAACACAGGGGAACTGGGAGGGCTGCTGTGCGACAGGGAAAGGACAGGCCCAGGGAACCCACTCTCCACAACGCCATCTCCAACATCATGGGAGCCTACCACCACTCCCAGGAGACAATGGCAACGGTACTGGCCAAGTTTCAGGAGACCCAGCGGCAGCAGGAGGAACAGTATCTGGGCTTCAGGGAGGAACTAAAATCCATCAATTCCACCCTGGGCACCATTGTAGGGATGCTGAAGAAACTCGTCAACACCTGGAGGGACACTGTGGCACAACAAGGGGCCCCTGACACTAGCCTGGACGATGAACTGCCCACCACCTCCGCCGGTGCTAGTGGACAGGAGGCACCGCCACAGGACCACGACACCAGCACCCCACCCCCTGCAGATGGAGAACCACCCGCAAGCGGTGCCTGAGATCAAGGACAAAGATAGAGAACAATGCCAAGACCCCCACCAAGAAATTAGACCACCCTGAGTGTCATCCTTCTGTCCCACTTTCTCACCCTGTCCATCCTTAAACTGCCCCAGCTCCACTTCCTATGCCCCTTTGGACAATGCACCTGTGAGACTAATAGACTGGACTCTGCCATGGACATTCCTCCACCAAGAAATAAGACCACCCTGATTGTCAACCCACTGTCCCACTTTGTCACCCTGTCCATATTGGAACTGCCCAGCTCCACTTCCTATGCCCATATGGGCAATGCACCTATGAGACAAATAGACTGGACTCTGCCATGGACACTCCTCCGCCATCACCCCTCACCATTTAACTTCCCCCTCCAATATTTTGCTTTTAAATAAACACACCTAAAGCACCAAGATCTGGAGTCTGTCTGTGATTTTGAAATAGTGTATTTTCAATTTCAGTGACAACATTTCCAGGATTTAGTAATGTCAAAATACCTATGTCACACAGCTCTAGTCCATGAGGATTCTAAGCAGATGACACACGTTGGGCCCCACACCTGTGAAACCGTAAGGGAAAGTGACAACTCACTGACCATACACTGGGTGAAATCGACAGACAGGAGAGAGGTAGAAGTGTAAAAGTACATGTAGTAGGCACGAATGTATTCTCACCTGTGTTTCACTGGAAATATTGCTGGATGACTGAGTCCCTGTTGTCAATGTCTTCTTCCTCTGCTTCCTCCTCATCACTGTTCACAGGCTCCACAGCTGCCACAACACCGCCATCTGGACCATCCTCCTGCAGAAAAGGCACCTGTCGTCGCAAAGCCAAATTATGAAGCATACAGCAGGCCACGATGATCTGACACACCTTCTTTGGTGAGTAGAATAGGGATCCACCTGTCATATGGAGGCACCTGAACCTCGCCTTCAGGAGGCCGAAGGTGCGTTCGATCACCCTCCTAGTCCACCCATGTGCCTCATTGTAGCGTTCCTCTCCCCTGGTCCTGGGATTCCTCACTGGGGTCAGTAGCCATGACAGGTTGGGGTAACCAGAGTCCCATAATAGCCACACCCGGTGCCTCTGTAGTAGACCCATCACATAAGGGATGTTGCTATTCCGCAGGATGTAGGCGTCATGCACTGAGCCAGGGAACATGGCATTAACATGGGAGATGTACTGGTCTGCCAAACATACCATCTGTACATTCATGGAATAATAACTCTTCCGGTTTCTGTACACCTGTTCACTCCTGTGGGGGGGGACCAAAGCCACATGGGTCCCATCAATGGCACCTATGATGTTGGGGATATGTCCAAGGGCATAACAGTCACCTTTCACTGTAGGCAAATCCTCCACCTGAGGGAAAACGATGTAGCTCCGCATGTGTTTCAGAAGGGCAGACAACACTCTGGACAACACGTTGGAAAACATAGGCAGGGACATCCCTGATGCAATGGCCACTGTTGTTTGAAAAGACCCACTTGCAAGGAAATGGAGCACTGATAGCACCTGCACTTGAGGGGGGATTCCTGTGGGATGGCGGATTGCTGACATCAGGTCTGGCTCCAACTGGCTACACAGTTCCTGGATTGTGGTGTGTGATATGAATATAAAACAAGACCGTAGAACTGGCTATTTGAAAAATAACAGTACGAAGCCTAATAAAAAGCATTTAGAGCAAAGTGCACAGAGGCTCTAAGCTGCAAGCAAATGAATAAAATACATCCAGGGCAAAGTGCACAAAGGCCTAAAGCCTGAAGCTAATGCGCAAAGGATACATAAAACTAACCACACTACACCCTCCCCTTGTCGGTAGCAAGTGGTTCCAATAATATAAAAATATGCCCCAGATATAAACAATACATAAAAATATATATTTCGACAAGGTCAGAAGACAACAAAGTCATAAATTTGGGAAGCATGTGATGATAAAGCCAAATTCAATATAATGTCAATCTTTTAGGAGAGGAAAAAAAAAATCCAATTGTCAGACAGAAGCAATAGAAAGCAGGAGTTCCTCCACTTCGATATATGTCAATATCGGAAGATCCACGCCAAAAAGTACCATGGAGCAGGCGTGTTCCAAAGCCCCAAAACCATTCAGGGCGGCACCCCGTGCAGGGCCTATGAATGAGACAATACCATCTTCCTCCAGGAAGGGAATCTCATAAACTGCCTCACGAAGCAAACGCAACCGTAGTGCACAAGTCTGGGAATGAGCCCTAATCGGGAACATCAACAGATCAGTATCGACCACTGGAGGGCGCTGCAGTGAGAGACAGAGAGCCAGTGCATGTTCAAACGAGCACCAAAGGCACCGAAACACGGGTTGCACACAATCCAAAACTGGTCGGAATGACAGCGACCAGTCACACTCAAAATGTCCCAGGAGTGTTGCTCCAAAATACTGCATCATGCGTTCACGACACAGTTGCGCTGACGGGAGCAGCAATATAGGATCTTGTTGTGGCGGGACAGCCATTGCGGAAGAACAGCAGCAAAAGCAAGACTCCAGCCAATAAAGCCAAAGTAATCGGGAAACCCCCAAAAATGCTTCCGAAAATAGAGTGTATAGCCGAAGGTATTAAACCGAATATGGAAGAGAAGGTGTGAGCAAAACCAACACCAACGGCTTTGAAAAAATGTGCAATTCGAGCAGTGCTGGACGCATTAAATATACGTCCCACAAGCTCACCAAAGTGACTCGGAAAGTTAGTATTCAAAAGGGACTGTATTTCCGCTGATGACCTTGCCACCTGAAGTGCATAGGTCTCACTAGCAGATGTAAGGGCCACATGCTTTTGAAACAATAAAGCCTTTAGTCGACTCAACTTGTCGAAATTCACCTTGGAAGTAGCAATATGAGGCCAGATGTCTGCTACCTCCCTAATTTGAGTGGGGGGAAACAACACATTCCCGCAGCACGTAACGGCCTTGGTGACAACGACCACGTAAACTATTCTGGCACGCATGCCACAGCAGCGTTCGCTGTTAAGAACAATGTAACTGCCGTTAGAAAGCACCTGGAAAGTGTTTTTAATAACCGGGACTGGAACTCCCTTCAGATAACAAGCTAAGTTAGCAATCGAAGCGTTACACGCCCCGTGCAAGGACAGCTGTTTACAAACCATGGAATGGCTGACAGAAGTTTCACATTCACTACCGCTAAGAAAAACCTCCCTCAAACCATTAATACATCTGTATATCTACCCACCGGAATGTGCTTCAAACAAGAAGTAAATTGCAGAGTGGAGATAGGCAAATTAATAACCCCATGAATCAACCATTCAGCTGACAGAATCTCAGCAACCGTGAAAGGCAGTTTCTCCAATTTTTCAATATTTAACATGACACACGTCGCTTCCTTTTTCGCCATCAGCTGTTGTTGACGAGTTAAATTAAAGGAGACAAAGATCTCTTTGGCACGAATGTGCTGCCACGGAACGCGACCTGCCTTCAGGGTCTGTAGAGGCCAACCCAGCTGCATGATGGACCGCGTCTGACTCTGCCCATGATATGAAGAAGACATATCTGATTTAATAATGTCTATAGCAGAGGAAACAATGCTGTAAATCGTGTAAACACGGTAAGAAAGGGTATGCATGCCATTATCCACAACAGACAAAGCCTGTATCAGGTTTTCCTGATCAATTTGCCTCAGCCGGGCCGCTGCCTCCTGTTGTGAAAGCTTCCAAATCTCATTATATACTTCGTATAAAAATCGTTTCTTCCGAGGTACCTTAGGTCATAACAAAAAATCTTGTAAGTCAGTATCATTAGACAGTAACGTGAGATGTGATTTAACTGCATCCAGCGTGGATGATTTCAACCATTGCTGACAAAGCTTTCCCACGCTGTATGTAGTTATGACATCAGCATGTTTTGGTGAACTGTAGCGAGGGTCTGCCCTACTAGTCCTGAACCCCCCAGAAGAGGTGACAAAACGTTGATGACACTTATTAGTGTCTACAGGCCATAATAACCACCTGCCCGGATGTACCAATGAAGTGTTAAGCGTACCATTCTGGACCCAGTGTGTAAACTCACTAAACGTAGCATTAACATATCGTTGCCAATTGTTCAATTTGAAAGGGACAGGTATACTAGGCAAATTTAACTCTCTAATCGTTGCCAAGCCCAAACAGCTAGTCTGTTGTACTGTGTCATTGAGGAAAATCATCTGCACAGGGATAATACATGCTCTAAATAATGTGTCCCTGCCCTGCATCTGCCAATTTTTCGTTCCCCAGACACTTTTTAAGTCAACAGTTTTAAACCAATATTCATACCCCTCAACCGAAAGTTTAGATACAAACAAATTTGAATACAGTAATTTAGTATCGGTCAATAACATTTGCTTATTAGCATACGGAGTAATTTTAAAATAGTAAGACCTAGCATTTTGTTGATTATGCCCAGAAAAATATGCAAATTTATCATAATATGTTTTTGAACTCCCTTGCGGAGGAGTTGGGCAATGTTCCCATTGCACATAATCAAATATGGACTTAGGGCTACTTGCTTTATGAATAAAGTGGTGTCCATAATAGTTGTAGCAAAACATGTCACCATGATTATCTCTAAATAGGTAAGCATCTTCATCGTCATAGACAGTATAATATTGCAATTCTGTCAGCATAGAATCTACTGTCTTCACATCCCAATCATCAGAAACAATGCCTGGTATAACAATATCATTCATAGATAACTTGAGAACATACGGTATTTGAATCAATTCGGTGGGACCATAAATATCAAACATTACTTTATCCCACACAATCCCATCTGGAATCAGTATTGCAGAAATGTTTACATTGGACAAGTCTCTTCGAACCATATGAGACGAAAAATGTGGTTGTAACACAGTCTCCACGTGCTCAATGTCAGATCGTTCAGGAAGAAAATGACCATGTATTACTAGAAAAAAAGTAACCACAAATCCCAACCACAAAAAAAGAGTCATTACAGCCATAAAAAGCCACAAATAGTTCCAAGGAAAAACAAAGTATGTGTGTTTAAGCCAACACAGCAGCTTACGTGGACCTCGGATTGAAGATAGTGAGGACGAGGAGCCGGACACTGCATCATCAGTGTTGTTGAAGCAGCCAGAGGCAGTTCTTGCAAAAGGTGCAACTGTGAACAAAGAAGCAGATGGAGGCTCTCGCCTTGGCACACTATAAACCACATGTTCAGAAACATCAGTAGAACGTACAGCAACTTGATCAAAAGATTCCAAATTAATCGTTGTCTGCGGAACAATCGCAAGATCATCTTCCACCCTCCACAAGCTCGGAGAGGAAACAGCGTCAGTGTAAATCACCTGCAGCGGGACTTCTTCCCCAGTAGTGAGAGGGATTCCGGAACTACTGGGTGTCCCTCGTGGTCTGCTGTGCAGAATCGGCCACATGTTGTAACTTGACATTATCAATGGAAACAAAGCGATCTCCTTTGGCCCCTTGCAGCGGCGGTAAAATCACAGTTCTCGTGCCGCTAACCCCTAACACAGGGACAGGTGCTCGATAAGAAGGACCAAATTCTTTCTTTACTGTGACCTTTTCACGCACTAGATCCCCAATCCTGGGTATCCAACCAGTAGGAGTTACTGGCTCATCCTTAATTCCTGAGGAGGCAGCACTTGCAGAAGAGTTATCTTCACGGAATTGTTGTAAATCCTGCAAAACAGTGACACGATCATTTATGTCAAAGGGCGTATCCGCCGCCTCCACACCAGGACCATCTAGATCAGGAACATACATTTGTGTTCCAAACAGGCACTCATATGAAGTACGACCCCCCAGTGACCTTCTAGGCAAGTTATTAAGTGCTCTCTGTACTCCATACAGGTGGGCTAGCCAACCACGACCCGTACCTATAACTCTGGCCGTTAAGGATTGCTTTAAATCACGATTTAAACGCTCCACGACAGAATTTCCCTCGGGATGAAATGGAGACGAGAATTGGAGTTGGACCCCCAACGAAGCCATGGTGTCCCTGAATGCCTTAGAGGCAAAAGCAGGCCCCTGGTCCGAATGAAAAGCCGCAACTGCAAATGTATCGACAAAGATGCGCAAATCTTTAATAACAGTCCGAGCGTCAGCCGAGCGTTGTGGCCAGACCCACACAAATCTGGAGCACGAATCTACAGCTACCAATATTTATTTGTATGCACTATCTGGTGTCAGCGGACCACAATGATCCAAGTACACACACCGTAAAGGTTTGTTTGAAATTAGAAGGGGCGTCTGCTGCAGGCGTCTAGCCGATGAACCTTTAATTTGTTTACAAACATCACAACAAAGGACATATTGCTTTGTCTCTTTATAGAGACCAGGCCACCAGTAACGAGCCTGTAAAAGCAAAATAGTGGCAGCCACACCAGCATGTGCAGATGCCGCCCCCTCATGTGCTTCAGAAATTAATCGAGGTCTCTCAATTTTATTTGGTAAATCACGTACACCAATGCCTGGAATATTAACAACAGCATTGAATGCACTACTCAAGCAGTAACGATACTTAGAAGGAAACCCTTGAGGAAATGTCGTGGCATCAGCCGTAGCTTTTATGGCAGCCGAAATCTCTGTGTCTGGTTTGGAACTCGAACGAGTCACTGCGGCCACAGTGACAACAGCCACTGCCGATTTCGCGGCTTCATCAGCCAAAGTATTCCCAGCAACGTGTATCCCAACGCGCTGGTGTCCAAGTGTATGCACAACATGGACCTTAGGAAGCGTCTCTTTCAGATCCGCAACCTTACCCCACAACAATTTGTGTTTAATGGTGTTGCCCTTAGAATCTCTGAACCCATTCAACTTCCAATAGTGTAGATATTCATTGAAAGACTGAACACAGTAGTAGGAGTCACAGACCAGCAAGGTTAAAATTGCCGGATCCGCGTGCTCCAACGCTAACAATAGAGCTTTGAGCTCAGCCAGCTGTGCCGTGCAATCTCCTAAGGTTTTAGTATAAGTATGTCGGGGCAGAACACTTCCCCCTCCATAGTGCCGCTCACCACCGCACATGCAGCAGAATACTGTTGTTTAGTCCCAACCGCTGGTTGCGCAGAGCCATCGGTATACATGACCACCTGATATTGGTCAATCGGCAATGTGCCAGCAGGAACTGGGTACTCCATTTCATATTGAAGAAATTCTTGAGTCTGCAGTTTAGGGTCAAATATGTAATCTACATCAGTGGCTGTCAAAGACGTAGCCCATTGTATCCATCGCGGGTGTAAAGCTTTCGAATAAGGGACACTCGCTTTTGTAACAGCCTCTAAGGCCGGAATTGGGGAAACAACAATTAAGCGTTGGCCCTGGGCAAGCGGTCTTTCTTTAATCACAGCCATCTGTACTGCAGTGAGTATTTTATCAGTCTGTGCAAATCGTTGTTCTGCAGCAGTATGCAATCGGGACTGTCTCACCTTCATTAAAGGTGACATATGTAAACCCAACAGCCCCAGGTATCACCCTGATGACTAAATGTGTCTTATTGTCCCGTGTGTGTAAGTGTTTAACTGCTAAGAGATCAGTCTACAAATCTCGTAGGATATGTGTATGCTCAATCGTCCAAAATCTACTCGAAAAATTCGGGCGAATCAACTCGTATAAGGGTTTTATACGTGTAGCATATTCAGGAATGTAAGCTCTGCCAAAATTCAGAAACCCCAACAATGACTGGAGCTTCCGAACCATATTAGGAGGCTGCAATAAAGCAAATTTCTCCAAAAAATTAGGCGCTAAGCTTTTGCCCTCACTCGACAACTCATATCCCAGGAAAATGACGCTGAGGAAGGCAATCTTCGATTTCTTAAAATTAAACTTATAGTCAATTTCAGCAAACCCCACAACAATGCGCGATACACGCCTTAGATGTTGCAGAATCTCATTGTCTGTCAGATATATATCATCAACATATGATAACGCTTCGGGGTCCAACTCGTGCAGAATTTCAGTTACACAAGCCGAAAAGAGTCCTGGGCTATTCTTATACCCCTGAGGCAAACGACAAAACTTTTTCTGAGAGCCAAACGCACTGAAACTGGTATAGTCCCGACTTTCGGGCGCTATATTTTGGCAGAAAAATCCATTCGAGATATCTAACGTTGTTTTGTATTTTTTACGCACTATATTATTCATAAGCGCTGCGCTATGTGAATTCTGTATTGCATATGTGCGTGTATGACTATTTAAATGTCTGTAATCCACCACTATCTTATATGAATGGTCCGGTTTAGCAACCGGAAATAAGGGATTATTCATCGGCGAGACAGAGGGCTCAATTACACCCTGGTACTCCAATTGTGTAAGAATATTCCTAACCGATGCCCTTGCTTCAAATTTGATAGGATACTGCGGCTGCGGCTGAGGTTCGCCCTTTATTGGAATTACATGATAAGGTGATTGTCTATCCCACCCCACATTATTTCTATGGGCAAGAGCCCATAATTTACTATAGGACTCCGCTAGTTCTCTCGGAACAAGTGGTGAGAAGGAAGGTGTAATAACCTCTTCCCCCACTGGACAGTCGCGAACAAAGTCAGGCGGCCAATCTTGTTCGGCCAGAAGAACATCATATGATTTCACCACATGGTCCCAAAAGATGGCGTGTACAATGCGGTCAATGTCCCCTTCTAATTGCAGAGTCACTTGATATACTCTATCAGGATCAGAGACTCGCATATCCGCCGTTTCAACTTGTATGAAGTCATCAGTTGCTTTCACCTCCAGATGCTCTAGAAGACTCTGGCGAACTATTGTGACCTCTGCTGCGCTGTCTAACAGTGCCAACGCCCATGTCTTGTTCGTCAAGAGAACTCTCTTCTTGAGCGGCATGTCTAACTGAGACTGCTGCCACTTTCTTCTTTTTAAATTGCTGCTTTTGTTGCTGCGGTTTCTCTTCTTGTTTAATAGAAACCTCAGTTGAGCGTTGTGAATCCTGTCTTGGTTTCACGTACTCAGTTCTCCGCTCTGACCGCCCACCTCTCTCACTTCTCTTCTCCGAGGAGTCCTGAAAGGAACGAGATTGGCGTGTATCAGTATATTGATATCTTTCAGGCGTCTTCAAATTATCCCTATTCCTGAGATTATACCTATTCTGCGGGGTCTCCGGTTGCGGAGACTGTCCCCCGTCTTTCTTAGGTGTTTGCTGTTTCTTTTCCCAGCGCTTTTTAGTACCCTCAGGTTGCTGTTGTTTAGCATTATCTTTATTATTTTTACCCTGTAATTGGGGTTTTTGCGGTCTAGCCCCTAGGCTATCGCGACCAATACTGGAATATGTTTCTGAAATTATTCTCGGGAGTTCCCGCTCTTGATTAATCTGCGGAACGTCCCGAAGTCGCATTCGCACTGCTAGTGCTACTGCCTCTCCCTTGAGATTACTCAAAATAATAGAAGAAACTGCGGCAAAATTGCCCATTAACTGCATGCCCAAATCTAAGGCAGGGGCAGCCCTATATTCATCTTGAATTTGTTTAAGCACCTCCGGTAAATTAGCTAATGTCGGTGTACCGTGTGCCGTAGTGTAGAGCGCGGCAAACACCGTGCCCCAGGTATTACAAAGGTCCACCGGAGGAACCATCCCATACGGCAAACACATCGTCAATATTCTATGTTTATCCTGAGGTCCCGTATGGGGAAATACTGCTTCCAGCGTATTAATTTTCTGCGCCAGCCAGAATGGAGTCTCCTCACGTTTAGCCGGTACTTTACCCATAACTGAGTGCACAGTGGCTGGATTAATACCCGGAACCACTGCTTGTGGGTGCGCCGGAGCAGCACGCGCTGCGTTTGTATTTAGTGTCTGCATTACAAACTGAACTAATCGTCTATATGTAGCCGTTAAGTCTGTATATAAACGACGAACTTCAGCCACTGTCAATTGAGCAGCCGCAGGATGAGGTGTATATGTAGCCAATAAAGGCCAGGTAGGACCATCTTTACTTAGTGGACCTAACCTAACTTGTGCTACTGTGTGTGGGAGGGCGCCATCAAGCCAATTATGGTGTTCTTGATAAGATAAAGGTATCTCTAAATATGCATAAGCCCTGTATTGTCCAGGGACATTCGCAATAGTGTATTTGTGAAAAGTGTTTGTACCCCCATCAACTGCCGGAAATACGACCCAAGAATAAAAAAGTTCTGTTCTATAGGCTGCATGGGCGTCCACCACAAAAGTGACCGGACCCCCCTGGACAGTCAGGCCATGTGCCACCATATGTCCTGTGAGCGGTTGTCGCATATTGATTGCTATATTCACTACATTAGGATTTGCCATTTGTAAAAAATAGCACTAGGTCAGAGAAGGCACACCAATATCGGGGTTTTCCTTTTAAAGTTCAAGCTTGAACAACCAACCACTAAGTAATAGGATGTACCTGTCCCGTTGTGGCGGAAATCCTCAGCCCCACGGACGTCTCCGCTTACGGAACCGAGTAGTCAAAATATATATGAGACCGAGAGAGTCAGCCGGACCTAAATATTAGAGCCAGACCAATCGTTGGCGGCGCCATGTCGCGTGGGCTCTCATTATCCTAAATGAGACTACTGGATTTCTAGGCAGCAGGATCGATAACAGTGTGGGGGACTGAGTCTGACCCACGTGTAAGGAACTCTGTCACCCTAAATCCGGTTTTTGCTCCGGCTAACTAGCAGTGCCTCATTTCTCCCACGGGGAAGAGATGATTGGGCAGCCGAGCGCATGACATCTTTGGAACTTCTCAGGGAAGTCGTGGTCACTCAGATCCTAACCAACTCTCTCATTTACAGTATGATCTCATATACAAATGACAAAGGCAGTATAAGTTTTATATAATGTTTTAATAAAACGACTGCATTTTAGATAATAAGGCGTGAGCCGCAATAACCAGAACCATACAACATAGTAGGATTGAAATAGTCACCAGGAGAGTAAAACATAAGAACAAAGCTATTGTCGTGTCTATTAGTTTCTACTCTGCTTGATCTATTTCGAGCACAGCATTTTAAGCTTCTAGCTTGCCTTTCTGAATCACTGGGGAGACATCAGCCCTCATACCTGAGCAAAGGCCTGTGATCTTGGTTCAGCATCTGCAACGAGGCAGTCAGCGTCTAGTTGTGGGTCCCTGGTCGTAATCTCCCTCTCGCGTGTATTGGGACAAGGAAGTGTTTTTATAACTAACATGTCAGTGTGATCACAAAATGTCCCTATGCAGGAATGCCAAAGACTAAACTCCTACCACGTCTATCGGCAATGTACCAGACTGTATCCTTGACTGAAGCACAGAGTGAACAAGAATGTGTTATGGAGAACTCCAGTGCTGAAGTAGGCTAAACAGTGTGATATGAATATAAAACAAGACCGTAGAACTGGCTATTTGAAAAATAACAGTACGAAGCCTAATAAAAAGCATTTAGAGCAAAGTGCACAGAGGCTCTAAGCTGCAAGCAAATTAATAAAATACATCCAGGGCAAAGTGCACAAAGGCCTAAAGCCTGAAGCTAATGCGCAAAGGATACATAAAACTAACCACACTACAGTGGCACGGTCAAACCTGTAGGTGATGATCAAATGTCTTTCCTCCATTGTCGACAGGTCCACCAGCGGTCTGTACACCGGAGGATTCCGCTATCTCCTCACATGTCCCAGCGGACGGTGCCTATGAATGACAACAGCGACCACAGAGTCAAACAACTCAGAGGTATGTACCCACAGTCTACACAGAACACCAATCATACAAAAAATGCGGCCTGTATGTGTGTTGAGAGTAGGCCTAGGTATGTGTGACGCAGTTGGTAATTAGGCCATGAGGGCCCCTGAAATGGCGGCTGCCTGACCTCTAAAGCAGGACAATGGGATGTGAGGTAACTGCGCTGGCGTTGTACACCGGCGCGGTAGGCGGTCGAAGACCGCGGCGCAATGCTGCATTGGTTAACATTGGACCCTGTGGGTCCCAGGAGCCAATGACGATCTACGCCGGCGGTGATGGTACGCACCACCGCGGATGTGACCGCCGCGGACGTGACCGCCATTTTCTAACTGTTTAATCACTCGATACCTGATCTTCGACAGGAGAGGACCTACACTGCAAGTGCTGCTGTGACCTCGGTTTGGAAGAGACAATGGCTCGTGCGTCTGGGGAAAGGGCCCCTGCCTTCACTGCAGAGGAGTTGGAGATGCTCGTCGAGGTGGTCCTCCCCCAGTATACGCTACTCTACAGTCCTCCAGACCAACAGGTAAGTACACAGGGAGCATGTTGTATGGGCTATGCCTGTGTGGAGAGGGCTGGTTGTAAGAAGGAAGGGGGCAGAGTTCTGAGTGCATGAAAGACGGTGAATGCATGTGCCACATGGCAAGGGTAGGGATGGGGGCCAATCACTTTGACGGTGCAGTTGGTAATGACTTCTCTTCTTCCCCTGTACATTTCATGTAGGTCAACGCCCACCAGAAGAAGGATATTTGGCGTGCCATCGCCAAGGACGTCCGGACCCTGGGGGTCCACCACAGACAGAGCACCCACTGCCGGAAGAGATGGGAGGACATTCGCCGCTGGAGCAAGAAGACAGCGGAGGCTCAGCTGGGGATGGCCTCCCAACGTGGGAGGGGTGCCCGTCGAACCATGACCCCCCTGATGTTCCGGATCCTGGCGGTGGCCTACCCTGAGTTGGATGGGCGCTAGAGGGCAACACAGCAGACACAAGGGGGTGAGTACACTATCATTCAGCTGACTTTGCGCAGTGAAGGTGTCTGGGTGGGGGAGGAGGGCTGTGGGTTCCCCTAGGCCAGGGCGAGTTCCGTAGGCTAGGCCCATTCATAGGGCATGGCCCTGTGGCCCCCCACCCCACTTCTGTAGAGTTCCAAGTACTGCTATTCATGCCCCAGGGTCATCTATGTGTGCAGATGTCGTCCATAGCCTTGTAGGCCATTTCCCAGGAATTGCACTGTAGAGGCCAACAGCGCGACGTAGTGCAGGGGACTGCTGTGTCTGTATTGTCCTCCAACGGTAGCAGTAAGCCATGCACTCAACCTGTCTTTCTACTGTTCCCCCCCCCCCGCTTTTTTTTGGCGGTCTCCCTGTTCTTGCATTAGCATCATCAGGCGGAGGTAGAGTGGCACCGGAGCATGAGGGAGCTGCATCCCACATGGGCAGGGAGGCCCACACTACGGACTCAGAATACACCAGTGGGACAGAGGGCGAGGGGAGCACCACAGCGGTCACAGGATCTGCAACCAGCGACACGGACTCGTCCTCCGATGGGAGCTCCCTTGTGGTGGCGGCAACATCTGTGCCCCCCACTACTACTACAGGTACAGCCGCCACCCCCCTACCAGCACCGCCCTCCCAGCAGCCCCTCAGCCTTCGCCCCGTGCCCGCTCACCCAGGAGGGTGGGCATCACCTTCGCCCCAGGCACCTCAGCCCCTGCACCTGTCACCTCTGCTGCCCTCAGTGAGGAGGCCATTGACCTCCTCAGGTCCTTCACTGTTGAGCAGTCTACCATTTTGAATGCCATCCAGGGTGTAGAAAGGGAGTTGCAACACACAAATGCATTCCTGGAGGGCATTCATTCTGGTCAGGCTGCCCTTCATCGAACCATTCAAACTCTGGCCTCAGCACTGATGGCAGCCATTGTCCCTGTATCTAGCCTCCCCCTCCAACTTCCTCCACCCAGACCCAATCCCCTGTACCTCTGCCTATCCCAAGCACACCATCAGACCAGCCTGCACACACCTCACCACACAAGGGAAGCTCAGGCAAACATAAGCACCACACATCCCACAGGCACTCACGCAAGCATCACACACATACAGACACACCAACATCCACTGCCTCCACTGTGTCCCCCTCCTCCTCGTCTCCCTCCTCCCTCCCAGTCTCGTCTACACACACACCTGCATGCACTACCACTACAGCCACTACGTCCCGCACCAGCACACCCACCACCACACCTCGCTCACGTGTACTCACCACCCCCACTACCATTTACACGTCCCCTGTGTCCTCTCCCAGTGTGTCTGTGACGCCCCCCGAAGATACACAAACGCAGGCACACACCCACCCAACAGCCATCCACTTCACGACAGCCTCCTGCGCATGCACCTGCACCCAAATCCACAAAACCTACACCTCCTACAACCACAACCTCTTCTTCCACTCCCAAACCCCCTCCAGCTACCCGTCCCAGTGTGTCCAAAAAACTTTTCCTGTCCACCCTTAACCTATTTCCCACCGCCCCCCCCCCCCCCCTCCAACTCATAGGTCCCGTACTAGCACCTCAGCCAAAAAATCTCCGGGACAAGTGGTGCCTGTTGTTACAGGTATGTGGAGTGCACCGGCCACCAGGGCAGCCAGTGTGGCACAGAGCCACAGCACAGCCAGTCCCCCCCCCTGTGAAGCACCAGAAGTTGGACAGTGCCTGGCGGGAGAGGGGGAAGACTCCAGCCAGCCAATCCGCTCACAGGGGTCCCGGGGGGAGTGTGGACTCAGCTGTGACTCCTCCCAAGGTGGGGAAGGGGCAGAGGAAACCTGCAGAGTCTGGGAGGAGCAGCACGGCGGAGAAGACCGCCATCATCCCCGCTGGCCAGGAGGCCACCGCCAGCCCCATCATCACTGCCCAGGAAGAGGCCACCGCCGGCCCCATCGTCACTGCCCAGGAAGAGGCCATCGCCGGCCCCATCGTCACTGCCCAGGAAGAGGACACCGCCAGCCCCATCGTCACTGCCCAGGAAGAGGCCACCGCCATCCCCATCGTCACTGCCCAGGAAGAGTCCACCGCCGGCCCCATCGTCACTGCCCAGGAAGAGGCCACCGCCGGCCCCATCGTCACTGCCCAGGAAGAGTCCACCGCCGGCCCCATCGTCACTGCCCAGGAAGAGGCCACCGCCGGCCCCATCGTCACTGCCCAGGAAGAGGCCACCGCCGGCCCCATCGTCACTGCCCAGGAAGAAGCCACCGCCGGCCCCATCGTCACTGCCCAGGAAGAGGCCACCGCCGGACCCATCGTCACTGCCCAGGAGGAGGACACCGCCGGCCCCATCGTCACTGCCCAGGAAGAGGCCACCGCCGGCCCCATCGTCACTGCCCAGGAAGAGGCCACCGCCGGCCCCATCGTCACTGCCCAGGAAGAGGACACCGCCGGCCCCATCGTCACTGCCCAGGAGCCACAGCCAGTCCCCCCCTGTGAAGCACCAGAAGTTGGACAGTGCCCGGCGGGAGAGGGGGAAGACTCCAGCCAGCCAAGCCGCTCACAGGGGTGCCGGGGGGAGTGTGGACTCAGCTGTGACTCCTCCCAAGGTGGGGAAGGGGCAGAGGAAACCTGCAGAGTCTGGGAGGAGCAGCATGGCGGAGAAGACCGCCATCATCCCCGCCGGCCAGGAGGCCACCGCCAGCCCCATCATCACTGCCCAGGAAGAGGACACCGCCGGCCCCAGCGTCACTGCCCAGGAAGAGGACACCGCCGGCCCCATCGTCACTGCCCAGGATGAGGCCATTGCCGGCCCCATCGTCACTGCCCAGGAAGAGGACACCGCCAGCCCCATCGTCGATGCCCAGGAAGAGGCCACCGCCGGCCCCATCGTCACTGCCCAGGAAGAGTCCACCGCCGGCCCCATCGTCACTGCCCAGGAAGAGGCCACCGCCGGCCCCATCGTCACTGCCCAGGAAGAGGCCACCGCCGGCCCGATCGTCACTGCCCAGGAAGAGGCCACCGCCAGCCCCATCGTCACTGCCCAGGAAGAGGCCACCGCCAGCCCCATCGTCACTGCCCAGGAGGGCCCCGCACGCCACAGCCCAGCTGACCCATGAAGGACCGCCAGCCACAGGCCAGCTGGGCAATGACGGACCGCCATGGCAAGCACCGCTGAACGGGGCAAGGACCGCTGAACAGGTCAGAAACTGCCAACTCAAGCACCGCTGAACAGGGCAAGCACCGCTGAACAGGGCAAAGAGTGCCATGGCAAGCACCGCTGAACAGGGCAAAGACCGCCATGGCAAGCACCGCTGAACAGGGCAAGCACCGCTGAACAGGGCAAAGACCGCCATGGCAAGCACCGCTGAACAGGGCAAGCATCGCTGAACAGGGCAAAGACCGCCATGGCAAGCACCGCTGAACAGGGCAAGCACCGCTGAACGGGGCAAGGACCGCTGAACAGGTCAGAAACTGCTAACTCAAGCACCGCTGAACAGGGCAAGCACCGCTGAACAGGGCAAAGACTGCCATGGCAAGCACCGCTGACCAGGGCAAGCACCGCTGAACAGGGCAAAGACCGCCATGGCAAGCACCGCTGAACAGGGCAAGCACCGCTGAACGGGGCAAGGACCGCTGAACAGGTCAGAAACTGCCAACTCAAGCACCGCTGAACAGGGCAAGCACCGCTGAACAGGGCAAAGACCGCCATGGCAAGCACCGGTGAACAGGGTAAGCACCGGTGAACAGGGCAAGCACCGCTGAACGGGGCAAGGACCGCTGAACAGGTCACAAACTGCCAACTCAAGCACCGCTGAACAGGGCAAGCACCGCTGAACAGGGCAAAGACCGCCATGGCAAGCACCGCTGAACAGGGCAAGCACCTCTGAACGGGGCAAGGACCGCTGAACAGGTCAAAAACTGCCAACTCAAGCCCCGCTGAACAGGGCAAGCACCGCTGAACAGGGCAAAGATCGCCATGGCAAACACCGCTAGCCCATTTGCGGCAGGGGCAGTGACGCAACTGGGACCGTCACAGGGTGTGTGCTGCACTCTGGGCACCAGTCCCCCTCCAGAACCAGTGGAGACATGCATCCACTCCGTCTGTCCTTCACAGGATGAAGCACTCTGGGCACCAGTCCCCCTCCAGAACCAGTGGAGACTGTCATCCACTTGAGAGACTGTGGCTTTGCACTCCCCAGGATGGTACAGTGGGCAAACCAACCACTGTAGAGACTTGAGAAACTGTGGCTTTGTACTCCCCAGGATGGTACAGTGGGCAAACCAACCACTGTAGAGACTTGAGAGACTGTGGCTTTGCACTCCCCAGAATGGTACAGTGGGCAAACCAACCACTGTAGAGACGTATGAGACTGTGGCTTTGCACTCCCCAGGATGGTACAGTGGGCAAACCAACCACTGTAGAGACTTGAGAGACTGTGGCTTTGCACTCCCCAGGATGGTACAGTGGGCAAACCAACCACTGTAGAGACTTGAGAGACTGTGGCTTTGCACTCCCCAGGATGGTACAGTGGGCAAACCAACCACTGTATAGACTTGTGAGACTGTGGCTTTGCACTCCCCAGGATGGTACAGTGGGCAAACCAACCACTGTAGAGACTTGAGAGACTGTGGCTTTGCACTCCCCAGGATTGATCAATGGGCATGGAGCCCCCTCGTGGATCTGGCGTTGTGCACTCATCTGGCTGAGGTGCCCCCCCTTCCCTTCCCCCTGAGGTGCCTGTTGTATTTCTATCTGATGCCCCAGCAGTGTTCTCTCCGTCATGTTCAGTAATCTTGTGTGGGCCTGGCCATGCATTTTGGGCCCAGTGGTCCACGGACTATGAATGATGCACAACCTGCACTAATAATCGTGGTGTATAATTTGTTTATAGTGTGTATATATATGTATATATGTATATTTTTGCTTACTGATTTTGGATATATTACAATAGTTACACTAATTTCCTTTTGTCTTTGCATTCTTCCGGGGGGGTTAGGGGGTGTTACTGTAATGTATAGATAAGCATTGGTGTGTGTGTTGTAGTGGTTGAGGGTCGGGGTGGGGGTTGGGGTGTTGAGTGTGTGTGTCCCTGTTTTTCCCCTCCCCCCTCCCCTATGTCGTAGGTGCAGTACTCACGTGCTCTTCGCCGCCGGCGTTGGTGATCCTCGTAGAAGAGCAGGAAGACTAGCGCTGGAAGAATTTTAAGTTCCGGCTCCATGCTGTCCTCCTTCCTCGTGGAGTGTGTAGAGGTGAGCGTTTTTCCTTCGAAATGCCTGTTTCCGCTGTGTTTTTATCCGCGTTGTATCTGCCCCGGAAAAGGTGGTGGATTGGCCTGTCATAATAGTGTGGGCGGTACATTGTCTCCCGCCTGTCTGTTGGCGGTGACCGCCAAGCTGTTGGTCTGTACCGCCATGGCGGTCTGAGTGTTAAAGTAGCTGTCTTTGTTGGCGGTTTCCGCCACGGTCGTAATTCCAAAAATTTTTACCACCGGCCTGTTGGCGGTCTTACCGCCGCTTTGACACCGACCGCCAGAGTTGTAATGACCACCTTAGTGCCCACAGTCTTGATTGTAAATCTATTTTATTTATTGCTTTTATTTTTAGATCTTTGATATACTTTTTGACATCTGAGAAGAATTTCTTGCAAAAGTGGGGAGGGTTACCCATGGCAACTTTTCCCTATTGGCTAGGGAGGCCCACAAGCTACTGCCAAGCATAAATGTGTCACGCCTGGCCACTCGCTACAGAACAAAATTGGACCTGTTGAAGGTGGTAGAAGTAGGACTGCACCTGCCGTTGTGACCTGTGGAGAGACCTGGAATCCAGGACTTTCTCCAACTTGCAGCCAGGACAAAGATGTGGACTCCAAAGGTCGCTTGGGTGACCTCCTATTAAGCTACAGATACACAACATGCTTTTAGAAGCCCCTTTTCGGGATAAGTCCAGCTGACCAGTTGGACCTGGATCTGCCCTGGACACTGCTAATTACTCCTGCTGGAGTGAGTCTTGACCCCTAGGTGCTGTTCCTGAGGTCCTGGCACCCTTGTCAAAGTGTACTCCTCCCAACATCCTGAAAAACTTGGGACTCAGAAACTTTTTTGCTCCAAAGATCTCTTGAGGACCTGGGCAAATCTACCAAGTCAATCTGACGAAGGCTCATTGTTGCTAGGCCAAAGATTCAGATTCCTCCTGCTTGGAACGTTTCCTCAGAAGCAAATCTGTTTCAGTGGCAGTCGCAGAGAGGATTATGTGCCCTGTTCTGCTACAGATTGCAGCCTTGCCCCACCACAAGAATCACAGCTCCAAAAAAAGCTACTAAATACCAAGGGAAGACTCTAAAGATATCTGGCCAGGGAGAGACCTTTCCTGGGTGCATTTTTTAAAATTCTCCTGATTGAAGGTTTCCTGTCAAATCTCAACAGCTTCATTGACAGCTGCCCTGTCTTGTGGAGCCTTTTTCAGCCACTGCCTGCTGCCCTGCTCCACTGAGGATTTTTGACTTCCATTTCAGAATCAGAAGGTCGAGCCTGGTATCTGTAGCTGACCTGCCTTCATTGCAGTTGGCCTTAAATACCAGTCAAGCATAACCAGATGACCCCAGGTGGTGCTTAACGCTTTTGGTGCTATTTTCATTTAAAACTTAAAAATATGATATTTCTGGTTCCTCTTGTTACATTTTGTTCATTAAAATATTCTCTTATTTGCCGCTTGGAGTAGGACTTTTATTATCTTGTGTTTTTGATGCTTTAACTATTTTGGCCAGCAATTGAAGTGGATTAAAAGAGTATGGGAACTGGGATGTTGCGCGCAGTTGGGGGTGGGGTGAATGAGCATGAAGGCGTGGTCAAAGGCGTGGTTAAACTAACAAAATATTCTGTATGTTTTTCAGTCTTTCACCTTCAGATAACTACATATGAAATAATGTACAGCTTGAATGGAAATTAAATGCAAATTATATTAATCTCTTTGGTGCCTGGTATGAGCTGGTCTCATCCTCGGTATGGTTGCTGTGTGCTGAGGACGAGACCAGCTCGTCCTGCACCCGGCCTCTCACCCTCCTCCCATGGGCAGGGATGGAAGGGGAACCCCTCTCACACCCCATCCGCACCCCCCAGTGACGTCTGATGACATCAGCGCTCGAACATGCGCTGACCTCATCAGAAGCCGCACTCGGATCCGTAAGAGAAATGCAAAGCATTTCTCTTCCAATTGGGGGGTGGGAGCAGGCAGAGGCATGAAAGGAAAGGCCTTTCCTTTCCTTTGATGTCTCTTTGAGCATTTCTGCAGCCCGATCCTGAAGCGATCGGGCTGCAGAAATGCCCACTAAACACCAGGGATTTCGTTTTTTGTTTTGTTTATGTTTTATTTATGTATAAGGGGAGCAGCCCCTTTGGCAAGGGCCACTCCCCAGGGGGGCAATTAATTATTAGGTCTTTTGGGGGCAGAACCCAGCAGGCACCAAGGATATTTTTTTTATTTTTTTTTCACATGTGAGGAGCGGCCCCGTATGCAAGGGACGTTCCCCTGGGGGCAGATTGTTTTTTGGGCCCTTGGGGGCAGATCAGCCTTTTTCTTTTTAGGCCAATCTGCCCCCAAGGGGGGCAGAAACAACTAGACACAAGAGATTTTTTTTCCAGTCAGTTTCACGCAAGGGGAGCGACCTCTTGGCAAGGGTCGCTCCCCTTGGGGGCAAATTTATTTTAGGCCAGTTCTGCCCCCCTATTAGGCTGATCTGCTCCCAGGGTGGGCAGAAACCACTTAGGCACCAGGAATTGGTATGTATGTTTATGTGTGTTTTGTTTGGGGGGGCAGCCCCTTGGGCAAGGGTCGCTCCCCATTGGGGCACATTACTGTTCTCCATTTTTGCTCCCCGTGGGGCAGATCGACCTATCTGCCAAAGGGGGCAGAAAGCCCACCAGAGACCATGGAAGATTTTTTATTTTATAAGAGGGTGGGGGTATGGCTATACCCCCACGCCAAATAAATGGGGACAAAGTTGTTCTGCCAGCCGGGTGACAGATGGGGAAACTACCCCCATATCCACTCTCTGGGGGGGGCAAAAAGCCTACTAGATGCCCAAGGAAAGTGGTAAGAAGGAGGGACAGGCAGGCAGGAAGCATGAAAAAATCAGGGCTGAGAGCCCGGAGAAAGGGATGAGATGGAGGGACAGGAAGGCACACACAAACCGGGGTTGAGAGCCCCGGAAAAGCAGTGAGAAGAGGGACAAACAGGCAGCAGGCTGAGAGCCTGGGGAGGGACGTGAGAACAGGAACAGACAGGCAGCAGGCCGACACACAATGGGGCAGAGAGCCCAAGGAAAGCGGTAAGAAGGAGGTGCAGGCAGCAGGAACGCACAAACTTGGGCTGAGAGCCCAGGCAAAGCGGTGAGAAGAAGGGACCGGCAGGCTGCAGGCATGCACACAATGAGGCTGAGAGGCCAGAAAAAGTGGGGAGAAGGGACAGGCAGGCAGCAGGCACACACACAACAGGGATGAGAGCCCGGGGACAGTAGTGAAAAGGAGTGAGAGGCAGGCAGCAGGCACGAGCAAACCGGGGCTGAGAGCCCGAGGAAAGCAGTAAGAAGGAGGGACAGGCAGGCAGCAGGCACCCACAAACCAGGGCTGAGAGCCTAGAGAAAGGGGTGAGATAGACGGACAGGCAGGCATGCACAAACCGGGTCTGCGAGCCCAGGGAAAGTGGTAAGAAGGAGGGACAGGCAGGCATCAGGCATGCACACAACAGGGTTAAGAAGCTGGGTAGGGACGTGAGAAGAGGGACAGACAGGCAGCAGGCAGACACACAATGGGGCTGAGAGCCCAGGGAAAGTGCTGAGAAGGAGGGACAGGTAGGCATGTGAAAACAGGGGCTGAGAGCCCAAAGAAAGCAGTAAGAAAGAGGGACAGGCCGGCAGGAGGCATGAAGAAATCAGATCTGAGAGCCCGGAGAAAGGGGTGAGATGGAGGGACAGGCAGGCACGGACAAGCTGGGGGTGAGAGCCCAGGGAAAGCGGTGAGAAGGAGGGACAGGCAGGCACACACATAACAAGGCCAAGAGCCTGGGGAAAGCGGTGAGAAGGAGGGACAGGAAGGCACGCACATAACAAGGCCAAGAGCCTGATGAAAGCAGTGAGAAGAGGGACAGACAGGCAGCAGGCAGGCACACAAACAGACTGAGGCGGTCATTCTGACCGCGGCGGGCGGCGGTCGCCGGCCGCCATGCGGTTACCGCCGAATGACCGCACCGCTGTCAAAAGACCGCGGCGGTCATTCCAACTTTCCTGCTGGGCCGGCGGGCGACCGCCAAAAGGCCGTCCGCCGGCCCAGCGGGAAAGCCCCTGCAACGAGGAAGCCGGCTCCGAATGGAGCCGGCGGAGTTGCAGGGGTGCGACGGGTGCATTGGCACCCGTCGCGATTTTCACTGTCTGCAAAGCAGACAGTGAAAATCTTTGTGGGGCCCTGTTAGGGGGCCCCAGTGCAGGGGCCCCCAGGGGCCCCATGGCACCCGTTCCCCCCATCCTGGTTCTGGCGGTGGACACCGCCAGAAACAGGCTGGCGGGAAGGGGGTCGGAATCCCCATGGCGGTGCTGCAAGCAGCGCCGCCATGGCGGATTCCCTGGGCCAGGGGAAAACCAGCGGGGAACGCCGGTTCCCCTTTTCTGACCACGGCGCAGAATAGCCCAGGAAAGCACCACCAGCCTGTTGGCGGTGCTTCCGCCGCCCTCCGCCATGGCGGTCATGGACCGCCAGGGTCAGAATGACCCCCTGAGTGCCCAAGGAAAGCGGTAAGAAGAAGGGACAGGCAGGCTGCACAAACTAGGGCTGAGAGCCCAGAGAAAGGGGTGAGATGGAGGGACAGGCAGGCGGCAGGCATCAGGCATTCACAAGCTAGGGCTGAGGGCCCAGGGAAAGCAGTGATAAGGAGGGACAGGCAGGCATGCACATAACAAGGCCAAGAGCCCAGGGAAAGCAGTGAGAAAGAAGGACAGGCAGGCACACACAAACTTGGGCTGAGAGCCCCGGCAAAGCCGTGAGAAGGAGGGACAGGCAAGCAGCAGACATGCACTCAAGAGGACTCAGAGCTTGGGAAAGCAGTGAGAAGAGGACAGGCAGCGGGGCTGAGAGCCTGAGGAAAGCGGTGAGAAGGAAGAACAGGCAGCAGGCACTAGCAAACCGGGGCTGAGAGCCAGAGGAAATTGTTAAGAAGAAGGGACAAGCAGGTGAGCACAAACTGGGGCTGAGAGCCCGGGGAGAAGGGTGAGATGGAGGGATAGGCAGGTATGCACAAACCAGGGCTGAGAGCCCAGACAAGAAGTGAGAAGGAGGGACAGGTAGGCAGCAGGCATGCACACAATGGGTCTGAGAGGCCAGAAAAGGCAAGCAGAAGGAGCGACAGGCAGGCAGCAGGCACGAGCAAACCGGGGCTGAGAGCCCAAGGAAAGCGGTAAGAAGGAGCGACAGGCAGGCAGCAGACACCCACAAACCATGGCTGAGAGCCTAGAGAAAGGGGTGAGATAGAGGGACAGGCAGGCATGCACAAACCAGGTCTGAGAGCCCAGGGAAAGTGGTGAGAAGGATAGACAGGCAGGCAGCAGGCATGGACACAACAGGGTTAAGAGCCTGGGGGGAGACGTGAGCAGAGGGACAGACAGGCAGCAGGCAGACACACAATGGTGCTGAGAGCCCAGGGAAAGTGTTGTGAAGGAGGGACAGGCATGCATGTGGAAACAGGGGCTGAGAGCCCAAGGAAAGTTATGAGAAGGAGGGACAGGCAGACAGCAGGCATGCACACGATGGGGCAGAGAAGCCAGAAAAAGCTGGGAGAAAGAGGGACAGGCAGGCAGGAGGCACACACACAACGGGGATGAGAGTCCGGGGAAAGCAGTGAAAAGGAGTGACAGGAAGGCAGCAGGCACTCACAAACCGGGGCTGAGAGCCCAGATAAAGGGGTGAGATGTAGGGACAAGCAAGCACGCACAAACTGGGGCTGGGAGCCTGAAGAAAGGGGTCGGATGGAGGGCTAGGCAGGCATGTACAAACCAGGGCTGAGAGCCCAGGGAAAGAGGTGAGAAGGAGGGACAGGTAGGCTGCAGGCATGCACACAATGGGGCTGAGAGGCCAGAAAAATCGGGGAGAAGGAGGGGCAGGCAGGCAGCAGGCACGAGTAAACTGGGGCTGAGAGCCAGAGGAAAGCGGTAAGAAGGAGGGACAGGCAGGCAGCAGGCACCCACAAACCATGACCGAGAGACTAGAGAAAGGGGTGAGATAGAGGGATAGACAGACTGCACAAACCGTGGCTGAGTGCCCAGGGAAAGTGGTGATAAGGAGGGAGAGGCAGGCAGTAGGCATGGACAGAACAGGGTTAGGAGCCTGGGGAGAGACGTGAGAAGAGGGACAGACAGCCAGCAGGCAGACACACAACAGGGCTGAGAGCCCAGGGAAAGTGCTGAGAAGGAGGGATAGGCAGGCTGCATGCATGCACAAACAGGGGCTGAGAGCCCGGAGAAAGGGTTGAGATGGAGGGACAGGCAGGCAGCAGGCATGCACAAGCTAGGGCTGACAGCCCAGAGAAAGCAGTGAGTAGGAGGGACAGGTAGGCATGCACATAACAAGGTCAAGAGCCTGGGGAAAGCTGTGAGAAGGAGAGACAGGCAGGCAGCAGCAGGCTCACAAAAGGACTGAGTTGCCAAGGAAAGCATTAAGGAGGAGGGACAGGCAGGCTGCAGGCATGCACAAACAGGGGCTGAGAGCCCAGAGAAAGCAGTGAGAAGAGAGACAGACAGGCAGCAGGCATGCACACAACAGGGTTAAGAGCCTGGGGAGAGACGTGAGAAGAGGGACAGACAGGCAGCAGGCCAGCACACAATGGGGCTGAGAGCCCAAGGAAAGTGGTAAGAAGGAAGGCCAGGCAGCAGGCACTCACGAACCGGGGCTGAGAGACCAGATAAAGGGGTGAGATTGAGGGACAGGCAGGCACGCACAAACTTGGGCTGAGAGCCCAGGTAACGCGGTGAGAAGAAGGGACCGGCAGGCATGCACACGATGAGACTGGGCAGCCAGAAAAATGTGGTGAGAAGGAGGGACAGGCAAGCAGCAGGCAGGCACTCAAGAGGACTCAGAGCCTGGGAAAGCAGTGTGAAGAGGACAGGCAGCAGACAGGAACACAACGGGGCTGAGAGCCGGAGGAAAGCAGTGAGGAGAAACAGGCAGGCAGCAGGCACTAGCAAACCGGGGTGAGACTCAGAGGAAATGGGTTAGAAGGAGGGACAAGCAGGTGCACACAAACTGGGGCTGAGAGCCCGGAGAAAGAGGTGAGATGGAGGGATAGGCAGGCATGTACAAACCGGTGCTGACAGCCCAGGAAAGAAGTGAGAAGGAGGGACAGGTAGGCACCAGGCATGCACACAATAGGGCTGAGAGGCCAGAAAAAGCAGGGAGAAGGAGGGACAGGCAGGCCGCAGGCATGAGCAAAAAGGGCTGAGAGCCCCAGGAAAGCTGTAAGAAGGAGGGACAGGCAGGCAGCAGGCATGGACACAACAGGGGTAAGGGTCAGGGGAGAGACATGAGAAGAGGGACAGACAGGCAGCAGGCAGACACACTACGGGGCTGAAAGCTCAGGGAAAGTGCTGAGAAGGAGGGACAGGCAGGCAGGAGGCATGAACAAATCAGGGCTGAGAGCCCGGAGAAAGGGGTGAGATGGAGGGACAGGCAGGCACGCACAAGCTAGGGCTGAGAGCCCAGGGAAAGCGGTGAGAAGGAGGGACAGACACACAGGCAGGAACACAAAGGGAATGAGAGCCCAAGGTAAGCAATAGGGAGGAAGGAGAGGCAAGCTGCAGGCATGCACAAACCGGGCCTGAGAGCCCGGAGAAAGGGGTGAGATGGAGGGACAGGCAGGCACACACAAACCGGGGCTGGGAGCCCAGGAAAAGCAGTGGGAAGAGGGACAGACAGGCAGCAGGTAAGCATACAATGGGGTTGAGAGCCCAAAGAAAGCGGCAAGAAGGAGGGTCAGGCATCAGGCACTCACAAACCAGGGCTGAGAGCCCAGATAAAGGGATGAGATGGAGGGACAGGCAGGCACGCACACACTGGGGCTATGAGCCCAGGCACAGCAGTGTGAAGGAGAGAGAAGTAGGCACACACAAACTGGGGCTGAGAGCCCGGAGAAAGGGGTGAGATGGAGGGATAGGCAGGCATGTACAAACAGTGGCTGAGAGCCCAGGGAAGGAGGTGAGAAGGAGGGACAGGTAGGCAGCAGGCACCAGCAAACCGGGGCTGAGTGCCAGAGGAAGGCGGTAAGAAGGAGGGACAGGCAGCCAGCAGGCACACACAAACCAGGGCTGAGAGCCTAGAGAAAGGGGTGAGATAGAGGGATAGGCAGGCACACACAAACTGTGGCTGAGAGCCCAGGGAAAGTGGTGATAAGGAGGGACATGCAGGCAGCAGGCATGGACGCAACAGGGTTAAGAGTATGGGGAGGGACATGAGAAGAGGGACAGACAGGCAGCAGGCAGACACACAACAGGGCTGAGAGCCCAGGGAAAGTTCTGAGAAGGAGGGACAGGCAGGCATGTGGAAACAGGGGCTGAGAGCCCAATGAAATCTGTAAGAAGGAGGGACAGGCAGGCAGGAGACATGAACAAATCGGGGCTGAGAGCTTGGAGAAAGGGGTGAGTTGAAGGGACATTCAGGCACGCACAAGCTGTGGGTGAGAGCCCAGGGAAAGCAGTGAGAAGGAGGGACAGGCAGGCACACACGTAACAAGGCCAAGAGCCTGGGGAAAGCGGTGAGAAGGAGGGACAGGCAGGCATGCACATATCAAGGCCAGAACCTGATGAAAGCAGTGAGAAGGGACTGAGTGCCCAAGGAAAGCGGTAAGAAGGAGGGACCGGGAGGCTGCTGGCATGCACAAACCGGGGCTGAGAGCCCAGAGAAAGGGGTGAGATGGAGGGACAGGCAGGCAGCAGGTACGGACAAGCTGGGTCTGAGAGCCCAGAGAAAGCAGTGGGAAGAAGGGACAAGCAAGCACACACAAACTGGGGCTGAGAGCCCGGAGAAAGGGGTGAGCTGGAGGGATAGGCAGGCATGCACAAACATGGGCTGAAAGCCCAGGGAAAGAGGTGAGAAGGAGGGACAGGCAGGCAGCAGGCACAAGCAAACCGAGGCTTAGAGCCCAAGGAAAGTGGTAAGAAGGAGGGTCAGGCAGGCAGCAGGCACCCACAAACCAGGCCTGAAAGCTTAGAGAAAGGGGTGAGATAGAGGGACAGGCAGGCACGCACAAACCGGGACTGACAGCCCAGGGAAAGTGGTGAGAGGGAGGGACTGGCAGGCAGCAGGCATGCACATGACAGGGCTGAGAGGCCAGAAAAAGCGGGGCAAAGGAGTGACAGGCAGGCAGCAGTCACGAGTAAACTGGGGCTGAGAGCCCAGGGAAAGTGGTGATAAGGAGGGACAGGCGGGCAGCAGGCATGGACAGAACAGGGTTAGCAGCCTGGGGATGGACATGAGAAGAGGGGCAGACAGGCAGCAGGCAGACACACAGCAGGGCTGGGAGCCCAGGGAAAGTGCTGAGAAGGAGGGACAGGCAGGCACATGGAAACAGGGGCTGAGAGCCCAAGGAAATCGGTAAGAAGGAGGGACAGGCCGGCAGGAGACATGAACAAATCAGGGCTGAGAGCCCGGAGAAAGGAGTGAGATGGAGGGACAGGGAGGCACGCAGAAGCTAGGGCTGACAGCCCAGGGAAAGCAGTGGGAAGAGGGACAGACAAGCAGCAGGCAGGCACACAATTGGGTTGAGAGCCCAAGGAAAGCGGTAAGAAGGAGGGGCAGGCAGTAGCACTCACAAACTGGAGGTGAGAGCCCAGATAAAGGAGTTTGATGGAGGGACAGGCAGGCACGCACAAACTGGGGCTGAGAACCCAGGCATACCGGTGAGAAGGAGTGACAAGCAGGCGGCAGGCATGCAAAAGACGGGGCTGAGAGGTCATAAAAAGCAGTGAGAAGGAGAGACAGGCAAGGGGCAGGCATGCACGCAACAGGGCTCAGAGCCTGGGAAAGCAGTGAGAAGAGGACAGGCAGCAGACAGGCACACAACAGGGCTGAGAGCCTGAGGAAAGCGGTGAGAAGCAGGAACAGGCAGGCGGCAAGCACTAGCACACCAGGGCTGAGAGCCAGAAGAAATTGGTAAGAAGGTGGGACAAGCGGGCATGCACAAACTGGGGCTGAGAGCCCTGGGAAGGCGGTGAGAAGGAGGGACAGGAAGGCAGCAGTCATGCAAACAAAGGGGCTGAGAGCCCAGGGAAAGTTGTGAAAAGGGTGGACAGGCAGGCAGCAGGCAAGCACAAACTGGGGCTGAGAGCCCTGGGAAACTGGTGAGAAGGAGCACAGGCAGGCATACACACAATGGGGCTGAGAGCCTGGGGAAAGTGGTGAAAAAGAGGGACAGAAAGGCAGCAGTCATGCAAACAAAGGGGCTGAGAGCCCAGGGAAAGTTGTGAGAAGGCGGGACAGGCAGGCAGCAGGCAAGCACAAACCGGGACTGACAGCCCAGGGAAAGTGGTGAGAGGGAGGGACTGGCAGGCAGCAGGCATGCACATGACAGGGCTGAGAGGCCAGAAAAAGCGGGGCAAAGGAGTGACAGGCAGGCAGCAGGCACGAGCAAACTGGGGCTGAGAGCCCAGGGAAAGTGGTGATAAGGAGGGACAGGCGGGCAGCAGGCATGGACAGAACAGGGTTAGCAGCCTGGGGATGGACGTGAGAAGAGGGGCAGACAGGCAGCAGGCAGATACACAGCAGGGCTGGGAGACCAGGGAAAGTGCTGAGGAGGGACAGGCAGGCACATGGAAACAGGGGCTGAGAGCCCAAGGAAATCGGTAAGAAGGAGGGACAGGCCGGCAGGAGACATGAACAAATCAGGGCTGAGAGCCCGGAGAAAGGAGTGAGATGGAGGGACAGGGAGGCACGCAGAAGCTAGGGCTGACAGCCCAGGGAAAGCAGTGGGAAGAGGGACAGACAAGCAGCAGGCAGGCACACAATTAGGCTGAGAGCCCAAGGAAAGCGGTAAGAAGGAGGGGCAGGCAGCAGCACTCACAAACTGGAGCTGAGAGCCCAGATAAAGGAGTTTGATGGAGGGACAGGCAGGCACGCACAAACTGGGGCTGAGAACCCAGGCATACCGGTGAGAAGGAGTGACAAGCAGGCGGCAGGCATGCAAAAGATGGGGCTGAGAGGTCATAAAAAGCAGTGAGAAGGAGAGACCGGCAAGGGGCAGGCATGCACGCAACAGGGCTCAGAGCCTGGGAAAGCAGTGAGAAGAGGACAGGCAGCAGACAGGCACACAACAGGGCTGAGAGCCTGAGGAAAGCGGTGAGAAGCAGGAACAGGCAGGCGGCAAGCACTAGCACACCGGGGCTGAGAGTCAGAAGAAATTGGTAAGAAGGTGGGACAAGCGGGCATGCACAAACTGGGGCTGAGAGCCCTGGGAAGGCGGTGAGAAGGAGGGACAGGAAGGCAGCAGTCATGCAAACAAAGGGGCTGAGAGCCCAGGGAAAGTTGTGAAAAGGGTGGACAGGCAGGCAGCAGGCAAGCACAAACTGGGGCTGAGAGCCCTGGGAAACCGGTGAGAAGGAGGGACAGGCAGGCATACACACAATGGGGCTGAGACCCTGGGGAAAGTGGTGAAAAAGAGGGACAGGAAGGCAGCAGTCATGCAAACAAAGGGGCTGAGAGCCCAGGGAAAGTTGTGAGAAGGAGGGACAGGCAGGCAGCAGGCAAGCTCAAATCGGGGCTGAGAGCCGGGAGAGCGGTGAGAAGGAGGTACATGGAGGCAGCAGGCACGCACACAATGGGGCTGAAAGCCCAGAGAAAGTGGCGAGAAGGAGGGACAGGCAGCAGTCACGCACATAATGGGGCTGAGAGTCTGGGGAAAGCGGAGAGAAGGAGGGATAGGCAGGCAGCAGGCACACACACAACGGGGCTGAGAGCCAGGGGAAAGTGGCAAGAAGGAGGGACATGAAGGCAGCAGGCACGGAGACAAAGGGGCCCGGAGAAAGCAGCGATATTGTATTTGCCCCGGGAAGTGGGGGTCCACACTGCCTCCCTGTTATATTTGTAATTAACTCCAGCCCCAGGGAGGTGGTGGTCCCTGGAGTTTTATTAAGCCCCAGGAGGGGGGTCTAGTGTGCCCCCCTCCATTATTTTAAAACCTGAAATGCCCTCTGGACCTGGCCAACCCGGGGGCTATTATTAAAACAACAAGCATGGGGGACTGTGATCATTTTTGTAAAAATGTCAGTGGATCTGTGAATCATCAGTGGATTTTTTCAAAACATTTTGAAAAATCTATATTTTTGTGCCCTAGCGGGGTCCCAGGAACACTCCGCGACCAAGTCTAGGGGGGTAGGGTATCTGTACCCTGCCCACTTTTCTATTTTTTGGTGTTTTATAGGGGGACTTGGCTGAAGCTGAGTCCCAAAACGGCTGCCAACACATCCTGGTTGAAGTGTTGGCAGCCAATCATATATCAGCATGACATCTCAAGGAGCCACGGTTCTATATTTCTATTTTTCTTTTCCCTTTATTATCTTAAAAACACTCTGGACTGGATTTACACCAATTAAAAAAAGACGCTTTCTGGGCCAAGAGCTAACTTTCTTTCAAATTTGGTGTAATTCCATCCAGCAGTTCAGGCTGCAGTCAGTCGTGCCTAAAATCCCTATGGAAATTAACATGGGAAATGCACTTTGTTTTACCACCCCCCCTTTTTCTCGGCCCTCGCCTAATGGACCACCCTGAAACTTTCCATGCACAACAAGACCCAACTTGTCACTTTTTTTGAGAAAATTCATGATGATTCATCAAACGACGCCAAAGATATAGCCAAGTCAATAAACACTTTTTCTATAGAAACTAGGTCCTAACTATTACTATCTATTGGTGACGGCCAGTAGGTAGTAAAAAAAAAGAATATATATATATATTCACTGAAAAAAGCAGGGATGTTCTAATTAGGTTCTGAATTTACTCGTACAAAACCATAGAAATTCAGCAGTTATAGTTAAGTTATTTCAAGTAACTATAACTGGCATCCTAAGGTAACTATAACTTGTGCCCTCACCATGCAGTTTTTTCTTCATTAACGTGACTGCTAATGCTTCATTGATATTTTTAATAACGTTATAGAAGTTGGCATGACTTTTGTAATATCTGGGGTAATTAGCATGGCAAGGGCGTGAGGATTAGTTACCTTAGGAGGCAAGTTATAGTTAGTTTAAATAACTCTAACTATAACTGCTGAATTTCTATGGTTTTGTACGAGTAAATTCAGAACCTAATTAGAACATCCCTGCTTTTTTCAGTGAATATATATATATATATATATCGATATATATATATATATATATTCTTTTTTTTACTACCTACGATTAAATTCAGAACCTAACTAAAACGTCCCTGTAACCTTTGTTTTTTTCAGTGAATTTCTATGGTTCTTTCTTAAAGTAAAGTAATATTAATTACTATGCGTTAATCTAACCACTGCCGCACAGGGCCTACACCCTATAACCACCCAACTCCGCGCCACGCACAGCCGAAGGGTCTTTATCTTTGGGTGTGAGAACAGGTGTGAGAGTGTGTCTCTGGGTGTGACAGTGTCTGTGTGGGTGTGAAAGTGGGTGCATGAGGGTTTGAATGGTTCTTTGAGTGGATGTGTGACAATCTGAGTGGGTGCGTCAGTGTCTGAGTGGGTCTGTAGGTGGGTGTCAGTGTCTGAGAGGGACTGTGAGTGGATGCGTCAGTGTCTGAGTTGGTCTGTGAGTGGGTGTGTGAGGGTCTGAGTAGGTCTGTGAGTGGTTATGAGAGGGTCTGAGTGGGTATGTGGGTGTGTGAGACTGTGAGTGGGTCTTTGAGTGGGTGTCTGAATAGGTCTTTGAGTGAATGTATAAATGTATGAATGGGGCTGTGAGTGTATGTATTAGTGTATAAGTGAGTATGTGAATTATTCATTTTTTTCTTTTCAGTAGGGTTCGCAACTCCGTCGCAGCATTACACATGGCTGCGCTAAGCACTGCGACAGAGTCAGGAATCCGTGATCGTGACATAAAAAGAGGTTTTAACCTTTTCAAAGTCATAAGGGGGCCCCTCAGACACCTATTAACAAACTTCATGGGGTCAGAGTATCTCTACCCTGACCCCTTCCATTATTTTCAGCCTCTAAATTCATCCCACAGGACCGTTGCCCAATTGATAAAATGCCGGCGGCAACTTTCTGCACAGGTTGCAGCCAGCCAATCACACTGCTGATTCTGGCTTGCAGAGTCGCAACACTTTGTGTAGGAGTCCTGATGGATCCCCGGCCCTATATATACAAATTCCATCCGGTGGTTCCGGTGCTATCGCTGTTCAAAATCCCTATGAAAAAATGAATGGGGAAAAGGTGTTTTTGGACCCCCCTCCTTTTTCTTGGCCCCAGCTTGACAGATCACCCCGAAACTTTCCAGACAGCAACTTACATGACTGTTGAAGTTTTTGAGTTTTGGGGAAAAGTTTGTGAAGATACGTGGCACCAAGATATAGGCAAGTAAAAAAATGCTTTATATATATATATATATATACACACAAAGCCACAAGAATATATAGATTAAGCAAACAGAGTGTGGATGGATGGTTGGAAATAAGGCTTTGAAGGGTTGTCAGATTTAATTATGATGTACTAATGCTCAATTGTGAAAAGTTATTGTATATTCAGAGTTTGTTCTAGGAGATTCACTGTCTGTTCTATATATATTAAGGTATTTCTTCTTCTTCCCAGGTTTGCAGGGTTGATGCCACCAACACCCTCAGTAGAAAACCACAACACCCAGGTAAACATATCTGTGGGTTACCACTCAAGTATCTCTTTTTCGTCTTCAAAATAAAAGAAATCTGACTCTCTGGGCTCTACTTCGTTATAACCCCTTTCACTGGTCAGTGAGAATGCTTTCTAGAAGGGTGTGGTGCTTTTACCATTGTAAATCTATGTGTACTATCTTTACGAGTGTGGTGTCTCCACTCATAAAAAGATAGGTCTATTTCTGTGTGGAGACTCCGCACTCATAAAGATACTACTGGTAAATCATTTTGTGAACAGCAAACATTTGTAAACTTACACAAAATTGTAAGTTTACCTTTGTGAATCAGGCCCAAAGCGCCCTCCTGCTAGCTACCTCTCGCCCAGAGACATTTGAGAACATTATGGCGGTCATTACAACCCTGGCGGTCAGTGTTAAAGCGGCGGAAATACCACCAACAGGCCGGCGGAAAAATATTTGCAATTACGACCGTGGCGGAAACCGCCAACAAAGGCAGCCACTTTAACACTCCGACCGCCACGGCGGGACAAACAAACAGCTTGGCGGTCACCGGCAACAGACAGGCGGAAGACAATGTACCGCCCACACTATTGTGACAGGCCAATCCGCCACCTTTTCCGGGGCGGACTCACCGCAGATAAAAACACGGCGGAAACAGGAATTCCGAAGGAAAAACGCTCACCTCTACACACCCCACGAGTAACGAGGACGCCATGGATCCGGAACTCCAAATTCTCCCTGCGATAGTCTTCCTGTTCCTCTACCAGGAGCAAAGACCACAGTGAGTCCTGCACCTACGACACAGGGGTGGGGGGAGACAAAAAACAGGGACACACACACGCAACACCCCCACCCCCACCCTCACCCAGTACAACACACACACTAATGCATATCAATACAAACCCCCCGGAAGAATGCAAAGACAATAGAAAATGAGTGTAACCATTGTAATATATTAAAAGCAAGTAGGCAGAAATATATATATATACACCATGTACATAATATATACCAAGCATAGTAGTCCAGGTAGTGCAAGAAAGTCCGTGGAACACTGGGACCACACGGTATGGGCGAGGCCCACACAAGATCCCCGACCATGACGGAGAGAACACTGCAGGGACATCAGTGAGCAACTAAACAGGCACCTCAGGGGGAGGGAAAGGGGGGGCACCTCAGCCGCTTGAGTGCACAACGCCAAATCCACGAGGGGGCCTCATGCCCACTGTTACATCCTGGGGAGTGCAAAGCCACAGTCTCTCAAGTCTCTACAGTGGGTGGTTTGCCCACTGTTCAATCCTCGGGAGTGCAAAGCCACAGTCTCTCAAGTCTCTACAGTGGGTGGGTTGCCCACTGCCATATCCTGGGGAGTGCAAAGCCACAGTCTCTCAAGTCTCTACAGTGGGTGGTTTGCCCTCTGTTCAATCCTGGGGAGTGCAAAGCCACAGTCTCTCAAGTCTCTACAATGGGTGGGTTGCCCACTGCCATATCCTGGGAGTACAAAGCCACAGTCTCTCAAGTCTCTACAGTGGGTGGTTTGCCCACTATTCAATCCTGGGGAGTGCAAAGCCACAGTCTCTCAAGTCTCTCCACGGGGTGGGTTGCCCACTGCCATATCCTGGGGAGTGCAAAGCCACAGTCTCTCAAGTCTCTACAGTGGGTGGTTTGCCCATTGTTCAATCCTGGGGAGTGCAAAGCCACAGTCTCTCAAGTCTCTACAGTGGGTGGGTTGCCCACTGCCATTTCCTGGGGAGTGCAAAGCCACAGTCTCTCAAGTCTCTACAGTGGGTGGGTTGCCCAATGTTCCATCCTGGGGAGTGCAAAGCCACAGTCTCTCAAGTCTCTACAGTGGGTGGGTTGCCCACTGCCATATCCTGGGGAGTGCAAAGCCACAGTCTCACAAGTGGATGACAGTCTCCACTGGTTCTGGAGGGGGCATGGTGCCCAGAGTGCTTCATCCTGCTAAGGACAAAGGTAGTGGATGTATCTCTCCACTGGTTCTGGAGGGGGCTTTGTGCCCAGAGTGCTTCATCCTGCTAAGGACAGAGGTAGTGGATGTATCTCTCCACTGGTTCTGGAGGGGGCATGGTGCCCAGAGTGCTTCATCCTGCTAAGGACAGAGGTAGTGGATGTATCTCTCCACTGGTTCTGGAGTGGGCATGGTGCCCAGAGTGCATCATTGACCCCGTGACGGACTCAGTTGCGTCAGTGCCCCTGCTGCTCATGGACTAGCGGTGCTTGAGATGGCGGTGCCCTGTTCAGCGGTGCTTGAGATGGCGCTGCCCTGTTCAGCGGTGCTTGAGGCGGCGGTGCCCTGTTCAGCGGTGCTTGAGGCGGTCGGTGCCCTGTTCAGGGGTGCTTGAGATGGCGGTGCCCTGTTCAGCGGTGCTTGAGGCGGCGGTGCCCTGTTCAGCGGTGCTTGTGGCGCCGGTGCCCTGTTCAGTGGTGCTTGAGGCGGCAGTGCCCTGTTCAGCGGTGCTTGAGGCAGCGGTGCCCTGTTCAGCGGTGCTTGAGGCGGCGGTGCCCTGTTCAGCGGTGCTTGAGATGGCGGTGCCCTGTTCAGCGGTGCTTGAGATGGCGGTGCCCTGTTCAGCGGTGCTTGAGATGGCGGTGCCCTGTTCAGCGGTGCTTGAGGCGGCGGTGCCCTGTTCAGTGGTGCTTGAGATGGCGGTCTCCATTGCAGGGTCTCAGCTGCTGGCGGTCCTTCATGGCCCAGCAGGGCTTTTGCTGGCGGTCCTTCATGGCCCAGCGGGGCTTTTGCTGGCGGTCCTTCATGGCCCAGCGGGGCTGGTGCTGGCGGTCCTTCATGGCCCAGCGGGGCTTTTGCTGGCGGTCCTTCATGGCCCAGCGGGGCTTTTGCTGGCGTCCTTCATGGCCAAGCGGGGCTTTTGCTGGCGGTCCTACATGGCCCAGCGGGGCTGGTGCTGGCGGTCCTTCATGGCCCAGCAGGGCTGGTGCTGGCGGTCCTTCATGGCCCAGCGGGGCTTTTGCTGGCGGTCCTTCATGGCTCAGCGGGGCTGGTGCTGGCGGTGGCCTCCTGGCCAGGTGGGCTGGTGCTGACGGTGGCCTCCTGGGCAGCTGGGCTGGTGCTGGCGGTGGCCTCCTGGACAGCTGGGCTGGTGCTGGCGGTCTGGCGGTGGCCTCCTGGGCAGCTGGGCTGGTGCTGACGGTGGCCTCCTGGGCAGCTGGGATGGTGCTGGCGGTGGCGTCCTGGGCAGCTGGGATGGTGCTGGCGGTGGCCTCCTGGGCAGCGGGGATGATGGCGGTCTTCTCCGCCGTGCTGCTCTTCCCAGACTTGCCGGGTTTCTAGTGGCCCTTCCCCACCTTGGAAGGTGTCACAGCCGACTCCACACTCCCACCGGGACCCCTGGGAGCAGCTTTGGTGGTTGGAGTCTTCCCCCTCTCCCGCCGGGCACTGGCCAACTTCTGATGCTTCACAGGTGGGGGACTGTCTGTGCTGTGGCTCCATGCCACACTGGCTGCCCTGGTGGACGGTGCACACCAGATTCCGGTGACTACAGGCACCACTGGTCCCGGAGATGTTGTGGCTGAGGTGCTAGTTCGGGACTTATGAGACGGACGGGGTGGGGGAGGTGTGGGAAAGAGGTCAAGGTTGGACAGGAAAAGTTTTTGGGACACACTGGGACGGGTAGCTGGAGGGGTTTGGGAGTGGAGGAAGAGGTGGTGGTTGTAGGAGGTGTACGTTTGGTGACTTTGGGTGAAGATGCATGCGCTGGAGGCTGTCGTGAGGTGGATGACTGTTGGGTAGGTGTGTGCCTGCGTTTGTGTATCTTGGGAGGGGGCGTCACAGACACACTGGGAGAGGACACAGGGGACGTGTGAATGGTAGTGGGGGTGGTGACTGCACGTGAGCGGGGTGTGGTGGTGGGTGTGCTGGAGAGGTAGTGCATGCAGGTGTGAGTGTAGACGAGACTGGGAGGGAGGAGGGAGACGAGGAGGAGGGGGACACAGTGGAGGCAGTGGATGTTGGTGTGTCTGCATGTGTGTGATGCTTGCGTGAGTGCCTGTGGGATATGTGGTGCTTATGTTTGCCTGAGCTTCCCTTGGGTGTTGAGGTGTGTGTATGTTGGTCTGTAGGTTTGCTTGGGATAGGCTGAGGTACAGGGGATTGGGTCGGGGTGGAGGAAGTTGGAGGGGGGAGGCTAGAGACGGGGACAATGGCTGCTATCAGTGCTGAGGCCAGAGTCTGAAAAGCTCGCTGAAGGGCCGCCTGACCAGAATGAATGCCCTCCAGGAATGCATTGGTTTGTTGCAACTGCCTCTCTACACCCTGGATGGCATTCAAAATGGTAGACTGCCCAACAGTGAGGGACCTGAGGAGGTCAATGGCCTCCTCACTGAGGGCAGCAGGGGTGACAGGTGCAGGGGCTGAGGTGCCTGGGGTGAAGGTGATGCCCACCCTCCTGGGTGATCGGGCACAGGGCAAAGGCTGAGGGGCTGCTGGGAGGGCGGTGCTGGTAGGGGGGTGGCAGCTGTACCTGTAGATGCGGGGGGCACAGATGTTGCCGCCACCACAAGGGAGCTCCCATCAGAGTACGAGTCTGTGTCGCTGGTGTCAGCTCCTGTCCCCGCCGTGGAGCTCCCCTCGCCCTCCGTCCCACTGGTGAATTCAGACTCCGTAGTGTCGCCCTCTATGGCCATGTGGGATGCAGCTCCCTCGTGCTCCGGTGCCACTGCTCCTCTGCCTGATGATGCTAATGCACACAAGAACAGGGAGACCACAAAAAGGGGGGGGAAGACAGAAGAAAGACATCTTGAGTGCATGCATTACCGCTACCGTTGGCGGACACGACAGACACAGAAGCCCCCTGCACTACGCCGCGCTCTTGGGCTCCACTGTTCCATTCCTGGGAAATGGCCTACAAGGCTATGGACGACATCTGCACACATAGATGACACAGGGGCATGACTAGGTGTACTTGGCACTCTACTCAGGTGGGCTGGGGTGCCACATGGCCTGCCTTACGGAGGGGCCTTGCCTATGGAACTCGCCCTGGCCTAGGGAAACCCACAGCCAACCTCCCCCACCCAGACACCTCCACTGCGCGCAAAGTCAGCAGAATGAGAGTGTGCTCACCCCCTTGTGGCTGCTGTGATGCCCTCAAACGCCCATCCAACTCCGGTTAGGCCACTGCCAGGATCCTGAACATCAGGGGGTCATGGTGCGACGGGCACCCCCCCCACGTTGGGAGGCCATCCCCAGCTGAGCCTCCGCCGTCTTCTTGCTCCAGCGGCGAATGTCCTCCCTTCTTTTACGGCAGTGGGTGTTCCGTCTGTGGTAGACCCCCAGGGTCCGGACGTCCTTGGCGATGGCACGCCAAATATATTTTTTCTGGTGGGCGCTGACCTACATGAAATGTACAGGGGAAAAAGAGAAGTTATTACCAACTGCACCTTCAAAGTGATTGGCCCCCATCCCTACCCTTGCCATGTGGCACATGCATTCACCGTCTTTCATGCACTCAGCACTCTCCCCCCCTTCCTTCTTACATCCAGCCCTCTCCACACAGGCATAGCCCATACAACATGCTCCCTGTGTACTTACCTGTTTGTCTGGAGGACCGTAGAGTAGCGTGTACTGGGGGAGGACCCCATCCACGAGCTTCTCCAACTCCTCCGATGTGAAGGCAGGGGCCCTTTCCCCAGACACTAGAGCCATTGTCTCTTCCAGACCGAGGTCACAGCAGCACTTGCAGTGTAGGTCCTCTCCTGTCAAAGATCAGGTATCGAGTGATTGAAGTGATAGAAAATGGCGGTCAGGTCCGTGGCGGTGCGTACCGTCACCGCCGGCGTACATCGTCATTGGCTCCTGGGACCCATAGGGTCCAATGTTAACCAATGCAGCATTGCGCCGCGGTCTTCGACCGCCTACCGCGATGGTGTACAACGCCAGCGCAGTTACCTCACATCCCATTGTCCCACTTTAAAGGTCAGGCAGCCGCTATTTCAGGGGCCCACATGGCTTAATTTCCAACTGCATCACACATACCTAGGCCTAGACTCAACACACATACAGGCCACCTTTTGTGTATGATTGGTGTTCTGGGTAAACTGTGGGTATGTACCTCTGAGTTGTTTGACTCTGTGCTCGCTGTTGTCCTTCATAGGCACCGTCCGCTGGGACATGTGAGGAGATGGCGGCATCCTCCGGTGTACCGACCGTTGGTGGACCTGTCGAAAATGGAGGAGCAACATTTGATTATCACATACAGGAACTGTGTACCCAGTTGGAGCCAGACCTGATGTCAGCAATCCGCCATCCCACAGGAATCCCCCCTCAAGTGCATGTGCTGTCAGTGCTCCATTTCCTTGCAAGTGGGTCTTTTCAAACAACAGTGGCCATAGCATCAGGGATGTCCCAGCCTGTGTTTTCCAACGTATTGTCCAGAGTGTTGTCTGCCCTTCTGAAACACATGCGGAGCTACATCGTTTTCCCTCAGGTGGAGGATTTGCCTACAGTGAAAGGTGATTTCTATGCCCTGGGACACATCCCCAACATCATAGGTGCCATTGATGGGACCCATGCGGCTTTGGTCCCCCCCCCACAGGAGTGAACAGAAACCGGAAGAGTTATCATTCGATGAATGTACAGATGGTATGTTTGGCAGACCAGTACATCTCCCATGTGAATGCCAGGTTCCCTGGCTCAGTGCATGACGCCTACATCCTGCGGAATAGCAACACCCCTTATGTGATGGGTCAACTCCAGAGGCACCATGTGTGGCTATTAGGTGAGCACCTGGAGGCAAGTCAGTGGGAATGGTTGTCTGGGTCTGGGGATATCCCTCCAGGTTAGTGCGTGTCTAACAGTTGTCCCTCACCATTTGCAAGTGACTCTGGTTACCCCAACCTGTCATGGCTACTGACCCCAGTGAGGAATCCCAGGACAAGGGCAGAGGAACGCTACAATGAGGCCCATGGGCGAACTAGGAGGGTGATCGAGCGGACCTTCGGCCTCCTGAAGGCCAGGTTCAGGTGCCTCCATATGACAGGTGGATCCCTCTTCTACTCACCAAAGAAGGTGTGCCAGATCATCGTGGCCTGCTGTATGCTTCATAACTTGGCTTTGCGACGACAGGTGCCTTTTCTGCAGGAGGATGGTCCAGATGGCGGTGTTGTTGCAGCTTTGGAGCCTGTGGACAGTGAAGACGAGGAAGCAGAGGAAGAAGACATGAACAACAGGGACTCAGTGATCCAGCAATATTTCCAGTGAGACACAGGTAAGAGTACAGACCTGCCTACTACATGTACTTTAACACTACTACCTCTCTACTGTGTGTCGTTTTCACCCAGTGTATGGTCACTGAGTTTTCACTTTCCCTTACGATTTCACAGATGTGGGTCCCACTGTGTGACATCTGCTTAGATTTCTGATGGACTAGAGCTGTGTAACATAGGTATGTTGACATTACAATTGAAAGAGCATTTTGTCACTGTAATTGCTAATACACTATTTTGAAATCACAGACAGACTCCAGATTGTTTTGTGCTTTAAGTGTGTTTATTTAAATGCTCAATATTGGAGGGGGGAGTGAAATGGTGAGGGTTGATGGCAGAGGAATGTCCATGGCAGAGTCCAGTCTATTAGTCTCACAGGTGCATTGCCCAAATGGGCATAGGAAGTGGAGCTGGGGCAGTTAAAGTATGGACAGGGTGACAAAGTGGGACAGTAGGATGACAATCAGGGTGGTCTTATTTCTTGGCGGGGGTCTTGTCATCGTGCTCTGTCTTTGTCCTGGATCTCAGGGACCGTTTACGGGGTGGTTCTCCCTCCGCAGGGGGTGGGGTGCTGGAGTGGTGGTCCTGTGGCAGTGCCTCCTGTCCACTAGCGCCGGCAGAGGTGGCGGGCAGTTCATCGTCCATGCTAGTGTCAGGGGCCCCTTGTAGTGCCACAGTGTCCCTCCTGGTGTCGAGTACTTCCTTCAGCACCCCTACGATGGTGCACAGGGTGGAGCTGATGGTTCTGAGTTCCTCCCTGAAACCCATATACTGTTCCTCCTGCAGGCGCTGGGTCTCCTGAAACTTGGCCAGTACCGTTGCCATTGACTCCTGGGAGTGGTGGTATGCTCCCATGATGGAGGAGAGGGCCTCGTGGAGAGTGGGTTCCCTTGGCCTGTCCGCCCCCTGTCGCACAGCAGCCCTCCCAGTTCCCCTGTGTTCCTGGGCCTCCGTCCCCTGGACCGTGTGCCCACTACCACTGCCCCCAGGTCCCTGTTGTTGTTGGGGTGGTGGGTTATCCTGGGTTCCCTGTAGTGGTGGACACACTGCTGATTGACGTGTCCTGGGCACGGAGGTATGGGCCCGCTGGGTGGGTGCTGTGCTGGTGTTTCCAGAGGGGGGAAGGTCTGTGGTGGCCTGTGACTGTCCCGAGGTCCCCGATGGGCCGGGCTGGTCATCTAGATCCAGTTGGACAGAGCTGCTGTCATCACTGTGGGCCTCTTCTGTTGGTGGTGTGGTACATGTGTCGACCCTCCTGTCCGGTGACGTTGGGTAGGGGTCCTGCAGGGGTATAAAAGGATGGTTATTACTTCTGTGTGTGTCATGGTGTGCAATGGGTGGGTGACCGTGTACCCCAGTGCTTGCATTCCTGTGTGGGACCTTGTGTGAGGATGGTTTAGGGGGTTGTATGGGTATGTGCAGTGGGCATGCTTTAGTGATGGGTGTCCATGTTTTGTTGTTGCATGCAGGGCTTGGTGTTGGGATGGGTGGTTTGTGATGTTGGGACATATGTGAGGATTTGGGGTGCTGGGGGTGAGGGTAGGGGTATGTGGTGGCATGCAGGTAGGGTGGGGGATGTAATAATTAAGATTTGTCTTACCAGAGTCCATTCCTCCACCTACTCCTGCGAGGCCCTCAGGATGCAGTATCGCCAAGACCTGCTCCTCCCATGTTGTTAGTTGTGGGGGAGGAGGTGGGGGTCCGCCGCCAGTCCGCTGAACCGCCAGGTGGTGTCTTGAGACCACGGAACGCACCTTCCCCCGTAGGTCGGTCCACCTCTTCCTGATGTCCTCCCGATTTCTTGGGTGCTGTCCCACTGCGTTGACCCTGTCCACTATTCTTCGCCATAGCTCCATCTTCCTTGCTATTGAGGTGTGCTGCACCTGTGATCCGCATAGCTGTGGCTCTACCCGAACGATTTCCTCCACCATGACCCTGAGCTCCTCCTCCGAGAACCTGGGGTGTCTTTGCCGTGCCATGGGGTGGTGTAGGTGATGTGTGGGGTGGAGTGTGTGGTGTTAAGTGTTCTAATATAGTGGTGTGTTGTGTGAGGTGCGTGGAAGTTCTGTGGGTGATGGTGTTGTGTGCCTGTGGATGCTGTTGTTCTTGCTGTTGCTATCTCTCTCTGGCCTTCTTTCTGAATTTTTGGTCGTGGGGGTTTGTGGGTGATGTGGGTGTGTGTTTTATATTGTGATGGGTGTGTGGGAGTGGTGTGTGTATGTGTATCAGGTGTGTGTATTTTGAATTGTCCAATGTGGCTGTGTTTTGTAAGAGTGTGTGTATTTTGAGCGCGGCTGTGTGTACCGCCAATGGAATACCGCGGTTGAAAGACCGCCCCGTGGATTCGTGTGTCATGATAGTGTGGGCGTATTTTTGTTGGCGTGACGGTGGAGGTTTTGTTTTCGCCAGTTTATCACTGACCTTTGGTGTGGCGGACTTGTGTGGGTGTCTGAATTTTGGCGGATTCCGAAATGTGGGTCATAATAGCTGTGGCGGAATTCCGCGGGCGCGGCGGTGTGTTGACGGTCTTCTGCACGGCGGTAAGCGGCTTTTACCGCCAATGTTCTAATGACCACCTATGTCATTATTTGGCAGAGAGAAATTGCACATGAATAAGGATGGATTATACTCCATTGATGTGACAAGGGGTATCTGGGCTTAGGTTGTGAAATATGGAGTGTTTGTGAAAACCTGATATAAGTAACGCTATCTATGTTACAACAATCTCACTTATGCACGTATGTATAAGCCATACCTGAGCTCATTATTGTGATATCTGAGCTGTAATGCATACTTTTTTATAGCCACTAAAAAGTTAAATAAACATTTTTTTTTAAGTAAATGTGAATATTTCACTGTTTACAACAAGAAGAATACATTTCAAAATTGCCATCTTGAACTCATAGAACATATAGCCCTATGGACCTGATTACGAGTTTGGTGGACGGTTTTACCCATCCATCGAACTTCCGACAGGGAGGTTGCCGCCAATGTGGGTACCTCCCCGCCGGCCCCATGATCAGTTTCCGCTAGGTGGGCAATGCTGTAGCATGCAGGGTGCACCGACACCCTTGCAATGTTCACTGTCTTCAAAGCAGACAGTGAACATTGCAACGCTGCTGGCCGGGGGTGGCCTGCACTGCCCATGCTAAGTGCATGGGCAGTGCAGGGCCCTCCCTAAGTCCCCCCGCACCTGTTCTCCGCCAGCCTTTTCATGGCAGTGCTACCTTCATGAAGTTGCTGGTAGAGAATGAAGTCATAATCCCCCGAGCAGCGCTGCCCTGGTGGATTAGGACTGCCACAACTGCCAGACCGCCGGGATCTCCGATTCTGACGATGCTGGTGGTCTGACAGCAGCATGATCGCTGCGGTCATAATATGGCGCTCACACCGCCGCATTGGCGGCTGTACGACCACGCTCCGTAAACCTAACAGTCATGAGACCACCAGTTTCGTAATGAGGCCCGTAGCCTCTGAACATTTATTTATTATCTCTCCCAAACCAATCATGAATTCCTTTTTAAAACTTGATGTGTAGCTCCAAACAAAAGATATATTGTAGTAAATGTGGAGAAACATTACTAAATTCTTTAAAAATAAATAACAGTCCCTACATTCCTGTAACAACTTTCAAATGTAACTGAGTTTTAGTAGGTCATAAAGTGATGCCACTAAAATAATTACCTATCATACTCAACAAGAAACTACGTCAGGACAATATACTGTGTGTGTAGGATGGCCAGTTTATTGGTATGAAGTAAGTGACACTGCCATCACCACAAAGGGTTTGACTGCCATGGAATTTGGAAAAAAATTAACTCTGGAAATCTTTCACCACTTCTTAATCTAAAGAACACAAAATTAACACTTACATTAAAGCTACGTAAAATGGAAATTATACTTTTTTGTCAACGCAGCTACTTTAAATTTTAATGATGTACTTGGAAATGTTCCATATCTGCAGGGTCATCCCATTTTTTTGCCTTTTTGTTGAGCCATATATTTGCTGGGAATGGAATCCTGTGCACTTTACCCCTGGTAACAAGAGTTTAATTGCTTGTTTTCCCCCTTTCAAGACAGTGAAATTGGGATACCCTAACTTGTGTATTAAACTTACTTATAAGTCCCTAGTATATGATGCCCAAATTGTACCCAATGCCGATCAGCTAAATGTCAGCAGTTGGGTCCAAGATGTCTCTGAGTGGTCGGTGGCAGAGGAAATTAAAATGAGCCGCACCCGCTCTGATGATAAATTACCAGTTGGCGTTGGGAGTCTGGAGCATATTATGCCAAATGTTTTTGGGCCCGGAGGGAGACGCCTCAGAGGATGACTCCACGAAAAGTGAAGTGCAACTATAGGGTGGAAATGTACAGGTAAGAGCGGGTGGCAGAGCGGGTGGCAGGATATGAATAAATTGGCTCTGTTTTGTGCTGGGTTATAACTCTTGCCTCCCCTGTTGTTCTCTATAACTATGATTGCTACCATGATATGACCCGAGATTGGCTCTGATGCTATTGTAATATAAACCTCGTTTGCGGCGCTGCTTTGTTGTATGTTATCAATTGTTTATAAAATGGCAAATAAAGGTTTTTTAAAAAGCTCATTGTCACCAGTGGGCTGCAGCATTTCATATGCCACCCAAAGCAGTGACGATGCAAACATGGCTGCACGCCTGCCACCAGCAGCCTGCATGTGCAATTATAAACTGTAAATCCGACCTGTCAAAATCACCCCTTTACACAGGCCTAAAATCTTCCTTATAAATATTTATAAGTCACCCCTAAGTAAGGCTTGCTGCCCATAAAGGAAGGAAATGTGTCCTTACAATGACTACCACATCAAAGGTTTCTTTTCTGCAACAGGTTTGGCCTTTCCATAGCAAAGCCCTTGGATGCAACATTAAATACTAATAATGTATCCCAGGTATGGGAATAGCTAGAAAAATAATCAACTATTTTTAATAGTTAATAAAAGTTCAATTTAATGGTGAAGTCAGAGTTACTTTTGAAAAGTCTCATTTGCCCTGCCTGAAGTCCAGGAAAGCTAAGTCTGCATTTTGTCTTTTCCTTCTGCCAGCCAGTGGTTAGCATTTCAGTTGGTGTGAGTGAGATGTGAATTTGTTCTCAGTACAGGACCAAAAGGTCTTGGATGTAGGGAGGTGCTGTTGTGCCCTTGACAAGATGGCCTGTAGGCGGGGCCCAAGGCCTTGAATAACTTAAAAGTGGTACATCCTGTCACAAGCGGGTGTAGCTAACACTCAGGCATGCTCCCTTCGATAGTCCCATCAGCCAGCCCAGTTTCCATCACAGTCAGCCTCCACATGCCTGATCCTATTGTAGTGTCCAGAACTGCTTGATGGGTCTGCTGAGGTTTTTCTTATGACATTTGGGGTGTACTTCAAAGGAGCAAAACACAATGCCTAAACTATTTGTGTGTATCCACTTCCTGGTTACTGAAAGCTCACCTTTGTCCTACCCAACTTTTCTCTGAGTTTGGTATAGGGCCTGCCTAAAAGTGTTTTTGGTATTGGATGTAAGAGAACACTGGGATTACATTAGTACACACCCCATACACACACCCCCACCCGTCAGAGCCCACTTTAAGTGTGGCTAAAGACATCACTCATCTTGAAAATGCCAGAATTTAATAAGATTAGCCCCTGAAACCTTTACCTCATTGGTTAGGGTGTCCCCAGGGTCATTCAAACCCACTAGTTCAGCCAAGCATAAATGTGGCATCTCCAGGCACCCGCTTGAGAACACTCAACCTGTGGAAGATCAAAAGAGGGCTGAACCTGCTGTCACACACCTAAGAAGAGCCTATAAAACTGGACTTGCTCTCCTTTTGGTACCCAGGACAAACAAATTGACTCCAAGGGCCACCAGACCGACCTCCTGTTAAAGCTACAGCTACAAGAGTCCCTTCGCAGCAGCTGCCCAATAGCAACTAGACTGGACCCTTCTGTTAGCTTCTGCCTGTCACTCTGTTAGTCTCTAAGTGCCTCCCCTGAGCTGCTTGGTGGGTTTTGAAGTGTATTCCTATGGTTGATTGGGACTTAAAGTACTAAAGTCAGAAGGTAAAATCTTTCACAAGGTCAAACTTGGTTAGGGTATTTGATCCACGCTCCATCGCGATCAGCATCAAATGGCGCCTACATCCTGTTATCCCCTGACCATTTTACTGTTATTAGCACTTTGTACTTTTTGGAGCTATTTCTACCTACACTTTTAAAAATGCACATCTCTAATTCCCTTTGTTATAATTTTGTCATTGCATTTTTCTAATTCTTCGTGGGATTTTTATTGTTTTGCATTTCAACTTTATTAGTGCTTTACTACTGTATAAATAATTACACACTGCCTCTAAATTAAGCTTACCAGTGGGTTGAACTCAGGTTTATTTAGTGACTTTAGTGGCCCCCTGACAAGGATTGTGATTATTGTTTGAGGTGGGTACTTACCCCATTTAACTAATAATAAAAAAATTGCATTTTCCCAAATACGACCCTATGATTTAATTATCTTAAAAACATCACTGAGAATATTTAAAAATAAAAGTTAAGGATAAAGAGCATAAACGTTATGTTAATAACTTTTCACACAGTAACACGCTTTCTTTTGCACATGAAAAATATATTATGAAACATACAGAAGCACAGAAATACTAAATTATTTAAATTTCAAAACACTTAAATACAGCAATGAAAGTTTTGTTATCTAAAAATATGTTTATGAATACTGTTATTGATAAGAACTGCACCAAAACTAAAATAGAAAGTGAATTAAGGGCGATTTATGTATATATAAATGCTTTGTCACAAATACAACTGACAACTTAAAAGTATTACTGTATCCCAAACAACCGATCTTGGTGCACAAACTCAATTCAAATCTTACCCCTCCTACCCCAACATGCAGTGTTACAAGCACCAAACACCTTCAATTTACAATAACAATGAGAATACATATTTCAAAAAATTATAGATTACACATCACATATATATGACAACAACCGTCATCATATGTAGACATAATAAGCCTCGTACAAAGGCATAAAAATAATGTAACAACCCACTAACATCCATATAATCACCCAGGCACCATCATCTGCAAACATAAACATTATCTTATTGCCACAACCCTAACATAGTGCACATACACATTACCATCATTATGTCTTCTCAACCAGTACAATATAGCAGTAGAATGACATCCCACAACCATACTACCACATTTGTAAATCCGCAAACAACAAAGAATTGCTTGAGAAGCAACATCAAACTAACCCACAGCACAAGGTACATCTACATACCAACCATCATGGAAGCTGACACCTAGAGACACATAACAATGGATTTACCATCATATGGCCATCCAAGCCCCAATAATCACACACCCGGCCAACGAAATAGAATATATAGCTTCCAACACACAGCAACACATACACAATCACAAACCCTCCCAACAACACTCAACTCACTCACCAACTTACATATACCCACACATACAACACGAAACACCCACACAGTCACAGTTTTGTAATGCTTCAGATTGTAATTTAAACAACCAATTTATACCAGAATATGATAAATAACACAATTAGGAAATAAAATTATGAAATAACTACCTTTATTAAACATAACTAATTTTAAAGTTTTAAAATAAGGGTTGCAGTATGACACAGAGGTAGGTTATTTAGCACATGATATCACCTTAAGTAGTGAGTTGTATCACCTTTTTGTTTTTATGCAAAGGCACTGTTCACACATAGGTCAACCTTAACCTCCTTTACACGTTAGTGTTTTTAGGGAAGACGTTTAAGGCTGGTTTCATGTGGCATTTGATCTCTCAATGGATGGCTGTAATAAAGGTTTGAGAGCCATTTTGCTTTGCATTGCTATTTTATATTGTACACTCTAGTGACACAAAACTGCAAAAGTCTGGTATTTGAATCAAGCTGCAGCAGGCAGTCAGTTTCTAATATTCACTTATTTTTCTAAATCAAACCATTCAGCTCAGTGTCTTCTGACTCAATGCAGTGTGGCCTTGCTACATAAGCATTTACAACATTCAATTAAAGTAGATGTATTTTTATGACATGAGATAAGGTAAACGTTTACATTTTAGTGCATATAAGTGGCCTTTCATCTTTCCCACTGCTCAGGCGATGCTTGCAAGCCTCTGTTTTACAAATTGATCAGTCAGATCAGCACAACAAAAGCGCAGATTTAAAGGAAAAACATTTAAAAACGTTAAGGCTGTCCATGATTCATGTATTCACTTAACCTTCTCTGCTTTCACAGATATGTCATGTCTTTGGGATTCCGCCCACAATCTTCCAAATTTGGTTTGAGGCAAAATCGCTAATTTGTAAGTTGGCAGTATTTCCAGTGTGATTTCTATTGTCTTAAATTAAATTGTCCATCTTCTACTTAACATTTTAAACACAAATAAAAAAACACACAATATAGCTTTTACTTCACTTAGTGCATCTAGGCACTACTGTTAAAGATTTCTCGGTCTGATCCGAACTTGGTTACTCTGCAGTGTGGGGAGATGAACTGTCTAAAGGAGGTAGAGGCAGCTCTAGTACACAGGTGTCAGGAAATCCCTACCAATAACCAATATCTACTGATGGAAACAAGATGTCCAACCTGAATGGCAGGCAGGCAAATGCAGTTCAGTGTTCCTCTGTTTTGCAAAAGTCAGACAGTGGTCCATTTTGGGGGAATTCACATTGGTGAGTTCAGGGGGCTTAAAATTGCACCAATTCTAATTCCCGGGTGCCTCGGAGCTGTGCATGAGATGACACAGACTTGGCTGCCTTTTCCCCATCTACTGTATGAATGGGTGGCTTGGTGCATCACGCACCTAAACTGAAAGCTTGGATGGACTAGGAGCAGACACATAGGCGACCCCTCCAGCTACTTCAATGTCCATTCGTTCAAGGAATAGCCTACGCTGCTGCTCTCAGCATAATCCCAACGCCCCTTAGCACATCCCCTCCGGGGCGCCGCAGGCAACACACAGCCCATTTAATCCCATTGCCAGCCAGTGACCAACAGGAGTAGGCCTAGGAGTGGAAAGCTATGCTATTGACCCTAGGAGCTGGAAAGACCAGTTGAAGTCCTCTATGGTTCCATAGCAGAGGGCATTCCTAGATCTGCGCCCAGTATGGTCTACAGACACAATGCCTATCTAGCACATTCCTATGATCTTCCCAGCGCCCCTTTGGAAAATTGACCTATGGGGTTTTTCATCAACCTCTATCCTCTTCCCTTTTATTCTTTCTCTTCCTTTCCTTTTTCTGGTTATCCATTCTCTTGCAATTGTGATGTATAAATAGTCGATAACATGTGCTGTACCATATGTGTATTACCAATACCATTTTGAGTGCTTGCGCAACCAAAGTTTGGTGTATTCTAATTTTCCGTCTTAAATTCTAAATAAACAATTAAAAAATAAAGAAATCCCAACCATTCAAGGTAGAGATTTTCTTTTCTAATCCCAGACTTTGATCAAATTCACTGAACATCTATTCGAGGTCAAACCCTGCCTATTACTGAGCCCAGAGCAGGACTGTCAATTTATACTTCTACTTCATTTTCAAAGTTTTGGAAACTGGGCTTGTTGGAAGCCCTAAACAGCAGTTCTTTGTAGCTGTGATACCTTATTCCTTCTAGGTGAGAGGGGAAATACATTCCAGCCCAATCTGGAAGGTATTTTAAGGGGACCAGCATAAAGTTTAATCTGTACTTCTTCCACTGTGCTGAAAAATAGAAAGCCATAAACATTGGAGCTAATCTTGTTAGTACTGGGAGAAGTCTAGGGATTGATTATTTGGGAATGTTGTCTTGAGAAATATATGAACAGCAATGCCATCTAAAGTGATCATACTGATTTTGGCCAAGCCTGTCCCAACTCTGGTTTAAAACAATACTAGCTTAAGAAGTCTTTGTCAAACTAATTTAAGATAATCAAGTCTGTTTTTGACCCTTATGCAGTTAGCAACCACTGGGAGGAACTCTATCTTGATCGACAAGCCCACCTTCAAGGAAACTAAACAAGAGTGTGTGCTTGGTTCATCAAAAGATCAGAAAATAGACATTCTCATTCTGGGCTCCCAGGATTGCTTTGTAGCCCACACTGCCTCGGAGGGTAAATGTGAAATGTCTCTAAAGGCTAACGTCAATAGTATCTTAGAAATTACCTAACTGTAAGGAAATCAATTATTTATAACACTAGCCAAGATAGTAAATTATCCTCTAGGGTTGTTGGAAATGATCCCCCAGGTAGATGGTTACCCGGATGCCCAGCTCTCATTCAGCATTTCTCCATTGTTGCTGGTTTGTTGCCTAAGCAGGGGCTGATCGGCTGCTTCTTGTGTCATTGTTTCCAGTCTGACGGTTCTGGGATCAAGTCCCGCTGTACACCTGTCATTATATTTGCTTTATTGTTTGTCCCATTTATGGTGCCACCTGCTCACTCTCAGGTGAGGAGGGATTAACTTGTAACCTGTTTATAAAAGCCTTGGACTTTCTATGTGAAGGGCGTATTCCATGGCGCAGTCGATCTATATTTTTGGTCTGTTCCATTGCTGTTTGTCTTGCATTGTTGAGCCATGGTCTTGAGGTCATGATTTCTGTTTCCTTTTCACAACAACCTTTGGCTTTCTTACTCTTGTTATAGGCTTACAGCACTTCTGTTTTCTCTTTTTCTCTGTTGGCTTCAGCTCTCTGGTCCATTCCTTGAGTCGTGAGTCCATGGGTGGCTCTGGGATCTTGGGTATTCAGACTTTTTCATGTTTTTTGGCCTAGCTGTTTCCAGCCTCTTCCTCCTCATCTGTGGTTACTTCATGGATGTGCCAGTGACTTCCATTTCTTCCCTGCATCTGCCTTTTACATCCCTAGTTTCCTTGGGGTTCCCTTCCATCCATCCAAGTATGTGATCTTGCTCTGGAATTAAGTGAACCGGTTCCCCTCACACTTGTCTTTGTGTTGTGGGGCAAGGATGGTTGATCTTCTGTGCATTCCTGGGCCAAGTAGCCTCTCTGTCCTTTGTGTCTTTCTCCTTGTATATTCTTTCTAGGCTGCATTGGGCTGTCTCCTGGCTGTGTAGTTGTGGAGTAGTAATTGACAAAAACTCACTTTGTCCACTAAATGAACACAGTCTTCATTTCCTGCCTCCACACACTCGTGAAGATCTTCAAATGGAGCAATGGACACCTGGAAACTATTCAGTGGAGAAGACATCCGAGCCACCCGTGCCAACCAGGCACATGGCACAAGGTAACAACCAGGACAGGACAGAAGGAGGTAAAAAAGGTAACCCAAGCTGAAGCAAACTTTCTAGATACACACGAGTGAGGCCAACAAGGCCACTGACACCAGTTGTAGTCTGAAACATCAGTCACTGGAATATTGTGCTACCTTAATACTGTAGTCAAAATATCATGGACCAAAATTTGAAAGCTAAGTGGACATAGGGAAAAACAAATATCTGATTCCTAACTCCACAACTACATACCTTGAGTATATATTGTCATAGTACATATATGTGATGTTAGATAGGAAAAATCTATACATATCTATCGATTTTGTTGTCCTCAATATATTACCTACAGTATGAAGGTCTAACAATATTTAATATTTGATGTTCAGGATCCACACCACTGACACACCCTAAGCCAGGAGACAGCCCAATGCAGCCTGGAAAAAATATACAAGGAGAAAGACACAAAGGACAGAGAGGCTACTGGGCCCAGGAATGCACAGAAGATCAACCATCATTGCCCCACAACAAAAAGACAAGTGTGAGGGGAACCAGTTCACTTAATTCCAGAGCAAGAACACCTACACGGCTGGAAGGGAACCCCAAGGAAGCTAGGGATGGAAAAGGCAGGTGGAGGGAAGAAATGGAAGATTAGCTGCCTCACTCCTGGGTGAGTACTCACCTCACATGCAAGTAGTGTGACAAGGAAGGCTAGACTGTTGAGTTCAAAAACCAGAGATGGATTCTGGAATCACGCATACATCACACATAAATCCAGGTGGGTGGGATATTTATTATAAGACAGCACGATACCTGCCTCAGGTCCAGCAGCCAGTGACAATCTGGCCCAACATGCAATACAAACAAATGGCATGTCACCTATTCACATGTGCACATACAATATATAACATCGGAGTAACGAAGATTACCGGAAGTAACCTGGACAGTAATCGGTGCATGTTGACACCAATGGAAGGAGGGAGGCTGCCTGCATGAATATTCGTGAAGCAGGATGAGCAGAGAGTGCTTCGTACACAGACTACAAATTCCCCAGGACTCGTGGCAGGTCTTGAAAGTTCAAGCGCTGTGAGGCGCAGGGAGTCTGGCCCGGCCCCGCAGAAGCACCTCGTTCCACCCCCCTCTCGCGCGGTGTCTCGCGTCGGAGCGGCCCGGGCTCTGGAGCTGTTTTCCACTCATTGTGCTCTGCTGAGTAATTCACGCTGCTCGGTCCCTCTCGGGGCGCTCCAAGCAGAACACGTCTCCGGCGCGGCCCAGACAGATGAGAAACACTTCTTCCGTGTGGCTGCTCCTTACTTTCTGAGATGGGAACTTTGGGGAAATTGGTAAAATATGTCTCTTTGACAATTATAAATGCATGAGAAACACACTCCTCCGAGGCGCGTGCCGCCGCACAGCTCAAAGCAAAAGTGCGATTTGAACTTCTGCAGAATCCACTGTTACGGAAAACCCAGTATTCTGGCGGGAACAGTCCGTTGGTCTGGCGGATCTTTAGCACCGTCTTTGCGCTGCAGAGTTTTGTTTGGGTCACCAGATGTTTTTTTCCGGTCCTAGAATGTTCCACAGAAGTGTGTTGTGGGTTTGTCCACGCAACAGTAGGTTCGGATTATAAAATAACGTAACATTAGTAGTTGCTAGCCCTATCAGGATTACGAGGTGCGGTTACATTAGTTGCTAGCCCTATCAGAATTACGAGATGCGTTTACAGATGTTGCTAGCCCCATCAGATTTACTAGGTGCGGTTACATTAGTTGCTAGCCCTATCAGAATTACGAGATGCAGTTACATTAGTTGCTAGCCCAATCAGGATTACGAGATGCGGTTACATTAGTTGCTAGCCCTATCAGGATTACGAGATGCGTTTACATTAGTTGCTATCCCTATCAGGATTACGAGATGCGTTTACAGTAGTTGCTAGCCCCATCAGAATTACGAGATGCGGTTACATTAGTTGCTATCCCTATCAGGATTACGAGATGCGTTTACAGTAGTTGCTAGCCCCATCAGAATTACGAGATGCGGTTACATTAGTTGCTAGCCATATCAGGATTACGAGATGCGTTTACAATAGTTGCTAGCCCCATCAGAATTACGAGATGCGTTTACATTAGTTGCTATCCCTATCAGGATTACGAGATGCGTTTACAGTAGTTGCTAGCCCCATCAGAATTACGAGATGCGTTTACAGAAGTTGCTAGCTCTATCAGAATTACGAGATGCGTTTACAGAAGTTGCTAGCCCCATCAGAATTACGAGATGCGGTTACATTAGTTGCTAGCCCTATCAGGATTATGAGATGCGTTTACAATAGTTGCTAGCCCCATCAGAATTACGAGATGCGGTTACATTAGTTGTTAGCCCTATCAGGATTACGAGGTGCGGTTACATTAGTTACTAGCAGTATCAGAATAATGAGATGTGGTTACAGTAGTTACTAGCCCTATCAGGGTTACAAGATGCAGTTACTGCAGTTTCGGCCCTATCAGGATTACGAGATGCAGTTACTGCAGTTTCTGGCCCTATCAGGATTACAAAATGCAGTTACTGTAGTTTCTGGCCCTATCAGGATTACAAAATGCAGTTACAATAGTTGCTAGCTCTATCAGAGTTGTGACATGCGGTTACAGTATTTGCTAGCCCTATCAGGATTACAAAATGTGGTTACAGTAGTTGCTAGCCCTATCAGAATTACGAGATGTGGTTACAGTAGTTGCCAGCCCTATCAGAATTACACAATGCGGTAACAGTAGCAGTTGCTAGACTAATCAGGATTACGGAAAGCAGTAACAGTAGTTGCTAGCCAGCGGTGTAGCTTCAGGGGAGGGGTTTGGGGTGTTACAACCCCCTAATAAGTGTATTTTCTGGCAAATAGCTGGGCACACTTGCTTTCTGTCGGGAATGGTAAAGTGTCTGTTGGATATCACCAGGAATTTTTACATAAACACAGACAAAAATGCACACACTCCCTCTCTGATTTGAAAGTCTTCTAAAATGTTGGTTATTTTACAAAATATTGTGTTTCCTCTCACTTACTTCCCACTCAAATCCACATTTGTCTCTCTTTCCCTGCCCCGTTAGCCCCTCTCATGTGTCCTGCTTGCATTTGAATGCATTTTAACAATATATACTAGATTGAGTGTTGGAAAATCTGAGGCTCACCCCCCCCAATCTTACTGACAAAGCTACGCCCCTATTGCTAGTTTCTAGCGGCATCAGAATTACACAAAGGGGTAACAGTAGTTACTGGCCACATCAGAATGACCAGATACGGTAACAACATTTGCCAGCCCTATCGGGATTACAGGACACACAAAACACCAGGGTAGGGGGGAAATTTAAGAGCTGCTAAAAGTAGTCCAAGTTTCTGGGTTATATACCGGGGAAACTTTATAAGGGGATCAGTGCGAAAACAACTATCCTGCCATTTAGACTCCACAATCACATATTAAGGAGAATTCCCACCACACTGGAGTAAGTGAAATATTGGTAACTCCGTTGGGGAGGAAATACCAGCCGAACTTTATTACCCTTAGTGCCAGGCCATATGTCCTGGTCCTGAAGTGTGAGTCCTTAACTCTTCACCCCCTCTCATTTTCACAATTTTTCTCTCCCTTACTTTGTTGTTTTTACTTTTTTCCTCAAAGCTTTTTTCTTTTTTCTTTATCTTTCCTTCATGTTTATTCCTCTATTCTCACCATTATTATGTCTTTCCTTTATCTTCCCATTACTCCCTTTCCAACAATATTTGCCTTGACACCTCTTGCTTTCTTTTCCCTCATCTTCTACCCTTGTTTTAATTCTCTCTCTTACCTCCCTGCCTGTTTCGTTTCCTAGGAAACTCAAAAAACTTCCCACAGACCAGTGCCTCCCCAGACCACATATGACTTTCTTCCGGAAGGTCTACAGGGATCAGAGTTGAGGGGTACAGTAAATATAATATAAAGAGTTCACTGTAAAACAGAGGTCCTCTCCTCACCCCCACAGCTTTGAGTAGCTATGCCTATGGCTTTTGGGCTGAGCTATATATACGTATTGATTAGCCTAAGATACTGGAGGGACTTTAACTAACAGTCCTGAAACTAAGCCAACCAAAGCTGCTACAGGCCCACATGCTCTATTTCTGTGCTGCACTGAAATCAGCAGGGCTGGAGCAAGCACTCTAGTTCCAACAGCAGCTGGCTCAAGCTGACAGGCAAGCATTCAATGAAGCCCTTTTCTACAGGGTGTACAGCAGTGATGCCAACGTTACTGCGGCACCCTCTGGCATAGAGGGTCGCCAACTTTACTTTGCACGCAGGTGATGGCCAGATTGGTGCAACCAGGTTAACTTCACAGCGGCCCCCTCTGGTACACATGGTCGCTGACTTGAATCTGTACATGGGCGATGACCCAATCAGTGCAGCAGCTGTCTCCTAACACCTCTCTATGGGGATCAACTCAGCAGGATTCCCCACTGGACCTCTCGCCCTCCAGCACTCTCCTCTTCTTCACAAGGCACACTGGTCTTGGCAAGTAGGCAGGCACTGGTCCTCCAGGCTCCAGGGGCAGATGGTCTTGGATTTCCCAGGGTGATGCCTCGTCACTCACAAGGCAGATTGGCAGACCTTAGCTCCCAGTTCTAATCACAGGCATAAGGCTGGCAGAACTTCTACTCAGCATAGAGTCTGACTGGCTGCTTGACTGTTGACAATTTTGTGGGCCTTGAGCTGCCCCTTTTATAGTCCATTCCCAGACACCAAATGTGATTTGGGGTCCAAGTCTTTGAAGTTTGAGTTGGAGGTCTGCTTCCTTTTCAAGTGCCCTTTCCGCCATCACGCTCTTCCACCAGAAAGCAGTCTGTTACAGCTAGAGCGACTCCACATCTGATAGCTTCAAAATACAGGTCATGGGAGTGACTTGAGGTTCATACCTGGAAGTCAGCCACAGCAATATGTGCGCATGTTACCTCAGGGCTGCAGCCATACTCTTTATAAGTCCCATTTTCTTCTTGAGAGTTGCCCAGGTCCCTTTCCAGGGACCTCTCCCTGAATCAAAGCGCACCCTTTGAAGTGTACTGGAGGGCCTGGCTCTCCTTCCTCCGGGGTGTCTCCCACCCAGCTCTCAGGGATGAAGCAATTCACAACATTGACTGGGGATTCCTCTACCTCCTCATGCTCCCCCAGTCAGCCCTGGGCCTCCCAAAATGGAAATCAGGGTTTTGTATTGGTATTGTAACATTCACAGGGCACATACACACAGCACACAAATGCAACGATAGGAGCACTACACAGTGCTACATACGAACTTGATGTAGGCCAAAGGCGAGTTAAGCACACAGCAGCGGAACTCCACATGTACTAGCCTCTAGGCCTCACACCTGTGACACAGATCAAAAGGCCTATTCTTTACTCCTGATCACTACATTGAGCTAGTTTTTGAAAAATATAAAACTAATGACCCTCACACCATGGGAGTTGGTGTAATTGTGTTATTTTTGTCACCAAAAATAAAATCTGACCTTCCATTCTAAATTGGGTGGACTGTCAGATGGCTGACCTAGATGGCTGACCTCTGATGGCCCATACTCCGTTGGCGTTTGGAGGAGTAGGTCAGTGATGGAGACAGAATAGGTGCCGTTATAGGCCTGCTTTTGGTCCACCCAGCCTTAAATTGGGCGGCTGGACTAAGAGTTTGGGGGATAGGGCGCTCCATCGCTGTTGTGATGGAGTACCCTCTCCACCAAACTTCAAATCAGCCACTTAGGTACCAGACCCAGCTTAATGGGTGCACTGCTGAGACATCAGACTCCCACTGGTGTAACTAGTTACAGATAGAGAACATTGTATTGTCAGGAACACTCTCTTCACTTATGTTGATGCAATATATGAGAACAGTTTAATAAAGTGTTAGAACTGGCATCCTTGGCGTGGTCTCCCCTGCCTTTTTTGCCTCTGCTTCCCATGTTTTGACTGTGTGATGGACTCTGTTTTTGCTACTCTGGGCACTTTACCACTGCTGACCAGTGCTAAAGTGCAAGTGCTCCTGTGTAAAATGTATGTGTAATTGGCTTTTCCATGATTGACACATTTGATTTACTAGTAAGTCCCTAGTAAAGTGCACTAGAGGGCCTGTAAATCACATGCTACTAGTGGTCCTGCAGCACTGATTGTGCCACCCACATGAGTAGCCCTGTAAACATGGTTCAGACCTGCCACTGCAGTGTCTGTGTGTGTGTAGGTTTAACCTGCCAATTCAACTTGGCAGGTGTACCTACTTGCCAGGCCTAAACCTTCCCTTTTTATACATGTAATGCACCCCTAAGGTAGGCCATAGGTAGCCCCATGGGCAGGGTGCAGTGTATGTTAAAGGTGGGACATGTACTGATGTGTTTTACATATCATAGCAGTGAAATACTGCCAAATTCGTTTTTCACTGCTGCAAGGCCTATCTTTCTCATAGGTTAACATCGGGGCTGCCTTTAAATATTTTTAAAGTGCAAGTTCCCTTTGAGAGCAGATAGAACTATGGAGTTTGGGGTCTCTGAACTCACAATTTAAAAATACATCTTTTAGTGAAGTTGGTTTTTAGATGATTCGTTTGAAAATGCCACTTTTAGAAAGTAGGCATTTTTTGCTTAAACCTCTGCCTGATTGTGGGTTCCCTGTTTGGGTCAGACAGACAGTTGGGCTGTTTGTGAATCTCCTCTAGACAGTGACACAAAGGGAGCCAAGGTCTATCCTGCATATCCTGATGAGCCATCTGAGCTAGAGTGGAGGGTGGAATGGTTACTTACACCTGAATGGGCTGTTCCTTCCCTTACCCAATGTAGTCTCCAAACCCCTGTTGTGTGTCTGGGGCCTGGCCCGGGCAAGGCAGGATCTTGTGAACAGCAGAGACTTTCCTTTAAAGTTTCCCTACTTAAAAGGCAGAAAAATTGTATAAGTAGTGGACCCAAAATCCCCGTCTTTAGATAACTTCTGGAACCAAGAGGAACCTCTGCCAGGGAGAAGAGCTGAGGAGAAATGCTGCCTCTGCCTGTGTCTTTGCTTTGTTGGGCTATCCTGCAGTTGCTGCTTCTGCCTGTGAAAGGGGACAAAGACTGGACTTTGTTGTGCATTCCTGCTTGAAGAAGAATCTCAAAGGGCTTGAACTGAGCTTGCCTCCTGTTTTGAAGTCTCAGGACCATCAAAGACTTCCTCTGTCAGCACCTGGACTCTCTGCTGACACTCTTGCCCTGCCAAGTGGTGCCCTATCCAGTCCCTTTTAAATTTTGAATGCACCATCTGAAACATGGCTGATAAACGACGCATCACGGCTGGAAAAACTGCAACACCCGCTTGCGGCTGCTGATAACGATGCAAACCCCACACAGCACGGTTTTCTTTCACTGTGCAACCGGATTTCTCACGCATCGTCCCTGGGCGTCAAAGTCATTGTGAACCTGCGTGGATTCGTGGTGCCCAGTCCAGCAATCGACCCATTGCTCTCTTGCGAGGGAGAAAAACAACGCATCACCGACCCAACCAGAGAAGAAAATGGTCTCACTTGCGAGTAAGGGATCTACGCATTGTTGACTTTTCCAACACACGCTCGCCCATGCGGCTTTATTTTTGACACAAACCAGGTACTTTGTGTAAAATCAACGTTTACTTTGTTTTCTATGGCGCAAGACTCTTTTTTTCCTGAAAATTCATATTTTGACTTGCGTATGTTGGATTTTTATCATTTTGGTCTTGTTTGATTTAGTTAAATATTACCTATTTTTCTAAACTGGTGTGGTGTCCATTTTGTAGTGTTTTCACTGTGTTACTGTGTGTGTTGGTGCAAATACTTTACACATTGCTTCTAGGTTAAGCCTTTCTGCTCGAGCCAAGCTACCAAGGGGGTGAGTGGGGATTAACCAGGTGTGTTTCTCCTTTGCCCTGACTAGAGTGACGGTCCTTGCTTGGACAGGGGGTAACCTGACTGCCAACCAAAGACCCCATTTCTAACATAAATTATTATGATTATGGATTTCTTTGCTTCTGTAACTGATTTTTGAATTCATGTTTATTGATTATTCTAAATCATTAGCTTTTCTGACACACAAACTACAGCTGAAGCCGATGAGTTTTGCAGGATAGAATTCACTTGCTCAAACCGATTTACAGTCTGACTAGTGCAAAAAATTGAATGCATAGTTTCCTGTAAGACAGGATTCCTCAGTCAATCATGTTGTGTGTGCGTTCCCATAAGAGTTCATGTAGATGCCTTAGCAATACTTAGAGAGCATGGACAATGTGAAAGGCAGGCCATTAGTGTGCCAATTTTCAAAACACACCCATGATAAGGGATAACACAATAGGGTGCAACAACACATGATACGGGCCCTCATTACAACCCTGGCGGTCGGTGTTAAAGCAGCGGTAAGACTGCCAATAGGCCGGCGGGAAAAAAAATGGAATCACGACCATGGCGGAAACCGCCAACATAGACAGCCACTTTAACACTCCGACCGCCACGGCGGTACAAACAAATAGCTTGGCGGTCACCGCCAACAGACAGGCGGAAGACAATGCACCGCCCACACTATTATGACAAGCCAATCCGCCACCTTTTCCGGGAAGGATTCAACACGAACAAAAACACGGCGGAAACAGGACTTGGAAGGGGAAACACTCACCTCTACACAACCCACGAGGAACCAGGACGCCATGGAACCAGAACTCCAAAACTCCCTGCAATAGTATTCCTGCTCCTCTACCAGGAGCACGAAAGACGGCGGTGACGACCACGGTGAGTACTGCACCTACAACACAGGGGAGGGGGGAGGGAAAAGAGAGTGACACACACACGCAACACCCCCACCCTCACCCACAACAACACACACAGTAATACATGCTGCAACATTACATTTACACACCCCCAATCCCCCCTGGAAGAACGCAATGACAAAAGGAAATTATTGTAATGATTGGAATCAATAAAAATCCATTAGTCAAAACTCCAAATACAGTATAAACAATTTTGTACACCAACTATGCAAGTCCGGGTAGTGCACCATTCATAGTCCGTGGTCCACTGGGCCCAAAATGCATGGGCGAGGTCCACACTAGATACCAGACTCGAAACGGAGAGAACACTGCTGGGGCATCAGATCGAAATGAAACAGGCACCTCAGGGGGAAGGGAAGGGGGGGCACCTCAGCAGGATGAGTGCACGACGCCAGCTCCACAAGGGGCCTCCATGCCCATTGATGTGTCCTAGGGAGTGCAAAGCCACAGTCTCTCAAGTCTCTCCAGTGGGTGGGTTGCCCACTGCTTTATCCTGGGGAGTGCCAAGCCACAGTATCACAAGTGGATGCATTTCTCCACTGGTTCTGGAGGGGGCTTTGTGCCCAGAGTGCTTCATCCTGCCAGGGAATGAGGTGGTGGATGCCTTTCTCCACTGGTTCTGGAGGGGGCTTTGTGCCCAGAGTGCTTCATCCTGCCAAGGACTGAGGTAGTGGATGTGACACTCCACTGACGGTTGTGCAACATGCAAGCTGCCCATGCTCCTGGAACTGACCACCAGCCTCGTACAACTGACCACTGGGGATGGCAGCCATGTTTGCGGAGGTGCCACTGGCTCAGGATGTTGTGGGGCCGCTGGCGGCGGTGTCAGTAGCGGCGGTGCTGGTGGCGGGCTCACTGACTGCGGTGCTGGCGGCGGTGTCAGTAGCGGTGGTGCTGGTGGTGGGCTCACTGACAGCGGTGTGTTGGCGGTCTTCTGCACGGCGGTAAGCGGGATTTACCGCCAATGTTGTAATGAGGGCCACAGTCTCTTAGTGTGATCAATGTAAAATGTACAGACTCCATTTCAGAAATACAGATACCACAGGCATACATACATACATACATGTAACAGAAATAAATTGCAAATGTATTTCTAATGAGAATCTCAATATTATTCATATGCATCCAAGCCCTTATCTAATGACTCACAAATACTTCAAGTATTGTGCAAATGTTTTGAGCAAAAGATTTCCTACTTATCTTCAAGTGCTTGGGAGCTTTGGGAGTTTCGGTCATGGCTGTGACAAGTGTTGTAGGTGTCGTAGGTGGCTCCGATGTCATAAGTCAAGGCGCAACAATGGTATGTTGAGTGATTGTGAGCCAGAGAATGCACAGCTGAATCAATGAATGAATGAAACAGCCTTGTATAGCGCAGCAGTTGATCCCTGAGGTGCGTACTATTGTTGCGAGCTGGGGGGAGATAGCAACTAGCTTAAAGATTGAAAAGATGTGTTTTTAGCTTTTTCTTAAATATGTCCACAGTAGAAGCCTGTCTTTGAGAAGCCAGTTAAGTGTTCCAAGCCTTGGCCGCCAGGAAGGAAAAGGCGCAACCTCCCTCCCTATCCCTGGTGATCTTGGGGATTGGCAGAAGGCCTAAAATGGCTGAGCACAGTACCCTTGTTAGGATATAATCCTTAAAACATGAGTAGAGGTAGGCCAGTTTCTTATTACACAATGCCTTAAAGGTATTAAGCAGGGATTTGTAAAGAATTCTCTTCTCAACCGAGAGCTAGTGTAGGTTCCTCAACATCTGGCTCAGCAAGTGTCTACAAGGCAGGTTGACAGTGTCAACACAGCATTGTGAACCCTCAGCAATCTGTTGATCAATCTGGCTGAAGCCCCAAGGTAAAGAGCGTTGGAGTAATCCAACCTGAAAGTAACCAAAATGTGTACAATGGTCTTCCTGGAGTCTTACAGGGGATATTCTATGAAAAATCTTCATGATTTTATCATGCCGAAGCATGTGCCTACCACTTTGAATCTGTGGTTCAAAGGACAGATTTTCATCGGACTTAACTCCCCGGTTCCTTACAACTGTGGATTGGGCCTGGGAGTTATCCAGTTCTGAAGGCCACCAGATCTGTAAGTCCTAGGGGATGGTGTTCCCAAAAAGAGTATTTCAGATGTCTCCCAATTAAATTTGAGACAACGCTTCTTTATCCAGTCTGCTACTCTATTGAGGTCATGTAGATGTTAAACAGTAATGGACTCAGGACCAAGCCTTGTGGGACATCGTGCTCCGGGGGCTGGCAGGGGGAAAGGAAAGTAGTCAGGTAGACAACCTGATGCCTATCAGCCAAAAAGGCTGATAGCCAATGCTAAGCCTGACCCTTAAATGCTGTGGCCTCCAGAAGGCGGGTGGAGGATCAGTTTGAATATGAAGGCTGCAAAGTAGGGCGAGGAACATATGGGAACGTGTTCAAAGCCAAGCACAAAGATGGAAAAGATGAAAAGGAGTATGCATTGAAGCAAATACTGTACTGGAATATCCATGTCAGCCTGCAGAGAAATTGCTCGCTAACTCTTTGAGGGGGACTACAAATCCAAGACTGCTCTTTGGCCACAGGAGGTGGCCGTTTACTGCCACAGCTGCTCCCACTCACAACACCAGCGAGCGCTATAAAGCGCTAGGGAATAGACTGCAGCACGGGACGCTCTAACTCTTCAAGGGAGGCTACATATCCCAGACTGCTCTTTGGCCCCAGGAGGTGGCCATTTTCTGCCACAGCTGTTCCCACTCGCCACACCAACGAGCGCTATAAAGCACTAGGGAGCACATCGCAGCGCGGGACGCGCTAACTCTTTGAGGGGGACTACATATCCCAGACTTCTCTTTGGCCCCAGGAGGCAGCCATTTTCTGCCACAGCTGCTCCCACTCGCCACACTAACGAGCACTATAAAGCACTAGGGAGCACACACCACAGTGCAAGACACACGCAAGGCGTGCCCGGGCCAACGGCGGGCCCATCCATGCCTGTCAGAGTCCAAAGGAGGCTGGACTGGTCCACCCCCCTAACATATATCATCAAGTAGGCCTCGCTGGTGTCTTTCTTTTATTGTTGTATTCTCTTGTAGGCTGTTCTATTGATCTAAGTGTCTATCAAGCACTTATCCTTTTGATGGGTAAAAGGAAAGCAACTGAGGGTAGGGCAGGGGTGGTTCTAAAAACCAAACGTAAAGGGCAAAAGCATGCAGCTAGCAATTGTGTTATGGATAGAATTGACAACCTTTTGGGCAAATATGAAGGAATTTTAATCTCTTCCCCGGATAGTGGTTCTAACGAAACCGAGTGTGAGCGCTCCCTGCTCTTTGCAGATGATAGACACTCCTGATATCTAAGACCCCAAGCGGATACGAAAACTCCTCACGTGTTTTGAGGAATTTTGTTCCACGCAGTGACTTGAAATCAATGCTTCCAAAATTAAATTAATGACGCTTAACCCTCACAGATCCTTCAGAGGAAAGTTTATGCTTGAAAGTACCCCACTTGAAAAGGTGAACACATTCAGTTACCTTGGCCTAATGATAACAGAGAAAATGTCTTGGAAACCACATATTGCAAAGCAGGCATTAAAAATAAAGCAAACACAGGGATTTAATAAAGGATTTTAATCTCTCAAACACTAAGTTAATACGCCCTGCACTCCAGATTTACAAAGCTAAGGTTGTGAGCTCGGCTCTTTATGGGGCTGAACTATGGGGATATGCCAAAGCTCAAGAGCTGACAATCCCTGAAAATAATTTCTTAAGAAATCCTATGTCCCTCCCACCAAGCACTCCACTGTTTCCCCTTTTCAAGGAACTAGGCATGAAGCGCATTGGCTACAAGGCTCGCCTATGTCCCCTATTATATTGGCGGCGTCTTTGGACCACCCCAGAGCTTGCCACCTATACTGCAGCCCTGCAGGTTATTTTAGAAATTGACCGCTCTCATAGTATCCCCTGCCTCAGAAACATCAAAGAGTTACTTTATTCAATTGGGCTTAATGAACGCTGAGAATCTCCAACCATTTCCTCTTTTCCATCAAAAACCAACCTCAAAAAACAGTATTGGAAGATGGTACACTCTGAGGAACTGGGGGTAGCACATCACTCAACACTATCATGTGAATTTGCCGACCTAAAAGAGATATGCAAATACTAGGCCTTCTGGGCCATAATCACGGTGCCCAGAGAAAGGAAATTGTACTTCCAGTTTCGCACAGGTACCTTGCCACTAAGCTCTTTTACCAGTCGCTGGTCACCTGAGGGGTCAATTACTTGTCCAGCTTGCAAAGCACCTAATTCAAAAAATCTCCCTCTTTTTCTATTTGTTTGCCCTGCCTATGGTGCCTCTCGTAGGAAATGGTGGGCCCCTGCTTGTAGATTGCTAGGGTTCTGCAGGTCCAATGTAGCTCTTTGAATTCTTAGATCAGATACTCATTCGACATTGGTGGGAAGGAAAGTGGAAGGATGAATGGACGCAACTTGTAAGAAAGGATGAAAGGGTGAAAGAATGACTGGATGGATGTGTGAAATACATGAACATATTGATGGGTTAATGGGTAAAAGGATGGATGGGTGGATGAATGGATGGCTGAAAGAAGAAATGGGTAGACAGAAAGGTGAATAATGGAAAGATGAAGGTGTAGATGAAAGGGTAAATGGATGGATAGATGGAAGGAGGATAAGCAGGGTCAAAGGAACCCTTTTAATGAGGGCTGCATTTGATTAGAGGTATATTTCAAGTGGGGATATTTTAATTTTCTGGCTACTCCTTTGCAAGGCTGAATAAGTAGTAGTGTCACATCTCAGGGGAAGGCTCCCTAGGGGTGATGGTGTGTTTCTTGGGCCTCCAGTCTTTCAAGCAGAAGACAGCAAGTCATAGATTCGAGCTCACTTTCAGGTGCAGCTCCTCCACAGTGGCGGAGGAGTCCCCTTCCCTCGGCTAAGAGCCAGAAGATGAAAAACAAAACGATAGGTTGCTATTGTTATATTTTTCATCTGCTGGATCAGCCAGCGTGTGAAGAGAGGGGTGGATTTGGGCTGTGGGAGGGGGAGGAGGAGAGAGTGCATATAAGTGTGCATGTGTGTTTGGCCGGCCATCTGAGGACAGTCAAACACACATGCCACTTAGGTTTCTCCAGCCCGGCTGTGTTTAACAGCCGGGCTGGAGAAACTGCACAGACCCCAGGGCTGTGTCTGAGTGGCAGTCCGGAGCCGCTCAGACCAATCCTGACGCTGCTTTCATGCTAGGTTTAGCAAGAAAGCAGCACCAGGATTGCTGTGGAGCCTGTTCTGGTGTCCCAGTGAATGCTGGGACACCAGAAGAGGGGTGTGAGGCGGCACGAGGAGGCAGAGGTGGCGGCGGCAGCCACAAGAACGGTAAGTGTTTGGAAAGAATTTAGGCCACTAGGATTAGGGTTATGCCCACTTCCCAACTGAAGTGGTCATAAAAAGGGTGTAGTCACCCTGAAGGTGAGTAGCACATTGGCTACCATCTGGCACTCACTGTAATGCCCTTAAATTCAGTAGTTAGGTGCCACCCCTTAACCCTAGAACTCAGATACCTGATGACCTGAGAAGAGACAGACACTACAGAGTCGCATCAGCAGAGAAGACTGTGGACACCAACTGACTTGGTCCCAGCCCTACTGGCCTTTCTGGAGCCCTCGACGATCCTGTGCTAAAAGACGACCTGTCCTGCAGCCCAGCGACCTCCAAAGCTTTGGGAGGACTGCCTACCTTCAACAAAGATCAAGATCTCCAGAGAACAGCAGACCTGTTCAAGAAGAGATCAACTTTAAAAGAAAAAGAACTGAAGAACAGCAAAACCACCTCCGGACCCACCTCTGCACCTCACGCCTACGGCCCTAGTCCAACGTGGGCTGTGAAGGTTCCCCAACGATCCTGAGCCCGAGTCCACCATGGGCTGACCTCTGCATCCTCAAAATGAAGACTCACCCTGACCGCGACCAGCCCAGTAAGCTGTTCCTGACACCAAAAGACAACCCTGCACACAAAGCTGCTGGGCCTTGGGGAGCTGGACCGAAAGTGTCCCTAAGTTCCCTAGCATCGGAACTTACCTGGGCAGCTGTGAGTTTTCTTCTTTCAGCCTCCTGGGCCGAGACTGCAGCCTTTGTCCAAAACCGATCTCCTCCATTGTTTTAATATTGGGCGCCCAATGTTGTGTTGGCACTCTTACTTTAACTCCAGGAGATCGACCACTCACACCGCTTTACTCACCTGTGAGCAGCACATCTTCGTTCACCCCTGTCTCCATTGGTTAACACTGAGCGCTCAACGCTGAGTTAGCATTCTGCACCTGGCCGCCCTGTGCCCTGAGAGTGTAAATTTGGTGCTGCCTTGTGGCCCCACCTTGTGCTTACCTCAACCCCTGGAGATCAACCCCTGACACCGCTTTACTCACCTATGAGCAGCACATCTTCATTCACCCCCAGTCTCCATTTGTTAACATTTGGCACTTGACCCCAAATTTGACCTCTGCACCCGGCCGCCGCATGCCGCTGTGAGTGTACTCTTGGTATTGATTTGAACCTTGCCTGGTGTTTACCTGAAACCCCGAAGACTGGATTTCTAAGTTGTGTACTTACATACAAAACCACATTTGTTTTCCTTGAAGTTCTTAGGTTCAAAGCATATATAAAAACAAATGTTATTTTTCTAAATTGGTCTTCGATTTATTCATTGAGTGTGTGTATCATTTATTGCCTCTGTGAGTAAAACAAATGCTCAACACGACTCCTTGATGATCCTAACTGCTCACCCATACTACCACAAATAGAGCATTAGACCTATCTACTTTTCCCTCTGCAAACCAGTTGGGGATCCAGTCAACTCTCTGCACAATGTACTTCATTTTAGTGCACTATATAGAGAGCCAGCTTCCTACAACCAGGATTTGCGAGGATGTGAGTTTTTGGAGAAATTCCTTGAAAGCTGTAAGATCTCTTATCACTTCTTTACAACCGCCAGATTTAATGCTCAATCTCTGAGTTAATAACAATGCTGTGTCTCAGAGACCCCATACATCACAGGAACTTAAAGGCATCCTCTTTAAAAAAAACTCTCAATGTAAAACAACCACCTTACCTCCAAGATTCAACCCACCCAGGAGAGCATGTAGTGATGCCACAATTGACTCCCAGCCCTACCCTCATGCAGGAACGCTGGGAAATACTTTGCAGCACAGACACATAAGTTCACTCAGCCTATGTCCCAGATACATAAGGTGCTCTGACATCCAACAAAAGGGGGTGGAAGTCCTCAGTTTATTTATTAGTTTAACACCGCCTGCCAGAATCAGGCCTTCGGACTATTGAAGATAAACCAGGAAGACAGAGACTCTTTGCAAGCTTGTTAACTCAGAGAAGAGGGGGTGAAAATAAAACATTACACATCAGAAAGCCCTTTAAACTGAATTTAATACACAAAAGCAAGCAGCACAGCAAATATTAAAAAAATAAGTGTAATTTCACCTGGCCAGAGCTTTTGCTACAAAGCGTCAGTCAGACCCTAACGTTAAAATGCATGAAATCGAGGTCAGTTTAGTGATGTTTTCTTACAATACACGTCTAAGGAACCTTACCATGTGACAGAAACCTTTAACTTTCAACAAAAATGTATCTAATGAGCAGGTTCTTCCAGAGGAAGCGTGAGACCTCCTGAAGGAAAAGATATCATTCATGAATACAATACTTAGCTTATTATTCTCTTAAAATCTTGCTGTCAGTTGCCAACACTGAAATCAAGGTTAGCCTTGTATAAATGTGCCAATGTATTTGAGCTTTCTGTAAAACGGGAACCAATGCAAGAACAAACAGCAAGGGGAAATAGGTCATCCCTGACCAGCCCTTCTTAAGAGCTGCCATTTACCCTGTCTCTGATCCATGCTGCCTTATAGTTGACTAATATCAGATCTCGGAATTAAGGGCCAGATGTAGGAACAATGGAAATTGCGACTTGCAATTTGCGAGTCCGTGCGACTCGCAAATTGCAAGTCACAATTTGCCATGCAGAAAGGTGTCTCAGACACCTTCTGCAACTCGCAAGGGGGTCGCATTAATATTAATGAGGTGGGTCGCAGTTTGCGACCCCATTGCGAGTATGGGCACTCACGGGATGATGGCCTGCCGGAGACAGCAGACCACCATGTCCGTGACTGCTTTTTAATAAAGCAGTTTTTTTTTCCATCTGCAGCCCGTTTTCCTTAAAGGAAAATGAGCTGCACTTGGAAAAAAAACCCGAAACCTTTAGTTTCGGGTTTTTTCAGGGCAGGCAGTGGTCCATTGGACCACTGCCTGCTCTGAAAAAATATTATTTTTTTCCATTCACAAAGGGGAAGGGGTCCCATGGGGACCCCTTCCCGTTTGCGACTGGGTTACCATCCACTTCAAGTGGATGGTAACTGCGATTTCATTTGCGACCGCTTTCGCGTCGCAAATGAAATTGAATAGCATTGCGAGTCGCAAATAGGAAGGGAACACCCCTTCCTATTTGCGAGTCGGAAATGCATTTTGCGAGTCGGATCCGACTCGCAAAATGCCTTTCTGCATAGCAGAGAGGCTTTTGCGCCTCGCAAATGGCGTTTTTCGCCGTTTGCGAGGCGCAAACCCTTTGCTACATCTGGCACTAAGTCCCAAACCCCAAAAACCACCGTGTGTCTGCCATTGTGCACCCAGTTAAACACCTTCCCTGTGTCAGGATAGAGTAGGGCTGCATCTCCCCCTTTCCTCCTCACGGCACCAATGAGATACAACGTTTGTTTCATTTTTTCAAGTTATCATGTGTATTGTGCCATCAAATAAAGCGTGTTTGTTCTGCAAGCACTAGGGATGACATCACCTCATATAGTCAGTTCGCCAGAGTTTTTGTAAAAACTTTGGTGGGGACCAGAAGCGAAATCCAGCAATATGAACGAACCACAACAAGAGAGGTTCTTGCCTGGTTGCAAAATTAAAAAAATTGCTGACTTTGAAATGTTGCCTTCCTGTTCACCTTGAAGCCATTAAAGACTTTGGTCAAGAGGGAGATTGTAGGAGGCTGACCTGGCTTATGGTGGGTACCTTGTGGTTCTTACACCTTCTGCCAGGTCCAGTTATCCCTTATTAGTAGATTAGTTGTGTTCTAGCAGCTTAGGCTGATAGAGGTAGCTATATCAGAGCAGCTTAGGCGGAACTAGGAGACATGCAAAGCTCCTACTATACCACTTATTTCATACAGCACTATATCATAAGAAACACAATACTCAGAGTTACTAAAAAATAAAGGTACTTTACTTTAGTGACAATATGCCAAAAGTATCTCAGAGAATATACTCCCTTAGGAGGTAAGTAAAATACACAAAATATACACACAAACCAAAATCAGGTAAGTAAACAGTTAGAGAAGTAGTGCAAACACTGTAGAATACAATAGGATGCAATAGGACACAATAGGCGTAGAGGCAACACAAACCATATACTCCAAAAGTGGAATGCGAACCACGAATAGACCCCTGGCCTAGTGTAGTGTGTAGAGGGTAACTAGGAGTGTAAGAAAACACTAAGGGTGTCCAAGATACCCCACCCCAAGACCCTGAAAAGTAGGAGTAAAGTTACCCAACTACCCTAGAAAGACAGTAAAGTCGAGATATGGGATTCTGCAAAGGCAACAACTGACTGCCAAGCACTGAAGACGGATTGCTCGACCTGAAAAGGAAGGGGACCAAGTCCAATAGTCACGCAGGTGTCCGGCGGGGGCAGGAGCCCACTAAACCCCAGATGAAGGTGCAAAAGGGCTGCCTCCGGGTGGAAGAAGCTGAAGATTCTGCAACAACAGAAGGTGCCAGGAACTTCTCCTTTGGTCAGAAGATGTCCCACGGCGTGCTGGAGGATGCAGAGTTGTTTCCACACGGAAAGACCGCAAACAAGCCTTGCTAGCTGCAAGAGTCGCGTTTGAAGATAATGGGTGCTGCCCGGGCCCAGGAAAGACCAGGAGGTCGTCCCTTGGAGGAGGAGACAGAGGAGGGCTCAGCAACAGAGAGAGCCCATGCAGAAGCAGGCAGCGCCTGCAGAAGCAATTGAACAGGCGTTCAAGAAATCTGAGCATGGCGGTCGTCTCAACACAACAAAAGAGGGTCCCACGAAGCCGGTGGTCAGTTCAGCGAGTTGAGCAATGCAGGACGGAGTGCTGGGGACCTGGGCTGTGCTGTGCATGAAGGAATCCTTGCCAAAGTGCACAGAAGCCCTAGCAGCTCCAGATCACGCAGTACACAGGATTACTATCTGGCATGGGGAGGCAAGGACTTACCTCCAGCAAATTTGGACAGAAGGACTATTGGACTGTCGGGGTCACTTGGATCCAGCTCCTGTGTTCCAGGGACCACGCTCGTCAAGATGAGAGGGGGCCCAGAGGACCGGTGAGGCAGAAGTTTGGTGCCTGCGTTAGCAGGGGGAAGATTCCGTCGACCCACTGGAGATTTCTTCTTGGCTTCCAGTGCAGGGTGAAGGCAGACAGCCCTCAGAGCATGCACCACCAGGAAACAGTTGAGAAAGCTGTCAGGATTAGGCGCTACAGTGTTGCTGGTAGTCATCTTGCTACTTTTTTGCGGTTTTTCAGGCGTCCTGGAGCTCTTGCATTCGTTATCTGAAGAGAAACCCACTGGAGAGACCCTAAATAGCCCTCAGAGGAGGAATGGCTACCTAACCAGATAAGAGCCTATCAGGAGGGGTCTCTGACGTCACCTGCTGGCACTGGCCACTCAGAGGTCTCCATTGTGCCCTCACACCTCTGCATTCAAGATGGCACAGGTCTGGGACACACTGGAGGAGCTCTGGGCACCACCCCTGGGGTGGTGATGGACAGGGGAGTGGTCACTCCCCTTTCCTCTGTCCAGTTTCGCGCCAGAGCAGGGGCTGGGGATCCCAGTGTAGACTGGCTTATACAAGGAGGGCACCATCTGTACCCTTGAAAGCATTTCCAGAGGCTGGGGGAGGCTACTCCTCCCCAGCCCTTAACACCTATTTCCAAAGGGAGAGGGTTTAACACCCTCTCTCAGAGGAAATCCTTTGTTTTGCCTTCCTGGGACTGGGCTGCCCAGACCCCAGGAGGGCAGAAACCTGTCTGAGGGTTGGCAGCAGCGGTAGCTGCAGAGAAAACCCCAGAGAGCTGGTTTGGCAGTACCCAGGGTCCATGCTGGAGCCCCGGGGATGCATGGGATTGGCACCCCAACACCAGATTTGGCTTGGGGGGACAATTCCACGATCTTAGACATGTTACATGGCCATGTTCGGAGTTACCATTGTGAAGCTGCATATAGGTATTGACCTATATGTAGGTCAAGTGTGTAATGGTGTCCCCGCACTCACAAAATTCGGGGAAATTGCCCTGAACAATGTGGGGGCACCTTGGCTAGTGCCAGGGTGCCCTCACACTTAGTAACTTTGCACCTAACCTTCACCAAGTGAGGGTTAGACATATAGGTGACTTATAAGTTACTTAAGTGCAGTGAAAAATGGCTGTGAAATAACGTGGACTTTATTTCACTCAGGCTGCAGTGGCAGTCCTGTGTAAGAATTATCTGAGCTCCCTATGGGTGGCAAAAGAAATGCTGCAGCCCATAGGGATCTCCTGGAACCCCAATACCCTGGGTACCTAAGTACCATATACTAGGGAATTATAAGGGTGTTCCAGTGTGCCAATTAGAATTGGTGAAAATGGTCACTAGCCTGCAGTGACAATTTTAAACACTGAGGTTCTGGTTAGCATAGCCTCAGTGATACAGTTAGGCACCACACAGGGAACACATATTGGCCACAAACTATGGGCACTGGGGTCCTGGCTAACAGGATCCCAGTGACACAGGCAAAAACAAACTGACACACAAGTAAAAATGGGGGTAACATGCCTGGCAAGATGGTACTTTCCTTCAGAGACCAACTGTGATGTAATTGTCTTAGAGAACATGGGAGAGAAGCTGCCTGGCCTCCGAGTTTTTGATTGCTTTAGGTTCTCAATCACCTTAAACACTTTCTCTTTGGAAAGTAGAGCGTCCCACTTCTCAATCCTAGTTTTGCTACGTTTTAGGAGTGTTGCAGAGCTTACACAGAGGTTTCAGAGGTCAGAAGCACCTGAAGTGTACAGAACCTGATAGAAGTTTAAAAACCTCTTGGTTTTCCCTCCCCTATCCCTTGAACTGCCCCCTGCCATGCCACTACCTTTCATTTCTGTGATCTAACTGTGTCTGTGCCATGCTCGCAGCTTTCTTGCCAGCAGCTTGCTTGCCCTTCTGTCTCTTCAAGAGGTTGAAAGCCTCTTATCCCATCTAATTTGAAATGACAGAGGACCCACAGTGGACCTTAAAATGTAAAGGGATCAATTTGTCTGGACTTTAAAAGATATTAGTATGCATTGTAGCTGTAACACACACTCCAGTGATGAGTAAACAGTGCTTAATTTGAGCTGGTGGTTTTTGTGCTTGACACCAGCACTTAATTGCCAACAGCAGGACTTATGACAGTCTGCCATATGGTGGCGTTGTTTATCTGATTCAGAGATGAGCACAACAACAGTTGTTTACTAATTCAATATACATTAAAATGACTAATACCTGCCTCACAAGCTATTTTCATAACTTTGGGAGCTGGGAATAGTCTGGATTGTGTAACTTGTGGGAGTGTCATGGTTAGTACTTGTGCGGGTACTGTCATTGGCAGCGCTTGCAGGGGAAATGGATGGTGCAATCAACAGTGACCCCCTGTCAAGAGCCCTAGGCACTTATATTTTTACAAAGTAAGGACTGTAGGTAAAGAACCCTTCAGGCCATCTAGCACTGAGCGATCGAGAAGACGGTGCATCAAGGAGGTTGAACATTACACTTTGGATTGGACATTGGAGTCAAGGGGCTGCAAGATGGGTGAAACCTGTAGCATTCCATGGCCACGACAGGAGGTAAAGGCTGCCATTGGGCATCCTGCTTTGAGGCAGCCAACCTCTTGCCATCTCACAGACACCAAAGGACAGGGTATTTGTGTACTAAAAGGGTGCAGAAGGAGACAGCAAGGGCAGGACCTTCTACTCAGTTACAACAGAATGGGCAATTGGGGCCCAGGTGGGGAATTAAGTGTTTGTTGTATGAACCAAAGATTGTTGTGGCTGGCTGGGTCTGTCCGATCTGGGAAACAAAGAGGGGCAATCTACTGCAAATAATCCTTTTAAAATGTGTCTATAATGTGTCTGCTGGTTCCAACACAAGTTTATAGAAGAGCAGAAACATGATGTGCAGGAGCTGAAGGCGGCGTCTGCTGTAAAGGTGCAGTCAAGTAACCCTTTTGCCCTCACACAGTTATTACTTCTCTTGTTCAATGGGTCATTTACTCACTTGTTTTTGGAGCTCTTGTATAAACACTATTTTGCATTCTCCATGGACTTGAACGTAGAGCTTTCAGCTCACCTCTGGAGTGATGTTAAGACTGACATGAAGTACCTGGTGTGATTTCTTAGCATGAGTTGAGGTTCTCAGGACTGATTCCAAAGTCTGACACTAGGACCGTCCATTACTGGGGCGATATCACAGTCTAACATCAGGCACCATTGGTGATGTCACATTACAATTTCAGGACTCATCACTCAAGAACCTAATATCACACTGAGACATCTCTCCAGTAGCATAATTCATCTGTCTGGAGATCTGATCTTAGACTGTGGCAGTGGTTGTGAGATCTGAGCTCAGACTGTGACAGCAGACTAGAGGTCTGACCTTAAACTGTGACAGAAGTTTTGGCAGCTTTCTCCAGACTGTGACAATGGTACAGACATCTGGTATCAGACTGTGACAGTAGTTTAGACAGCTGACCTCAGACCGTGATAGCGGTCTAGAGGTCTAACTTCAGAATGAGACAGCGGTTTAGAAATCTGAGAGATAAGAACTGAGTCAGTGGGATTAGTTATCTCATGCAGTAGAATATATTTTACTGATTCCACAAAAAGTCATACAATAAATATTTGCAATAAATATATCAAATTGTTTTGGCATTGGCTGTTAAAAAATCATTGAAGTAATGTTAAAACATACCTAACTTCTTTGTATCCATTGTGGTTTTCTGGGCTGCCCAAATGTGCGGGGCCACTGCATGACATATTATTTGTGAGTCTGTTCAGTGACAAAAAGTCATTGTGTGTTTACAGTTTAAAATGGAGCTTGCTCTGAACAAGAAAAAATGCCCCTTTGTCAGTCTGCTTAGCATTTTAGTGCAGAACAACATAAAATGCATGATAGTCTCTGTTTCACCAAATACACAACCACAGAGGCACTTACCCATGGGGTCTCGGTGCAACACTGCGGTGCAGACCTTTACTGAAAGCATACCAAGTCTGAACCTAACATACCACATTTGGCGGGTCTTAGACCATATGTCGTTGGGGTAAGGTCTAAAATCCAAGTTGTAACTCAGTGAGTAAATACCTCAATGTTAAGGTCTCTTTTCTGGCATTTTCTAGTACAAACACAACTACTAACCATCACGCTCCTGCAATTCAGACTTTTAATATACATTAAACATGACTAATACCTGCTGTCCAAGGTATTCCTGTAGCTTTAGGTGACAGCTACTAGTCATTTTTAATGTATATCTAAATATTACAGAAGCGTTGAGCTTATCACAAAATTAGACAAACAGTGCCACCTTGTGGTGTGTTTCCATAAGTGCTGGTGATGACAATAAAGTGCCCGTGGAGAACACCGGAAACCACTGGCTCAAATTCAGCACTCTGTTCAGTATTGGTTCACATACATTGCATCCAATATCTCTCATAATATCTTTTAAGTAAATAAGCCATTGGCACTTTTTGAATGTGCCCCACACCTTTATTTCTTGAAGAGATTTTTCATATACATTACTTAAGCTGCCTCAAAGAAACGTAAATGCGAACAACTGCTTAATCTGCGCATGTAAAGGCTTCTTGAATGTCGGTATGGGCGGTAATTGTTAGATTTCACTATAAGCAGCCTGAGGTGAAAGACTTCTTTTTTTGAGAGGTGTTGTTAGGGTGTTCCAAGCTGAGTTGTAAAGAGTGTGCTTTTAATGGACAGTTGTAAATCTGTTTGCACTAAATCTGCATATTACTAAAATCTTCATTTTGAAGACAATTTGTTGTCTTTAACCTAAATGTATTTCTCCATTATGTGGCAGAATATCTTATAATCTTACATTGTGTATACTGCCAATTTAAAATAGTGACTTACACATTAACAGTGCTTTCTATGACGAACATGGACCTCTTAGCATTAAAAATACACAAATCACTATTCCCTGCTAACCAAACAGGATTCAGTTCCAAATGCCTCTGGTTGCCCACACATAAACCTGCATTGATCACAGAGGTTTCATAATATAAAAAGTGTGTTTCCCACTGATCAGATCAGATTGCATTTATTTTTCATTTAATGTATGAGTTATTTTATATGCAGTTGCCTGATGGTTAAATATCAACAAAATAGTCGCAAAATATTTTGCTCTTTTTAGACACACCCATGAATTTGCATCCACGCTAACTGACGCCGTATCAATTGCACTCAGGATCACAGTATCCATACTTTTTTAATGCACTTCGACTGCTGTATTGACTAGCTATGTAAAGTCATAGAAAGCCGGTGATGTTAGCATATGGTTTCCTGTAGTCCTCACCTTCACTTTGTACCTTTCTTTTAGATATTCTGTCAAATTAACCTGTGATCTGTATTTACTTAACACAGTCTACTATGCATCTGCAAGAACTGTACAAAGCCACAGTCCTCTGGGGCTAAAGGGGTTTGAGAAAAAGAAAGCAATCTAGTCAGTTGCTTAAATACATTATGTGTGACCAGGAAACCTGGGTTGAAATCGAGGCTCACCCACATGACTAAATTGTGTGATTAAAGTCAAATCAACATACTTCATGTGTTACTACTTGATAGTGACACTTGCGAACACTTTCAAGTAATTCAATTCAAGGTGGATCCTATACACAAATCTCACATGTATATGCTTTAATGGTCTGTAATGTTCCACCAGCCATAAAAATATTATTGGTCATGATATAAGTGACACCAGACAACTGGATCACTTTGTTCACTCATGGCTTTGTCAGGAAGGACGGTTAATAATCTTTTAATGTACCAAATTGAAACACTTCCTTGTGTTAAAGAGACACTTCTTACATTTTAAAGTCTTTATCATGTTCTTATTTTTGTTATTCTGAAGATTCTACATGTTCTTTGGCACTTAAGGATGAGCCAGACCAATGGTTCTGGATTGGATTGACTGCAAAGGCATTTCAAGACATGGACTGAGCGGACAATGCTCAGGGCTCAGCTGTCCAAGAAGCCCGGCCCCTGCCTGCTCTCTACAAGCACTTTCAAAGGGCCCTTGCGCCGGCAGAGATTGCCAGAGAGAGTGGATGCTGCTTTTTCTACCATTTGACAGTGCTGCTTCTGTTACTGGCTGCTCTGCTGAGACTACTCCATGTATGCAATACTTTCTGACACTCTCGGAGGTCCCATCTGATTTTAGGGCTTATTCCATCTTATTGTTCTCTCCCTTATGCGTCCAATTCTTGGCAATGACCCTTTGAAACAGTTGCTATGGAACTCTCATCTGATCTTGATTTCATCCTGCTCTTTAATTCTTTGTCTGATGATCAGGATCCCAATTTTGAGATAAATGTAGACTCCCTGATGGGCACTCTAATGTATCAGTCGGGTCTTTTTGGAGCTGTGAGACTACAGACAAGTTGTGTGGTGTGAGACTGTCACCCACACCAGGATCACTGACAAAATATCAGAATCAAAAAATATTGTGTGAACAGAATATTGTGTCAAAAATATAGAGGACCAAAATATCGAGAAGGAAAGTGCAAATAGGTAAGTATAAATTTGCTATTCCTAACTCCACATCTACATACTTTGAAGATATATCATCAAGGTGCAGATATGTGGTGTTATATGCAGTAAAACATTACTTACCTATAGAATCTTACCATCACAATATTTTTGTCCTCAATATTCTTGACACAGTATTTTGTCCCACTACATTTTTGGTTCCAATATTCTGTTTAAACACCCACACCAGCTGCTCTGCCTCATTAATTGTTTAGGGTTGATTTCTAGTGGAGGGTGAGGTGAGCAGAAAGCGAAAAAGTCACTTACCTTAAGGTTTCTCAGACTCTTTGCCATGGGTATCGAAATGTTTAAAAACATTATCAAACATTTGCTGTAGGTTTCTCTCCAAGGAACATTGGATAGATTTGGGTAGGGGTGATGCTCTTGACATTGAACAATGACATAATGCACCATCTGAATGTAGCATACGTAGAGGCAATGTCATATATCACAGTGCATAAAAATAGTAAATAAGTGCGCTGTAAAAATAACACACAAATGCACTGTTAAAGCAGTGGGCTATGGCCACATCTTGGATGTGGCCATAAAAGTGACCTTTTGTCCTGAATTTGTTACAGCGCTCTCCTGAATTTGCCTCCGGGCCAGGTGGTCATCCTACTTCCATCCTTAGTGGAATTAGTGGGCACCAGCACTTAGCTTCAATAATATTCTTACACATTGATTCTCGATTCTTTGTGTTTTAGCGCCTCGTAATTCAGCACCCGTAAGCATCTGCCGCAAGGGCCTTTGCACACCACTGCCAACCTCCAACCCCTGCCATCGCAAACATGCCCCTGTATCTGGAGGTAACATAGAGACACTTCTGTCTGCTAAATACATCATAACTCGCCGGCACATTTGATCCCAGAGAGTCGAACCAATATAGCCTTCCAACCAGTTCCCCATCATGGATCCTTGGAATCACAATCATCTACTTGGTCTTTTTAACATTCAGAGTAAGTTTTAAATCTGACCTTACTGCTTGACGCTATGTTATGCTAATCTTGTAAAGCACAACATGTAGTCTGTTAGACGGTCCCAAGAGGAGTACACTGCCGACCCCTAATCTATCTGGGGCTTATTTGGGGCTCTGTTTTACCAGCATTTAGTGGAATGACATTTGGGACTTATTTGTCCACGATCACACAATGTGACCATATGGTTAAGCCCTCTATGGGACACTAGCTTTCTCATTCTCCGTCACCAGCTGAAAACTGCAAATACAACCTCAATATTATCTGACCAGTCTTGGTACAAATGTCAGTGCAAAAGTTGCAAAATGGCAATATCTCTCACACAGCTCCAATTTTCTTTCCATACCTGATCTTTAGGGGCAACAAGTAAGTGCCCTAAAGAGCTAGCGAGAGAAACTTTGGAGTGCTATGAAAAATACTGTTGTGCAGTTTTGCTGCTCTCTCTCTCTCACAGCAACAGGACCATGCTTTAGCTTTCTAGTAGCAACTTATCCCCCCTTGCTGCGGTGCAGTGAGGAGGCTACCTAGGTCCAGAGTTACTAACTCTGCGTCTGGTTTGCATTACTTTTGTAACGCAAAGCCAAAGTGACATTTTACAGTGGGATTTTCTATCCCACGCAAATCAGGATTTCTGTTGGACACTATCCCGACGTAATGTAAAGTTGCGCTATGGACAGCTTTGCGTTACTTTGCGTCAAAGGGGCATTCCATGGGTGGTGAATGAGCATTCCCATGCAACTACCCAAGGGTATACCAAAAATCCCTATCTACAAACACTCATAGATAAGAATTTGCGCCAAAATCTTACACCTCCTTGGGGCCGGTGCAACAAGTAGAAATGTTTTCATTTCTCCTTGTTTTTCCAACTTTTCATACCTACTGCACTGTGCAGCACATACACAAAGTGAAAAAAGACTTAAAGCTTAGGGGCTTATTTACAAGGCCCCATGGTTATCAGACCGTCACTTTTTTGATGCTCCTGTGGTGCACACTGCAGAGAAATATCTACAAGGCCACATAAAGCCAATCTGCGTGGCTTTCCAGGGCCGTGTAGATGTGGAATGAGGCAAAGCAGTGCAAGTCGCTGCGACGCCTCACACCATGATAGGGAGGCCTGCCATGGGCATTACGGTGGATGTTCTCAGGTAACACCTACGGCATCTGACACATTCCCAGATTTACAACAAGGGGTAAGCCTGGGAATGCGTAAAAACCTACGCCTCCCCTGAAGGGAGGAGCGACGAGGAGAAATAACATTATTTTTCCTTGTTTTTTTCCTCTTTCTATATGTGCTGCATTCTGCAGTACACATAGTAAGAGGAAATCACTTCCAGTGATTGTTTTTGTGCAGGAAGGTGCTCATTCCTGCACAAAAACAATCATTCCAACAATGCAAACACCCTTGCACCATGGTGCACCTGGCCCACCCATAGTGCGTCAGTGCAGGGGAAAGAACAGGAATGCACAGTATCTTACAGATACAGCGTATTCCCTCCCCTTTTTTTTTACACAGGCCAGCGCCACAAGAATCCCTGCGGCCCAGCCCTGCACCAAAACCTTGTAAATGAGGCCCATAGTCTTTTCTAAAAGGGACACATTCCAGTGCAGAGCTCATGCTCTGGAGCACGCAGAGACCCTTGCAGTGCGGCACAAGATTGTGTGCGTTGGCACCTGGCTGCCGAAGTTGCGCCTGTGCAGGAAGAAAGGAAATCAATCCTACATCTTAGTAGACATGGCGCTGTTCTGCTCTCCCCCTTTCATGCAACACAGTGCAGGAAGTTGTTACTTTTAGTAAATATGGCTCCTAGCATTTCTGCAGACTAGACCTGCAGCTTCAGCTCCTGCAGCGCGTGACCCGTGGATGAAAGGACAGGCCACGTGCATCTCACAACCGGAAGCAAAGGAGAGCTGCTTGTGATAAATACAGGAAGTAATCTTGGCGTAAATGACTGGCTGCAAGTAATAGACAAGCTGCCGACATACAGCGGCGGAAGTCAGTGCTGCGCTCTTACACGTGAGGACCCTGGACGTGTAATTCCATTTGTGTGATAACAGGATCTGGTATTAAGATAGAGTTACAGCGCATTATGGGTGTTATTTTTTAACAGTCATTTATTGATACAAAACAATGCTGGTGAATTTATCGCGGGAGATAATAAAAACGGCTTTGCCCATTAAAAGAGGATGAGAGGCTATTACAATATGGTTATAAACTGTTCGAAATGGCTCTTTAAACTCCTTTCCATTGATTGCTCGCAGGTTGTGTCTGGGGCTCCTGGTGCACATCACCGAAAGGCATCTGCAGCTGGTATTGATCAACGTGGTAAAGTGCCCACGTTCACTTGAAGGCAATTAGAGCTTTAACTTCAAAATAAAACTATATGAATAATCAATCCAGGATTGCGAAATTACCAATACTGCTTAACAAATGTCTCTGGTGTTAGGTATGTACCGAAAACGAGGCCTTTATTTACAGTGGCGTAACAAAGTCCCCCGCTGCCCCCACCGGGTGGGAGGCGAGCTCCCGGGGGGCTTTCAGCAGAGTACACTGTGCGCGGGCGGCAGACCCCTGACTGTGTCCAGGAGCCCCGCCCCCTCCCCCCCCCTTTCCAGGTACTTTGCCGGTTGGGGTGATTTCAACTTTCACTACGACACTGCCCTTTTAATAAAAGTAAAACCACAGCAGTTGTGAAGTCTACTAGTAAATGTCCCATTTTTAGGTCCAGAGAAGGTACAGCTGTAGCTCTTTGGAGGAGCTCATGTGAGGACAAACAAATACACAGAAAGGGGGTGTAGATCACCCCCTGCAGCCCGGGGTTGTTTGGCTCAGTCCTCCTCCAGCCACTGCCTGATGAAGGTGCACTTCGCGTGTTGGATCAATGTACAGCAGTATTTCTCCTTCCAGTCATGCTGCTGGTTAGGTGATTCACTCCACGTAGAGGGCGCTTCCATTGCAATGTGCGGATGGTGAAGAAACCGTGCACTGTAATGGAAGTGCATCTCTCTGCCTAATGCTATACTTTCTCATATCACTACTTCAACCCCTACTGCTACCCTTACCCCAACCTCTGCTCCTATCTCAGACCTTACATCCACCACACGCATACTCCCACCCCCATGCGTACCACAAACCCCACTCGTGTCCCCGCTTCTACTGGCACTATTACCCGTACTACTCCTACTCTTTCTGTGTAATGTTTACTCCTCATTTTATTGGTTCCACTCATTCTCACTACTACACTTACTCTAATACTGCTTTCTAAACTTACTCATACACTTACTCTGACACTTCAGACTTCCTTTATGTCAGTCTCCTATTTCATCTACTTTTACTCTTCCATGTACTCAATTATACTCTTTCTCATACTGACTTCTACCTACTCCCACGCTTACGTCTATATGGAGGTCCTGCACTTACTCTTACTTGCTATCACACTTGAGCATTGCCTTAGGCAGACTCTTACTCCCACTCATTCTTATACTTATTTCTACTCTTACTGCTACTTTGAGTCTTGTAGTTATTACTCTTACTCCTACACTTAATCTCAACTAGTCCTGCACTTATTGCTAGTTATACTTTTATATTTGCTCTTACGCCTTCTCTTACTGTTACTGTTCTCCCGATGCTTATTCTGATTTCTACGCTTACTTTTATTCCTACTCACACTCTTACTCCTACTCTTTCTCGTATGCCTACTTTTCCTCTCATGTGCCTACTCTTTCTCCCTTTCCCGCTGTCACTCACCTTGCTTTGCACTACTGTCTGACTTGTTAATATTTCTACTTCTTGATTTTACCCTATTCATTCTGTCGCTACATCTAACTCTAGCCCTACTCCTGCAATCCTGCCGCTATCCCACTGTCCTCAGTGTAGCCGACTGTCACCGTCACCTCTTCTGGAAGAAGTTGATCAACTCTTTTCCCTTATGAGGTCAACCACCAGGTTGGAAGCAAAATGATCTCCAGTAACCTGCTGTGAAGATTTTCCACCACCTTCCACAAGGAACCTCTATACATACCATGTATTTTTAAGCCCAAGCGCGTCTCTGGAACACCCTTGAGGCCAGTGGTTCCCAACCTGTGGTCCGGAGACCCCTGGGGGGTCTGTGAAGCCTCCACAGGCGGTCCGTGACTGCTTCGAAAATTAAATAATGTTAACAGATTAGGTCCCCAGCTTTCAGTAATAACTCCTTGGGGATTCAAGTAATGATTCAGTGGGGGCCCTGGATTCCAGTAATGATAAAGTGGAGGTCCACAGAAGTCAAAATGTTGGGAACCACTGCTTTAGGCCACAACACATAACAAAACTCTGAAATTAACTCTCCACTGTTCAACCCATCCCACAAACTCAACAATGTGCCTACATCAGCCTCCTTCGCTATTGCTAGCATCCATAGCTTCTACTTTCAACCATAAGGCTTTGATGCCAACAATATCAGATACTGTCTGCGCACACCTTCTAAAACCAGCAGGAGCACAGAACATTTTTCTGCTAGAGGAGTCTTCATGTGGCTAAATCACAGCCCTCCACTACTGTTGGTCAAATCATTAAATTAATGGCCAATATGCTGGCACATTAGGATTGTTACATGACAAGATTCTTCCAGTCCAAGAGGCAATAATCATTCCAGGAATTGTGTTAATTTGAAGCTGATGTTTGCTACTGAAGAAGAAACAGAGAGGTCTACTACTATACGTTGCAAAAACAATTGATTACCGCTCAAAGAACCCCACAGTTCCCTGCACCAACTCTCCGTGGGTATGGCTTTAGAGGTAAAGTATGGCTGTTTTTGCCCTGCCTAGGAAGAGGCACTGCTAAAGACATACTTAGGTCAGTGGGAGATAGACCAGCACATACGCCAATTTACCTTCTGGTAGGCTCAACTGACTCCCTTTTACATTTTAGTGTAGTGACACACAAGCACCACTTGGGGCAACCTTTCGGTATGGATGAAGAAGTGGACCTTTGCAGGAAGTAGCTGGGTCCATCACATATGCTTGCTTCACTGTAAGAGTGCAGAATGCTATGGATCAATTCTGTAATATGCACAACCTTCCGATACCAGATGTGTGATGGAGCTGAAGGCAGATGACCCTCCTAAAACCGTGAGGCTCTACAGGCTCTGTCATTATATTTGTCCCCCTTAGGCCCCTACCATTGCCCAAGCCTGAGCCCTCAGAGTCATTGGCTGGTTCCCTTCTGCCCCATTGTACTCTGTCTGCATTGATAAATGGTCCAGACCACAGGGCACCCACTAACCTGTTCATAAATAGGGACTGGCAGTACCGGTACCCACTGCTATAAAGTAAAGTCACTCATTGCCTTCCTGTTATCCCAGCCCACAGCTCCCAGCAGCTGTGCTATTGTCACCAGCAACTTTTCAAGGCACTGTTTCCAAGGTGGCCTGCAAAGCCTCAGGCAGTGGCACTGAGCACCATTTGCAGTGTCAGGATGGATCTCTTGGTCTAATCACTGCTGCTGGACCATCATTACGCGTCTGGGACCTGGGTCTTGTGTCTCTGGTGCTTAACAGGGCCCAGCTGATCCTTGTGGCATGGCGTGTAGTCACAGTACCCACTGCTCTGGATCTCCCAATGCCAGGGGACCAGTGAGTCACTTCCAGTCTGACAGGTTCCCTCTGTCCGGTCCATCTAGGTCAACACTGAAGGAGACCAGGAGTGCACCTGGCAGCCGATTCATGACATACACTCCCCATCCCGAGCTAATATGTGCTGCTAAGAGCTGAGCTGTGTGTGCCATAGAACTAGTGGCATGAGTCTGGGCGTGGGCAGCTAAGATCCTAAACTCAGATTAATGTCAGTGCCTGAAGTACAACTCCCAAAATACACTGTATTGTTAAGGTGCAGGACAGGAAGAGAGGCACTGATGACAAGTCAATCTTACGAATGAATGATGGCGTGAACTTCAAGTACAATAGTAGGCACACATTTCTAATAAATCTCTAGTGACATATAAAAAGGCTCCTTTGAACTTTGGGCCAGATGTACAAAGTCACCTTGCATTTCTTAACGGTCCTATTTTGGGCCATTAAGAAATGCAAAATGGGCTTTTCAGATACACAAAGCCCTTTAGGGAATCACAAATTGGGATTTCTAGCCAGTAGTCTAACCATCTCTATTATATAGATACATTAATAATATAACAGTAATGATGATATCGAGCTACTCAGAAAGCTTCTCTATTTCTAAATAACTTTCACCTTACATGTTGACATTTGGATTTGGTATACATTACAGATTGTAATGTTGTATGCTAGATAATTTGATATATTTATTGTGATTTTAATGTACTCATGTCAATTAGTGATTTTTTACAGCCCTGATGAAGTGGGTTTACTTTTTGAAACATGTGTTGGTTGGCTGTGCAATGATTTCAAATAAAGATGGATTTTGTATGAAACTACACAGCAGTGGCAATATGGATTAATTTTAAATCAAGAAATATTTTTTGAGAATATGGTATTTGAGGATTAATGATTACTGTATTCTTACATAGGTTGGACTTTGGCTATTAGATTATGCCACTCCACTGTACACGGCTCCAGTGTACACTATTCCACTGTATGCTACTCCAATGTACCACACTCCACTCTATGCCACTCCACTGTAAGCTATTCCAGTGTACGCCACTCCACTCTACGCTACTCCACTCTACGCTTTCAGTTTATCCTACTCTACTGTATGATATTCCACTGTATGCCACTCCAGTCTACGCCACTCCCCTATGTGCCACTCCACTGTATGCTATTGCACTATACACCACTCCACTCTACACCTCTCCACTCTACACCTCTCCACTCTACGCCACTCCCCTATACGCCACTCTCATGTATGCTACTCCACTGTTTGCCACTCTACCACAGTCCACTCTATGCCACCCCACTGTGCACTATTCCACTGTAAGCTCTACAACACTGTAGTCTACGATATTCCACTGTGCATAGTCCCACTGTACCTCACTCCACTCTATTCTATCCCACTCTATGTCACTCCATTCTGTCACTCCACTGTACACTACTGCACTACCCGCTATTACACTGTACACCACTCCAGTCTATGCCACCCCACTGTAGGTTACTCATTTTATGCCACTGAACTCTACCCAACTCACTCCATGCCACTCCATGTCACTCCACTGTGCTACACTCAACAACACTATACTCCACTCAACAACAGTCTATGTCCCTCCACTGCAGCACACTATATTCCACTGTGTAGCACTACACTGTACAACAATGTACTTCTATCAATCCCAGCACTGTAATTTACTCTATAGCACTTTACAACACTCTACTTTTCTCAGCAACAGTATACACAACATCCTCTATGCCACTCCACCCAAATGATTATACTTTACTCTATGAGACACTATTCCACTGTGCTCCACTGTACTGCACTACTGCACTCTACGCTACTCCACTGTCCATCACTCTGTGCCACTCAAATTTACCACAATCTGTCCCACTCTACTCTACCATACTGTACCACACTCTACTCCACTCCACACCACTCCACTGTGCAACACTTTAATACACTCTGTGACACTCTGTTTTACTCCACTCTATGACACTTTCTGACATTCTACAACACACCAGTTCACTCCACTGTACCACACACCACTCCACTCTACAACACTTTAGTCCACTCTATATTTTGCCACTCCACTCTACCCAACTCTACGCCTCTGTGCTCTAGAACATTCTACTCCACCCCACTGGACTCCACTCCACTCTACTCCACAGCATGACACTTTACCACACTCTATTGCAGTACTCCAGTCTATGCCCCTACACTCCACTGTACAACCCTCTACTCCACTCTGTGCCTCTACATCCAGATGTACAATAGTCTACTCCACTCAACAACACTTTCCAGCACTCTACGACATACCACTCCACTTTAATGTACAAGACGCCACTCCAATTTGTAACACTTTACTCAACTCCACACTATACCTGTCCACTCTAGTGCCCTCCATGTTACTGTATAATACAACACGCCACTGCACTATTTAACAATTTACTCACTGTATGCTTCACCATTCCATTCTACTCAACTCTATTCTAGGACACTCCCATCTGCTCTACACCACACCACTCTGCCCCACCCCACTGCACCCCACTCCACTGTACACAACATGGTAGTCACACTATGTTAACTACAATTCACTCCTCTACCATACACAGTGTTCTCACAGAAGATGTGGTTTGCCATCCCAAGACCATTTATTGTAAATACTATTCTTTTACATGGTATAAGTGATATAATATAAAAGGGTATAAGCAGCACATGGAGAAGGAGCAAGTTATAGTTAAAATAGTGTCACTACCAATTTGAATACATTGCGTATGGAGGTGCACAAGTTGTTATAGTTGCATAAATTATAAAAATTAATAGCATAACTATAAGGTTACAATTTTTGTGTAGTTTGTTTGGCTTGTAGCTGAATAATATATAAGTTATATTAATTTAAAGGTGGTGCGTAATTTATAAAGTTAAGGTATGACCATGACTTTAGAATATGCAATGTTTATGGTTTTTAAGTTTAGTTTGTATAGAAAGAACAGAAATAGAATATATATATATATACATATATATATTATCAAGGTACATAAGTGTTGGACTAAAAATAGTTAACTTATACTTACCTATAGATACCTTCATGATATTTTGTTCATTGTATTTTTGTAGGACGGTATTTCATCCACTCTATTCCCGTACCATACGACTGGTAATCCAGTGCTTACATCAAATATGATATGGTTGTTAGACTTATGTAATGGAAGACACATTAATGTGAGTGTTGCACGTGCTGAGCTAGGCATGCGCACTAGGCTGTAAGGAGATGAAAAATCAGCTGCATTTGAACAACTGGAGGACCAGATGCCCTTGTTTTCTTCCACAGAAGGTTTACATTTTACAAAGATGGTCACGTGATCTCCTCACACCATCCCTCTTTGTCACTGTGGAGTCACACAGGGTCACACAGGCGCTACACCTCAAGGAACAGTGAGTATCAGTCCCTCATGACTCCTGAAATGGAGGAGTGACAGGCCCTGGAGCCACAGGACTTGGAGGGGCTTAGATTACTTAAGTGCTACATGGAAATGTTTCCATTTAAAACTTCAGATATTTGTACGAAAGGCCTGCATTTCAAGATCTGATGAAATGATGAAGGGCTAAAACAGTGCGGCCACCGCTGTTGTTGGCTGAACACTGTTTGCAGGTCGGGTTTACACAAAGGCGACTTACTCTATTTTACATATTGTCAAATCCAGAACATATTTTGAATGACTGTATCTTCTCAGTCATAGTGGTGACCCAAACTGCTATTTGCCATAAATTGTGGGAATCTAGAGCTGGGGCCTATTATGTATCAGGCGCACTGTTTATGTTTGCGCCACAGTGCATTTTTACACAGGTGTGCGAGCACAAATGTGAACAGTGTGCCTGATTGCAATAAATTGCAAACTTGAGTCTGCCGTGTCAGTGCATTCGGTGAAATATGGTGCAGCTGCTTTAATGAACCGCTCCGTGTTCCACTGCGCAGGCAGCGTCCACCAGCACTTTAGTGAGGGGCCCGAGATCCTCCTGCAGGCGCGTGCACTGAGCGATTGCACTAACCTGCAGGGGGATGTCTGTGACACTCTCTTGTTCCCCTCCCAAGGGTTGCCCGCAGGGGGCGCACTAACAGTGCACCACTTTTTTGTGGCGCATTTTCAGTGCGCCTCCTGATGGCTTCTTTAATGCGGCGTGTGCCCTCTCAAGATTGCGCTGGTGCTATGCATGTGCCTGCTCTATCAGTAGTACTGAAGGGGCCGCACAAGCATCTGCTGCCTCATCTGTAATACCAAAGTGCCCTGGGGGCTCACAATGAGGTGCACATGTCCGTTGCGAACCCAAATGCGGCCCCTGATGCCCGGGCTCACAAAACATTACAAGTACCAATGTTCTATTTAGCTGAGCCAATGGGAGGTCAGGATTCAAAGAATCAGGACAAGACCTGCAGAGTCAAGTGCCCAACCACAAGCATGATCCTTGTTACGATTAGGGAATGGAACATAGAGCAAACCTTCCCAGTGCGTTTTCCACACGTGTTGTACAGGCATTTCATATGAATCCTGGAATATGTTGGCAATTTTGGTGCGATGTAAAAAACAAACACGTAAATGGCATCTGGAGACATTCATTTATGCACACAGGGGTGTGCATAAAGGAATCTCTCCACCTTGAAGATTATTTGTTAGAATGAGAAAAACGGTACATTTGAACCTCCGACATAACCAGAAGTCAGAGGATTTTCTGCTGCCATCAACTTGTGCAGGCGCCTCTTTCCTATTTGTCCTTTAAACACAAGAAGAACCTTGTTGCAAGGTCTGGGCTGCTGGAAAGAGATTGATCACTTCTGCACAGGCCTTTCACCCTGGACACACATGCTAGACGCAAGGGACACGAGTCTGCACAACTTAACGCCATTGCATTTGTTCACATCAAAAAATCAGCATTGTCCAGAACTCACAACTGTTTCTAGTTGGACAGCAAGGAGGGAGGACATGCGGGCAGCATGCTTGCAACCCATGCCTAAAAGGTACTCACTACACAGTGTGAAAGGAGGTCGCCCGTGTCATAAAACCAGCAGGTCATTAGACCCCTGTTCAGTGGCCAGACACTGTGGGGCATATTTATCAACCACTAACAACAGAGGGCAGCAAGGAAAGTTGCCGCATTGCGTTGCATCAGCAGGAGAGAGCTGAAAAACGCCATATCGACTAAACTATGAGGGCCTTCAGCTCGCTCCCTGCGGTGGCGCCAACACACGCATCCCTGCACCATCAAGCAAAGGTGCATGAATTACAGGCAGGATTGTTTTTGTGCAGGAAGGGATAAACATATTTCTCCTTACTAACTGGGGAATGCGTGCATTTTGATGCATTCCCAGTTTTACTAGCTTTAGTAAATCTGGGAATGCACCTAAATCCATGGGTGGATACATGGGAAAGCCCATGCTCCACTCATGGAACGTCTCCCAGACGCAGGAGAGCCCAGCGCAGAGCAGGGGGTACAAAATAACAGATGTGCTCCGAGCCTAAGGAGGGCTCCAAGAAAGTAAATTTACAATTTTGCAGAAATATCGGACCATGTGTGTTTGGGGGTTTGAGGGGCGGGGTGACTGTGGATATTACTAAACATACATTTTCCAGTAGTTGGCATAGGCGTTGAAGGGCAGCGATTCCAGTACTTAGAACTGGGAAACCAAAGTGAAGGTATTGAGTTTTCTATATCAACCAACAAGAATATCAACCTCAGAAGATCCACGGATACACAATTCGTAACTCCACATCTATGTACCATGAGTATTTTCAAGTGTTAATATTTATGACCTCAATAGTCTGACCCATTACCATCCTACAATCCTCAGCAGCTGTTTCCACATCCAGGGTACCACGGGTGGCATGATTCTAGACCTGCTAGAAATGTAAAAATATAGAGGGCTCGCCACTGTAAAAGCTAATCTAGCTAAATAGCAGCATAACATTTTAAAGCCCAATCGGGCACTCAGTAAATCCCACTTAGCATGGCTGGACTGGCCAGCCGAGCGAGCGTGCAACCCCCGGGAGGCTGGAGCCCAGGAGGTTGGTTTTAACACTTGGAGGCCGGTTTCGGCCTCCAGGAATGGTGGTGCATGCCACGCGATCCCGGCGATGGCTGCAACTTGAAAGAGTTGCTCTGTTTCTAGCGTGCATTAGTACGTCTGCACATGGGGCTGAATTGATCATTTTTGCCAGGGCTGTTTTAAGCTCCCAGTACGGCCCTGCCATACTGCTTCTTTCCCTCCCTACTCATGACACACAAACCCTAGATGGTCCCTTCCCAGTCTATAGTCTATGGGTTTTAGAAGGCAAGTGTCACCACCTGGATTCAGGTCACTAATGGTGAAGGACACATTGAGGGGGGTCAAGGGCCACCAGCACTTACACAGCTTTACGCACAACCACTGGAATTATGTCATTCAAAATTGCTTAATATGGAACCACCAGTATTTTTCTTTTGTATATATTTAATATTTCATCAAAATTATTCTACCATTAATGTCATAAAAACACAGCCAAAGTGTTTTGTGATCTGGTTGCTTTTTCAAGGCTTCAAAGTAGATTGAAGAGTTTGCTTTAGTGATGCATGTTCACTCAGTACAGGAAATTACATCACATCCGGTGTGGATCGTGTCTCCAATGCAGGGATTATCTTGTTTTCCTATAGCCCTCTGGATACCTCTGCTAGATCTCTCTCTCACCATGGACTGTTCATCCTTGTCAGACGAACAGTCTACGATTTGGCTCAGTGTTTTCAGCAAACGATGACCCTTGCATCGTTATCCGAGCGAAAGATGTTGATATTAGCCTAAGGAAAACACTGAAAGGAGAGGCACCCCAGCCTGTGAAGGTGTCTGCACTCTAAGGGGTTGGGAACACATGAGATCGTTGACTTTCAACGTCTGGTGTTTGTGGGTTCTGCTGGTGCATGCTGTGATTGTTTCCAACTATGTGGGTGTTTAGCATGTCAGGTTTGCATGGGCACTGTCATTTCCTCTAGCACATGAGATCAGAGTCTAAGGGGGTAACAGGCACGTCATGTTAGATTGTGCATGTTGGAGTAATGGGCTAAATTCATGTTACAGTGGGGGGGCTGTAGGGGAGTAGGGTTCTAGAAGATCTGATCTGAATAGATTGAAATCTGCTGGACAGAAAGGGGCCTCATTGGGAGGCTCTGGATACCACTACAAAGCCTCCCATGAGGCCCCATAAGTGAGGATAAAATGACGAGAAGGCCCCATGGACCAGTATATCAAACATTGCTGAGAGGTCAAGTACCACAAGCAAGCAAGCATCTTGACCATCAGTAACAGGAGGATGTGGTCTACCACTTGGAGAGCATCTGCCTTGTGTGTTTGCTGTGGCCAAAGTCCAGGTTGCTATTTCTGCGAGGAAGCCCAGTGATGTGCCTGCAGCTGAAGTGCAACCATATTCTCTATAATCCTCAAGGAAATTGTGTAGTGTGGAAGTGATGGGGCAACACTACAGGGGATGTGAAAAGGTGGAACACAAGTGGTTTGTGTTCTAGTTGCAGTTTTCTTCTGAATCTCAGTCTGAGCTTCACCCGCAATTTCCTTTTGAATGTAGGTGATGTTATTGAAGAAGGCAACAGAAATAGATCTTTCCCGCCCAGGTGAGGAAGATTGATTTCACATTTTAGTGTTCTAAAAACAGACCGTCAAAGCTGTGAAGAACCAAAAGACGTTACATCTTTAATGGGGTGCGAATATTAATGTGCTTCCTAGAGTAAGTGCCTACACTATCCCTGAAAGAATCGTGCTTATCTGTCAGAAATCCTAAAGATTCTTGGCCCGAGAGGTGCCACAGGCATGAAAACAAGAGGGACAGACAGCGAGGCTGCTCTTGGAAGATGTTGGAGAATAGCCTTGGGTGTATTTAGGTAGTGTAAGGCCTATCCTTGCAGACATGGATGAGTAGTGGTTAGAGGTTGATTTTAGGGTTCATGGGTTATGGGTCAGACGTTTATCAGTTGTTTTTAGGGGCCAGGGAATGGTAGAGTTTAGGGGCACTAAGGGGCTCTTACGCCTCAGGAATGGGTAGACAGGGTTTTAGGGTTCATGAATGGGCAGAGTTTAGGGATAGTAAGGTTTTTTAGGGTTCAGAGATGGCTAATGTTTCTGGGTAGGAAGGGGTAGTTAGTAAGTGGATTTTAGAGTTTAGAGATGGGTAGTGTTTAGGCGTCAGGGTTCAGGTGTGGTTATTTCAGACCATAGTACAAAACATGGCTGCCTTTTGCACAAACAAATTAAAAATACTGTAGAAAAGTTCAAATAGATTAAAAACAAGACTAAAACGCTATGTGTTCTAAAATCAAGACCAGATAAGACAGGCCCGAAAGGACCAAGTGTAAAGCAGTAGTTCAGGGCGAGCAGATGGGACTATTCACAGAACGATAATAAGCAAGATGGACGCAGAAAATGTTGCATTGGTCGTTGTGAAGTTTTGCGCGGGTGTCCCAGCTAAGCCTCAGATAAAAGCCTGGTTCCCTGGTCACAGAATCCATAAGATCAGTTAATATTAAGAACATTTGGTCTGCTCTGTTGCCAGGCTGCTCTTTATGTAGGATCTTCACTATCATGTGGGACCTGACCTTGTTATAGTGGCTGCAAACCAACATAAGGTGTTCCACGCCCTCTGTCTTGCTGCAAGGGCATTTGTCTGAAACCTCCGTGTTGCGAGTGTTCCTGAATGTTTTTAGTAGCAGACCCTCCCGCTCCCCGCTAAGGCGAAGACTTCTTTCTCCGTGGTTTGTTAGCAGGACGAAGTATTGTTGAGCACGCTGGGGTGGATCAAACAGGCCAGTATGGGGACTGGTTTTTAAATTGCCAAGGGCTGACAATGTTTCATGGAGTTTTAAGGTCAGTGATTATTTACTATGGCATCTTGCCTCTTGCGTGGCAGCAGGTTTAGATTTGAAGATGGTGATGTGCACAACCTCTCTGCTTTCGCATGCCATTCGCTCACAGAGCTGGGTCTAGGCAGCATGGAAAAGTGTTCTTCCCTGTCCTCATCCACAAGTGGGCAGATCTTGAACTCAGTCCTTTCACTCCATATTTGGTGGGGGCTATTTGACATTTGGACTCAATTGAGAAGTGACCACCATCTGCTACCAGCATAGCAGAGAGGAAAGTTGCTGGTAGTTTAAGCAGTTTTCCAAAACTTCCTCTTGCAATGTCCTACACATTTTCTTGATCTGTCAAGCCCTCATTATTCTGCTCCGAAGGAGATCTGGCTTCCCACTTTGGATTGAAAGATTGGACCTAGAAAACCGCGACTGTGCCTGTACACCATCCGCAAACTTGCATTTGTAGCAGCTTCTGAGTTATCAATACTAGTTTGGATATGAGTTGACCATTTTAATGTTTTGGTGATTTTAACACCTAAATATTTAAAATAAGCCACTTCCTCAAGTTTCTCATGATTATGAAGAGTGAAAACGTCATGGGGAACTTGCTCCTGAAGATCATTCTCTTGGTTTTATTGGTTTTAAATACCAGTTTGTTTATCTTACAATAGGTTTCCATCCCTGCATGATTTTAGGGGTTTCTGCTATAAGGAAGGAATCGTCTGTGTATAATAAAGCTGGGATCTTAAAACCGTTGACTGATGGAGCACAAGGTGACGCTTTCAGAACTTCTTCACCTATATTGTTAAGATAAAGAGAGAGCAAAAGAGGTCCTAGGAGGTAACCTTGTTTGACTCCCTATTAGTGAAGAATGTCCTGTTGACATGCCCCTTCAGGGTTAGTCTCATAAGAGTGGAGGTTCCAGAATAAAACACTGAATTAAAGACAGGGGGTTTGGCTCTATGCCGTGTGAGGACAGTATTCCCAAAGGTGGTTTCTTGAGACCAGTTCAGAGGCAGATGAAAAGTCTAAGAATGCCACGTGTGTTGACCTTATAGATTAGATGTAGAAAGGTAAAAATCTGATTGGTTGTGGACAGCCGCTCCCTAAAACCGCCTTGTATGGGTGAAAGGATTTTGCATTGCTGATACACTCGTCCAAGACTCTCAATACCAGTTTGGATTTTTTTTTTACAGTCAATGTTGATTAGACTTATCGGTCTGTGGGCCTTTCTTTTATAGTGGAACAATAACACTATTGAACAAAGATTTAGGGTGGGGTAGTGTTTAGGTATAGTAAGGTGTGTTTTGGGTTTATGGTGTCTTTTTAGTTCAATTTTTTTTGTATTTTTTAGAGTTCAGTGAATAATTTTCAGGGATAAGTTGCAGGTTGTGGGTGGGGATTATATTACTTGTGGGGCAGATTGAAGGATATTCAGGAGGTATAGTTTATTCTGGGACTTTTGTGGGTGTCCCAATACTATTTTGGAGTGCTGCTGTTTTATTTTGTAAGGGTTTGTAAGAGGTTTTTAGGGGTGGATTCCAGGGCTTTCTAGGGTTATGGGTAAATAGTGTATTCACTTTTGGGACCCTTTTTTAGGATTCAGGGTGTCGCAATAGTTTTTTTGGGGGGTTGTTTGGTCTTTTTTATTTGTTAGGATTTAGGCATAGTTTTTTGGCATGGGTTACTGGGCATACAGGGTTATGAGTGGGGAGGGTATTACATTTTGGACTGAATTCTAGGGTGCAGGGTGTGTGGGTGGGTTTGTTTCGGGTTGTTTTTTAATTTTGTAAAGGTCCGGTGGTAAATATTCAGGAATGGGTTGCAGGGTATTCAGTGGTTATGGATGTGTATTCTGTTAATTTTTAGACAGTTTTTTGGTTTTAAAAGTGTTTAGTTTTTTTAGGTGCATTATTTAAAAACATTTTTAAGGTCTAAGTGATAGGTATTTTTTTAAAAAGGGCTAAGTATTTAAATTTTTTTTGTGGATTGTGTTGAACATATTTTATAGGACGTTTTTTGGTTAATATACCATGATATGTGACATAATATTGTCAGTATTGATTTTTCAAAAATTTACAATTTATTGAATTTAAAAAAACAAAAAAAAATATTAAATTGTGTTTTATATTACTAAAACATAAACATCTATAGCTGTGTGTAAATATATGTTTTAAATATGTAAAAAAATAATTTAAAAAAAACATCTGTACATTTTGTAAATGTTTTTTAACATTCTTCTCCTCTTTTTCGCACAGGTTTCCATTGACTTCTAGTTTGGGAATTGTCCTTTTTCTGTTTGTACCGCCGCTGTTTTTCTTTTTACATTTTCTGATGCTGCGCCTGTTTCTTCAGTCAGTGTAGCATCGCCGTCAAGAACAAAAGGGTGCTGCTGCTGCAGTCAGGTGAGGAACATATTTTTTACAAACTAGGAGTATTTGGAGGTACGTTTATTGTAGGAGAAGAAGGTAGTAGAGTTTATGTTAAGGGTAAAATGTAAATATTTCAAATTGTTTTGGGGCATTTTTTGTTTTTTCTCTTAACAGGTTGCTGGACTCCATGTTTATTGGAGATGTGGAAATCGTAGTCACTTAAAAAGAAAAAATAGCATTTTATTTTGTGTGTGCCTGTTTTTTGATGTAGCTTCGGTAAGAAAACATGTTTATCTTTTCAAACTCGTTTCTTTATACATTTTTCGTTCTTCTCTTTAGAGAAAAATGTTTCTGGTCCTATTTTGGTATTAAAACTTAGGGCCTGATTACGACCTTGGTGGATAGTATACTCTGTCACAAACGTGACGAATGTCCCATCCGCCGTATTACGATCCCATTATATCCTATGGAACTTGTAAAACGGGAGGCGTGATATCCGTCACATTTGTGACAGAGTATCCCATCCACCAAGGTCGTAACCAGGCCCTTAGTAATTTATGTATCCTTACATACCTGTTCAAATAGTTATCTTTTCATATGTTTTGCCACTGATTGCGTGAATGTTTGCTTCTCCAGAAAATGACATTTTTGTAAATTATTCTCCTCACAGTATAAATGTAGATGTAACTGTGAATTTTGTAAAATTAAAAATATGAAATATATTCCTTTCTTGTACTTTTAGCCAATGGTAATACTTCTTTGATTAATGTCTCTGTGCTCTTACCTTTAAAATAGGTAGCACAGTAGTGACAATAATGTGCAGGACGTCGGTCTCTTCACAAGTGGAAATGTTGCTTTAAATATGTGTTTTAGTTGTGATTCTATTTTCCATTGAAACTGTTGTTTTGGAATCAGCGGAGAATGTATTTGAGTTATCATCAAATCAAATCAAATCATAAACATTTATAAAGCGCGCTACTCACCCGTGCGGGTCTCAAGGCGCTAGGGGGAGGGGGTTACTGCTGCTCGAAGAGCCAGGTCTTGAGTAGTCTCCGGAAAGCGGAGTGGTCCTGGGTGGTTCTGAGGATGGTGGGGAGGGAGTTCCATGTCTTGGCCGCCAGGTAGGAGAAGGACCTCCCACCCGCCGTGGTGCGGCGGATGCGAGGGACAGCGGCGAGAGCGAGGTTGGAGGAGCGAAGAGGACAGGTGGGTGTGTAGAAGCTGAGGCAGCGGTTGAGGTATTCGGGTCCCTTGTTGTGGAGGGCTTTGTGTGCGTGGGTGAGGAGTCGGAAGGTGATCCTTTTGTTGACGGGAAGTCAGTGCAGGTGTCTCAGGTGGGCGGAGATGTGGCTGTTGCGGGGTAAGTTGAGGATGAGGCGGATATAAGTTATATGACTGAACCATATCTTTTTGCTCAGACAGTGGTTTTTAATTTTGAAAGGTGATACAGTAAAATGTCATAGTTGCCATCTTGGTTGAAGCTTAAGCCTCAGAGTGATAACTTTTTTCATACAAAAGTTATAGTTTCTTTAAATGTAAAAAAAAACAATTTGATATGTCAAAAACATATTATATTAAGTGATTTTCACCATGCAAAATTTACTGTGAAAAAATGTGAGTTAAAAATGTGATAAACACTTGTGTCTTATAGGTAATGTATAATGACTGTTATTCGTCCCAGGAGCTTGGCACGTGCACACCTGCAAGATATGAATGCTTCAGCATCAGAGTTCAGCTGTGAGTGATATCAGCACTGACCAGTGCTTAATTTGTAAATAAAAATGTGCCGGTGCTCAAAGCCCTCCTTTTAAACACGCGGCTGCTGCAATTCAATGTGGGAACACGGAATACTGAGGCAGCGTAATCCTGAAGCCATCTCGGGCATCTTCAATCTATTTACAGCCGCTCCCTGCCCCTTCAGCTCACTCTAGCAGCTTTCTGTTTTCTCCCTTTGTGACGCTTTTTCTATTTTTTCCTTCCTCAGTCTTTCCCATATGTGTCTTTTGCTCGCAGCAAATGCTTGAGGCAGAAGAATAAGCCCCGGCCCGCAAAAATAAGTGCCGGTGCTCAGCACCGGATGAAACAAGCACAAATTAGGCACTGGCACTGACAGACCCTAAAAGAACAAGCAAGTAATGACTTATTGCCCTCACAATTTGTAGTTAGTTGATTAGCCTGCTAGCACTACTAACTTACTGCTGTGCTTTCTGCCCCTGTATCTAGGGGTTCTTCCACAGCCATGGGCTGCTGAACAGGATTTTTACTTTGGGCTGCTTAGCCAGTTTGAAAGGAGGCACAGTTACTCCAAAACTGAGGACGAGGGCACTAGGAGCAGGACAGGGCTGAAATCAATGCATGCACCAATATCCTCTTATGCATGGCCGGTGGCCATTTGCAATAGGTTGTGATGCATTGGTACTAGATGCAGATGGTGGCTTTTGTCAGCTGCATCTAGAACTCCCTGCATAGGACTGAAAACCCTTCACAGTAGGTTGAGGCGGCCAATTGCAAATGGTCATGCCCTATTCTTAGAACTCTCTGCCATATGCCCAGATGCCATGCACAGTGGGCTTTAGGTGGGATGGGACCTGAGCGGAGGGATAGACAAAAGCCACATCCTGTGCTTAGTGTCATGTACACTAATTCTGCTGTAGGACTACAGTGACACCTTGATCTGCAAAGTGAAGGAAAGTGGGTAATTAAGTGAGGTGGATGCAAATCCACAAGAAATAAGGCTGCAGAATAAAGCACAGTTTCTATCACTTAAATTGGGCTCCACTCCCTAGCAGCTCCAGCACACAGCAGACAGGCTTACCCAAGGAAAATATGTGAAGTATCTAGCTGTAACAAAAAAACTGTAAAAATGCAATGCAATAAAAATCCCACTGCAATTTAGTAAAATAGAGATCTGGGGCCAGATGTAGGAAATTCCTGAATTGCGACTCGCGAATTGCGACTCGCAAATTGCGAGTCAGAGAGACTCGCAATTTGTGAGTCGCAATTCAGGATGCAGGATGGTGTCCCTGACACCATCTGCGACTCACAAGGGGGTCGCAAAGGCCCACCTCATTAATATTAATGAGGTGGGTCGCAATTTGCGACCCCCTTGTGACTCCCGGCACTCACAGGGATGGTGGCCTGCTGGAGACAGCAGACCACCATGTCTGTGACTGCTTTTAAATAAAGCAGTTTTTTTTTGTAATGCAGCCCGTTTTCCTTAAAGGAAAACGAGAAGCATTACAAAATGAAAAAATGAAACGTTTTTGTTTCATTTTTTCAGACCAGGTAGTGGTCCATTCCCTTTTGCGAATGGGTTACCACCAGTGTGACACTGGTGGTAACTGCGATTGCTTTGCGACTGCGTTCGCGGTCACAAAGCAATGCAGCATTGCCCTTCGACTCGCAATTAGGAAGGGGAACACCCTTTCCTAATTGCGACTCGCAGTCCCGTTTTGCGAGTCGGTAACCAGGTTACCGACTCGCAAAACGGGAATTGGGCATCGCGATGTGGGTTTTGCACATGCAAAACCTTTCCTACATCTGGCCCCTAGTTCCTAAAATGAAAGTCAAAATCCTCCAGCAAGGCAGGGTTGCAGGCTGTATTCACTGAAGTCCACTTAATGCTGGCTAGCTGCTGAGTGAGATTACCCTAAAGGCAATTGTTTTTGGTGAAAACAGTCAGGGCAGACAAATTCAAATTTCATAGCAGACAAGTCCTTGCATTGGATAGATACTTTTCGAGCAATCAGCCATTCAAGATTTCTACCTTGAGGACAGATATAGGCCCTCATTACAACCCTGGCGGTCGGTGTTAAAGCTGCGGTAATACCGCCAACAGGCCAGCGGAAAAAAAATGGAATCACAACGTGGTGGAAACCGCCAACATAGACAGCCACTTTAACACTCCGACCGCCACAGCCGTACAAACAAACAGCGCGGCGGTCACCGCCAACAGACAGGCGGAAGACAATGTACCGCCCACACTATTATGAGAGGCCAATCCGCCACCTTTTCCAGGGCGGAACCAACGTGGACAAAAACACGGCGGAAACAGGACTTGGAAGGGAAAATACTCACCTCTCCACACCCCACGAGGAACCAGGACACAATGGAGCCAGAACTCCAAATACTCCCTGCGATGGTATTCCTGCTCCTCTATCAGGAGCAACAAAGACGGCGGCGACGACCACAGTGAGTACTGCACCTACAACACAGGGGAGGGGGGAGGGAAAAGAGAGTGACACACACACGCAACACGCAACAACCCCACCCCCACCCTCACCCGCAACACCATACACACAAATACATGCTGCAACATTACATTTACACCCCCCCACTCCCATTTCAAGAACGCAATGACAAAAGGAAATGAGTTGAACGATTGTAATCATGAAAAAAACAGTAGTCAAAACTCGAAATACAGTATATACAATTATGTACACCAACTACACAAGTCCGGATAGTGCACCAATAATTGTCCGTGGACCACTGGGCCCAAAATGCATGGGCGAGGCCCACACTCGATACCAGACATCAAACGGAGAGAACACTGCAGGGGCATCAGATCAAAATGAAACAGGCACCTCAGGGGGAAGGGAAGGGGGGCACCTCGGCCGGGTGAGTGCACAATGCCACTGCTCCGCGAGGGGGCTCCATGCCCACTGCTTTATCCTGGGGAGTGCAAAGCCACAGTCTCTCAAGTCTCTCCAGTGGGTGGGTTCCCCATTGCTTTATCCTGGGGAGTGCAAAGCCACAGTCTCTCAAGTCTCTCCCCCACTGCTTTATCCTGGGGAGTACAAAGCCACAGTCTCTCAAGTCTCTCCAGTGGGTGGGTTGCCCACTGCTTTATCCAGGGGAGTGCAAAGCCACAGTCTCTCAAGTCTCTCCAGTGGGTGGGTTGCCCACTGCTTTATCCTGGGGAGTGCAAAGCCACAGTCTCTCAAGTGGTTCTGGAGGGGGCTTTGTGCCCAGAGTGCTTCATCCTGCCAAGGACAGAGGTAGTGGATGCCCTTCTCCACTGGTTCTGGAGGGGGCTTTGTGCCCAGAGTGCTTCATCCTGCCAAGGACAGAGGTAGTGGATGTGATACTCCACTGGTTCTGGAGGGGGCTTTGTGCCCAGAGTGCTTCACCTGCCAAGGACAGAGGTAGTGGATGCCTTTCTCCACTGGTTCTGGAGGGGGCTTTGTACCCAGAGTGCTTCATCCTGCCAAGGACAGAGGTAGTGGATGCCTTTCTCCACTGGTTCTGGAGGGGGCTTTGTGCCCAGAGTGCTTCATCCTTCCAAGGACAGAGGTAGTGGATGTGATACTCCACTGGTTCTGGAGGGGGCTTTGTGCCCAGAGTGCTTCATCCTGCCAAGGATAGAGGTAGTGGATGCCTTTCTCCACTGGTTCTGGAGGGGGCTTTGTGCCAAGAGTGCTTCATCCTGCCAAGGACAGAGGTAGTGGATGCCTTTATCCACTGGTTCTGGAGGGGCCTTTGTGCCCAGAGTGCTTCATCCTGCCAAGGACAGAGGTAGTGGATGCCTTTCTCCACTGAAGGTGTTGCATCATGGAAGCTGCCCAGGCTCCTGGAACTGAACACCAGGCTCGGTCGACCGACCACTGGGGATGGCAGCCATGTCTGCGGTGGTGCTGCCACTGGCTCAGGATGTCGTGGGGCCGCTGGCGGTGCTTGCAGCGGTGTCAGTAGCGGCGGTGCTTGCGGCGGCCTCTGTGACATCGGTGCTGGTGGCGGACTCTGTGGCAGCGGTGCTTGCGGCGGCCTGTGTGGCATCGGTGCTGGCAGCGGGCTTTGTGGTGGCGGTGCTGGTGGCGGACTCTGTGGCATCAGTGCTGGCGGCAGGCTCTGTGGTGGCGGTGCCGGTGGCGGACTCTGTGGCAGCGGTGCTGGTGGCAGGCTCTGTGGTGGCAGGCTCAGTGGCGGCGATGCTGGTGGCGGGCTCAGTGACTGCGGTGCTGGTGGCGGTGCATGTGGCAGTGCAGGTGGCGGGCTTCGCCGTACCGGTTGGCATCAACGTGGACAGAAGGTGACACTGGTCCCATAGTCGGTGCCACCATGCCCTCTCCTGCCATGCCCTTGATTTTCTGACCCTTCCCCACCTTGGATTGTGGCGCAGCTGTCTTGCCACTATCCCCTTTTGTTTACCCTGAGCCCTTGGTGGCAGGTGTTTTCGCCTTCTCCCTCCGGGATGTGGGCAACTTTTTTACTTACGCAGGTGGTGGAGTGTCCTTGCCCTCGCTCCGTGGCACACTGGCTGCCCTGATGCTTAGCGTACTCCAAAAGCCTGCTGTTACTGGGACCACTGTGCCCAGTGATGTGGTGACTGAGGTGTTGGGTTGGGACCTGGAAAGCCTGGCCCTAGGGGACGGGGGGGGAGAGGTGTAGGGAAGAGGTCAGTGCTAGCCAGGAATTCTTTTTTACACACACTGGGACGGGTAGATGGAGTGGGTTTGGGAGTAGAGGAAGAGGTAGTGGTTGTAGGAGGTGTACGATTGCTGAATTTGGGTGAAGGTGCATGGGCTGGAGGCTGTTGTGAGGTGGATGGCTGTTGGTTGGGTGTGTGCCTGCGTTTGTGTACTTTGGGAGGAGGGCTCACAGACACACTGATAGAGGACACAGGGGATGTGTGAATGGTAGTGGGGGTGATGAGTGCACATGAGCGGTGTGTGGTGATGGGCGTGCTGGTGATGGAGGTAGTGGAGACGAGACAAGGAGGGAGGAGGACGACGTGGAGGAGGGGGACACAGTGGAGGCAGTGGATGTATATATTTCAGCATGGGAATGATGCTTGTGTGAGTGCCAGTGGGATGTGTGGTGCTTATGTTTGCCAGAGCCACCCTTGTGTGTTGAGGTGTGCGCATGCTGGTCTGATGGTGTGCTTGGGATAGGCTGAAGTACAGGGGATTGGGTCTGGGTGGAGGAAGTTAGAGGGGGGAGGCTGGACACAGGGACAATGGCTGCCATCAGTGCTGAGGCCAGAGCCTGAAATGCTCTCTGTTGGGCTGCCTGCCCAAAATGAATGCCCTCCAGGTATGCATTTGTTTGTTGCAAATGCCTCTCAACACCCTGGATGGCATTCAGAATGGTGGATTGCCCAACAGTGAGGGATCTCAGGAGGTCAATAGCCTCCTCACTGAGGGCAGCAGGGCTGGCTGGGGCAGGGCCGGAGGTGCCTGGGGCGAAGGAGATGCCCCCCCTCCTGGGTGAGCGGCCATGGGACACACGCTGAGGGGCTGCTGGGAGGGCGGTGCTGGTAGGGGAGGGTGGCGGCTGTACCTGTTGATGTGAGGGGCACAGAGGGGCCCGCCACCGCTAGGGAGCTCCCATCAGAAGAGGAGTCACTGTCACTGATGTCACCTCCTGTCCCCGCCGTGGAGCTCCCCTCGCCCTCCGTCCCACTGGTGGCTTCAGACTCCGTTGTCTCACCCTCCAGGGCCAAGTGGGATGCAGCTCCCTCCTGCTCCGGTGCCACTGCTCCTCCGTCTGATGATGCTTTTGCACACAAGAACAGGGAGACCACAAAAAGGGTGGGGGGAAGACAGAAGAAAGACATGTTCAGTGCATACAATACCACTACCGTTGGCAGACACTACAGACACAGCAGCCCTCTGCACTATGCCATACACTTAGAGTTCCTAGATTAATCACATGCCCATGGGGTACAAGGCCTATGCCCCATTGCTGCACACATGGAAGTCACAGGAGCCTGACTAGGTGTAGATGGCTCTTACCATGGTGGGGTTGGGGTGCCACATAGCCTGCCTCACAAAGGGTCCTTGCCTACAAAGTTCGCCCTGGCCTAGTGTAACCCACTGCCCACCTCCCCCACCCAGACACCTCGTAATACGCGCAGATTCAGATGGATGTGACAGTACTCACCCCCTTGTGGCTGCTGTGATGCCCTTAAGCGCCCATCCAACTCCGGATACGCCACCGCCAGGATCCGGAACATCAGGGGGGTCATGGTGCGACGGGCACCCCTCCCACGTTGGGAGGCCATCCCCAGCTGGACCTCCGCCGTCTTCTTGCTCCAGCAGCGAATGTCCTCCCATCTTTTACGGCAGTGGGTGCTCAGTCTTTGGTGGACCCCCAGGGTCCAGACGTCCTTGGCGATGGGACGCCAAATATCCTTCTTCTGGTGGGCGCTGACCTAGAGGAATAGTACAGGGGAAAAGGAAAAGCTTTAACTGTCCGGACCGTCACAGTCATTGGCCCACGTTCCCATCCTTGCCCTGACGCACATACACTCACCGTCCGCACATGCAGGCCTCAGTCCCCCCCCCATGTATCTTCCATCCACACCACTCCAAACAGGCATTGCCCATGCAGCATGCTCAGAGTGTACTCACCTGTTTGTTTGGAGGACCGTAGAGTAGCGTGTACTGGGGGAGGACTCCATCCACTAGTTTCTCCAACTCCTCAATGGTGAAGGCAGGGGCCCTTTGCCCAGACACATGAGCCATTATCACTTCCAGACTGAAGTCACAGCAGCAGTGTAGGTCCTCTCCCGTCGAAGGTCACGTATCAAGTGAGTGAACAGACAGAAAATGGCAGTCACGTCCGCGGCGGTGCGTACCGTCACCGCCGGCGTACATCGTCATTGGCTCCTGGGACCCATATGGTCCAATGTTAACCAATGCAGGATTGCGCTGCGGTCTTCGACCGCCTCCCGCGACGGTGTACATGCCAGCGCAGTTACCTCATATCCCCATGTCCCACTTACAGGTCAGACAGCCGCCATTTCAGGGGGCCACATGGCATTAATATTAACTGCGTCACACCTATCTAGGCCTTGCATACACACAGTAACAGGCACATTGCGGATTTACAAATGTTTGCTAATGACATTTAGTAATACCTCAGTGTTGGCTGACTCTCTGCTCGGTGTTTTCCTCCATAGGGCACGTCCGCTGGGGCAGGTGGTGAGATGGCGGCATCCTCTGGTGTACAGACCGCTGGTGGACCTGTCGACAATGGAAGAGAGACACGTAATAGTCACCTACAGACTTGATCGTGCAACAATCCATGAACTATGTGCCCAGTTGGAGCCAGAACTGATGTCAGCAATCTGCCATCCCACAGGAATCCTCCCTCTAGTGCAGGTCCTGTCAGTACTCCATTTCCTATCAAGTGGGTCTTTTCAAACAACAGTGGCCATAGCATCAGGGATGTCCCAGCCTATGTTCTCAAACGTGTTGTCCAGAGTGTTGTCTGCCCTGCTTAAACACATGCGCAGCTACATCGTTTTCCCTCAGGTGGAGGATTTGCCTACAGTGAAAGGTGACTTCTATGCCCTGGGACATATCACCAACATCATAGGTGCCATTGATGGGACACATGTGGCCTTGGCACCCCCGCAGGAGTGAACAGGTGTACAGAAACCGGAAGAGCTACCATTTAATGAATGTGCATATGGTGTGTTTGACCGACCAGTACATCTCCCATGTGAATGCCAAGTTTCCTGGATCAGTGCATGACGCTTACACTCTGAGGAATAGCAGCATCCCTTATGTGATGGGGCAACTCCAGAGGCACCGTGTGTGGCTAATAGGTGAGGACAAGGACCCTATACCCTGTGAATAGTTGTCCGGGTCTGGGGTTGTCCCTACGGGCTAGTGTGTGTCTAACAGTTGTCCCTCGACATTTGCAGGTGACTCTGGGTACCCCAACCTGTCATGGCTACTGACTCCAGTGAGAAATCCCAGGACAAGGGCAGAGGAACGCTACAATGAGGCACATGGGTGAACTAGGAGAGTGATCGAAAGGACCTTCGGCCTCCTGAAGGCCAGGTTCCGGTGCTTCCATATGACAGGTGGTTCTCTCTACTACTCACCCAAGAAGGTGTGCCAGATCATCGTGGCCTGTTGTATGCTGCACAACCTGGCTTTGCGACGACAGGTGCCTTTTCTGCAGGAGGATGGTCCAGATGGAGGTCCTGTGGCAGCTGTGGAGCCTGTGGACAGTGAAGAAGAAGAGGCAGAAGAAGAGGATATCGACAACAGAAACAACGTTATCCAGCAATACTTCCAGTGAGACACAGGTAACAAGATGTCACTGCCTCACACCTCTCATACAATTGTTAGACCCATCATATGTTAGTCACTTTCACCCAGTGTATGGACCTTGACTTGTCACTTTGCCTTTCCATTTCACAGATGTGGGTCCCACTGTGTGACCTCTGCTATATTACCTCATGGACTAGAGCTGTTTACATCGGTATGTTGACAATACAATCGACATTGCTATATTCCATCGTTATTGCAAATACACATTTGTGAAAGCACAGATTGACTCCAGCTTGTTTTGTGAATCAAAGGTGTTTCAGTGCAAAATAGTGGAGGGGGTTGTAAAATGGGCAGGGGTGATGGTGGAGGATTGTCCATGGCAGAGTCCAGTCTATTTGTTTCACAGGTGCATTGTCCAAAGGGGCATAGGAAGTGGAGCTAGGGCAGTTGATGGATGGACAGGGTGACGAAGTGGGACAGAAGGAAGACATTCAGGGGGGTCTCATTTGCTGGGGGGGTGGTTTTGGCATTGTTCTCTGTCTTTGTCCTGGATCTCAGGGACCGTTTGCGGGGTGGTTCTCCATCTGCAGGGGGTGGGGTGCTAGTGTTGTGGTCCTGTGGCTGTGCCTCCTGTCCACTAGCACCGGCAGAGGTGGTGGGCTGTTCATCATCCAGGCTAGTGTCAGGGGCCCCTTGTTGTGCCACAGTGTCCCTCCTGGTGTTCACAAGGTCCTTCAGCACCCCTACAATTGTGACCAGGGTGGTTTTGATGGACTTAAGTTCCTCCCTGAAACCCATATACTGTTCCTCCTGCAGCCGCTGGGTCTCTTGAAACTTGGCCAGTACCGTTGCCATCGTCTCCTGGTAATGATGGTACGCTCCCATGATGTTGGAGAAGGCCTCGTGGAGAGTGGGTTCCCTGGGCCTGTCCTCCCCTGTCGCACAGCAGTCCTCCCAGTTCCCCTGTTTTCCTGTGCCTCTGTCCCCTGAACCGTGTGCCCACTGCCCCTGCCCCCAGGTCCCTGATTTTCTTAGGTTGTTGGGTTTGCCTGGGTTCCCTGTAGTGGTGGACACACTGCTGCTTTACGTGTCCTGGGGACAGAGGGATAGGCCCCGTGGGTGGGTGCTGTGCTGGTGTTTCCTGAGGGGGGAGGCTCTGTGGTGGCTTGTGCCAGTGTGAGGGGAACCGACTGTCCCGAGGTCCCAGATAGGCCGGGCTGGTCATCTTGATCCAGTTGGACAGAGCTGCTGTCATCACTGTGGGCCTCTTCTGTGGGGGAGTGGACATGTCTGGAACCTCCTGTCCGGTGACGTTGGGTAGGGGTCCTGCAGGGGTGTAAAGGCATGATTATTGCATCTGTGTGTGCCATCGTGTGCAATGGGTGGGTGACCCTGTACTCCAGTGCTTGCATTCTTGTGTAGGACCTTGTGTGATAATTGGTTTGGGGATCTGTGTGGGTATCTGTAGTGGACATGCTTTGGTGATGGGTGTCCATGCTTTGGTGTTGCATGCAGGGCTTGGTGTTGGGAGGTGTGGGTTGTGATAGTGGGACATTTGTGAGGTGTTGGAATGATGGGGGTGAGGGTGAGGGTGGGGTATGTGATAGCATGCAGGTAGGGTGGGGGATGTAATAGTTAAAATTTGACTTACCAGAGTCCATTCCTCCTGCTACTCCTGCGAGGCCCTTAGGATGCAGTATAGCCAAGACCTGCTCCTCCCATGTTGTTAGTTGTGGGGGAGGAGGTGGGGGTCCGCCGCCAGTCCTCTGAACTGCAATCTGGTGTCTTAAGACCACGGAACGCACCTTCCCCCGTAGGTCGTTCCACCTCTTACTGATGTCATCCCGTGTTCTTGGACGCTGTCCCACTGCGTTGACCCTGTCTACGATTCTGTGCCATAGCTCAAACTTCCTAGCTATGGAGGTGCGCTGCACCTGTGATCCGAATAGCTGTGGCTCTACCCGGACGATTTCCTCCACAATGACCCTGAGCTCCTCCTCAGAGAACCTGGGGTGTCTTTGTGGTGCCATGGTGTGGTGTGGGTGATGTGTGAGGTGGTTTCGGTTGTGATGTGTGAGGGGATGTGTTTGTGTGTGTTGTCTGAGGTGCGTGGATGTTGTGTGAGTGATGGTGTTGTGTGCCTGTGGATGCTAGTGTTGTTGATGGTGGTGTCTCTCTATGGGCTTCTTTCTAAATTTTTGTCGTAGGGGTTTGTGGGTGATGTGGGTGTGTGTTTTATATTGTTTTGAGTGTGTGGGAGTGGTGTGTGTATGTGTATCAGGTGTGTGCATTTCGATTTGTCCAATGTGGTTGTGTTTTGTAAATGTGTGTGTATTTTGAGCGCAGCGGTGTGTACCGCCAATGGAATACCGCGGTTGAAAGACCACCGTGTGGATTCGTGGGTCGTGATAGTGTAGGCGTATTCCTGTTGGCGTCACGGTGGAGGTTTTGTTATCGCCAGTTTATCACTGACCTTTGGTGTGGCGGACTTGTGTGGGTGTCTGGATTTTGGCAGATTCCGGGCTGTGGGTCGTAATAGCTGTAGTCGTAATAGCTGTAGCGGAATTCCGCCGCTGCAGCGCTGTGTTAGCGGTCTTCTGCACGGCAGTAAGCGGGATTTACCACCAATGTTGTAATGAGGGCCATAGTGTTTTTTGGCTATAGGCTGTAATGCACTTCAAATAAGGTGGGCAAGATTCCCATCAGATTTGTGATGGTGTAATCCATCAGCCAAACTCTAAATCAGGCCTTTAGTCTTTTTTATGGAGCCCAAAATCCTCCTGCAGGGCAATCATGAGGCTGTATCTGACAAAGTCACTTTGAAACCGGAAGCCTTTGTCTTGAGATCCCGCTTACAATCTGAAGGTCTTGGAAGTCCAAAGATTTCCTACAACCAAACTTTTCAGAGGTTCCGGATCAGCTTCTCTTGGTCACTCCAGCAAAGGCCATCAGCAGGGTCCAGTGCAGTTTTAGTTCCTACTTTAGGAAAAAGGCCTTTGCAGCTTGTGTGTCCAAATGGCCACACAGGAGGACAGTTGACTGACCCTTGGAAACCACCTCTTAGTCCTTGGTACATGTGGGGGCAGGTCAATCAATGAATCAATCAATCATTTGTTAAGTGCGCTACTCACCCGATAGGGTCTCAAGGCGCTGGGGGGGTGCTACTGCTTGAACAGCCAGGTCTTGAGACGCTTCCTGAAGGTCAGGAGGTCCTGGGTCAGTAGTAGGTTGACGGGGAGGGAGTTCCAGGTTTTGGCAGTGAGGTGGGAGAAGGATCTGCCACCGGTAGTGGTACGGTGAATGCGGGGGATGGTGGTGAGGGCGAGGTCGGCGGAGATGGGCTGGTAATTCTTGAGGTCTTCGGGGTCTGCCTTGGGTTTTTTGAGCAGGGCGTTCACTTCGGCGTGTTTCCAGCTTTCCGGGAAGGTGGCGGTCTCGAAGGAGCTGTTGATGATGGTACGGAGCTGGGGGGCGATGACTTGGATGGCTTTATTCAAGACATGGTGAGGGCAGGGGTCGGCGGGTGATCCAGAGTGGATGGTGCTCATGGTCTTGGTGGTGTCCTCGTCGTTGGTGTCGGTCCAGGCACTCAGGAGGTTGGTGTGGTTGGGTGCGTTGGGGTTGGCGTTGGCAGCAGTGGTCGTGGGGATCGGGGAGGCGAAACTGCTGTGGAAGTGCGTGATCTTGCAGTGAAAAAAGGTGGCGAGGGAATCGCAGAGGTCTTGTGAGTGGGGGGTCGGCGGAGCAGGATTTGGGGTTGGTGAGTTCTTTGATAATGCTGAAGAGCTCCTAGCTGTCGTGTGCGTTGTTGTCGATTTGTTCTTTGTAGAATGATCTTTTGGTGGTCCGGATGAGCTGGTAATGCTTGCAGATGGCAGTCTTGAGGGCGGCGTGATTGCTCTCTGTTTGTTCTTGGTGCCAGATCTTCTCGGTTTTCTGGCACTTCCGCTTGGAGGCCCAAAGGTCGGCGGTTAACCAAGGTGCTTTCTTGCTGGTGTGGGTGTTGGTTGATTTCCTAAGTGGAGCGAGGGTATTGGCGCAGTCGTCTAGCCATTGTTTGAGGTTGAGGGTGGCGGTATTGGGGTCGCTGGTGTTGGGTGGCGGGGCGTGGGCGAGGGTGGAGTTCAGTTGGTCCTTTGAGATCTTGTTCCAGCTGCAGTGAGGGGGCCGTTGCTAGTGGTGGTGAGCGGTGGGTTTCTGGAAGGAGAAGTGGACACAGCGGTGGTCGGTCCAGTGGAGTTCGGTGGTATGGGTGAAGGTGATGTGGCTGCTGGTGGAGAAGATGGGGTTGAGTGTGTGGCCGGCTGAGTGGGTGGGCATTGTGACGAGTTGTTTGAGACCGAGGTTGTCAAGCAAGGCTGAGGAGTTGCTGTTGTCGGTGTTCTTCAGGTGAAAATTCAGGTAGCCGAGGAGCATGTAGCCCGTAGAGGCGAGGGCGTGGGTGCTGATTGTGTCAGCAATGGCGTCTCAGAACTGTGGACGGAGGCCTGTGGGTCTGTAGACAAGGGTTCCTCTCAGGGTGGTGTTGGCGTTGACGTAAACCTGGAAGTGCAAGTGTTCGGCGGCATCAATAGTGTCATGTGTGTTGGTTGAGATCCTGATGGTGCTCCTGTGGACTATGGCGATTCCTCCTCCCGGTTTGTTGGTGTGGTCTCTTCGGGCAATTTTGTAGCCTTCATCAATGGCTATGGCGATGTCGGGTTCCGAGGAGGGGTTCATCCAGGTTTCGGTGAGGAAGGCGATGTCTGGGGAGGTTGAGGTGAGAAGGTCCCAGAGTTTAACGCCGTGCTTGTGGATGGAGCGGGTGTTGAGGAGGATGCAGCTGAGGTGGTTGTTATGGGTGGAGCTGTTGTGGTGCTTGGTGGCTTGGATGCAGGTGAAGTTGCACATCCAGCAGGAGAAGGGTCCAAGGGTGTGCCTTGGGTAGGTCTGGACGCAGGCGGTAGGGCGGCCATGGTTGAGCGCGTGGAGTTCTTTGGCGGTGTAACGGTGTCTGGCGGTGTGGGGGGCGCGTGGGACAGGGGGACTGGTGCTAGGCGTGGTCCAGGCGCTGTCGGGTGCAAACGGACTTTCCTCTGGCACACCAGCAGCCACCAGCGGCGCAGCCGCACAGCAGCTGCCATTAAGAAGGGGAGGTGGGAGGGAGGAGCAGGTGGGAGGCGGGGTGCAGTGGGCAAATTGGGGCATGAGGGGGGCGGGCCGCAGGGGACGCACCAGCAGGAACGGGGAGAGCGGAAAGAGCAAAAAATCTGCGAAATGGGCAAAAAGTCGAAGAAAGGCACAAAAAAGAGTCCGAGAACAGAAAAGGCATAAAAAGAGGAAAAACTGCACAATTAACAAAAAGACAGGTTACAGGACAGACACAGTACTTACGGCAACCACTAGACACCAGGGATGAGGTGCAGGCCGGTGCCTGCAGGTGGTGGAGGGCCTCGAACTCGCAGCAGCAGCGAGGGCGGGGTCAGGGGCACGGAGGCAGACAGGAGGAGCTGCACGGCATGTCGAGTGAAACCTGGCCTTAAATCAGGTCAGGGGTCCACCCCTTCTGGTCTCCATGCAGGTCTCAAACCGTAGGTCTAATCCTTTTCTGTTCTTCCACAGATCCAGAGAGTGTTCTGATGAGCTGTGGGTGGGTGCGACTTTTGTGGAATTTATTAGCCAATAGGTGGGGATGACTCCTGGATACCCCTTAACCAATGGGAATAAAGTTTCCAAGGGCAAACCATTCCACCTTAGCAGCACATCCTGTTTACCGTACTGCAAACTATCCAACAGTGCACAATTCTGAGGCAAATTCATAATGACAGAATTGTCTATGCCAGTCAACTGGTTCTGGGACCAGTTAACCTTCCCACTGGGCTGGTGCCAAACTGCTATAGAGGTCCTACAGAACATTAGGAATCTCCTCCCCAGGTTTCCATTTATAACTCGCTGCTCTTCCAAAGCTGATATCTGTCACCTACCTCACACCCAGGTATTTCTATGAAATGGCCTAAGCCATTGTCCTTGCTGTGGGAGCAGTTTTCACACCTCATTGAGGGGAAGCACTGGCAGGGCTATTTCCCATGAGGCTAATGCTAATTGGCCTACTGAAGGCTCAGGCAAGAAGTGCATAACTTTTTAAAAGTCACTTTTGGTAAGTATTTATTAAAACTCTGACTTCACCAATGAATTACATTTTTAGTGAGTATTAAAAATAGCGCTTAAATCACTCTATAGCTTACCTCAATCCAAAGTTAGCAGGTTTATGATTTTTTTCTGAACTTTACCTTTTTACATAGGACAGCTACAGCCATTTAGACTGAATATAGCTTTTGGGGGCTAGTCACTGTAGGTACATGCCAACATTAAGGTTCTGCCTGTACCACTTTTGAATACTAGGCATTCAAACTTGTAGATTGCATGGCCTACTTAGGGGTGACTTATTTAATATTTAAAAGAAGGGCTCTTCCAGTCTAAGATGTTATTTCAACAGGTTCACCTGCAGGTTTAATAGCTGCAGATGTCAAGCTACATATGTAGGCCTGAAGCCATGTTTCCTTTGTCACGCTAGTGGATGGCACAATATGCTGCAGTCTACAGGTGACATTTAATTTTTCATGCTTGGGGGTTAGCCAATTCTACCATGGACTCAGAGCACATGCACTAGTGCTTAGACAGTAGTTAACCAGTTTTCAGAGTTCAAAAACCAGAAATACCAGTTCACAGAAAATGGTGGTGAACATGTAAAAAGATGCACTTTCTCACACCAAGCACCAGACTCAGGGGGAAAAAGGACTGGATGTAGGGTGTTATCCAACGTGGCATTCTGTCCCCAGATCGATCGCTGGTAAAGGCCATTCACAGCAGGATCCGCGGGTATGGAGAATGGGCGAAGGGCACTGAAGTCATCAATGATGCTGATGTAATATGTAATGTCACTAGTAATATACTTGTGATGTGATATTTGCTTCTATGTGTGTGTTCATTAAGTGTGCATTGGTGGTAAGGTATGGTACATACCTCCCATAACTGGTGAATATTTTTTTTTTTTAACCATAATGCCCATTCAAGTGAAGATTTTCAGTGGATTTTTTACTTATTTTATAAATTATACTATTTTTAGTAAGTCTACCAGACAGTGCAAGCTCTCTCACTGTGAGAGACATATTGCGAACTTACAGTGGGCTTACACCCACCCATTGCTTACCATTTTGCCTGTATTGTCACTCTCATTTGATTGCTTTGTAGTCCATGAATTGCCTTCCTCTTCATGTATTTGTCCGTCCCCTGAAGCTTACCCTCTTTACAATCCGTTTGACTGGTTTACTTGTAGCCTTCCACAGCTCACATTTAGGAAACTGAGTTTTTTCTTTTTCATTCAGCATTCCATGAGTGTGCATGTGTTTTCTAGCTCTCGCCCTCGTGCATCCTCAAAGACTAAGGGGGTCATTCCGACCCCTGGGTCGGCGGGAGCACCGCCAACAGGCTGGCGGTGCTCCGCAGGGCATTCTGACCGCGGCGGTATGGCCGCGGTCAGAACAGGAAAACCGGCGGTGTACCGCCGGTTTTCCGCTGCCCTGAGGAATCCCCCATGGCAGCGCAGCTTGCTGCGCCGCCATGGGGGATTCCGACCGCCTCACCGCCATCCTGTTCCTGGCGATTCCGACTGCCAGGAACAGCATGGCGGTGAGGGGTGTCGTGGGGCCCCTGGGGCCCCTGCAGTGCCCATGCCAATGGCATGGGCACTGCAGGGGCCCCCATAAGAGGGCCCCACTTTGAATTTCAGTGTCTGCTTAGCAGACACTGAAATTCGCGACGGGTGCTACTGCACCCGTCGCACCCTTCCCACTCCGCCGGCTCCATTCGAAGCCGGCTTCCTCGTGGGAAGGGGTTTCCCGCTGGGCTGGCGGGCGGCCTTCTGGCGGTCGCCCGCCAGCCCAGCGGGAAAGCCAGAATGGCCTCCGCGGTCTTTCGACCGCGGAGCGGCCATATGGCGGTTTCCGCCAGGCGGGCGGCGACCGCTGCCCGCCGGCCTCAGAATGAGGCCCTAAGTGCTCAGGATCTCTTGAAAGGTCTGTAGTTTATCTACGTTTATGAGAAGAAGAGTGTGGAAGAGCCAATAGATAGATTTGGCTGCACATTTAGGAAATAAAATCAGCAAGAAAATTGACTTTTAGCTATGGTCCAACCTTGAAGTGGAGGAAAGCATTTTCCCCAATTTAACCCATAACTGGTGTCCGAGGAACATTCTCTGGAAATATGGAAACATTTCAAACACTAGGTCAGAGGTCACAGGACTGTTATTTACAAGTTGGCATTTGATTTCATTGGCTACTTCCTAAACATTGGCACATTCTCCAACAGTATGGAATTGTGTTTAAAAAGGACAGCGTTTTTACTGAAACTTTTCACTTTTGAACGGGGACGTTGTTTTAAGTGCAAAAAAACAGTTGCACTGCTGCCCTCTGGTTGCTGTTTTTAAAAATCACAGGCAACTTGTTTGTGTTTAAATTGATTCTCCAACTGGTGAATCACGAGCTACCTGTAGCTCGCAGGTATCTTGGAGACGCTTGTTGCCTGTCACTTTATTTGGGCATGCAGCAGTGATGGTGGGATTGGTGACTGCAGGAGCAATATGCTTCGTTTTTCTTCTATCTTACTTGTTCTCTCTATTGCTTGCTCTCAGTCATTCTTTCTTTGCTTTATTTCTTCCCTTTCTTCTATCCTTCTTTCCTTTCCATATCACATTTGTTCCCTTCTAGCTCTTCCACTTTTTGTCCATTTTCATATTCCCCTTCTCTGCTTTGTGCCTTATTTTTGTTTTCTTTTTTACTTCCTTATTAATATTCTTCCTCTTATTTGTTCCTGCTTTTATGTTCTTCTTTAAATTGTTCCTTTTTCCGTTCCTTCCCTCTTTGTTTCTTTTCTTCTTTCTTTTATTCCTTACTTTCTTCTGTTCCCTTTATGCTCTTTCTTTCCTTCCTCAGCTTTCTTGTTTCTTTCTTCACCTTCCATCTTTTCTTCCTGTCCCTCCTTTTTCTTTCTGTCTCTACTCTTCCTCCATTCCGTCATTCTTTCCTTTCATTCTTTCCATCTTCCTTTTCTGAAATTTCTTTTTTCTTTCTCTCCTTTTGTTGCTCTTTTCCTCTTCTTTCTTCCTATACTTTCTTTCTTTAGAGGTACTTAACTTCCTAAAACAATCTCTTCATTCATTAATTTGTGTTTCATTGTTGCCTCAGAGGTACGCGTATGGTGCTATGAGGTGTTCATGGACCTCTTCCTAATCTTACATTGTTAAGGCAGTGCCAGTATCTGGACAACAATGAATGGATTTTGGACAATTAGCCAGAAATTGGAAGTCTTTCAGATCCTAACCTACAAAATGAGTATAATTTCATCCCAGGTATTGCATGACTGAGAGACCACAAAACCATTGAGATGCCTCTCACAGATGATTCATGAGGAAGAGTAAAGGGAAAACACTGGTTCTTGTGGACCACGCAGCTCAGCAATCTTTCCCTGACACCTCTACCTCCATTAATGGTGTGAGCTTACTGCATCAGGACTGGGTGTCTAAGGGCAAAGTTTATGGGGTATGATCTTTCTTGTGTGGTAAGCTAATTCATATATTAGCAGGAGCTCAGCACTTTTTTCACAGATTAGAAGTAGCCCTCACTATTGAAAAGGTTGGAGACCGCCGGTTTAGATGAATAATTTGACAGAATGCTGTTCGATACCAAAAACATCACAATTCATTTTGTTAACATCCCCTGATCTCTACATCAGAATATTTCATTTTTTCCATTTGAATCAATAAATTATTTTCTTTTTAACTAACTCGGTTTGGAAAATTAAAGTTATATATTTCAAAACTGTAACTTTGTTTTGATGTTGCTTTGATGTTGCACATGACATTTTCTCAGAGGAACATCTTGCTGCTTGTGCCATGCCTCTAAAGGTAGGTTTGGGGTTTTCACCTCAAGCTACCTACACAAAAGGCATTAGATTGCATTGACTGTGTGGGAGCTTGATACAGCTCATATCACGACTGAGACCTGTCTCTCGCCAATAGCCTAATACTCCATTCTCCTACAATGCTATGAACGCCTTTTTGCCTTGCTCCATACCCCGAGACATGTTCAAAGGTCATGCACAGACAGGCAAAGAGTTGAAGCCTTTCCCCTATAGAACACCCTACAATTTAAAGAACTAACCATTCACAACCCAGCTATCCCTCATTGACTTTATGTTTGCCTTTGATCCTGTGCAGTGCTCTGCTGACGTTTGCTAGGCTTGCACCATAGAAATACCATATACATGAATACATACAAACTTACAGTGGGTTTTGGGGATAAGGACTCTGAATGCAGGGCTTGGTTTATTGCTTCTTTTTCTCCCGATCAGGGAATGGTACTCTCTTCACACCAGGCAGGTAAAATCCTCTTCCTCCAAGGCAGGTAACAGTAGCAGAGTGCCCTTCACACTCCAAGTCATGTTCTTACTATGGAAAAGCAGCATCTTCTCCTGGAGAGACATTCCTCTGAACAGATCTTCAGAAGTGATGATAACTACAATCAACTGTGTGCACATAGCATCAAGCGCCAGATGTTCCTACTTTTGCTAACTATTTTCAATGTTCTCTTATCTAGTGTTTCCCTAACTATGGGTCGCAAGCCAATTTTTGGTAAGTCGTGAAAGCCCAGGCAATAAATTAATATTCCTTTAAATTATGTATGTATTTTGTCACATTTGCTGTGCTTCAAAGACAGAGGTCAAATGTCAGGCTATGTCTTTTGGCAAATTGTTGCTTTTTTTAACACAGAGATTAGTGTTAATCAACTCCTCTTACTTTGCAGTCAGAGAAAGAAAAGTAAAGTGAATCATGTGACAATGTTGTTGGTGTACAGGTGTGTAAAAGGAAACACAACAAAATGTTAATACCTGCAAATGAACTGTACACATTCAGAGCTTAGGAAAAGCAAAGCAATGCACATATTTTTTGTAAATCCAAAGTATGATGGAAACAAAGATTTTAATAGGATCAAAACAAATCAAGTCACTTTGCTTAGCTGTGCATCATGATAAATAGTCACTTAAACCTGGTTTCCACACATTATAAGTTGTGTGCCATATAGTTTTATCAGTAAAACTGTATGTCTGTGCAAATGTAGTGACCATTTCAATGGAAAATGAGCTGTTTCTGAATGACGATGCGCAACCACACAATGTGTTAGTTACATTTGAAATTCACCTGCATCATGAGCATTAAAGCTAGGCGGGTCACAAACAGTTGTTCTTCTAAAAAATGGGTTGTGGTTCTAAAAAGTTTGTGAATCACTGCCCCAATCCACAACAGGTGGAAGTCAAGCGTAGTACAGAACTACTCACCCACTACTGAAAAATTCAAATGATTTTGCTAATAAAATGAAGTGAAGCAAATTCCAAGACCTCTTACAGATGTGACAATCAGGAATCAAGCCAGCAGAGGGAAGCAAGACAACTCTGGTGGACACCCCTGAGAGGTTAATGAGCATGAGAGGTTAATGAGCATTAGACAAGGCTCATCCTGCAGCCATGTTACTTAACCTCTAAGCAGGGTCATGCATCAGGCACAGGCTGATAACTTGACACCCATAAAAGAACTGGAACACATTGTACAGGAGAAATTGCAAAAGGAGGTGAAGACAGGTAGGATGTTGGGCACCTTTCAAGAGATACCCATCCAGGACCGGATAATCTCCCCGTTAGGGTTAGTTTCAAACAAAACAAAGGGCAAGAACTAGCTGACTCACCACTTGTCATGGCCAGAGGTAAATTTTGAGAATGGCTTCATAGCAGCCAAAGAATGCTCACATGTGCTACATGGGTATTGATGAAGTGATTGCCAAGGTAAGTGCCGGCAGAATAGGAGAGATTGAAATACAGTCATCCTTCACCCAGTTGATATCTCCCTGTTAGGGATACAGTTTGGAGGTACTTTTTTCATGTCAAGGCTGTGGGGATGAAATGCTCAGTGGCCTGCGTTGTCTTTGGAACTTTCAGAAATTTTTGGGAATGGGTGTCAAGGAGGTTGTGGCAGCAGGGCAAGTCCTGCGCTACATGGACGACTTTCTGTTCATAGACAGGGCTGGAAGACAGAAGTGTCCATGACCGGTGATGATGATAGAGCAAGCGATTTAGGAGTTTGGTGTCCCAGAAGCTTCAGAAAAACCAAAGGGGTGGCGGCAACACAAACATTTCTGGGCATAGATTTAGAGTCAGACTGCAGGTAGCCAAATTAGAAGCATTGAGAATGCTGATGGGGGAGGCAGCAGGCAACTGGAGATGTGAATTGAGGAAGATGCAACAACTGGTGGGTCATTTCCTTGCAAAATAGTGGCACCAGGTAGGGCCATTCGAAGTCACACAGGATTGGCGAGTAGAGGGACATCAAAACCCCCACAAAGGGTCTAGATAACCGAGTGCGTGAGGCAGGATCTAACAACAGATAAATAAAAGGGATGGACACCAACCTCCATACTTGGGACATTGAAATCTATTCTGATTCATGTGATGAAGAGGGGCTTTGGTCTCTATTAAAAGTGATGTTGATGTGCTGAGATGTAGCCTTTGGCGACAATGGAACCACAGTATCGCCTTCCCAGACCTTTTTTCAGTGGTGTTTGAGATAGAGCTGTTGGGGGCAGAATTGAAAAACAAAGAGATGACTTTCATAATAGACCATGATGCAGTGGTGATAGTAATAAATAAGGTATCACTGGATGACAAATGGGTGCTACATCTTCTGGGAGAATTGGTACTGAAATGCTTACTTGTGAACATTTTATTTCAGAAGAAGCAAACCAGGATTCAACAAGAAAGTGGCTGATGCTTTCTCTCGTATTCGGTGGATTGGTATGAGAAGAAGACGGGAATGGACCTAGTGTGGCAGAGGAGCTCTGTGACTTAGGGAGGTGAGAGCAATGAAAATACACTGGTAGTGTCCACAAGATTAACTTATTAGCAATTTGCGAGGAGCAGAGCGTGGAGGAGGAAACATGATTCGCAGGGGCTGAAGGGCAGTAGAGACGATGTGATAAACGCTCTGATGGCTTTGGTAGATAGGAGGTTGTTATCGAAGACAACTTTGAAGAAGCTGGCAAGAATAGCATTGTATGGCAAGTTTTTCTAGGGGTATGAGTCAAATAAGGGGGGAGTTGTTAGAAGGGGGATAGAAAGGTGAATGAGGCTGAAAGAAAAATTGGGACACAAAAGGAAAGCCATTGCAGTGACTAGTCTGCCAAGATTGATGACCCAGATGAGAGTTGCATGCACTTCCGCCTGGGGTTTAGTGATGTTTCGAGACACCTTCTCAATTATGTCTTTTTCAGCCTTCAGAGTGTCAAAGATAGTGGGGGTGAAGACATGTCATGGTGCACGGCTAGAGGAATGGAAGAGAACAGGATCAAGCTGAGTGTAAGGAGGGGCAATACTGACCAGGATGGGCAAGGATGGTGGGTGCATTTGAGACGGTCAGTGAGGAAGAGATTTGCCGGGTGCAAGCATACAGCGGTTGCTGGGGGATGAGGAGTGGAGTGCCAGTGAAAGTGTTCATTCATGAGAATGCCAATCGTGTGTTGGATTGCCAAGTGTTACTGGCCCTGTGTAAGTGTTGGCAGATGTGAGAATGGCTTGGAAGTGAGTATGGGATGCACTCATTTAGGATGGGACAGCGAAGGAGGCACAAAGGTTGGGATGAGGGAAGGATGGGTTGAGGAGGCTGGAGCGCTAGAAATCGGGAAGGTTGTGGGGTGTATAATATTGGGGAAAGAAGGGGCAAAGCAGCACTAACTGTTGTGTGTATTCACCTGCTCCCCAGGCGGCAGGCAGTGAGGACAAGCAGGTGTGAATATTCTGCCATAACGTGGGCAGGGGAGCAAGAAATGCAACAATGGTATGGCCAGGAGTTGCAACTAGAGGAGGACAAGATGCTGGAGCTGTGGCACGTGGAACAGAGAAGGTGGGGGTGAGATGGGCTCAACTACTTCCCAAATTATGGCAGCTTGGGATGAACAGGCAGCGATGACTCATGATTTTAATGATGGGAGTTGTGTGCTCGGGTGAAGACCTTGTGCAACTGGCTTGAATTGTTGAAAATTATGAAAAAAGATTTAGTATAGATACAGGGCAGATGAAACAGAAGAGAAGTCCTGTGGAGACTGGCCAGGAAGCTGCCAGCCATCAGCAAAGAGCAGGACAAAGTGAGTAATGGGGTGTTGGGATTTTGCAAGGCTTGCAGTATTGGGATTGTGAGACATGTGGACATTGCATTTAAATGGCCAGTTGTGTTCTAGCATGAAGGGGTGCATCTGTCCCTTCAGGGTAATAGGACCTACCTTATGAAGGTGATGGGGGTGCTGGAGAAGTGTTAGAGCAAGCAGTAAGGAGAGTGGGGGGGGACAAAAGGAACACCCCTGGAGAGATTTTTTCTGGTGGCGGAAAAAGAGAGCTCGGGGCAAGGCAGGGAGAGGGAGGGGATGGCTAGGATAGGACTGCGGAGAAGGTTAGGACTGAAAGACATTAAGGAAGATGGAGTACGAATCAGCCTGGGCAGGTGGAGAAGAAAAGAGGGAAGTTGAGAACAAATGTCACAAAGAAGGGAGGTTAGAAGTGTGTTAAAAGGTTGATTGTTGACTGGGGAAGGTGTTTAGAGGTGGGAATGTTTAGGGATAGAGTTAGTTTTCAACAATAGCAAGGTTGTCGGGGTTATTGTGTGGGAGTGTATGGTTCAGCTGAAGGTTGTAACAGCTGTGAGTTCTGCTTGCTTCCAATATAGCAGCCTTTGTCACATCACATGTGTCAGGAGTGGTCCTTCCCAAGCTAGATTGGCCATAAACAGTAAGATCATCATGGCAACATTGAACAGAAACCTCTTTGGACAAAATCTTAAGGGTTCCAAGCCCAGAAGAAGGAAGAATGCTGAACTCTGATCACAAACAGCAGTACTCTAGGCTACATACAGAAAGGAAGACCGTATTCACCCGCCACATCATCCTAGTTCAGTGACCATGCGCGATGATGAAACACATTGGGGCCCCATCAACAGGAAGGTCCTTGTAGCCAACTGGTTCACAAATAGGAACTGGAAGCTGGCAATATGGTTCAGTGAGTTACCTGCTCCCCACTGTAACCAGGTGAGACTTGCAGGCAATAAATTTAAAATGTGGCAGTGCCGACTTGGTCCTTTAGCTTTCTGAGTTTCATACATTGGCTATTTATAGTCTACAGAAATGGTGAGAAAGTGCTACATAAAAAAGTTATTATATTAGAATGTATATGAATCTGCATAAATACTAGAAGAAAGTCTTCCTTTCTGCTCTCCCATTCTGTTTCCTTTCTGCTTTTTCACCTTTTGCGATATACAGTGTATTTAAGAAGCATTTGAGCATCACAAGAAAACTAAGAAATCACCAATACATAAAGAAAAGATAAAATTACTTTCAAGTACATGGGTACTGTGAACAGCATATGTGCTAAATGTAGATTTACAGGATGGAAGATATATCCTTGCCACAGTTAGACTTGTGGTCAGTACAAGAGAGCAGAAAGGGGGAGTATGGGGAACAGATGCCAAACAACATGTGGCCTGGGACTCTGTTTCATCACCCCACTTAATGTACAAGTAATCAGTGCTTACAAGCCACCTCCACCATCCCATAACTATAGGGGGATTATGTTGACCATGACATTTACTCTAAGGCCTGTTAATGTCGGCCTCATGGGAATTATGAGATCCATGGAAACTCTGCGGATCCATTCTCCATAGTATTTCATGTGGAGAGAATTATTGGGTAGAAATGAGGAATAACCAGGAGAATCAGATGTTCTATTCATGTTCCTCTGGTATTGCTCCAATAGAGACAAGCACACAACTTCTCCCCTTTGCATCAAAATAAAGGGATGTCCTTCCTGGCACATACACGCATCTGTGCTAAGCCAGAGCAATAACATGAGATTTACCAGCTGGTCACACAAGAGGAACTTACTGGATAGACATGTCTCCAGTCAATTGACTTCATAAGTGAGTTATTGTGGATTTCTTGGCACTGTTCCAGTGTCATGGACAACCACAAATGAAAACCTAGGATACAATGATGATTTAACTATTAAGGAGTAAATGTTGTCTGCCATTGACTGCACTACAGTCCAGAAACTCAAGGATTTCTCTCCACCCACTCAAACTGGAACTGTATAAGCGTCTGGATCTTCAACATCCTCCATATCACCCAAAAATTCAGCCATTGAAACATGAGAGGTTTCAGTTCAGAATAACTTAGACACTATGGCCCTCATTACAGCCCTGGCAGTCGGTGATAAATCGGCGGTAATACCGCTAACAGGCCGGCGGTAAAAAAAAATGGGATCACGACCACGGCGGAAACCGCCAACATAGACAGCCACTTTAACACACTGACCGCCACGGCGGTAGCAAGAAACACCGCAGCGGTCACCGCCAACAAACAGGCGGAAGAAAATGTACCGCCCACCCTATTACAACCCGCCAATCCGCCAGCTTTTCCGGGGCGGTACCAATGCCATCAAAAGCACAACGGAAACAGGACTTTGAAGGGAAACCACTCACCTCTCAACAATCAACAAAGAACCAGGACGCCATGGAACCCGAGCTGCAGGTCCTGCCGATGTTGGTCTACCACCTCATACACAATGGATATCAAAGGCGGCGCCGACGACCACGGTGAGTACTCCACCTAGCACACAGGGGAGGGGGGAGGAAAAAGAGAGTGACACACGCAGCACGCAACACCCCTACCCCCACCCTCACCCACAACACCATACAAATATTTACAATGTGTACAGAACACCGTACACTGTCCCTTGCAAATGTCCATGGCCCACTGGGCCAAAGAAATCATGGGCGAAGCCCATACTTGACTCCTGCCTCAAAACGGAGAGAACACTGCAGGGGCATCAGGTCGTAAATACACAGGCACCTCAGGGAGAAGGGGAAGGGGGGGCACCACAGCCGGAAGATGGTACTACACCACTGTTCCTGGAAGGGGCAACATGCCCACAGCAATGTCCTGGGGAGTGCAAAGCCACAGTCTCTCAAATCTCTTAAGTGGGAGGTTTGCCCACTGCTTGGTCCTGGGGAGTGCAAAGCCACAGTCTCTCAAGTCTTTCCAGTGGGTGGTTTGCCCATTGCTTGTTCCTGGGGAGTGCAAAGCCACAGTCTCTCAAGTCTCTCCAGTGGGTGGTTTGCCCACTGCTTGGTCCTGGGGAGTGCAAAGCCACAGATCCTCAAGTCTCTCAAGTGCGTGGTTTGCCCACTGCTTGGTCCTGGGGAGTGCAAAGCCACAGTCTCTCAAGTGGGTGGTTTGCCCACTGCTTGGTCCTGGGAAGTGCAAAGCCACAGTCTCTCAAGTGGATGACTTCTCCACTGGTTCTGGATTGTGCCCAGTCTGCTTCATCCTGCCAAGGATAGTGATAGTGGATGCATTTCTCCACTGGTTCTGGAGGGGGCATTGTGCCCAGTGGTGCCGCACTTGAGGTGTGGCAGTTCACATTCCGTCACATGGGTGTCTGAGGCACGAGATTTCCAGGGAACAGGTAGCATGATACTCCATGGAGGCAGGGCCAGACTCCATCCTGCGGCGACTAAGGCTGCAAACTGGTGGTAGTGCCGGTGCTAAAGGGGGTGCTTCAACTGGTGGTGGGAGGCTCCAGGCCATCTCCTGCAGCCTCGGACGGCTGCCTACTAGGGATGCTGCTGCTGACAGTTGTTTTGGCACCGGCTGGGCATGTTGGGGTGCAGATGGCGTTGCTGGTGGCAGTGCTTGCGGCGCTGTCTGCGGTGGGGATGCTGCCCGTGCTGGGCGTGGTGCAGGTGCTGGTAGTGGTGGAGGGAGACATCAGGCCATCTCCTGCAGCTTTGGATGGCTGCCCGCTGGGGATGATGCTGCTGACAGTTGTTGTGGCAGCAGCAGTGCAAGTGGCGGTGCAGGTAGCAGTGCAGATGGCGGTGAAGGTGGTGGTGCCTGCGGCGGTACTTGCCGCGGTACAGGTTGCGGGCTGTCGGTACTGATGGTTGGCACCAGCCCCTCACCTGGAGCCTCCGAGGCGTGAAGTGCCTTGCCTTGGGTTTTCTTCCCCTTCCCCACTTTGGCAGATGCTGCTGGGACCTTGGCACTGGCAGCTTGAGTTTTGGAGGAGGCCTTGCTGGGTGAGTCATGCTTCTTGGCCTTGCTGCATGCTGGACCCATCTTCACCTAGGCAGATGGTGGAATGGGTTGGTCCTTTGCAGGTGTTGGTGGCACGTCCGCCGACTTGGTGGCTGAGGTGCTGGCCTGGGATCTGGACACCGTGGCCCGAGGGGAAGGACGGGGGGATTGGCGTAGGGAAGAGGTCAATGTTTGCCAGGAAATGTTTTTTTAGACACACTGGGACGGGAAGATGGAGATGGTTTGGGAATGGAGGAAGAGGGAGTGGTTGTAGGAGGTGTACGTCTGCTTAGTTTGGGTGAAGGTGCACGGGCTGGATGCTGTTGTGAGGTGGATGGCTGTTGGGTGGGTGGGTGCCTGCGTTTGTGTACTTTGGGAGGAGGGGTCACAGACACTCTTGGAGAGGACAAAGGGGATGTGTGCATGGTTGTGAGGGTGGTGACTGCTCATAAGGGCTGTGTTGCAATGGGCGTGCTGGTGATGGAGGTAGTGGATGAAGATGTAGTGCATGCAGGTGTGAGTGTAGACGCTACTGGGAGGGAGGTGGATGAGGAGGATGAGGGGGACACGGTGGAGGCAGTGGATGTTGGTGTGTTTGCATAGGCATGGTGTTTGTGTGAGTGCCTGTGAGATGATGTGTGGTGCTTATGTTTGCCTGAGCCACTTTTGTGCAGTGATTTGGGTGCATGCTGGTCTGAAGGCATGCTTGGGATAGGCTGAGATAGAGGGGATTGGATCTGGGTAGTGGAAGTTGGAGGGGGGAGGCTGGACACAGGGACAATGGCTGCCATCAGTGCTGAGGCCAGAGCCTGAAATGCTCTCTGTTGGGCCACCACGCCAGAGTGAATGCCCTCTAGGTATGCATTTGTTTGTTGCAAATGCCTCTCGACACCCTGGATGGCATTCAGAATGGTTGACTGCCCAACAGTGAGGGATCTCAGGAGGTCAATAGCCTCCAAACTGAGGGCAGCAGGGCTGACTGGGGCAGGGCCTGAGTGCCTGGGGCGAAGGAGATGCCTACACTCCTGGGTGAGCGGGCATGGGAAACACGCTGAGGGGCTGCTGGGAGGGTGGTGCTGGTGGGGGGGGTGGCTGTACCTGTTGTTGGGGTGGCCACCCCAAGGTGCCAGGGAGTTTCCATCGGAGGAGGAGTCGCTGTCAGTGGTCTCCCCTCCTGTCCCCATCGTGGAGCTCCCCTCGCCCTCCGTCCCACTGCGGTCTTCACTCTCAGTGGATACGGCCTCCAGGCCCATGTGGGATGCAGCTCCCTCCATCGCCGGTGCCTCTGCTCCTCCACCAGATTATGCTAATGCCCACAAGGACAGGGTGACAAAACAAAAAGGGGGGGTGAAGAGACAGAGGATACACTTGCTCAATGCCAGCAACACCACTACCGTTGGCGTACACAACACACAGGGAGCCGCCCTATCCACTAGGCCATGCCCAACCATTTACTGACACAGTCACCAGCCCATGGGGTACAATGCCTAACGGCAGCATCTGCACACCTGAAACCCACAGGACCCTGCACAGTAGTAGATGGCCACTTACACCATTGGGGTAGGAGTGCGCCAGGGCCTGCCCAACAAGGGACCTACCCTGCCATGATCGGCCTGGCCTAGGGGCACCCGCAGCCTACATCCCCACCCAGCTACCTCCTAAAGCACGCAAAGTCAGCTTTCAGAATCTGTACTCACCCCGTGTGGCTGCTGTGATGCCCTCAAGTGCCCATCCAACTCCGGATAGGCCACCGCCAGGATGCGGAACATCAGGGGGGTCATGGTGCGACGGGCACCCCTTCTATGATGGGAGGCCAGCCCCAGCTGGGCCTCTGCCGTTTTCTTGGTCCAGCGGAGCAGGTCCTCCCATCTCTTGCGGCAGTGGGTGCTCCGCCTGTGATAGACCCCCAGGGTCCGCACCTCCTTGGCGATGGCACACCAAATGCCCTTTTTCTGGTGGGTGCTGACCTGGAGGGAAAAGACAGCATAAAAGGAATTTACTCAACCGTCCGGACCGGCATACTCATTGCCCACCAGTTCCCACCCATGCCCTGATGCATGTACACTGACCACCTCTCATGCAGCACTCAGGCCAGGACGCCTCAGTACCCCCCAACATTTGGCTTACATCCACACCACTCCAAACATGCATTGCCCACACATCATGCTCACAGTGTATTCACCTGTTTTTCTGGATGACCTTAGAGTAATGTGTACTGGTGTAGGACCCCATCCACCAGTTTTTCCAACTCCTCCGCAGTGAAGGCAGGGGCCCTTTCCCCAGATATATGAGCCATTGTCACTTCCAGACACAGGTCACAGCAGCACTTGCAGTGTAGGTCCTCTTCTGTTGAAGGTCAGGTAGCAAGTGAGTGAATAGTCAGAAAATGGCGGTGAAGTCCGCGGCGGTGCGTACCGTCATTGCCGGCGTACATCGCCATTGGCTTCTGGAACCCATAGGGCCTAATAATAACCAATGCGAATCTGCGCGGTGGTCATCGACCGCCTACCACGACGGCGCACAATATCAGCGCACTTACCTCATTTCCACTTGTCCCTCCTCAAAGGTCAGACAGCCACCATTTCAGGGGGGCACAGGGCATGGCACCTACCTGCGTCACAGCAGACATTGGCACAACAACTGACTCTCGAGTTCCCATACTGTTTCTGTAAAGTAAACAAATCAACATTAGTGCAATATCTGTGGAAATATGACCCTCTGCTCACCGTTCACTTCCATAGGCTTCAACCGCTGAGGCAGCATATGAGATGGCGGCATCCTCCGGTGTACAGACCCCTGGTGGACCTGTCAACAATGGAGGAAAGACACATTATCATCACATACAGACTTGATCGTGCCACAATCCAAGAACTGTGTGCCCAATTGGAGCCAGACCTGATGTCAGCTATCCGCCAGCCCACAGGTATCCCCACTCTAGTGCAGGTCCTGTCAGTGCTCCATTTCCTGGCAAGTGGTTCCTTTCAAACTGCAGTGGCCATGGCATCAGGGATGTCTCAGCCAATGTTCTCCAACGTGTGGACCAGAGTGTTGTCTGCCCTGCTGAAACGCATGCGCAGCTACATCGTGTTCCCCCAGGTGGATGAACTGGTCACAGTGAAGGCTGAATTTTATGCCCTGGGACATATCCCCAACATCATTGGTGCCATTGATGGTGCACATGTGGCATTTATCCCCCCCCCCCCCCCCGGAGAACTGAACAGGTTTACAGGAATAGAAAAAGCTATCACTCGGATGAATGTGCAGATGGTGTGTTTGGCGGACCCGTACATCTCCCATGTGAATGCCAAATATCCTGGCTCTGTGCATGGTGCATTTATCTTGAGGAACAGCAGCATCCCTTATGTGATGGGCCAACTCCAGAGGCACAGGTGTGGCTAATAGGTGAGCCAAAGGTCCCCAATGAGTATCAGTTGGTGTCTGGGTATGGGATTGCCCCTAAGGGTTAGTGTGTATCTAACAGTTGTCACCCTATATTTGCAGAGGACTCTGGTTACCCCAACCTCTCATGTCTACTGACCCCAGTGAGGAATGCCAGGACAAGGCCAGAGGAATGTTACAATGAGGCACATGGGCGTACAAGGAGGATAATTGAGAGAACCTTCGGCCTCCTGAAGGCCAGGTTCCGGTGCCTCCATCTGATATGTGGCTCCCTGTACTACTCACCCAAGAAGGTGTACCAGATCATCGTTGCATGTTGCACAACCTGGCCTTGAGACGCAGGTGCCTTTTCTGCAGGAGGATGTGCCTGGAGATGGTCTTGTGGCAGCAGTGGAAGAGGAGGCAGAGGAAGAAGATGTTGACAACAGAACAAATATAATACAGCAGTACTTCCAGTGATACCCAGGTAAGACACTGTAACTTCACTTAACATTTTAGTAACTGTTGGATATTGTACATGGCAGCCTCTTACCCTATGTCTATGGCCACTGACTGTTCCCTTTGGATTCTTTATTTTCAGATCTGTGTGCCCCATTCTGGCTCCTGCTATATGTACTGCTGCCCACCAAAGGTCATCTTGTAGTATATTTCACTGTACATATACTGTACATTGCAATGCTTTGGAAATGTTGTACTAATACATTTGAGATTCATTACACTGACTCCAGTATGGTATTTGTTTCAAGGGTGTTTATTTATGTGCCAATAAGCATAGGGGTATGTGTAAGGGGCTGGGTGATGTTGGAGGAATGTCCAGTTAGAGTCGAGTCTCTTGGTATCACAGGTGCATTGTCCAAGGGGGCATAGAAAGGGGAGCAATGGCAGTTCAAGGTGGACAGGGTAACAGAGTGGGACAGAAGGGTGACAATCAGAAGAGTCCTATTTCCTGGCGGGGTCTTGGCAATGTTCTCTGTCTTCTGCCTGGATCGCAGGAACCATTTGCGGGGTGGTTCTCCTTCTGCAGGGGGTGGGGTGCTGGTGGCCTGTTGTTCCTGTGGCGGGCCTCCTGTCTGGAGGTGGAAGGCTATTCCTCGGTTTGGCTAGTGTCAGACGCCCTTAGTTGTGCCACTGCCTCCCTCATGGTCTTGCCCATGTCAGCCAGCACCCCTGCAGTGGTGACCAGGATGGTGTATATTTTTGTAAGGTCCTCCCTGATCCCCAGGTACTGTCCCTCCTGCAGACGCTGGGTCTCCTGCAACTTGGCCAGTACCTGGCCCATGGTCTCCTGTGAATGGTGGTATGCTCCCAGAATGTTGGAGAGTGCCTCGTGGAGAGTGGGTTCCCTGGGCCTGTCCTCCCCCTGTCTAACAGCAGTCCTCCCAGCTTCCCTGTTGTCCTGTGCCTCTGTCCCCTCAACCGTGTGCCCACTGCCACTGACCCCAGGTCCCTGATCGTCCTGGGTTTGTGGGGTTGCTCGGGGTCCCTGTAGTGGTGGACACACTGCTGATTGACGTGTCCTGGGGACAGTGGCATGGGCCAGCTGGGTGGGTACTGTGCTGGTGTTTCCTGAGGGGGGCGGCTCTGTGGTGGGTTGGGACTGTGGCAGGGGAACCGACTGTCCAGAGACCCCTGATGGGCCAGATTGATCATCCTGATCCAGGCATGCAGAGCTGCTGTCGTCACTGTGGGCCTCTTCGGGGGGGGGGGGACTGGATGTAGCTGGCACCTCCTCTCCGGTGACGTTGGATAGGGGTCCTATTGGTGCAAATGCATTGTTAATGTATCTGCGTGTGCCATCTTGTGCATGGGTGTGTTTCCCTGTGTGATTGTGCTTTCCCTGTTAGCTTGGCCTTGTGTGGGTGGTGAATTTGTGGGCTGGCTGAGTCTCCCTACTGGGCATGCTTTGGTGATGGGTGTCCATGCAGGTCTGTGGGTGGTGTCCATGCATTGTTGTTGCATGCAGGGCTTTGTATTGGGATGGGTGGGTTGTGATGGTGGGGTATATGTGAGGTGATGGAGTGATGGGAGTGAGGGTAAGGGTAGGGGTATGTAATGGCATGCTGGTAGAGTGAGGGATGTAGTTGTAAAGATTTAACTTACCAGAGTCCAGTCCTCCTGCGAGGCCCTCAGGATGCATGATCGCCAAGACCTGCTCCTCCCATGTTGTTAGTTGTGGGGGAGGAGGTGGGGGTCTACCGCCAGTCCTCTGTACAGCTATCTGGTGTCTTGCAACGACGGAACGCACCTTCCCCCGTAGGTCGTTCCACCTCTTCCTGATGTCATCCCTAGTTCTGGGGTGCTGTCCCACAGCGTTGACCCTTTCCACGATTCTCCGCCATAGCTCCATCTTCCTTGCAATGGACGTCTGCTGCACCTGTGATCCGAATAGCTGTGGCTCTGCCTGGATGATTTCCTCTACCATGACCCTTAGCTCCTCCTCTGAAAACCTGGGATGTCTTTGGGGTGCCATGGATGTTGTGTGAGTGATATGTGTGAGGATGTGTTGGGTGATGTGGTGTATGCTGTGATGTGCGTGAAAGGTGTATGGGTGAGGGTGTTCTGTGCCTCTGATTGAGTGGGTGCTCCTTGCTTGTCTCTCTGTGCTTGGTCTTTTTTTTTCACTGTAAGGGGTTTTGGGTAATGTGGGTGTGTGTTTTATATTGGATTGGGTGTGTGGGTGTGGTGTGTGTCAGATGTTTGTATTTTGAATTGTCCAATGTGATGTAGTTTTGTATGTGTGTGTGTATTTTGAGCGCAACGGTATGTACCGCCAGTGGTCTACCGCGATTGAAAGACCGCTGCGGTGATTCGTGGGTCGTGATACTGTGGGCGTATTCCTGCTGGCGTAACGTGTGGGTTTTGCTATCGCCAGTTTATCACTGACCTTTGGTCTGGCGGACATGTGTGGGTGTCTGTATTGTGGTGGATTTCTATGTGTCGGTCATAATACCTGTGGCGGATTACCGCTGCGCTCACTGTATGTTGGCGGCCGTCAGCACGTCGGTTGGCGGCATTTACCACCAGGGTTGTAATGAGAGCCTATGTTATAGGATGCTCCTCCGCTCAGGCAGTCAAACTTTGCTTCACACTCCAGAAAAAGGCTGTACCACAACTTGTCAGTGCTTGGACCTACAATCACTACTCACACCCACTATGCAACAAATTACCCACCCTTCTGGAAGAAAGTAACAATACACATCTCCGTCATTTCCTAACTGCTATACTACCACTCTTTCAGGAGCTACCTCAAGATATTACTGTGAGTTTTCTATGCTGTTCTATAGAAGCCTTCTCTATCAACACAGACTGGTTCATCTCCCCTGCCGTTGATATGCTCTTCATTCATAGAAAAATTTCATTTATTTCTTTAAGCTAATAATCACAATCCTCTGACTGTATTCTGCATAACAAAGCATCTACCTGCTTGTGCCAAAGTGACCTGTTTTTAAAGGCCTAAACTAGACATTTTAAGGTAATAGCACCATTGTTACTGGGCCCAATGACTTGTGTTACATTTTAATAACATTAATATTCTCTGCAAGAACCTACAGAATGTACCAATTTAATGATCTGCGTTAGAAGATATCATTATGAAAAGCCCATGCCAGAATTTAATGACTGAAAGGTTTTTGTTAAAATGTGTTAGGCTCACAGGTCCACATTACAATCTATACTGCAAAAAAGTGATGTCTCTGGGACTGCACCAAAACAAGGATCTCTGAAACAACAATTGGTGTTAGGCTGTTCTAATTTGTAATGATTTCTGCAAAGAATATAAGGTGTCAACAAACAACAATATTTAAACTGTTAAACTGTTCTGTTAACTCACACAGGGTTCCTTTCCCACGTCCACTTGAAGAATTGGTACATTCAGCTACACTGATGCATGCAATGGGGGCTACATCCTACCACAAACAGATAAATGCCATTAACAGCCCTAACACTGAAGGTGGCCTCTGTAGTGCCTTGGAACTGTGAGCATTAGGACCACGTGGCTAAGGGGCAAACTCAAGGAAAGGGATTAAACAATCTATCTGCAAGGTGTTAAAATGTGGTCTTTAATGGTTATCGGACAGTGAGAAGTTAGTTGAATTTTGTATGTTGAGGAATAAACATGTTAGATATGATCTCCGTGTCTGGGATACGTGCTCCGAAGAAAGAGAACTGCTCTGAAAGTTTGCAAAGAAATAGCAAACTGCCCATGTGTATCACATGCGCCAAAGCTGGTGCAATGTCATACCGTCAAATCAAGGAAGCATTAGGAGCCAAGTTCAATCTGATGACAAACATCACCTATGAAAGGTACATTTTCAATCAAGTGACACAACGAGCTGGTGAGAGGACAGATGAGTTTGTTGAGAGACTTGATGTGCTTGTCAAACATTGTAAATGTAGTGAATTTAATGATGAGGAAGTCATGCGCCTCAGTCATTGATAGTTGTTTGTCGGACTCATTCTGAAAACTCATGGAGATATATAGGGGGTCATTATGACCTCGGCGGTCTTTTCAAAAGACCGCCGAGCCCGGGGGAGACAAAATACCACCATTGCCGGCGGTATTTCTGTCTCCCTATTATGACATTTCTGCTGGGCCAGCGGACGGTAACAGTGTTACCGTCCGCTGGCCCAGCGGAAATGTCACATCAACATTGCAGCCGGCTCGTAATAGAGCCGGCGGCAATGCTGATGTGCAGCGGGTGCAGTAGCACCCGTCGCGCATTTCACTGCCCGAAATTCGGGCAGTGAAATGCACGACAGGGCTATGCCAAGTGCATGGGCAGTGCAGGGGCCCCCAGGGGCACCCCAAGTCCCCCTTACCGCCGGCCTTTCCATGGCGGTGTGTACCGCCATGGACAGGCCGGCGGTCGGGGACTCATAATCCCCAGTGCTTGCACCGCTGCCCTGGGAATTATGACCGCAAGGCGGAATCCTGGCGGTAAAGTGGAGGGGCCGGCGGTATGGCCGTGGCTTTTCCGCCACGGTCATAATAGCTGGTGGGACACCGCCAGCCTGTTGGCGGTGTTACCACCAGCATACCGCCGCCCGCCAGGGTCGTAATGACTCCCATAGTGTTACTTTTTTCCAGAAGACTGGGTAGTTTGTCACATAGCGGATGTGAGTGGTGACCATGGTGTTAGTGCCAAAAAATTACAGTCAAGGTGCAGTGCACATCTGTGTGGATATGCACCAGGCCAATAAGGCAATCAAGAGAGAAAAGTATCCTGGTCCACATATTGCAGATAGGATCATGCTGCTGAATGGAGCCAAGGTGTTTGGCCATCTTGACTTGAGCAAAGGGTTCCCTCAACTCGAACTGGAAGAAAACTGCAGGTACATTACCACTTTTTGAACTCATATTGGTTTGTTCATATACAAAAGACTGCGCTTTGGAGTGTCACCTGCTGCAGAAATATTTCAAGATGTTATACGTACGATTATTTAGCCTGCTACACATGCCTTCAATTACAGTGATGACATACTGGAGTTTGGCGCAACAAAAACAGAACATGATAAAGCTGTCACACAAGTATGTTAGTTACTTAAAGATGAAGTTCTTACATGAAATTTTGAAAAAAATGGAATTTCATAAAACAAAACTCAAATTCTTTGGGCACGTGTTTTTCTGATGGAGGAATGACTCCCGATAAAGTGCGAGCAATATCTGCCACTAGTCCTCCACAAGCTGTCTCCATGGTACGGTCCTTCCTGGGCATGGCCAACTATTGTTCGTGGTACATTTGTGATTTTGCCACAGTGAGTGCCCCATTGCGAAACCCGACAAAACAAAATGTTCAGTTCCGATGGTCCACTGAATGTGATCACAGTTTCAAGAGTATAAAGCATATGATTGAAAATGTGACTGAGATGGTTTACTTTGATCCTAAGCTGCACACTGAGATCACTGTTGATGCAAACCCGGTGGGTCTGGGAGCAATCCTTGCTTAGCATAGTGAACATCCAAATGCTCAGAGATGCGTTCTGGAGTCGAAGCTTGTCTGACACAGAACATGCCTATTCTCAGCCAGAAAAACAATGTCTAGCTGGGCCTGCGAACATTTTCATGTACTTCTATATGGAAAGCATTTCAAGATCGGCACAGACCACCAAGAACTACTCACCATTTTCAAAGGCCAAGATGACCCTTCATATTGAATGGTGGGGGTTGCATCTACAAGAGTACGACTACACAATTGTGTACAAGCCAGGCAAGAACCAAAACCCACAAACTATTTCTCTCAAGTACCCCTGCTGGTGTGCAGCTCAACATCGAAAACTTCAGAAGAATACATCAACTTCATTGTAAGATCTAGCACACCTGTGGTTCGATCCATTGAGCAGATTACGGCCAGCACAAATGCTGATAAGGACATGAAGGCCCTTAAAAAACATTGTTTCAGAACAATCATGGAGAAAGAGGGGGTCATTCTAACCCTGGCGGTCCAAGACCGCCAGGGCTAAAATGACGGGGGCACCGCCAACAGGCTGGCGGTGCCCCGCTGGGCATTCTGACCGCGGCGGTTTGACCGCGGTCAGAAGTGGGGTTCGCCCGCCAGGAACAGGATGGCGGTATGGGTTGTCGTGGGGCCCCTGGGGGCCCCTGAAGTGCCCATGCCAATGGCATGGGCACTGCAGGGGCCCCCGTAAGAGGGCCCCACAAAGAATTTCACTGTCTGCATTGCAGACAGTGAAATTCGCGACGGGTGCCACTGCACCCGTCGCACCTTCCCACTCCGCCGGCTCCATTCGGAGCCGGCGTCCTCGTGGGAAGGTAGTTTTGCACTGGGCTGGCGGGCGGCCTTTTGGCGGTCGCCCACCAGCCCAGTGCAAAACCCAGAATACCCTCAGCGGTCTTCCGACCGCGGAGTGGTATTTTGGAGGGGGAAGTCTGGCGGGCGGCCTCCGCCGCCCGCCAGACTTAGAATCACCCCCAGAGTGTTCGACCTCCAAGTGACAATGTTGAATTTTGAAAATACAGAACTGTCTGTCACCAAAGAAAGCATTGTGTTTGGAGGATCCCAAATTGTCATACCCGCAAGTCTGAGACAGCAAATCATCGAACTTGATCTTGAAGGACATTGTGGCATTGCAGCCACCAAGTAGGCATTGAGAGGGGAACAACTTATGGGGACCCTGAAACAAGTGCTCCAGTGTGCCTCAATGGAGGACAATGAGCTGAGTCAAGCATTATGCCAAGCCTTCTGTGCCTATCAGTTGACTCCTCAATCTAATTGGTAAGAGTCCTGTTGTTTGGGAGAGCTATAAGAATCAAATTATGCCAATGGACCGCTCAGCGAACTCTGAAAAATGACAAGGTTTGTGGTACATACTGCTCAGAAACGTTAGATGAAGACATGCTGATAAACATCGGATTCAGGAGGTAGTGTTCACTGAGGGTGACTGTGTCCTCATCAAACAAAAATTGGAACGAAACAGATTCTCCCTTTGATATTGAACCTCTGAAAGTTGTGCAGAGCAAGGAACATATGGTAACAGCACACGACCTGGCAAATCCATTACAAGGGACTCGTCCCACTTCAGACATCTGTCGAGGTGATCATCAGTCCAGGCAAGCCCAAAGGAAGCTGTAACACCTGAAAGCCCTAATCAGACGCTAGATCCTGTACCTTTGGGCACCATCCGGGGTACAGCTAAACTATCTCATGTCACTTGATCTGGCCGAACTGTACAACCACCCAGATGGCTGATCGAGGAACTGTAATGCCTTTATTTGTTCATGCTCCTTTGTGTATCTTTTTGTTTAACAAGGGGCAGATGTAGTGACTTGGGACTGTGAGCATTAAGACCCCGCGGCTAAGGGGCAGACTTTAAGAAAGGGATTACACAAACAATCGGGGAGTTGTTGAGCTGTGGTCTTTAAAAGTTACGCAATAGTGAAAAGTTATATGAAGACGTTAGATACACACTTCATGTGTGGTGTGTTCTTGTGCATGCTCCCGGGTTGGGGAAGATGTAACAGCCACCAGTGCTCTTCTCCCACGCAGCAACCCACGCATTGTTCCACTAACATAAACACTAAACAAATAAGTTACTTGTGAGCCTCCTCAGGTACCTAATGTCTAACATAGAAAGAAAACTCTGGCATAATCACACGGACTGACTAGTCCCTTAACACTGATTTGGCAATCACTCCAGCTGGTGAATATTTTGAAACACATGTATGTGATTATCAAGCTGATGATATGTCCAAGATACTGCACTGACTTCAAAATTACTGTAAGAAATTGTATCCACCCAAGGTGCTTCCCCGGTACTATACTGTGGATTTTTGATCTCTTTTGGTCTTATGCCTGCTGCTAAGAACTCAGCCACGTTTACCTATTTAAAATGTTGTCCATTTACTCTCAATGCATTCCTTGTTTCCATTTACCTGGCTGAAAAAGGAAGTAGCAAATATTACTTACTAGTACAGTGTAGGCTAGCATTACATCATCTTTGTCCAATCCCTCTGTCGAGCATTTAGTAGCTGTAACACAGATTATTTTACGGCACTCACAAATGTCTAAAGTGGTCTTTTGTTTAGCACATTCACAGCAGGCAGTCATACCTACAGTTCTATCTGCCCATGCATGTATCTACATATATATATTTGTGTGAATATAGCTATTTGGTTTTGTGTGTGTGTGTGCGCACATATATATATATATATATATATATATATATATATATAGTCATGGTTGCCTCTTTGTAGTTCTAGTTAGGCCAGAGTTTCCATAGGAAGAGCACGTTTTTGGGTTTGCTAATACCTTTGGCACCGTTTTACGAATCTGTACAAAAGGCAAGAAAAAGTGGTGACCCAAAAGTGTGATTTCCCATGTTAATTCCTGTCACAAATGTTACTCTGTAATACGGAAATAATGGCTGAACCGAATTACACCCAATTTGACAAGAAGTAAGAACTTTACCCAGAAAGCGTTTTTTTTGTGGTTCGGTGTAAATTGGGTCATCCGTTTTCAAAAAGGTAGCCTTTAGAGTAACTCAGGTTGAGCGTAAAGGAGTCAAACGGTTAGGTATATCTGGACTGTTGCTGCCCAAATATGCTCTGCTTGGCTAATTTAAAGGGGACTAATCAATCCTAACTGGCTTGTCACAACATAAACAATATGATGTGGCCGCCATTAAAGGATTCAGGGACATGGTACCTGCATCCTGAAAATGAATTAACACAAAATTGAGGGGGTGGGGTGATCATACTCGGACCCACCCCCCCCTTAATTGTCTTCATTCGCTGTCCACAACATGTTGTGGCAGCCATTACAGGACTCATAGACATGATCCTCATTGAAATTAATTGTAGCAAATGCCATGTTTTGAGAGTTACATAACAGAGCACCTATAAAGGGTGATGACAGATTTTAAGCTCACTATAAAGCATTTGTTGGTGGTGTTATACTCCGTTTAGGAATTCAGGTGATTCTCAGTGATTTTACCTGTAAAAAATACTGCCCCTTTAATGGGATTTCATGAACCATGTTTGAGAGAAAGTTTTTCTCTCCTGGATTTTCTCATAGAGATTATGCAAGGTGCTCCGGAAACTAAAATGAGAGCACATTTTCTATATGTCCACACCATCCTCCTCAGCCATGTGAGAATAAATTCTGATATTGTGAGTGAAACGTACATCCAATAGCAGCAACCTATGAGTTGATTCCCTAGTGCTCAACTGTACCTTCTCCTGTGTTCTAACGAGCAACTACAGTGCTACTATCCTGTATTTATGGCTAAATTGTGGCACACATGAATGCCATCTGATGGAATCAAAGCTGTAAGGCTAATAGCATTTCCTTTAGAAATTAAAAAATGCGGGGCTCATTGTGCCATAGAATTTATGGTTAGTGCTCTAGAAAACGAAAATGAGGACACATTTTCTGTGACCCGTTTTCAGTAAAACATTCTGACATGCAGAGTGAAATATGTATATCCAACACTGGCAGCAGTCTGTCACCACTAAGTTCTAATGAACTACTAGAGTGCTTACATTTTGTATTGAATACAAACGTGAGGCACTTCTTGACACCATTTTGTAGGAATAGGAGCTGTTAAATTTGATGAGCACAGAAATATTAATGCAGGCATGTGCACTGTTTCCACATCTGTTTACTTGGCCAAATCATTTTGACACCTGCTTAACAGCTATCTAATTTTTTATATATAAACATATATACTATTCCAGTGCACTTTCTCTGGCTGGTGCAGACCTTCCCTCGTTTTAATGTTCAACCAAAGACTGCTTGTACGCTACACTCTAGGAGAGTATATCGTTTTATTTCAAAAGAATTTCAACACCTAAAATAGTTGAAATTCTTTTGAAATAAAACAATATACTCTCCTGGAGTGCAGTGTACGAGCAGTCTAATATATATATATATATATATATATATATATATATAATTACTTTGCGCAGAGTCATGTGCTAATTTGGATTTAAATAGTGTGACTTCCTGCATTACAACCTGTCCCACCTGTAAACAAGGCTGAATGCTAACAGCCGAAACACGCCAGGGAATGCTTCCAAACTAAAGCTGATGTTCTTCGTGAATTGGACTTCAGTGCGTTCCTTTTATGTTCGATGTCAATGGGATGCTCCATCTCAGTTAACTGAAGCAGGGTTGAGGGCTCCCATTGATGGAGAGTGACACTGTGGATATATATATACAGGGAGTGCAGAATTATTAGGCAAATGAGTATTTTGACCACATCATCCTCTTCATGCATGTTGTCTTACTCCAAGCTGTATAGGCTCGAAAGCCTACTACCAATTAAGCATATTAGGTGATGTGCATCTCTGTAATGAGAAGGGGTGTGGTCTAATGACATCAACACCCTATATCAGGTGTGCATAATTATTAGGCAACTTCCTTTCCTTTGGCAAAATGGGTCAAAAGAAGGACTTGACAGGCTCAGAAAAGTCAAAAATAGAGAGATATCTTGCAGAGGGATGCAGCACTCTTAAAATTGCAAAGCTTCTGAAGCGTGATCATCGAACAATCAAGCGTTTCATTCAAAATAGTCAACAGGGTCGCAAGAAGCGTGTGGAAAAACCAAGGCGCAAAATAACTGCCCATGAACTGAGAAAAGTCAAGCGTGCAGCTGCCACGATGCCACTTGCCACCAGTTTGGCCATATTTCAGAGCTGCAACATCACTGGAGTGCCCAAAAGCACAAGGTGTGCAATACTCAGAGACATGGCCAAGGTAAGAAAGGCTGAAAGACGACAAGACACACAAGCTGAAACGTCAAGACTGGGCCAAGAAATATCTCAAGACTGATTTTTCTAAGGTTTTATGGACTGATGAAATGAGAGTGAGTCTTGATGGGCCAGATGGATGGGCCCGTGGCTGGATTGGTAAAGGGCAGAGAGCTCCAGTCCGACTCAGACGCCAGCAAGGTGGAGGTGGAGTACTGGTTTGGGCTGGTATCATCAAAGATGAGCTTGTGGGGCCTTTTCGGGTTGAGGATGGAGTCAAGCTCAACTCCCAGTCCTACTGCCAGTTCCTGGAAGACACCTTCTTCAAGCAGTGGTACAGGAAGAAGTCTGCATCCTTCAAGAAAAACATGATTTTCATGCAGGACAATGCTCCATCACACGCGTCCAAGTACTCCACAGCGTGGCTGGCAAGAAAGGGTATAAAAGAAGGAAATCTAATGACATGGCCTCCTTGTTCACCTGATCTGAGCCCCATTGAGAACCTGTGGTCCATCATCAAATGTGAGATTTACAAGGAGGGAAAACAGTACACCTCTCTGAACAGTGTCTGGGAGGCTGTGGTTGCTGCTGCACGCAATGTTGATGGTGAACAGATCAAAACACTGACAGAATCCATGGATGGCAGGCTTTTGAGTGTCCTTGCAAAGAAAGGTGGCTATATTGGTCACTGATTTGTTTTTGTTTTGTTTTTGAATGTCAGAAATGTATATTTGTGAATGTTGAGATGTTATATTGGTTTCACTGGTAATAATAAATAATTGAAATGGGTATATATTTGTTTTTTGTTAAGTTGCCTAATGATTATGCACAGTAATAGTCACCTGCACACACAGATATCCCCCTAACATAGCTAAAACTAAAAACAAACTAAAAACTACTTCCAAAAATATTCAGCTTTGATATTTATGAGTTTTTTGGGTTCATTGAGAACATGGTTGTTGTTCAATAATAAAATTAATCCTCAAAAATACAACTTGCCTAATAATTCTGCACTCCCTGTATATAGTAGGTTGTTATAGTTAGGACCCAATTCCCATAGACAAAGCGTTTTTTGCTTTGCTAACACCTTTGGTGCCATTTGACAAATGTTCACAAAATTTTGAAAACTAGTTTGCCACTCACTTCAGCTGCTGTCTTGAAATGTTTTGGGTCAAGAAAAAGGGGCCAAGAAAAAGGGGGTCCCAAAATTCATTTTCCCCATGAGATTTCCACTAGGGATTTTGGGCTGTCTAAAGTACATCAACGAAGCAAAGAGAACTATGAGAACTGGATGATGACCCAACAGAGGAATATACCAGGGTTCATCATCAGAAACTCAGCAGTTGGCATGAAAGAGGTCTGCTAGATGATGAGGAGTCAAGGTAGCTCAAGAATGACCATCCGATCAGACCTACAATATATTTCCTGCCGAAAATGCACAAGGACAGCCTAAACCCACCCCGGCAACCTATAGTTAGCTTCATAGGCTTACTATTGGATAACTCATCCAGATTTGTGGGCATAATCTTGTCCCCTGTGTACCAAACCTACCATCATATCCAAGGGATTCTATGGATTTTTTAAATTGGATCAATGGAAAAAAAACTATTTCATGGCAACAATAGTTGTTGTTTCTATATATACATCCATTGATTATACAGATGGATTAAATGCCTGCAGATATTACCTGAGATCAATGTATATCAGTTTGATGGAACACACTGAAATGTTGATGGTATTGTTACAGTCCTGGCTGACTCACAATGTATTTCTTTTTGATAACAGCTTTTATTTATAAAAGAAAGGGACTGCAATGGGCACATCCTTTTGCCCCAACATACGCAAAACAAACAATGGGGTGGTGGGAGGCAGAAACTGGACGGAAGAGAACTCAAAGACCTTGAGACACATGATTTTATGAGCACAGTATATTGACAACTTTCTTTTAATATGAGAATGCGCATCGAGGTATTTGACTTTGCGAAATAAGGCAGAGATGCAGCCTCAGAGCAGGGCACTGGGTAGATATGGGCAGAGCTAAGCTGCAAGGATGCATAGGGGCCAGGAGCTGATGAGGAGCGGCAGCAGAGGTTCGACTGGTGCAGTCCCTGAGGTAGCGGAAGCAGTATTAGCTGCCACTGCATACCGTGAGCTGGTGAGTGGGGCTCTGGCAGTGGGATAGCAGTGGGAGAGCAGCAGTAAGACTCCTGCGAGACTTGTGAGGCTGCTGTGAGGCAATAAGAGCATGCCGCACCACACTGCTCCTCATGCTCACGGCTTAAAAGTAAATACACAAATTAATTAAATGTATCCTAATAGATCACTTCAAAACCACCACATTTAAAATACCACTTACCCCCCTCACACAGTGAGGGCATCTCTCTTGCACATGGGTGGGTGCCTTCCCTGCTCTCCTGCCTGATTCAGGCAATTACTTCAGTGACTCATAAATTCAGCAACTCAAGCTGTAACTTAAAAAAAAGAAACCTTGACTGCCCCAGCAGCCCAACTCAAGCAGTTCCAGCAGCAACAAAATAAACAAAGATTCCTGACCCCCCCTGCCAAAGCATGGTCTTTCGCTGCTCTACCCTCTCTACCCAGCCATCCCGCGTTGCAGGGCATTAACCGAACAGTCTGAAAAAACTGAAAATTGGCCAAAGGGGACTGAAGTCAAGGGGATTGAAGGATACTGTAGAGAGCAAGGGTGCAAGGTGGATCTGGAAAAACACAATGGACCAGTGAGACCTTACAGCAAGGGCAGAAGGACCACTCAAAATATCAGCGTGTGCCTGTGCCCCTAACACATTGGTCCAAGCAAGATTACCTTTCAAAGGGGAGGTGTGGAGGCACGCTACACCCAGAAAACAATCAGAAGAATATTCAGGAAAAAAATAGGAAACAATCAAGAAACAGCCCTGTTTGTGCCTATTGGCGGACACCCCCAGGGTGCACTAGTTGCAGTCTTTAACTACAGTCCCTTGCAACCACAAACTGAGCCTCTGAGTATTTATTGCAGCACCTGTGCTTGGTGGCCCTCCTCAAAGAGTGTTGCTGTAAGGCTTCTGTGTTCTCATGCCTCCCTCCATGCCTATCCTAGTGCGACCTCGCTCACATACAACAGAGTGGCGGTGCAGGCCTGGAGCCTCAAAGCCTTCGAGAGTCAACTATAAGGAAGACCTAGTGGCTACAAAGATCTTTCAGTGGCAGCTAGTACAAGGGGATAATCCTATTGCAATCCAGAAACATGAGAATGTGAACTGCTGCACAAGCGCGCCAATGCCCCCATAAGATGGTCAAAAGTCAGAAGGACAAAATGCTCTATAGGGGAGGGGAAAACGCCCTGCATTACTTAGCACTGAACTAGATGATGAATTGACCTCATGGTTGACACTTCCCCTCAGACATATGTCAATACATAAGTAAAATGCACAAATAACATCAGAGGCTACCTGGTATTGGCAATTAAAGAGGACCAACCTCCCTCATCCCAGGAATCTGTAAGTTTAGACCAATCATCCTCTTGAGATTGTTGGAGAGGATACATCACAGGGCTTTCTGAAGACCCTCACAGTAGCCAACAGGATCCAACTTAGCCCACAGAGAATATTTATAGGGAAAGAGCTAGCAAGCGCAACTGAAATCCAGAGGAGCACATTTGGCAACACCGATCACCTCTATGTCAGAAAGGGTAAAGATACCTGAATGGGAACTTTCAACAATACCCCCGCCAGTGTAACCCACTGAGCTATCAATAAAAGTAAACACAAGGGTCAACATGAACAATACCTTAAATGCAGGAGAAGCCCCAGAGGCACGAGCAATCTGAGTATCATTATTGCCAACACGCCCAGCTGGTACAATAAGGGCCAAAATAAAGGGGACACAAGCAGGGTCAGGGGACCTGAAGGGCCCTGATGTGCAACCTCTACACAATGCAGATATGGCCACCTGCGCACTAAGCACTCTTGACACAGAGGGGAACTTAAATCAGGAGCAGGAACAGGCCTGCCTCTCACAACAGACTATAGCGAAACACTTGATAACCGACACAGCACAAAAAGGGAAACAAGGCAGATGATGCTCATTGGTCAGTTGGTGCTCAGGTTTCTCCAGCTCATGCTCCATCCACTAACAAATGGAAGACTCCAAAATCGAAGAAAATGGGGAGGAAGAGTGTCCTCCACCATCCTTATCAGCTGATACTTTAATAAACATCAACAGGGCACTAAATTTGGTGGCCAATGCAGCACTCCTCCATGCCGACAAACTCAACACGCAAATAAATATACTACAAACACTGGCAACTCTAATCATGAGAATTGATAGGAAGCTGGACCGCTTAAACAGTTTAATAAGTAGAGCGCAAGAATCAGTACAGATGACCCCAGGGCAAGATCCATGCCACCGCAGCCAAATTATAATGAAACTAGAATTGTTACCTGAGATTATGAACTCTCTGAAAGAGGACCTAAAGAAGGAAATGAGGGGCTCAGTGATTAGGAATGATTCACTTCCACAACAGAGCTTTAATATCTCCTCATCAGGCCCAACCCAGGAGGCCAAACTGCTGATATCTATTGATCCAACTAATGTACTAGTAACATTGGAACAAATAAACCATTTGTCAAATGCTGCAGTTGCTTGTGTGGCCAGCTGGTGCAGAACCCTGAGCAGCACCAGGAGTACAAACAAGGTCAGGACCATAGGCAAGGTAGTACCAGGGATGCGAACCTTCTGCGCTGGCTCCATTCCGGCAGTAAGGATCGAAAGGAAAATTGAGATAGCAACATAACAACCCTAAACATCTGCACCAATCCTGACTTTAAAAACTATGACAAGGAGGAGGCAGACACCCCCACAAAATAGGCCCTTAACTTGAAACAAATAGGAACATCAGAAGCACTTCAAAAGACAGGAATTACACTCCAAATCACTAACGCCATTGCAAAGACAATACTACCAGCCTTAACATGGTAATCGCGCCAGATGAATTCACAGCATGGATGCAAACACATAATACCCCAGCTGGCTTGAGCGACGTAAAAGCAACTAGTCGGCATATGGACCAAATGAGGCGGGGGAACACCCCGGCACCATATCATCATCCTGGAGCAGCCCCATGGTAATGACCCCACAAGTCAGTCCCAATGACCATCTATTGCACCTCGGAGCAGGATCCCAGCGAGGATAATTCTAAAGTGCCTTCTAACACAGCTGAATGGCAGGACACAGTGCAGTGCAACAACCACGTAAAAGTGAATGCCCGTGACCTTAAGGTCATTTTATACCCTGGGTATGCCTCCCAAGGAAAGTGGGACATTCTCAACAGAGGGAATATCATGAAGCTTTGTGGCCACATACCAGAACTAGAAAATATTTCCTCTGCCAACAGAGACGGAGTCGCGTTTCTCCCCCCAGACATCGGGAACAAAAACAAGCGCACCAAAATAACTTCCACCAACCCTGCCCTGGTAAACACCTTAAAAAAAAAAAGCACTTAGAAAACTAAACTGGGGAATACAAGTCAGAGAAGTGCCCTCACCCAAATACCTGCCTGCCCAGTAGAGAAGCACGATGACCTAAATCAGTGTTGGTGTGAGGTGAAGAGAAAAAATAACAAATTAAAGCCTACAAAAAGCTCTGTTTTAAGGAGGGACCTTACTAATAACAGCAAACAAAGAAGGAGCAGCATGTCACTGCGTTTTGCGAGCACAGAGATCCCTGGACTGGGCATGGCTTATAAACGCCCTCAGCTCCTGGTCCTAGCAAACAACCGCTGGCTAACTCCACCCAAGCAAGAAGTCTCAATCTGAATATCAGCTCATGGATTATTTGAGGCTTAACAGACTGTGAGACCAAGGCGGCAGCTATAAGCGAAATAAAGAAATGCAGTCCTGCAGCCCTGCAGGAAACTTGAGCTCTCCATTCATCCTCCTGGCCGGACTTCACGGCCTACGAATGGCCAGCAGTAGACTCACAGGCAGGGTGCCGCACTTCTGAAGGAGAGTCAGTTTACGTTAAGAATGATTTGGCGGTAACTGTAGCAACACTATGTAAAGAAAACAGGGACTATGGCCCTCATTATGACATTGGCAGTAAATCCCGCTTACCGCCACGCTGACGGCCGCCAACTTACCGCCGCAGCAGCGGATATCCGTTCACCATATTATGACACACACATACACACACACCAACCTGACATAATTCAGCCACAGACACAAATCTGCCAGATAAAAAGTTAGTGATAAACTGGCGGTATCAAAACCCACACCGTTACGCCAACAGAACAATGCCCATCACATTATGACCCACGAATCACCACGGTGGACATTCAGTGGCGGTAAACCATTGGCGGTACATACCTCTGCGCTCACAATGGACACCCACAGACAAAACAACTCCACATTGGCCAATTCAAACAACACACACCTGACAACCATATACACACCACACCCACACCACTATAAAACACACACCCACATTACCCACAACCCTTTACGATTACAAATCATTGCCACCAGACAGACACCCAGACCACTGAGACAACTAGGGCCACACACTACTCACACCTATCCACCACTCTCGCACTCCACATCACACACCCCAACACATTATCCAACTATTTGGAGCACAGGTGCAGCAGATATCAATAGCCAGGAAGATGGAGCTATGGCAGAGAATCGTGGACATGGTCAACGCCGTGGGACAGCACCCCAGAACTAGGGATGACATCAGGAAGAGGTGGAACGACATATGGGGTAGGTACATTCCATAGCAGCAAGACACCAGCTCGCTGTCCAGAGGACTGGCGGTGGACCCCCACCTCCTCTCCCACAATCACAGCATGGGAGGAGCAAGTCTTGTCTGTACAGCATCCTGAGGGACTGGCCGGAGTCGACTGGATTCTGGTAAGCCAACTCTCTACTATTATCACCCCCCTACCTGCATGCCATCACATACCCTCACCCTCACTCCCATCACTCCACTACATCCCACACACTCCACCATCACATCCCAATGCCAAGCCTTGCATGCTGTACCAATGCATGGACACCCCTCACAGCCCTGCATGGACTCATCACTAAAGCATGCACAGCATAGAGAGCTAACAATCCCACCATACACTAACATACACAAGTGTAAGCTGGCAGGTCAAATCCAACCATAGAGGGGAAGCCAGGGATGTACAATATGTCATACACATCAACCATAACACATCATTTACAACCCCACAGGTACCTCAGCCAATGTCACCAGTATATGTTGGTGTATGCCTGTGGTGTTGGCCATATAGGATAGTGTGTGGCTAAATGTTGCCCCTCAATATTTGCAGGTGACTCTGGTTACCCAAACTTATCATGGCTGCTGACCCCTGTGAGGAATGCCAGGACAAGGGTCCTGGGGACAGATGTGTGGGTACGCTGGGTGGGTGCTGTGGTGTTGTTTCCTGATAGGGGAGGCTCTGTGGTGGTGTGTGACTGGGCTTGGGTAACCGGCTGTCCAGTGGTCCCTGAAGGGCCAGGTAGATCGTCCAGATTCTGAAGAACAGAGTTACAGTCATCACTGTGGGCCTCTTCTGGTAGAGGACTGGATAGTGCTGGCACCTCCTCTCTGGTGACATTGACCACCATTTTCTATCTGATTCCTCACTTGGTACCTGACCTTCCATAGGAGAGGACCTACACTGCATGTGCTGCTGTGACCTGTGTCTGGAACCTACCATGCCCGTGTGACTGCCCCAGCCTTCAGTTCGAAGGAGTTGGAGAGACTGGTGGATGGGGTCCTAGCCTAGTGCGGACTGCTGTATGGGCCTCCAGACAAACAGGTGAGTACACTGTGGGCATGATGCATGTGGCATGCATGTATGGAGGTGTGTGTGAAAGCTCTGTGTAAGGGGGAGGCATGTCCTCCTGGCTGGGTACACATTGGGTGCTGGGCTATGTGTGTTCCAATAGTGCTATAAACGGGTATGGTGGGCCGTATGTGTAACTGGCTGAACTGTTTCTCTAATGGTGTTTTCCTGTGTGTATTGCCTCTGCAGGTCAGCGCCCATCAAAAGAAGGGTATATGGCATGCCATTGCCAAGGACGTGCGGACCCTGGGGGTCTATGCCAGGCGGAGCACCCACTGTCGCAGATGGTGAGAGGACCCGAGACGCTGGACACGGAAGAGTGGGGCCTAGCAGGGGATGGCCTCCCAACGAGGAAGGGGTGCCCGTCGGACCCTGACCCCCCTGATGGCCTGCATGCTGGTGGTGGCCTATCCAGAGCTGGATGGGCGTTTGAGGGCAACACAGCAGCCACAAGGGGGTGGGTGCAGTGGCTATCATCACAACTTACGGCTGGTGGGGTGGTACCCGGGTGGTGGTTGTGTGTAAATGGGTGCCCCTAGGCCAGGTCTGACATAGCAGGGTAGGTCCTCTGGAAGCTAGGGGTCTGAATGGATAATCCTGCCTACCTAGCTTGTTAGCATCCACAACTGCCCAGGTGTGCGTGGGTCCCAGGTGTGCTGCAGTTGGCGGTGTGTGCCCCTACTCATGCCTTGGTGTCTAGCAATTTCAGTGGTGGTGCAATGCATAGTACGTAGGCCTGTTCCCTGTGTGTGAGGGTGCTGTGTACACCAACGGTGATGTTGGTGTAGTCATTGACCAAGTGTATCCTTTGTCCCTCTCCCCCACTTTCTTCTTTTGTCATCCTGTCCTTATGTGCATTAGTATCATCTGGCGGAGGAGCAGAGGCAACAGCGACGGACAGAGCTGCATCCCAAAGGACCCAGGAGGCAGAGTCCATCGACGCTGAGGGCACCTGTGGGACGGAGGGCAAGGGGAGAACCACAGCGGAGACTGGAGGGGACAATTCAGACTCAGATGCCTCATCCGATGGAAGTTCCCTGGTGGTGGAGGACACTTCTGTGACCACCCCAGCTATATGTACAGCCACCACCACCCGTACCAGCACCGCTATAGCAGCAGCCCCTCAGCAAGTTGCTTGTGCCTGCTCACCCAGGACGGTGGTCATCTCCTTCGGCCCAGGCACCTCAGGCCCTACCCCAGTTAGCCCTGCTGCCCAGAGTGAGGTGCTATTGACCTCCTGAAATCCATCTCTGTAGGGCAGTCAACCATTGTGAATGCCATCCAGGGGCTGGCAGCCCAGATGCAACAATCTAATGCATTACTGGAGGGCATTCACACTGGATTGGTGGCCCAACAGAGATCGATCCAGGCTCTGGCCTCCTCTCTGATGGCAACCATTGTCCCTGTCTCTAACGTGCCCCCTCCAACTACCACTTCCCAGTCCCATTCCCCTCAACCCCAACCCATCCCAAGCACACAGCCAGACGAGCATGCACACAGGACAACACCCAAGAGTGTCACAGGCAAACACAAGCACCACATTCACCCCACAGGCACTCACAGAAACACCATCCAGTTGCAGACACAACAACATCCTCTATTTCCACTGTCTCCTCCTCTCCCTCCTCCTCTACCTCCTACCCAGTTACGTCCACACTCACACCTGCATGCACTACATCATCATCCACTACCTGCATCATCACCACACCAAGCAAAACACACACCTCACTGGCAGACACCTCCACAACATCCATGCACATGTCTCTTGTGTCCTCTCCCACTGTGTCTGTCCCCCCCTCCTAAAGTACACAAACGCAAGCACTCAGACACCCAACAGCCATCCACCTCACGACAGCATACAGCCCATGCACCTGCACCCAAATCCAGCAGACAGACACCTCCAACAACCACTCCCTCATCCTATACTCCCATTACATATCCCTCTTCCCGCCCCAATGTCCCTAAAATGCTTTTTCTCTCCACCATTGACCTCTTCCCTAACCCTCCCCCCATCCTGCACGTATGGCCAGGGTATCAAGAACCCAGCCAAGCACCTCAGCGACACAGTTCACGGCCCAGTTCCAACCGCACCTACTCGGTGTGGAAAGGATTCCAGGCCACAAATACTGAAGGGGAAGAGGCCAGCACCAGCCATCAAAAAGGGGAAGGAGCCTGCACCAGCCAGCAGAAAGGGGAAGAAGCCTGCACCAGCCAGCAGAAAGGGGAAGGAGCCTGCACCAGCAGGCAAAAAGGGGAAGGTTCTTTATGTGGACCCCACAATGCCCCGTAGCCCTCCAGAGCTGTCAAAAAAGAACCCCATTTGTCTCATAAGTAAATCTGATCCAGACCGTGAAGAATATGGACAAACAACTTGTGAGGTCACACCACCAATAAGCCCATCCAAAGTAGCACTTGTCATCAAATCATTGCGAGCAGGAGGTGCGCCAGGACCAATCAGTATCCCTGCTGCAGTATACAAGTGAGCCCCTTTTCAATGGGCTGCAGTGATGGTGCTACTTTTTCAGGAATGCCGACTAGGGGGAAGCAACCCCAAAGACATGGAGGGTTGCACTCTTGATCCCAATCCATAAAAAAGGATCACAAGCATGCCAGGGCAACTACTGACTGATCGCACTACTGGATGTCGAAGGGAAGTGCCATGCCAGTGTATTAAACCGAGAACTTCAGGCTTGGGGAGAAGAAAGGAAATTGATACCCCTATACCAAAAGGGGTTCCAAAAGGGCTGCTATACAGAAAATAATTTAACTTGTATCGCCCATTTGATCGAAGATACAATGACAGCCAAAGGAAGGGCCCTCTGTGTGGGTTTTATTTACTTCCAGATTGTGTTTGACAGTGTGTCACAGGAAAAACTTTTGGGAATACTCAGCAACTGGGGTATCCCGCAGAATCTGCTAAAAGCAATCATCGCCCTTTATTTAAACACCTGGGTAAAGATAAGGGTGAGCTCTGGATGGGCCACCCTCGGTAAAATCCGGATGAACAAAGGCCTGCAGCAAGGCTGCATATTGGCCCCACTTCTATTCAGTCTGTATCTGACAGGCTTTCCAGACCATCTGGCGTCAGTAGGAGCATTCCCACCTGAACTGGCCAGCCTCAAAATTCAATCACTCCAGTATGCAGATGACAAGGTTCTGCTAGACCACACTCTGATTGGCCTCCAGAGACTCTATACAGCACCAACAGGCTATTGTAAGGCCAATTGCTTGAAAGTGATTCACAAAGGTGATGAAAATCTCATGGAATCTGGCAAAAAAGGGGGCATGGTTTATCGAGGGAAAGGCCATTGAGGTGTTGACTGCCTATACATATTTGGGGGTCTGCCTGGATTTCAGGGGCCGCCTGGCAGCTCATATCGCTGCTCAGCAGGGAGTTGCCAGCTCCTTCCAAGGGCCCTTCTGCAAAGTCAAAACATCAATGAATACTCCGGATCTATCACACTGCTCTGGGTAATAGGATGTAAATTGCTGCCCAACAATTAAATGGGGAGGCGCTTTGGGCTAGTCCCCTTGAAGGCCTATTAGTATGGGAGGAGGACAGGAGATGTCGCTTTGTGCTAAGAGTACAGTGTCTCTGACCCATGTGCGATGCATCTGCGAGGAACTGATACCACTAAGAAAGTTCTGGCTCCGGCCGCTTTGGTAGACTTGCAAAGGAGCCCTAGAGGTCTGCCTGAGAGGGGACTCGGCACAAGCGGCATCTCGGTTCGTGAAGCTCATGAAAGCACAAGTAGCACTGATGACCCCTCGGCAACCACTGAGGACTGCTCGCGGTTAGTACTTCCACAATGACTGCCTGTAGTTCCAACTCCGCTCTCACCATGTCAGGTTTTAAAGCTAAACTTGACGTCTATTTTTTATTGAATGATTTGTCATGTCTGTGTTTTTTACCTTTTCTGCAGTGTTGTTTTATCCACATATAAACGTTTTTTAGATTGTAATGATTTTAAGTAATCATGCAATAAATAAACGAATCTGGGAATGGGACAAGAGAGATTTGGAAACGTTCATCATATCTTGAACAACTGAAATGTACCCAAGACATTAATGCACCTGAGATAAACTATTTAGACATTGCATAGTAAAATGTGCAGCAGAATTAACAGAAATCCGAGTAGTTGCAATAGTATCCTACACGCGAATATTGGGCATGCGCGGGCACTCAAGTCTAGTGTACCGTGCGGAGAACTCGTACGAGCCAGGCGCGACTGCTCTGAGGTGCAGGCCAGAGATACAGAAGATGCATCCACAGAGGGTACCCCAAATCTGTGTGAGATGATGCCCTAATAAGAGCTAGAAAGAGAAAGCGAGAGGACCAAATCACCCAAAAATGTCCTACAAGGAGCTTTATGTCAACAACAAAGATAGATGGATCTAAGTGGCTCAAAAAGAAACAGCAGGGTTTTGGAGATGCTTAAAGTGTAAAGCATGTTCAGTTGGTCAGAACAAGACATCCTTTGAGTTGCAGAGCTGGAAAACACTGGAAATCAGGGAATGGATCACCTGTGAAACTTCATATATGGTTTATGTGCGGAGTGCAGTTGTGGGAAAGGGTACGTTGGGAGTACAATTAATAAACTTAAATTGCGCATTCTGCAGCACCTCTGAGCCTTCACCAACAAAGATCTCACGTACTCAATGGCTAGGCACACCACACTGCTAACAAGCCTGAACTAGGATACTCTTGCACTCTTGCACTCAGCAGCAGTGAAGGGGCTGAGAGGGGTTGATCGCCCCAGGAGATGGGCTCCCAGGGGCTGCCTGCCCCACCATTTACTATATCGATGGGCTCCAGGGGCTGGGGTCCCCGGGACTGTAATCAGCCCAGAGAGGGGGGCTGTGTGCCCCCTCCCATGTTGCCTACATATAGGGAGATGGTCACAGTGCCTGGCCGCAGGCCTTGAGCAGCAGGTGACTGAGGGCCTACGGCCAAACTCTCCCCTCCCCCCAGTACGCAGCCCTGAAGAATGTGCGCAGCGGGAGTTGGATTAACATAAGGTACTTAAACATTACTTAACATTAAAAAAATGCTGGAAATTCACTGAAAAAAAACAAAAGTTACAGAAAAGCTCTAGTTAGGAAATAGAATTAAAAAAACAAAGGTTACAGGGATGATATAGTTAGGTTCCGATAGTACACGCACAAACCCATAGAAATTCAACTGTTAAGGTTATACTTATCTTAATGAACTAAAACTCGTGCCCTAAGGTAACTATAACTCGCACCCTTCCCATGCACTGCTAATTACTCCACATATTACATCACTGATGGCATCTTCTATGAAATAATAATATCCCTGCAACTTTTGCATTAAAATTATTGATTAAAAAACAGGGCATGGTGAAGTGTGCAAGTTTTAGTTACCCCATCCCCTTTACAATATGGGCGGGCCCAGGGAGATGGGTTCCCCCAGGCCAAAATTGCCCCAGGGAAGGGGGCTGTGTGCCCTCTCCCCCATCGATATGATATTGGGCCCCTGGATATGGGGTCCCCAAGCGTAAAAAGGGCCAATACTTATTTCCTCAGAAAGAATTGATATCTTACTGGGCCAATGCATACCTGGAGAGCAATGTATGAATCAAAATCTTCAAAGCCTTTTATATCCCCTGCTTCTGTATTTTGGAATTTGGTTAGAAGCGCTAATTCCTACAGGTTTCAAGGATTGAAAATCTCTGTTTCTGCTATGCATACATTGTCATTCCACCATGAACAGCTGCCATATAACTAAAGAAATATTCCTTCCATTCAGACCACTTTATGTAAGCATCTCCCCAGCCACCCAGAATTCTTGTGGTGAAGTATAATGTGAAGTGATACAAATCCTCAGTGTAAGTAAGGAATGGTTTCAGTACTGATGGTCATTTACTTACATGAATACTGACAGTTGTACAATGTGAGTCACTTTGCTCGCTGCGCTTAAGCATCACTTACACACTCCAACATGGTAAAGTTTGTGACCAGAACTAAAAACATACACACCTTTGAAGTATTGCTGATAAACTTCACAGATTTTGTGTTGGTCAAGGAACGTGGTACTCCCGTAATGATGTTTCCACACTATCCAAGATGTGAAAACAAATAAGTGCATTCACCCAAAAGATAAGAGTCGAAGTATGATTCTTTAATTTTTCCAAATTGGTTTTATTGACCTTCAAACAGTTTGTGAAGTTGTTTATTAGTGCAAGTGATTCCTTAGGAGTTAAGCCAACATGTTTCTCCCCTTACACGGCTGAAAGTCTGGGGCTTTCTCAAGGCTTTAGTTTCAGTAGACAGGCCATCTTTCAATCATAAGGTCCATTGGCACAATTTTCTCAGAGTGCGAGGATCAATAGTACAATAATCATACTCAGGGCAAGCTCCCATCAATGCTAAGCACATCTAGTGCAAGGCTAACTCCCATCTTGTGCAGCTCCAAGGTAAGGCCGCTTTGAATTGGATTCATACTGAATTTGAGGTACAGGAGGTCCAAACCTCAACGAGTGATCCACCCACTTTCACAAATATAGGTATTATGCAACAGGAGGACAGCGTTGGACCTAGGAATATTTCAGCCTAACCCTCTCCAAGAAGGCAGCACGTTGGGTCACGCAGCACAACCTTTATGTGTGTTCTTTGTGCAATAACACAGCGCATTCCAAGAACATGTGTTCCAAGCTGCACACACTGCTGATGCCTAAGCCCACTCACCGATGCCCGCGTGGAACAACTCGTGACAAGGTGTGTGCAGAGCTGTGCGCGTGCAGCGATGATTGCCAGGCTGTGTATGAGCAGCGATGGCTGCTCCTACAAAAGTAATAAGTTGAATTTTGAGAGCTCACTTTGCCATGTCATTCAGTGAATTTCAAATGCATTGTCCTTAAAGTTTCACAACAGATTTGACGTGTTGATCCAGTTAGTTGGCAATCCCTTTCCACAGACAAGTAAACAATGTATCTTATATATTACACAGATCCTTGCTCCAGGTTACACTAGTTGCTAATAATTTTATCTACAAAGTATGTTTATTCCAATGACATAACCGGAAGCCAGAGCGACATCAAGCCACCATTCATTCCAACTGCCATCTGGTCTCTCCTCCCAGGACATCTGTAAAGTTGCTTTGCATTCTGAAACGAGAGAACACCTGAAGTGCACAAACAGCTGAGAAGCATAAGTTAAACACAACACATTACAACTACCTATCCACTCACTGCCCTCTGGAAACCAGCCTACTCCCCTCAATCGCTTCACCCCAAGAAGGTTAGGCTCGCCCAGGCCACAAGCTCATGCAGTGGAGTATGAGGCCAGTACTAAAGAAACTTTGCAGTACTTAGGGCCAGATGTACAATGCAATTTTGCAGTTGTAAAAGGCGAAAATTGCTGTTTGCAATTGGAAAATGCCCTTGTACAATGTACCAGCCCTATTTTGCAAGGTGTTATCCAGTTACCGACTGGCAAAATAGGGATTGCGACTCGCAATTAGGGAGGGGCGTCCCTTTCTAATTGCGACTCGCGGGGATGTGTGATTGTTTTGTGACCGTGAATGCAGTCGCAAAACAATTGCAGTTAACACCAGTTTGAAATTGGTGTTAACCCATTCGCCAATGGGAAGCAGTCCCCACAGCACCCCTTCCCCTTTGTGAATGGTAGCGGAAAAAAAAATCACAGCAGGCAGTGTGTTCCCACGGACCACTGCCTACTATAAAACAAAAAAAAAAAAAACTTTTCACTTTTGGAATGCAGCCCGTTTTCCTTTAAGGAAAGCGGACTACAATTGAAAAAAAACCTGCTTTATTGAAGTGGTCTGCTGACCCCAGCGGTCACCATCACTGTGAGTGCGGTCATTCCCAATGGGTCGCAAACTGCGATCTGCCTCATGAATATTCATGAGGCAGGTCCCTTGCGACCCATTTGGGAATCACAAACAGTGTGGTTAACACTGTTGTACATTTTATGTTGTGACTCACAATTTGCAATTCGCAAACGGATGGCAAATTGTGAGTTGCAAAGCAAAAGGTCATACATGTGGCCCTTAGTTCCCATGTACCACTTGAGCAATCACTCTACATGTATGCAGAATCTGGACTCATGCCCTGCTTAAAGACACCGCTAGAGAGATAGCTTCCACGCCCAGATTCACACTTGAAGGGGATGTTAGCAAAACAATCCACAAATATGCACCTGGGAAGGACAACTCCCAACACTATTGCTGTTTGTGGAAAAGGCCATTTTACTAATAAGCGAGCAGAGCTCCCGGCTTTGCTGCAAACTGTGGGGTCTTAATGCCGAAGGATTGAATGATTCTTCATGGGTATGCACAATGGTGTAAAGGCGCGGCAACAGTGGTGCGGCATAAGGCCCCGCAGCCTCCGCAATGCATGGGGCCCGGAGCTCCAGGGGGCCCTTCAGCAAGACTGGTAGGTGGTGGACCGGGGAGGAGGGGTCCCCTTCCGTGTACTTTGCAGGGGGGCCACCTCAAGTCTTGTTATGCCACTGTGTGGCGACCAAGCGGGCAGAGATGTCCAAAGATGCAGGCCACCTACCCTTCTCAACGTCCTCGCGGGGAGGGCGGTTCGCTCTAGTTCATGCGCGGACCACTGCTGGGCGGGGTAAACATGGCTATGATAACAAGTCTAAGCCACTGTATGTATTTAGTTGAAAATAGAGTGTTCAGCACCTATCAAGATTGAAAGCTCTCTGCCTCTCCTCATTAACAGAATTATACATGTCACAATTAAACCTTGTCTTGAAAACAGAGTGAAACGTCATTTTTTCAACGTGCAGGTGACACCTAATGTGCAGCTGGAGCAGTAAATGCTGGAAAAGGTTTTACCGTTTGCATGGTTGTTGTTTATTCTAGGGCCCAAATGTGAAAATGCCTGCTGTGGCGTTATTGTTTTTTTACATTAGATTCTGTTGACAGATGGTAGTTTTGTCTGGCCATATGGTGGTATTTTCCCAGAAGATGGAGTTTTTTAGCCAAGTATGAAGGTGGCTGTTAGAAAACATCCCGATGAGATAAGCACTTGTTTTAAAAATGATCTAGGCTTCCAAGAGGCAGTCATAGAAAGAAGCATATTAAGGGCATAACAGCTCACATAAAGGGGAGACAGACTCAACCAGACATGCACAGGAGGAGAACCCCAGCTGAATGAACACTTCCCATCTAAAAGATAGACTGAAAGAGAGACATGGAGAGACAGTTTATGCCAATCAATCCTCGGCATTATTTAACAGCAACTAACACAACACATTGTTAACTACATTTCGGGCTATGGGAATGACAAAAATGAACAAAATGTGACCTCAAACAGCCAATCATTCCAGGAGCCTAGCCCCAAACAGGGCAGGCTGCCAGCTCAAGCTTTGTTCTTGGTGTAACCTAGCACCATAAAACCTTGCACCCGTTTGGAATGTCCTTTGCTACTCTTGCTTTTGTTTGTGCATACAAAATACATACATGAAGAATATTGTGACTATGAATGTCAACTGCAGAGTAACATGTCGGCATGCCGAAGCTGAGTGCTCAGTGTAAGTGTCTATAGGTCCAATGTGCACGGTCCCCCTCGTACTGCAGTGCACTGAGCACTTCCAATCAGCAGCAGCTGGAATTCTCGAAATACCTGGACTTCCATTAAGCTGAAGATTCTGCTACCCTATGAGATACTTATGAGATACTATGCCTTCAGTGAGATCTCCTTATAAAGGCAGAAATGCCAAACGGCCTTGTTGAGCTCTGTGCTGCTAAAGCCATGGAAGGCATGTTGCCCAGGCGATTGATGTACCTGTTTACTGACACATTGTTCATCCTCTGGATAACACATCTGTCCTTCACCAAACTCTTCACTGCAAAGAACCTCACCAGTAGCCCCAAATAGCTCTTTTGACAACCTTCCGCCTGTGGTAATAACTCATCACTGTGCCCCGTAACACCACAGACTTGCATAACACTGTATAACCAGATATGCGTAGGTCAACAGCTACACTGGCCACCACGGCTGGTTTGCCTCTCTGGCTCTCCTGCAAGAGAGTGACCACCTCTATGTTTCACAGGCGTACCACATTCAGGTTGAAGAGGGCCTTGTAATACAGAGGGCCTCTGAAGATTGCTTACTTCAAATATGGCTTAATACCCTTACCAGCTGGGGCATCTTGCTCTAAGCTCAGAGTTACTGTCGTCTAATTCAAGGGTGAATCCCATAAATTTCATGGGTCTGCCAGCCTGAGCTGCACCAACAGCACCTGATGACCCTGGCCCATGAGGATACTGTGTATACAGATTATCAGTCTAACTTCTCCTGTCTCAAACATTTACACCACCAGCATTATCACCTTAGTGAAACACCAAAGGGCCAAATATTGTCCAAACAGCACCAACCAAAACTTCAACACCTTCACCCGCTAGGCGAACTGCAGAACCATGTATAGAGGTATGATGATAGGACAGTTCTGCTACATACTTGTCCACAAATCTGCTTCTCCTTTGAGAATATGACTAGAATGATTCTCATTCCCTGAAACGACTCTATGCAGAAACCTCTCACTGTTGGAACTACCCCAGGCATCCCTCCTCGGACGTTTTCAATTGTGAGGGAAGTGCATGGTTCCTTCCAGCCTTACATGGGGAAAATGCTCACCTGCAAACCCCAAGTTGTTCCCAAAGAATTAATTAAATCTGCCTATGTTTCCTCTTCAACGGCCCAATGAGGCTCTGTTTGAAAAATACACCTCCTTGCTTCTGCTCCTTCTACAGGGTCCATCATCTGAAGCCTTACCCTCAATGGCAACCGTGGGAGATATGATGGCCAACTGACTGGCCCCTTTCACAAACAGCTGGTTCATAAAATTTTGAGGCTACATCCTTCATGCAAGGAAACCTGGGTCATGTTGAAAGCTGTAAATGCACTAAATTGTCTAACTCTTCAAGGAATGGGTGCCTAAACAAACCACCAGGGTCACAAGGACTGCTTTAGATGACATTGGTCTCCTAGCATGGGATTTACTCTGATTAATAGGGAGTTCCACCACTCCAATGCAATTGAACAATTAGTGATGCCACGTTGAGTCCAATCTGAGAATATGCCCAGGTTGATGTTCATGCACAGTACCTTGGCTTCCTAAACTAAATTAAGTCATGTTTGTTCATCAGAGGGCATTGATTGTCTAGAAATTTATCCTTAAGGGAATATCTGAAGAGGTCGATCCCCTTTTGGGGGCTCCTTGTGTATATACTGATAAAAGTAAACATTTCTTGCAACAATGTCAGGGACTGAGCCACATTACATTCCAAATAATGCTCCGAGGACACATCACTCATCCTACCTCTCACCTCTCATTCTAAATGTTTGTACAGCTGTTAATGCAATATTTCATAACATTTGTCTGAGGGGCCCATTGAGAGGTCTTGGAATAGAACAGACAATCATCATCAGCCTGTCCCACTTCCTGGGGTGTCTTAATTCTCTAGTAGATTGCTTCATGCTTCCTTTTAGAGTCTATGCCCACCTTCAAACACAGGACATCTTTTATCTGCATCCAGCTTATCTGAGGACATGTCCTCTCCTGAAACCCATCTTAAGGTCACTGGCGTCTTTCTCCTAGTTTTCGAGGGTACCTGGGAAGCGATATGCACAGGACCTTACAGCCTTCTGAACAGAGGTTGGTGGGAGCAGCATCAGAAAGGTTTATTTCAGCCACTCAAAAGCAAATAACTGCTTAGGGTGTCCTGCTTTCGCTGATCTTTAATCTGCTGCACCACCCTTCTCTGTTCTTAGACCTTTAAGGTCTGCCGGTCTCTCCACCTTTTCTTGCCTTTAGCTGATGGGTGAGCCAATGGGAGTAGAGCCCAATGTCTGCATGCAATTGAGGAGTTCAGAGCCAAACCAAAACCATTCCCCAAAGTGTACAACTATGGTCTTCTTTCTCTGCACACCCAGAATAAAGTTGCCTTTATCACTTACTGCTGCCATCTACACAGGAACCCTCTCTTCCTACTAAGGGCAGATTTATGTGTGAGGATACCGGGTGAACTCTGTTTCTGGTCTGCATTCCTACCGCTAAATTCAGCCATTATGTGTTTTAGTCTGCAGAATGTGGATCAGGAAATACTGGGCAAAAATCTATACGTTTTCCCTAATTCCAGGATCTAGCCTGCTGATATCTACAACCTGACTCAATCAAGTAGTAAACATCAGTTGAAGGCTGGTGCAGGTCAGTGAGTGTTGGGCAGACAGGAGAGGGCAGGAGTCCGGGGCAAGAGGAGGGTGTGACCTCCCTAGGTGTGATGCATTGTCTAATCCCACTGTCGTGTTGTAGGGAGCCAAGGTGCACCTCTGCCCACATACCATGCCCCTTTCACCCCTGTGTTTCTTTGGGTGTGGATCTGCATGGTCTGGGGTATCTGGGACCTGATAATTTAAGATTTGGAAACACTGGAGCACTTTTTGTATAGCTGAGAAGTACAACTCCCTCTGTCTACCCCAATCCCCTCTGCCTAGAGCTACACCACACTTCTAATAAGGCTGATACTGAATGCCGGGAGCCATTGGGGAATCCAATATGTCGAGTATCAGGCAGTGGGCACCAAAGCTTCAATGAAAAGTTAAGAAACTACAGAGTCACAGGCAGCACAAGCCTAGCGCCTCCAATACAGCACCGAGAAGAAACAGCTGACTGGGTATGCGATCAATGAGGAAGCTTAACAAGCCCTGCTGGACAGCTTGAGCCAAGAGAGGGTCTGCACAGTGCCATCAGCCACACCTACTATGCGTCATGCCCTCTTGAGATGAATAGCTCGTCTGCAGTAGAGACCTCCTGCTTACCAGAGAACCTCAAGGAGGAGACGGCTGCTGCAAAGCCGGTCGACAACAGCCCTGCACCAGTAGAGCTCCCTCACCTCTTGCAAGGTAAAAGGAAAGATAGCATCCTGTCGCAATGTACACTGTCCACAGGCAGCAGACGGAAGAGAGCTGGGTTACAAAAGCAGGACTAAAAAAGTAGTGTGTACCTTAACATAGGCTTTTAAAGAGTGAAGAAAGATGTTTTGGAAGACTGTTGGGTTGAGGTCACTTGTTGCCTTTTGCTGTGTTTAAGTCGTTCCCATGCCCTGATGAGAAATGTAGTTCCTGGCGATGTTTGTTTTAGGTGATGTGAAATAAAGTATAGTCCCAGCTTTGACGATCTGGCACAGAAGCGCTTCTGGATAATTGATTGAAGACTCTTCAGGGGTTGTGTGATCTCAATAGCTGTAGTATGAGGAGCTGGCAGGTAATGTTTTGTCTAGCCCAGCTACATTTAAGTCAGATTTCAGCATCTCAAAACTCTGCCTCAGATGACCCAACTGACCCATGTCCCCTGTGATGCCAATGATGTTAGTCACTGAGTCCAACTGTACATGGTGTAGGTTGATTAACTATTCCTTCATGTGGCGCTATGGTACCACGCTTCCTCTAATTATCTGTGAAACCACTACCACTTGAATGTACACTTTTAGAGGCTCTGCTGCGTCCCTTGGTTAGGGCAGTGCCTTGTATGGGAGGGAACAGGAGTCGGCATGTCAACAACCACACGCAACAGAGACAGACAGACAGGGTTCCACATCTGGTGGGATGAAGGCGGATTAGGAAGCTGGTCCTGGGAACCCTGCCTGGTGCTCTAGGTTCTTAACGTCTTTAAAACCATCAGAAGTTCAGAAAGCTGAAGTAATGCCATGCAGGTACCCCGAGTCCTTCTTGATTGCAGGCAAATGGGAAATACCACAGGAGAAGAGCCCTTCTCTGAAATACCACCAGGAGAAGAGCCCTTCTCTGAAATACCACCAGGAGAAGAGCCCTTCTCTCAAATACCACCAGGAGAAGAGCCCTTCTCTGAAATACCACCAGGAGAAGAGCCCTTCTCTCAAATACCACCAGGAGAAGAGCCCTTCTCTGAAATACCACCAGGAGAAGAGCCTTCTCTGAAATACCACCAGAGAGCTACAGGAGGAAGGGAGGGTGTACTGTCAGTTTGGAGCTGCCACTGATCTGACGCGATGTCTTATCAAAAGCCTTTCGCTATTGCAGAAATGGAAAGGGATGCCACCTACTGAGAAATGGAACATAGTGGATACAGAAATAAATACACAACTATATACCTTGCTCATTTCGGTTCTGCGCAGTGAACCAGAGGGCCAGCACTGCCTGTGTTTCTAAGTGTCGTCGAGTTTTACGGGACACATCCTCTTACCTTTCAACCATTGAGAGAGCTATCAGAACATTCAAGTAAATGAATAAATACGGAAATAAAAGCATGGGAGGTCTGGCGATCTGGATGTCTTCACAGTTTACATCTCCCTGGATGGAAGACTAACGTCTTGGGTCCTTCGCCTGGTTTTCCCAAAGAAATCTCCCCTAGGCGCCTGGTGCTTTGGTTGGCACTGCACCTCTTATTCAATACATGTGCAGTAGCTGCAGTTTTTCTTATTCTATATTGGGCTTTGTGGCTGTGACTGTCTGCTGGAGAATTTTGCAGGTGCTTTTCAGCACATTAACGCTTCATCATCTTCCTTGGACATATAGGCCCTCATTACGGGGCTGGCAGTCATCAGACCGCCATGCTACAAGTTCTGGGGTTTGGCCGAAGCCAACCCGCCACAACACCACCTGGCCCGCCAGTGCCGGTGTAACTCCAAGAGTTCAGTATATTAAGGGATGTGCCAGACTGTGGCAGGCTTCTTGCCTGGTTTCCTAAAAATATAGACTTTCTACAAAGGAAACACAACGCTGAAAGGTTATCTTCCATTTCAGTGGATGAGAATCAAAATGTTCAGTTCTTTTCCTAACTATGTCCTGCTCCAACTCCAGCGCATTCGTAAAATAAACTCCATTTAATCTAGGTCTTCACGGTGTGCTGATTTCCAATGGCGTGATATTGACTAACTTTACCTGACATTGACTCTCCTTTACTTCCTTGTCTTCATCCTATTCACAGAGATCTTTCCTTTGGGCTTGGGAGTTTAGCCTATCATAGAGTATCTATTCCATAAATATTCCACGTTGCCCTCTGGGTGACCTGACTCATCATTCCTTCTAGCAATCACACTTTAATGGGTCACCTACCTGCTACCATGACATGTATGTGTGGTGGTTTCACTTCACTCAAGGGAGATATCTCTGCCCTTTATCCAATGGACTGCAGTGATGTTTCATGCATAAGTATGTCCAAAGGCAGTGGATGTGTGTTCATTCACATTATTCAATCAAATGTGACACTGGCAGCACCCAAATCTGTGGCATCAATGGAAGAGAAAAGAGGGCTGGCAGGACACGTGTACCTCCTTCCACGACCTACACCCTTCACACCTACCACTACAGTCCCTTCTATAAATCTAAGACTTTTGCCTACATTGGCACCCAGATATTACACTTGCTTTGAAGCTATAACACCACTTTCTTTCAGAGTGGTAAGAACATTTCAAAGTGTTGTAAGTGTATATTCTAATCTGAGCCAAACGTTACAATGCCATCCAGGTATGCAGAACCCAGATGTGTTCTTAGGTTGTGATCCATTATCCTCTGAAATATGGCGGGTACCCCATGCAGCCCAAAAGGGCGATCAAAATTGGAACACTGGATTTCTGGTGGTAAATGTGGATCTTCTAACGTTCTTCTACTATAGCTTAGCTGTACATAAATGACTTGAAGCTGGCCATTTCCTAGCTGCTCAATTAAGTAATCATCTCTTGGTGTTGGCTGTGAGTCAAACGCGAATATTTGATTCACCCTTGGAAAAACAATTCAGAACCTTACTAATTCTTCCCATGTTGGTACAATTGCAAGATGTGAGCACCAGTCACTTTTAGAGGGTTCAATTATGCCACTTCTTAGCATTATCCTCTACCTCCTGATAGACTGCTTCTTTTTGAGCTTCCTCTGAGACCAATGACCTGCTCTTTTATGTTCTTTGACTTATATAGTATGTTCAAGGTAGTGAATCCAGATTGTAAAGAGAAGGCAGAGCTCGCGTTTACCAGCAGATTACCAGGTCTCATTTTTACATTTCAGAGAAGGTGAGGTTGGAGAAAGTGGCCAGTTGATGAAGATATTGGTGGTATATTTATAATCCAATTACAACTGAAAGTATTAAAATACTTTTCTACTATGACCATGAAAGATAAAAAGGACTCTTCTAAATTATATGTAATGTGCACTTTTAGTGTTTATTTTTAGTTGTAATAGATATTGTACCTTACCTTGTACCTTATGACTATTCCTGGAGCATTGAGAAGGTATATTGCATGACTGAAAAATTATGGGTACACAATTGCCGAGTTATATGCATCAGGTGAGGCATCACACGCTCACTTGTGAGGATGCCTGGTGGCCATGTTGGCTCATCTGTTCAGCAGTCAAAAAGCACAGAGTGCGTGGCAGCGGTAGCACCAGCAGAAAGGTTGATTGAATATAAACAGATACCTATAATACGGAGAACAAAAATTTATTATATGAACCAATATGTGATGTGGAACCAATATGTGATGTGTTAACCTGGTGTCTAATTCCAGTTGTCCTTGGATTCCAGTGTTTGGCCTCATTGTTTATTCCCCTGAAAATGGGACCCATTGTCCCAAAAAGTACTAGGATACAGATGGGAAACATTGGTTTACTTTAAGTGCTAAGTTATTGCGTATTAAAACTTGATTATTGGCAATAATGATCTGTTTAATATAAGAAAATATAACAAAGGGTTAAAACACTTTTACATTTTCATGAGTGTGTGCTCCTACTTATGAGGAGAGAGTTTATTATATGACATTTTCATTTAGTTAAGATGTACACTGATGAATAACCAGACTGTGGCAAGAGAGCCAATCGATCTCGACAGAAACCTAACCAATGAAATCCCCATTGCCAGAGGAGCATAGCAGAGTTGCTATCCTAGCGGGCGTGCTCTTCAGTATTTTCATTTATAGCTTAGCTACCATATTGCGAGCTCTCCCATGGATACACCTTGGTTGTACAGAATCCCTGTTCTTTTACACCTTTGGGTGGATCTCTGTGCCCATACGCAAAACTGTTGAATCTTCTGGCAGATTTTGGCTTATTTTGCAGAGATAAGAGACTGGTAATCAATATACCAAAATCTAAATTAATGCTGGCCGAAAAGAACCAAATGTTAAGAAGACAAATATTCCTTAAGACATGAAGCTAAAACAGGTAAAATGTTGCAATTATTTGTGGGCAATCTTCTCCACTTTAAGGCATGAGTAGATGTTAAAATAGCAAAAGGTGGGCTAGGAGCTCTGTACAGCCGAAGGAAGGTGCTGACATCTTGGTACATCTTAGGAATATTGGTTTCTGGGTAGAAAAGTGACATACTCCCATAGGAAGTTGACACTTCAGGGGCGGACTAGCCGCAGGGAACAGTGGCCCATTGGCCACTGTCCCTCATACCCTAAACGCCCTCTAAACTAGGATTTAAGGGGCACCCCTGGCACCAGACCCCCATTTCTGCAACCGAGAAGAGGCACAAAGAAGACGCGGTCACCGACAACAGGACCTAGGACTCTGCCACCGTGCAAAGAAAGGACACTTAAGTGCCCTGAGGAGACTACTACTGGAACTGTGTAATTGTGTGCCCACGGTGAAAACTCATTGATCCCAGCAAGAAGGACCCCATTGGCCACGAGAATCCAAGACAGACTTCTCTGACTGGTGGGACCAGCAACCTGCAACCTGCAGAAGAATCGCCGTACTGTGTCCAAAGTGCAACACATCAAGCTCCCCGTGAGTGAGCCCAAAGAAGATCGGTGACCTGCACCCTGTGAGTGGTAGTAAGGCTCTCACCAAGTTTCAAGCCGCTACCTCCTTCCAGACGACCTCCAGCCAATGAAGTAACCGTGGGCTACTTTTGCCGCTGCCAAGGCTTGTCTGTCATCAACCCGGTAACAGACGGCTTCTCGGACATCACTGACTCCAGAGCAGTTCCCAGCATAGAGACCCACATCTGCAACAACCCCTCGCCTGAGATCCTGAAGGAGGCGACTTTGAGAGGAGCAGCAAAGCATCTCTGACACAACATGTCCCGTGATTGACAACTGAAAGACCACCTCTGCACCCAGATCCTTCAGATGCAGTGGCAAAGTTCCAACTGTTGATTCGAGGTCCTGGCCCCCCAGAAGCCTTTACTCCCCAACGGTAGAGTGTGAGTCCACCCTGAAGTGTGTTTTTGTCAAGTGCTGCAACTTTGACAGCGCCTGCAGATCCCCTCAGCACCAAGGACAGCCAGAGCACCTTTGCACCCGGTCTCCCTGGGCAAAGTAACTAGAAGTTGACTGCTGAGGCTTGGTTTATGGACCTGCAAGACCTTAACCCCAGGTGGGTTCCCTAGAGGTCATCCTACAAGTGACCGATTCAACAATGTGATTTTCCCCATTGACTTCAATAGGAGCCATTTGATCATTAAAAGAACTCTATATTCTAATGCTTTAAAAATTATCAACTCCAGTTGTATGTAAGATAAAAAGTGTGTTTTGGTGTCTAAATTAAGATACAAATCTGCTGTATTTTTTTTTCTAAATCAATGTTGGATTTCTTTTGAGTCATTACATTTAATTTCCGTCCATGTGGGTGGTGTGAAATGCTTTACACATGTTCCTCTAAGTAACCTGACTGCTCTTTGCCACTCTACCAGGACTGAGCTAAGGTTTACTAGTGTGAACCCAAGGCTCACTTCTGGGTAATGTGCTAGTATTACATGCTACAAGCATGTACTGTATTGTGTTGGTATTTATATACCTTTTTGTATACCCCTTGTGAAGCATGAAGTACTTTTCGAGGTAGCCTGACTGCATTATTTATGTAGTACTTAATATCTTTGGTGAGGCCTGAGAAAAGATGTTGTTTGTAGTCTGACATGTGTAGTACAACTTGGTAGGGAGCGTAACATTTGAAAGAGATGGGAGCATGGTGTGCCTAATGTGTACAGGTACTTACCAACTTAGAAGTTGGCTTTGGTTTGCATCAGCTGGGACCAGTGAAGTATAAGGGGTCAACTGGAAGGAATAAAAAATAGCCTAACCTACTGCGGGCACTGCTGAGCCGCTAAAGGAGTGATATATTGAGTCTGCCCAGGAGCAAAGGAAGACCAAGGTATTGGAAACACCTTATGGCACTGTATGCTGTTATTATTTTGGATCCGAGGGTCTGGAAGCAGGAGAAGGCGACTGTGTTGACTTGTCGTTTCATGGTCAGTTCGCTGTCGAGGATGATGCCTAGGTTGCGTGCACGGTCTGTGGGTGCTGGTCCGAGTTCTGCTGGCCACCAGCTGTGGTCCCAGATGGAGGTGTTCCTCCTGAAGATCAGTACTTCTGTCTTGTCGGAGTTGAGCTACTGGTAATTATTATATGAAAATCAGTCTGGACCCTGCTCCAATGGGAGCAATCTAGCCCGAACTGCCAGGTCAGGTTCTCCCTGAAGCAGAACATAGGCAACCCAATGCCGGTTTTACCCTGCTTTTCAGGCAGGTATACCTTGGCTGGCACAGAATAAGGACATAACCCTGAACAATAATATTATTTACTTTTCTCAAATCATATTGAATATTTACTAAGCCCACATAAGGGTATGTGGCTGTTAGCTGGATGACACTGTAATTTATAGTCTGACGTGCTCCACAAACAGTGTTGTCAACAATAACACATGAAGGATTACATAAAAATCGACAGAAAACATACTTGCAGCTACTTCCAGCCATTATTCTACTATAGAAAAATGACTTGCAGTCAATTGGGCTATTAAACCTCTCAGTTATTATCTAAAAGGTTGAACTTTCACCTTATGTAACCATATTTTTCAAAACAACACACAGAGGAGGAAATTTTCATACCAACGCACATTTCTATCCAAAGTATCCTCTAAACATTTTGCCCTAGTAGAAAAATCTTAGTAATAGGTTATGTCATGGGATGACTTACTGGACTCCTGAAGAGGGGATCTTTTTGCAGGAACAGAAGGCGGCATCAATTCATGAAAAAGAGGGAAAAGAGGAATGATGCCAGAAGAGTAAACACATGCAGAAGAGGAGGTAAATACAAGGTGGGCAAAACAGGAGGAAAGGGATGCAAGACAAGAGAACACCTGGATGCCAGGGATGAAAAACACCCAAAGAACGACAGCATCAGGTCACACAAGGAGAGAAGTCCCATACAGATGATGAGAAGAACTCCAGTGGTGACCATAAGGAGGAACATATCCCGAAGACCAAATATTGTCTTGGGGCCAGGAAAGCATATAGGTGGTCATTTCGACCCTGGCGGTCCGAGACCGCAAGGGCTAATAGGACGGAAGCACCGCCAACAGGCTGGCGGTGCTTCCAGCCCTATTACGACCGCGGTCGCATCGCCGGGGCCGGCGGTTTCCTGCCGTTTTAGCCCCGGCGGTGATAATCCGCCAGGGCAGCGCTGCAAGCAGCGCTGCCCTGGGGATTATGACACCCCTACCGCCAGCCTGTTTCTGGCGGTGTGCACCGCCAGGAAGAGGCTGGCGGTAAGGGGTGTCCTGGGGCCCCTTGGGGCCCCTGCACTGGCATGGGCAGTGCAGGGGCCCCCTAACAGGGCCCCGGCCAGCTTTTCACTGTCTGCATAGCAGACAGTGAAAAGCGCGACGGGTGCAACTGCACCCGTCGCACGGCCGCAACACCGCCGGCTCCATTAGGAGCCGGCTCCTATGTTGCGGCCTTATCCCCGCTGGGCCGGCGGGCAGAAACTTGGTTTGCGCCCGCCGGCCCAGCGGGAATGTCATAATGGGGGCCGCACGGCGGTTACCGCCTGGCGGGCGGCGGTAGCCACCCGCCAAGGTCGTAATGACCCCCATAATTCCATAACGAACCAAGGATGGGTTGCCAGAGACGGGTAGTGTGAAGAGAGGTGGGTGAAGACATACAGCAAAAGGAGTCTCACAAACTGTTAAGGAAAATGTCTATTTTTAGTAAGCATGTATGAGGAAAGAAAGCATTAAGAGACTATTTGAGTGTGCACACAGAGAAAAGGAAAGAGAACTGGCAAAGAGAACACAGGAGGAAACATTGACAAGGCCTGAGCAGTGAGGCCAACATAAAAGAGGGAAAAAATCAAGTAGAAAAATTGTTATGTTTGATTTCAGTGATCCAGGAAATTCTTTGTATAACTAGGCTAGATGTTACTGGTGCTGCACAGGACTTTAAGAAACATATAAAAGGGATGGCCATAAATGAGAGAGAGAGAAAAAAATTGCAAAGAAGAAGAGAAATCTATCATACTTACCAGGGTACTTCTCTATATTAGTTCCAGGTCACACCCTGATTCAAAGGAAAGAAGAGGATGACCAGTAGGGATTGCTGCTTCCTGGGAAGGAATTTGGGACTGAAAAGTGGCGGAAGGCCATAACAAACTACTCAAAGGCTATAGCTATTTTATCAGATTTGTACGTCTAGGGGCCAAAAGGAGTAGTTAGAGCAAAATAAAATGATTCTTTTGTGTTCAAACATTAATTAGTGAGTTTATTCTCCAGAAACCATCTTGAATCGTCCGAAAGCGTTAACTATATGTACCATCCCACAACAGGAGAACTGCTCTTCCTTCTCATGCTTGGTTTGCCACACATCTGCAAGGCCCATAGCTGTCTTCCTGTTTTTATCTACAGCTTAGCTGCAAATATTATCAAGTTCCCCTTGGATTCTTATAATATTGCTCCACTTTTATCCAGCATCACCTGTTGAAGACAGGGAAGAAAGTAGATTCTCATTATGCCAAGTACAGTCCTCCCCAACATTACAATTATGAACATCCACCCAAGTCCTCTGCACCACAAAATGGGTGGAACTGTTCAATTGTATTGCTGATTTTGTAGTACTAGATGTAAAGCTTGCATTTGCCTCTAGCCAATACTTTCCCTGACAATTAACCCACAGTTATTTCCAGGGTGGGTTTCCTGCAGGAGGATCACATCATGCTCATACGTGAGCAGTGTCCTTTGTACCACTCCTTTCTTTACCTCATTGCCCAGCCCATTCATATTCCACATCAGTAGTGTGAACTTGTGGTTCACTCAGCTAACTATAAATAACAAAGTGTCACAGTAGTATGGCTACATGAACTTAATTGCTTACAAGCACAATATTGTGTGTACTACAGTTACACAATGATTTATCTACTCCAAGATCATCGTGTCATTCAGAGGCCATTGTGAAGGACATAAATAGCTTTCAAAGGCTCACAATATTTCAATCCATCTTACACAAAATGGTACTTTTTTTTTTTAAATCTGTTTATTCAACGTGATTCAAAACATAGTACAAGAGCAGCAGTACATTCCACATAACTTGGTGAGAGAATACACATCTTCTCTGCCCGTGCATATCTTTTCGTATTTGTAGTTTTTTGTTCAATACGATTGCATTTTAGCGTACTGCCATACAACTTAACATTGTGTAACTTTTGACACAAGACATAGCAATTATTGTGTTTAAACATATGTAATGGCGTCAGATATAATGATGGTAGCATTAGGCTATACAGGCTCTGAGGGCAACGTTGCTTTGTATTTGTTTAGTGTGGGTAGATACCAGTAACAGAGAGGGGCTGGCGGGTTGATGGCACATGGGCTTGACTCTACAGTACGGTTGGGTGAAGCTACGTTTAACAATTGCTTTTCTGCTTTGGGCAAGTATGGTGGTTTCAAGTCAAGACAGTGCTAGAGGGATAACTCACGGAGGATACGTGTTGTCTCTGGATTCTATTCTTACTACAAAAAGGTCCCAGCTTTCAGTTCCTCCTTGTATCTGTCCCTTGTGTTGTAGCTCTCTTAATGTTTGAGCCTCTGCCAATGTGTAACTATGCAGGTCTCGCAGCCAAAGAGAGTGAGGAGGGGCGTTTGGGGCCTCCCAGTGTGTGGCGATCAGGCACTTGTATATCACAAATGCTAAATCTACAAACTTGTGGATGCGTTTATCTCCTTTTGTACGGTGACATATGCCAAGCAGGCAGGATTCTGGAATAGGGGTTAGCACGTGGTCTACTATGTCTGCAGTGGTATCGACGACGCGGTTCCAGCCTTTGTTAATCGCGTGACATTCCCAAACCATATGGTAAAAAGTAGCTGCAGGGGTGGTGCATCTTGGGCACATTGGTTTAGAGTTTGGGTATATTTTATGGATACGGGCTGGGGAAATATATGCTTGATGTATATAATTGAATTGCGTATATCTTAGTCTAGAGTTGCGGGATACGGACTTAATCGAGATAAGGGATGCTTCCCAGGATTTTTGGGTAATTAGTGTGGCAAGGACAGTGTCCCAGCGATGTTTGGCCTGAGTTAAGGCCATGCAGTTACTTGCTAGGAGTATTTTATATAATATGGTGACGGCGCCTTTTACGTCGCCCATAGAGAGTATTGCAGTAAGTAGAGGGGATTCATTCGGTTCGTTGGGACTGCAGCCCCAGAGGTTGTGTAGGAGATTAGTTATGGGATTAAATGTCAGGAAGGCCCCGGGTTGCATTACTTCTGCAGCTACCAAATCTGCAAACTTGATTGCTTTGGAGCCTGAATAGAGGTCTCCCATGCTCAGGGTGTTAGCCACCCATATATCATGATAGGAGGAAAGAGCGTGAATGCCCGGCACCTGTGACATTGGTAGCAGCGGAGAATTTGGGGGGGTCAGTACTCTGCCCTGTACATATCTCCGCCAGCAGTGTCTGGCCGTGTCCAGTAGAGGTGAATTATTTGGTGGGTGGGGGAGTCCTGCTAGCAAAAATGCCAATATCATTTTTGGTGTTGTGTAAGCAGTTATTGCTATAGACTCTGGGTGGCCGGTTCGTTGAGCCACATAGTGACCCATTGGAGTTGGGCTGCTGCGTAATATAGTTCGAGGTTCGGCATGCCAAGACCGCCTTCTTCTTGTGGGTACTGTGTGATGGCTAGTGCTACTCTGCGTCTATCCCTGCCCCAGAGTAAGTCAGTCAGTAAGGAATGTACTTTGTGAAAAAATGAGCGCAGCAAGATTACCGGAAGCGCGGTAAAGTAATATAAGAATCTCTGTAATATTAGCATCTTGGCTATGGCTGTCCGGCCCATAGGTGATAAAGGCTGTGAGCTCCAAAATGTCAAGGAGCCACGGGTGGAACGGAGCAGTCTGTCTAGATTCCCTTCCCTTAGGTCTGACATAGAGTGATATACTTGAACGCCCAAATATTTGAAAGTATGGTGTGCCCATGTTAGTTGGTGTATGGGAAGAGTCGTTTGCTGCTCAGTGGGTATGCGAGTAAGAGGGAAAATACAGAATTTAGCCCAATTCACATGTAAGCCAGAGGCAAGAGCAAACGTGTTCAGGATATGCATTACCTCAGTTAGAGAGGCGGAGTGATTGCGCAGCTATATCAGGGAATCGTCTGCGTACAAAGATATTATATTCCTGTATGCCCCATTTATGCGCATAGCTGCGGAGCTTAACTGCGAGTGGCTCCATAGCTATTGCAAATAATAATGGAGAGAGCGGGCAACCTTGCCTGGTTCCTCTGCCGATAGGGAAAGCCTCCGATATTACTTGACCAGTCTTGACATGGGCTGTTGGTTTGGAGTATAGTGTAGCAATCCAGTTGATAAAGCCACTCTGGAAGCCAAACGCTTTAAGGGTACAGAAGAGATAATCCCAACCAACCGTATCAAATGCTTTTTCTATGTCTAAAGACACGGTCACAGTTCCTGATTCTGTGGTATTATGCATGATACGGATTAGACGTCTTATATTTAAGAAGGTATTTCTGCCCGGAATGAATCCCAATTGATCAGGGTATATTAAGTTCGATAGATGGGGGAGCAGTCTATTTGCTAGGATCTTCCCTAAGAGTTTGCAGTCGGAGTTCAAGAGGGAAAGTGGTCTGTAAGATCTGACATCCAGTGGGTCACGTCCTGGTTTTGGTAGGACCACTATTAGTGCTTCGAGCATGGCGTCTGGCAGCTGTTTCCTATGGCGTGCTTCGTCAAACACTTGGGGATGCAGGAGGTGAGTGCTTTGTGAATTGTAGTATTCTGCTGGTAGTCCATCTGAACCAGGGGTCTTGCCGCGTGCCATCTGGGAGAGGGCCAAGCGGAGTTCCTCAATAGTAATGGGGCCGTCTAATATGTCAGCGTTGTTGGTGATGTTTGGATTTTGGGGGATCTGAGCTAGTAGATCAGTCAGTTGTTGTTCTTTAGGGGGGGTGGTGGGTTGGTATAGCGAACTATAGTACATGTGAAAGGCCCTGTTAATGTCAACTTGATTATTAACCACTTCTCCTGTTTGTAGCCTGACCGCACCTATCGGCAATGATTGCGATGGTTGACGAACCAGCCATGCTAACAGTTTGCCCGATCTGTCTCCTTCAGCGTGCTGTCTCGCTTTAAAGTGTCTGTAGTCGTGTCTGCTGAGTCTGTTGTCAGTCTCTCTGTATTTCGCTTTCAGTGAAATTAGTGTTTCTGATGGGGTATTGCTTGTTGAGGCCTCGATCTCTGCCCTATGCATGCTGGCTTCTAGTTTTAATAGCTCCGTAGTGAGCATTTTTTTTATACCTACAGATGCTGCCAGGCAATGCCCCCTTATTACGACTTTGTGGGCATCCCATTCAGTAGCGCGTGTTGATGTTGAGTTTTTATTTAGAGAGAAATAATCCGACAGACACTTGGCTATCTCAGCATTAAAAGGGGGGTTGGTTAGGGCATCTGGTTGTAGGCACCATGTTGGGATACGAGCGTGTGTTTAGCCCCAGAGCAAAGTGGCGTAGTGTGGGTTGTGGTCTGATATAGTTCGGGCTAGATAGCCGGGTGTAGTTATCTTTGGGATTATGCCAGACAATGCGAAAAACATATCTATTCTGGTGTAAAGTTTGTGTACTGGTGAATAAAAAGAGTATTCGCGTAATGTGGGATGGGTAGTTCTCCGGATTTCGTTTATCCCATTGTTGGAAGCCCAATCTGCTAAGTCGAGCATCGCTCGTTTAGCTGGGGCGTTGGTTAGTGGGGGGGGTTGAGCGGTCTTTCAGAATATCTAGAACGCAGTTAAAATCTCCTCCCCATACGGCGTCTGTTGCAGGGTCACAGAGCATACTATTGTTTAGTGTCCAGAGGAAGTCGCGTTGATTTACATTGGGAGTGTATAATGCTATCAGGGCTATGGGGCTACCGTCTAATGTTCCTTCTAGGATCACGTACTGACCATTTGGGTCACTTTGTGCACAAGACATAGTGTATGGGACCCCGGGGGCTATCCAGATTGCTACTCCTCTGGCATATGTTGAGGAGGTGGTACCATATAGTTGGCCCTTCCATTTTGCTTTGGTATTTTCGAACGAGGGTGCGGCTAAGTGTGTTTCTTGCAGCATGGCAATGTGTATCTGGTGCCTCCTGAGATATGCGTAGATCCGTTGCCGTTTACTTACGGACGCCATGCCCTTTACGTTCCATGTGAGTATTTTATAGTGTGAGGTGTATCGCTGATTTTGAGAAGCCATCGAGTGTATGTGGGTCAGCGCAGGAGGGTATCGCCTGTGCATGCTCAAGCCCATATTTGTTAGTGGTGTGGTTCGCGCCCATTACGCCTAGCCTCTTTGCCTTAAGATTGTGTGACTTGTCCTTTAGGTTTGCATTGTGGTGTGACAGCTTGCAATTGATATATGTCAATAAGTGTAACAGGGAAACGTCCCATTCAATTGTAACTATAACATTTGCTATTCTTAACAATAACTGTGATTGTGGCAAGAACAAGGTAGATACAGGACTTGCCATCCTGGTGTAACGGTCCATATGGAGCGGGGGGTGTTCCAAGATTGTGAGTTCCAGACAGCTGCGACCCCGGCCTATTTTGCGTATGTTGGTGCCTTTGCCGTCCAGGAGCGACAGCAAACCAAACGGACCAGCTGAGAGAGATAATTATATGGCAACATGCCTCAACAGTATCCATATAAAAGTAGCGGGCAAGTCACTTTCCCATGTGTGGGGCCGAAAAGCTAGCAGATGTCGTCTGCTGACCGTTTAGTGCCCGGTGGCAGGGGCCTTCCTGGGACCCTATGGGCGCGTTCTGTGGAAAAAAACTTTGGGACATTGTTCTTCAAGACCGACTCAGTTAGCCATTGTTCGATGAATAGTTCTGCGCTGGGGCCTTCGGCACGTTCAGGAAAACCCACGAACCAGATGTTGTTTCAGCGTGATCTGCCTTCGGCATCTTCGGCTCTGCGCTTTAGTGCTTCCACCTCTGTTGTTACAGCTCCCAGTCGTGACTGGATTTCGAGTATGGATGGTGTGAGGTGCGACGTGTCTTTTTCCAGCCCAGCAACCTTTTCGGCCAGTGCCTGCTGGTCTGTTCGCAGCAGGTTAACATCCTCGATAACTGAGCCTATTTTCGCTTCCAGAGTTGTTTTAGTGTCTAGTATAGCTTGCAATACCCTTTCAAATTGTATTGAGTGCGTTTGCAGTGTTGCTTCCATTTTCTGTAGAGCTTGATATGTGTCTGAGACCCAATTCGTGGAGGTGGTGTACCGGGGTCCATGGTTCCTGGGGCGCCCGTGAGGTCTTTGGTTTTCCCATTGGTTGGCTTCTGTACAATGCTGTTGTTGATAGTTGAGTCTTGCGCAGCGTTAATTGGTTATATTGTACTAGTTTGACGCTTTTATGCTGGTATCGTATTTAGGATGGTGCAAGGGGGCTTTAATTTGTCCTGGTTCTTGAGGATATTGGGCAGCTGGATTTATTATTATTACACGAGCTCAGTGTGTATAAGTTCGTCACCCGGTTTCCTCAGGTTTCACTCTTGGTAATGATAGGGCAGACACTATTTAGACCAGCTACCCCTGCAGTATAATTTTTACTGCTCGTGGTTTATCTACTAACTTCCTGTGTTAACGTGTTGTTCATTTACACGAACCTGCCAACTTAGGACTGTGTTGCGTTCCCTTTACCGGTATGATGTGCTTTGGAGTCTTATATTCACTGTTTTGTTAGGGGGTATAAGAGCCCTTGTACACGTTTGCAGCTCCACATCTTCTGCTGTGAGGAAACTGTAGTGTTGTGGTCCAGCAGCTTTCATATATCCTTCACATGGGCTTTGGGGGCCCACTCGACACCCCACGGTTCCCGCTATGCCTGTCTCCGGGCCCCCGTGCCTGCCATGGGGACGTGAGGAGCTCGGGTGCACAAGCGCCGCGCCGGAGCACAGGTCGCAGTGCCAGGCGGGCACGGCACCGCCGGGACAGGGCCTCAGAAGAAGAGCAGCTGCGCGGCTTTGCGCCCGCCTCCACGAGCCACAACTCACCGCCGTTTGGGCACAGGTCCTTGAGCGCGACCTCGGCACCAGCCGGGTCGCATCCTCCGCCCGGGCAGAGCCCGGGTGCCCCTCAGAGCATCGACGCCTCGAGGCAGGATGCCTCGGTCGCCGCACGGTACGGCTGCGCTCAAGCCGATCCAGCCGATCCCCTCAATTTTACGACAGCTGCCGCTCCCGACTCGGTGTCCCCACGAATGGGGAGGTTGGTTTCCGCCCTCGCGGAGGAACCAGGCGCCTAGTTCAGGATATCTATTCTGGGCCGGGGTCGGAGCTGCGAATTATGCGTCCATCCCGGTCGCCATGTTGGACACGTCCCCCACAAAAAATGGTCCCTAATGCTCATATGCTCACACAATGCAAGTGACATACTTAAACAAATGTATAAACCTACAAGGCAATCAAAGATTTCGTTGTTTTGTACTTTGAAATTTACGGAATATGTTATGTATGGCTTAAATTATGGATTCTTTTCGTGAATAAACAATGTTGATATTGATACTGCCTTAGTTTAGTCCTGTATGGTAGTATGTTTCTCGTTGTTTTTGAGCTTTTTTAAGATTGTTAAAAAAGTATCTCTCCGACACTCTGTAAGTGATTCTGTAAATGAACACTGACAAGAGATTCCACAATAGGCACAAGTAATTAACATGCAAAAACTGTTTTTTCAACACTTGTTGTGTTCAGGAGGTAATGCCCACGAACCAGTGTTATAGCAAACCAAAGAAAGATTTGGCAAGAACATTTTCTGTCAATCACCACCACACAACATGAAAAATCCTTTATTCTGTAAAGTGTTTTTTTTAATAATTACATTTAATTGTAGTACATATGTACCACTATCTAATTGTTGTGAAACTATCAATATTAAAGAATACTAGTAATTCTATGGTTCATTTTATACATATAACTATAATTATAGATCAAATATATCTCAATGCCTTCTATGAAAATAACTGCAGTACATCAGGCGATCGCTCATTTAAAAAAAAAAAAAGTCCATTAAATCTTACACACTTAAACAAGAAAACAAAGACATAACTAGCATGCCAGGCATATTTAAAACCACAGTGAAGACTACAACTTATGAAGTATGCCACATGACTGAATGTTTTGACGTATGCTTACCGCTGTCCTTGGTGTAGCCTCTTTTTCACAAGAGCAGAACGCCAGCATAGCGTGCCTTCTCCACTGAACTTGTTTCAACCATTCCCACCCCATGTCTTTGAGAAAACTGCACCATTGATATCTACACTGAAAAGTAGCCCTTGCCTTTTGATAGAAATCCATGCAGAGCACATATTTAATAAACACAAAACATTATCAGCATTAATAAATAGCAAGTAAAATCAACTTTGTTGTTAAGGCCTTGAGGGCTGATGAAATCTCATCTTTCATCTAGTAGATCTTATGCCTCATAAATGTTTGTCCTTAGGACATTTCACTTTTGCTTGGTGGAATTATTTTAAAAAATTGAAAACTGAGTTGACTGATGCTGTTTTTGCTTCATTAAAATTAATTGTCATATGGGACTAAGGGCCACATGTAGCAAGTTCCGAATTTGCGATTCGGAAATTGCGAGTCGGTGCGACTCGCAATTTCCGAATCGCAAATTAGGATGCAGAACGGTGTCTCAGACACCGTCTGTGATTCGCTATGGGGTCGCAAAGACCCACCTCATTAATATTAATGAGGTGGGTCGCATTTTGCGACCCCATAGCAAGTCCTTGTACTCACAGGGATGGTGGCCTGCTGAAGACAGCAGAACTCCATGTCTGTGACCCCCACAGGCGGTCGCTCCTCTCTCACTGCTGCTGCCTGACGCCTGCCTGCCACTGCTGATCCCGCTGACGCCGCTTCCTCCTCACCAGCACTGACCTCTGCATCTCGGAGGTACCGCCCTCCGCTCGCTGCTCTCTACCTGCTGCTGCTGTCCACTCTCCTCGCCTTCTCTCCACCGCCGCTGCCCCGGTCACTCTCCTTCCTGGTTTCCCGCCGCTGACCCCGCAGTCCCGCCTCTCCCCCCTGCCCATTGGCCACTCAGCCTCCCGCCTCCCAGCTGACCCTCCCTCCCGGCTCCTTACTTATGACGCCCACCCAGCGACCGCGCAGCGGACGCGCGCTGCGGGAGCACCGATTGAGCGCCGAAGGTGCGCCAAAGGTAAGCCCGTCTGCGCCCGTCCGCGCCTGGACCGCGCCCAGCGCCAGAACCCCTGGCCCCCGCGTCCGCCAACCCCCCCGCAGGACCTACGATGCCGCCACACTCATCGCACTCAACACCGCCCGAGCCCCCAGGTGCTACCGAGCATCCCCGCGACGCACCCATGGACCCTTCGCCTGCCGATCCTGCAACTTCTCCTGCCTCCGAACCGGCACCGCACCCATCAAGACGGGCAACAGCAACCACCTCAAGTGCATCCTGATCAACACCCGCTCCGTCCACAGACACGCCGTGGAACTCTGGAACTTCCTCGACACCACATCTCCAGACGTCGCCTTCCTCACGGAAACCTGGATGAACGCCTCCTCAGCCCCCGACATCGCCATAGCCATCCCGGACGGCTACAAGATCATCAGGAAAGATCGCGTCAACCAGACCGGAGGGGGCATCGCCATCGTTCACAAAAGCACCATTCGCATCTCGACTGACTCCATCGACGCTTTCAACGCCACCGAATACCTGCACTTCCAGATCCACACCGACCCCAAGACCACCCTCAGAGGCACCCTCATCTACAGACCCCCGGGACCACGGGCACAGTTCTGCGAAGACATCACGGACTTCATCAGCCCCCACGCCCTCCCCTCCGCCGACTACATCCTCCTCGGGGACCTCAACTTCCACCTGGAGAACAACAACGACCGCAACACCACCGCCCTGCTGGACAACCTCGCCAACCTCGGACTAAAGCAACTGGTCAACACCCCCACCCACTACGCCGGCCACACGCTCGACCCCCTCTTCTCATCCAGCAAGCACGTCACCGTCAGCCACTCCACCGGACTTCACTGGACTGACCACAGCTGCGTCCACTTCAGCTTCAAAAAGAACATGGTCCACCACCACCCAAAGCAGGTTCCCCACAGAAACTGGAGCAAGATCACCGTCGACCAGCTCGCCACCTCCCTCAGCCAGAACCCACCTGTCAGGACAACGGACCCTAACACAGCAGCCCTCGACCTCACGCAGTGGCTGACCTCCTGTGCCGACGACCTCGCCCCACTGAAGAACCCACTCACCAGGCCCAGAAGCAAGAAGGCCCCCTGGTTCACCGACGAACTCAAAAACTCCAAGAAGGCCTGCCGCACCCTCGAGAAGGCCTGGCTCCTTGACAAGACCGCCGACAACATGACCGCCCTCAAACTCGCCACCCGCAGACATCATCAGCTCATCCGCACAACCAAGAAGAAATCTCTGAAGGAAAGACTGGACAAGAACGCCCATGACAGCAAGGAGCTCTTCAACATCGTCAAGGAGTTCTCCAACCCCAGCACCGGCAACAACGACATCACTCCCTCACAGGACCTCTGCGACTCCCTCGCCTCGTACTTCCACTGCAAGATCGCCAACATCCACAACAGCTTCAGCGTTCCACCCCCGCACCCATCGGTCGAACCCACGCACCTCGCCGCCATCCTCCAGACATGGACCGAGGTGACCCCCGAAGACACAACACGCATGATGAACACCATCCACTCCGGATCGCCGACAGACCCGTGCCCCCACCATGTCTTCAACAAGGCCGCCTCTACCATCGCACCCCACCTCCAAGACATCATCAACACCTCCTTCTACACAGCCACCTTCCCGAAGAGCTGGAAGCACGCCGAGCTCAGCGTACTGCTGAAGAAACCAACAGCGGACCCGACCGACCTCAAGAACTTCCGCCCCATCTCGCTCCTTCCCTTCCCTGCCAAAGTCATCGAGAAGGTCGTCAACAAGCAACTGGCCGCCTTCCTCGAGACGAACGGATCCCTCGACCCATCGCAGTCCGGATTCAGAGCCAACCACAGCACCGAGACCGCCCTCATCGCAGCCGCCGAAGACATCCGAGCCCTGCTCGACAACGGTGAAACAGCGGCACTCATCCTCCTAGACCTCTCCGCAGCATTTCACACTGTCTGCCACCGCACCCTAGTCCAACGCCTCAACGACACCGGCATCCAAGGGAAGGCCCTGGAATGGATCATTTCATACCTCTCCGGCAGAACACAGAGAGTACGCCTCCCTCCATTCCTCTCGGAGGCCACCGAAGTCATCTGCGGCGTCCCGCAAGGATCATCGCTCAGCCCCACTCTCTTCAACATCTACATGAAACCCCTCGCTGCCATCGCACGCCAACACAACCTCAACATCATCTCCTACGCCGATGACACCCAGCTGATCCTCTCCCTCACCAGAGACCCCGACACCGCCAAAACCAGCCTACACGAAGGGATGAAAGACGTCGCCAAATGGATGGACATCAGCCGCCTGAAATTGAACACGGACAAGACAGAAGTTCTCATCCTGGGACCGTCGCCCTCCGCATGGGACGACTCTTGGTGGCCCCCGGCCCTAGGCACCGCTCCCAAGCCAACGGACCACGCACGCAACTTGGGCGTCATCCTGGACTCCTCCCTCTTGATGACCAGACAAGTCAACGCCGTCTCCTCAGCTTGCTTCCACAACCTCTGCATGCTCCGTAAGATCTTCCGATGGATCCCGACCGAGACCAGGAAGACGGTCACCCAGGCCCTCGTCACCAGCAGACTAGACTACGGAAACACCCTCTACGCCGGTACAACAGCCAAGCTTCAGAAAAGACTTCAGCGTATCCAGAACGCCTCCGCCCGACTCGTCCTGGACGTCCCCCGACGCAGCCACATCTCAAGCCACCTGAGAGACCTGCACTGGCTCCCTGTCAACAAGAGGATCACGTTCAGACTCCTCACCCACGCACACAAATCCCTCCACGACCTGGGCCCAAGGTACCTCAACGACCGCCTGACCTTCTACTCGCCCACCCGCCAGCTACGTTCCGCGAACCTCGCCCTCGCCGTCGTCCCTCGCATCAAAAGAGCCACCGCCGGAGGAAGATCCTTCTCCTACCTGGCGGCTAAGACATGGAACTCCCTGCCCGCCCACCTACGGCTGACCCAGGACCACCTCGCCTTCAGGAAACAGCTCAAGACCTGGCTGTTCGAGCAGTAGCAGACCCCCTCCCCCAAGCGCCTTGAGACCCTTCCGGGTGAGCAGTGCGCAATATAAATTCCTTGATTGATTGATTGATTGACTGCTTTTTAAATAAAGCAGTTTTTTTTTTTTTATTGTGCCGCCCGTTTTCCTTAAACAAAAACGAGTTGCAAAATAAAAAAAATACTGAAACCATTTGGTTTCGTTTTTTCAGAGTAGGCAGCGTACCTGCACTGAAAAAACATTTTGGTCAACATTCACAAAGGGGAAGAGGTCCCATGGGGACTCCTTCCCCTTTGTGAATGGGTTACCACCAGTGTGACACTGGTGGTAACTGTGAATTGATTTGCGACCGCATTCACGGTCACAAAGCAATCTAGCATAGCGATGCGAGTCGCAAATAGGAAGGGGACACCCCTTCCTATTTGCGAGTCGCATTCACAATTTGCGAGTGAATGTGCATCGCGATGGCCATTTTGCATGGCTGTTTGCACCATGCAAAATGCTTGCTACATCTGGCCCTTTATATGGTTTGGTTTGATAGTATTCTTGTGTTCATTTATTCAATCAATCAATCAAGGGATTTGTACAGCACGGCAAATTACCCGTGAGGGTCTCAAGGTGCTGGAGGTGTTAGCTGCTTCATTGTGGACCGTTTATTCGAACAGCCAGGTCTTAAGTTTTTCTTGAAGTGCTAGAGCAATGGGGCGGTGCTCTGGTACACATTAAGATCGTTCCAAGCTCTGGCCGCCAGGAGTCAGAAGGAGCAACATCCGCTGCTGCTTCCCAGATCAGTGAGGTGTCTGCATAGAATAGGGAGGTGGATTGTAGGTGTATGGTTGGATGGTCATGGGTGTGTTGATGTATGCCAGTCCTTCGTTGTGCAGGGCTTGTATTCATTCTGACTTCGAATGTCCTTTAATTTTTCCCTTTAGAAAGCTTACCACAATCAGGGGGGTTAAGATTATATACACAGTGGTCAGAGTCACAGGTAGAATACTGTTGGAGTTTAAAGTTTTGTGCTCTGTATTCTTTTTGGGGTGGGACAGCCCCTTGCATGTTATACAAGCATGTACCCATGGTCTGAGTGCCACACTAAGTATATAGAGTATCCAGACTTTTATTTTGGGCCTGGTATAATGATAATGTAGCCTGTGCACACATATCCAGTTCTATCCTTGACTTTGAGGTCCAGGATCTGACCTGTGACCAGGAGTGGCACACCACACATACCATCAAAGCAGTCAGCACACTACTGTACATGTCTTGGGTTTATGTCATAAAGAATTGATGCCAGCATCCCGTGTTTTGTGGTATCATTGAGTGGACCAGACCTTTTTATCTGTATTAATGAGTGTGTGGCCTACAGAACCTTCTTGTTTAAAGTTCCACTATGTTATATGAAACTCAGAACCTATATTTATATTATTTGAAACCCAAACCCTTGACCTAACATCCTGTATGTTAAGTGCACAGGTGTGTGTAGTAACATTTAGTACTAGTGTGGTAGCACAACTCATATATATGTGTAGAAGTATGCGTACTAAACCCAGTCAGATCAATTTAGGATGGCCCCCGCGTTAACATGGCACAAGATGGAGGATGACATCTTCTCCGTACAATGAAATTGCACTGTCTGCATTCCTGTGGATTAAGGGTGGGAATCCAGATAACGAAGCGAGAAGGACTGAGACAGGGCTTCATTTAGAAACTCCAGAAAGACATCTACTAAGGGGCTAATGATTAGTTCTCCTTCAGCACTGCCATTTGGTGGATGGTAAAAGTGAAGGATGAACCTACATTTTTGGTTGTTCAAGATGAGGATGTTTCTAAGAGTGATCTCTTTTGTCTGTCCCTGACTACTGCTTGAGAGGGGTTGATGACAGCCAGGTGCAGTAACCTTATATTTCATTAGGCCTATGTTGTGGGTTCATCATTTTACACAAAGAATGACTAGAGGTGGGGGTGCAACCTGAGAAGAACTCTAGAATGAGATCCACCCCAAACAACATCTGCTTTCTGGAAAGTGCATATAAAAGTGGGACCCAACCAACCCTACTTTATTCCAGTTGCAAATTCTTCATGACCAAGCAAGAAAGTGTTCCACAGAGCACGCAACGGAATGTTGGGGACCAGGGCTGGTGTCTGCCTGACAGTCACCCAGACATGAAGGCATTTACGATTATCCCTATTTTTGTGCCAACTCCATCCACATCCTTGGATGTTTCTAGGCTTTGGCATGCATGTACTTGGGCACCTTTAATGTCTGTTTCTCAGCTTCTGGCTATTAGGTAGGGGTCCCGAGCCCCCGGGGGACAGGGCTGTCAGGGCCACCCGGGGACGCAGGCACTTCCGGGATCCCCGGAGTCTCCATCACACAAAGCGGGGCCGCTGCCTCTTCCTGCAAACTCTGGCTGACTGCCAGGCACCAAGCAAACAGCAACCAGCCTCGCGCCTACCAACAGCGAACGGGGGTCGGCGGCGGCCCCGTTCACACGACCGCGGCAGATCACTGAACCGGGCTGTCGGTGTATTCTACGGGAAAGTATAGAGACCAGAGAAACGCCTATATGAAGAGTGCGCGCGGGATGGTGCAGTTAAAGGCGCGTCTATGTGTCAGAAACAAGGCCGTACACCCCCGCGCGTAGGTGCAATGGTCTTGCCCTCTTCCAGCTGATTTCTGGTTTTCTGCTTCAGTTCTAAACCAAAGGCTCCCGAAACGGACTGTACCACGGTTGAAAAGGGGGAGGGAGGCCGGCGTGCGGTGGCGGTTGCTCCCGGCGCGGTGCCTTTCACGGTCCTCTCGTTTGGATTCGCAGTAGTGGAAGGAGGACGGTAGTCGGAGTGGGGGACTGCGGAGCCGGGCAAGCCCCGCTGTGCCGGCCTGTGTTGACCCGCCTCCCCCGGCGCCCCTCTCTGCGGCCTTGGTACGCTCCGCCCCCAGCTGGCGGCCTGCAGTGGCGCTGCTCCGATCCCAGGGCTGGTTAGGGCCGCGCTTCCCGGGACCCAGCGCCTTCCCCGTCCTCGGAGCCGGACCCGAGAGCGGCCGCAGCGCCGGGAGCAGGAGGCTGCGGCGGCAGGACACCAGCGGCAGCCTCCATCCGCCCCCAGAGGCCTCCGAGCCGCCGCCCTCCCCTGGGCCCCCAGCCATGGGCGACGCCGGCAGTGAGCGCAGCAAACCCCCCGGACTGCCACCCCCGCTGCCCCTGCGGATTCTGGGGGTAAGAGGCAGCGGCACGGGGTGCGGGGCAGAGGGTCGAGGAGGGCGGCGTGGGCCGACACCCGGGCTTGCGGCTGTACATTCCGTCCTTTCCACCCGGGACAAAGGCCGGGTGCACCCCGCGCCCCCTGTAATGCACAGTGTGGAAGTGATGAGTCAAATGCGGCCTGTGTGTGAGCTGGGCCTGCTGACACTTCCCCCAGCGGGAGCCTCACTGTCCGGGGCAGTGTAACCCCTGCCCCGGGAGGCGGGGTGACTTCCTCTTTACGTATAGAGCTGTCAGGGGCCTTTGTATTAAGAAAGGGGCAACCCTTCTCGCCCCCTGGTGTGGTAAGGTGACCACATATAAGTAAAGGATAATGCCCCCCCCCCCTTTTAAGAGAAAGGGGTCAAGCCCTTTAATACTGTATAACCCTTCCCTCAGAAGGGGGTGACACCCTCCTAACATATAGAGCTGCCAGGATCCTTCTTATTAAGAAAGGGGTGACCACTCAGGCCCACTGGTATGGTAAGGTAGCCATGTATAAGGAAAGGACGATCCTCTCCCCTTCCCCCCCCCCCCCCCCCCCCAACACCACTTGAGAGAAAAGGATAACCCCCTTTCATCCTATGTCTATGTATCCCCTGGGAAGTGGGTTACTCCCTCCTTACAGAGCTGTCAGGATCCTTCGTATCAAGAAAGGGGTGACCACTCTGGCTCCCTGGTATAGTAAGGTGACCTTGTATAAGGTAAGGGTGACCCTCTCCTCCCCACAACATTCCTAAAGAAAATGGGTAAACCCCTTTTATACTATGTCTACGTAACCCCTGCCCTAGGAAGGGGGTGACTCCCTCCTTACATATAGAACGGTCAGGATCCTTCGTATAAAGAAAGGGGTGACCCCTCTCGCCCCCTGGTATGGTAGGGTGACCATGTATAAGGACAGGACGATCCTCCCCCAAGAGAAAGGGATAACCCCCTTTCATACTATGTCACCCCTGCCCTAGGAAGTGGGTTACTCCCGCCTTACAGAGCTGTCAGGATCCTTCGTATCAAGAAAGGGGTGACCACTCTGGCCCCCTGATATGGTAAGGTGGCCTTGTATAAGGTAAGGATGGCCCTCTCCTCCCCGCAACATTCCTAAAGAGAAAGGGGTAAACCTCTTTTATACTATGTCTATGTAACCCCTGCCCTAGGAAGGGGGCGACTCCCTCCTTACATACAGAGATGTCAGGATCATTCGTATTTAGAGAGGTGACACCCCTCCTCGCCCCCTCCCACGATATGGTAAGGTGACCATGTATAAAGAAAGGATGATCCCCCTACAATACCCTTAAGAGAAAGGGGTAAACGGGGTAAACCCATTTTATACTATAGGGAAAAGAGTTACCAGGAAAATACAAGTGAACTATGACTCTCACAGCAGCCGCCCATATGTGGCAAAATGTGCAGTATGAGTTGTTCCCTGCTTTATAAACCTGAAGTTTGGTATGGTGCATGTTAAATTGGGAAAAATGGGTTATCGTAACACATCTTTTAGATGAAAGAGGTAGCACTTGTATAGTGATAGGTGGTGCCTCATATCAGGAAAGGGATAATGTCCCTTTCTAGAGGAAACTGTCACCTGCTTATTCCTAGCAAGACGTGACTCCACCACCCCCCCATGTGTGATGGAATGGGTTACCCTGACAATGTTTATTTTTCCATCATTGCTGTGCTGTAATAGGGTATTCTGTGTCTATTTCTCCAATTCCGAATATTGTGATTTGTAGCTTAAGATGGTGGGTCCCTTGCTGACGGTCTGCTTGCTGCTCCATGTCATAATACACTATTAAATTCAATATTGCGACCTTTTGTCATGTCGCCCATCATCTGTTAAGATGACCATAAAATAAAGTGTAACCTTCCCACCCTAAGATCCATTATAGATTGATGGGAGAGATTCAAGTATGAAGAATGTGTTAATCCTTATATTTAAAAAGTAGTGCTCACTTGATAAGGAAAAAGGCCATATTATTGGGAGCCACCGGTTTGCCTCCACCCCCACATGAGTGAAAGTATGTCTGTCAACTGCTGAAGAAACATGATCCCTGCTTCCCAGTCCACATGGCCATTGTACATAAAGAATGGAGGTTAACTCCAATTCCTGTCCTTGCCTCCCCATTTTATGGTGCAGAAATCATGGCTTTCAATTGGTAAACGCCTATCATCACCCTTCTCCACTAACACCAATCCTTATGCCCTCGAAATCCAGTTAAGTAACTATTTGTGATTCTTCACCTATATTGAAAGATACGCAGGTACTCCCTTTCAGCCGCTGCTCCACTTGAAATAATTTGTAGCAGATCCCACCCAAGTCCCAGTCGATATGCCCCCCCAGCTGGTCGAAGCTTAGTTGATCCTTAGTGGATAGTTCCAAACATTTAATCATGTGACCGAGGGATGCCTGATCCATTACCATACTCCCCTCAGCTGAGAACATAATGGATAAACATTACACACCTTTTGGTAAATCTCCCAGACAGTAGCTACATACTGAGAGCTTTCAGGAAGTACTCGTTATTTAGAAAATTTAGCACCAATCTTCTGCCATGATTGTCTCATATTTAGGGAATCTAAGAGAGAACTTCACCCTCCAATGGCATGTTAGTAGATCTGATATAGTATGCTGTGCATTCCACAAACCTCTTGCCAAGATTTCTCCACTCCCTCACACTCCACACGGAGTGAGTAAGAAAATCTGATGCTAAATTTGTACTCAAATCTGCCATCAGCGGTGTGTGTCCCAGACACTACGATGTGATGTTTGGGTGTCTGTCAAACTGACAGACTGCATAGAAGCAGATAGTGATCATTGGACATAAATCACCGCCCTGTCCCTGATCTGAGAAAATCAGTGGCAAATTTTAAGCACATATTGTGGAGGTTTACTTTTTATTTATCATGCACAATGCGGAACTAAATTGTATCTTGGTGCTTAGTAATTATACATTGTGACTTTAGATACAATGCATAACCAAACGGGTTGCAAAGAAGAGCGGTCATTGTGAGACAGAAGAGATGGCTTAACAGGTGTGGTAGGATTCAGAAGATCGTACTCTGTCCAAGTTGTCCCAGGTATAGGGGAGTCGGTGTGGTTACAATGTGTAGTAGACAGGGCCAATGTTAGTAGGCAGTCTCTGAACATCTTAAACGAGCTCCGAGCTATAAGAATGTAGAATAAAGTGCAAAATAAGAAAGCCATGCCTGCCCCAGGCAGTGCTCTGGTGGTAGAGGAGAGTATTGTGGTAAGAACAGATGAATCTTGACTCTCTACCTGTACTGCATCAATGATTGGGCCTGATCGCTTTCCTTGTCAGGTTGAAGTAGATGCTGGGGGCTGCCACAGAGAATCATTTGGGGGATCTGTTATTTTAATTTTGAAAACTAATTAAGGATGCTCTTATGCTTGATGTTAAGCCGCATGACTTTCTCTTGTATGTATTGCTAGTTGGGAGGGGTTGCTGTGCCTTCAGTTTATTTATAATTACAGCAAGTAATCATTAATGTTTTTTCATTTCCAGTGAGTCGGTGTATGCTTTTGGATGTGCTGTTGGTTTGTTTTTCTTTAGGCAAAGATCATTCTGACCACCACTTTCTTAGTCTTATGATGCCTTTTAATTTAGGCTGATAATATGTAGTGCCGAGCGTTGCAGTACTTTTATTTTGAGGTAACGAGAATCCCTACTTCCATGTGGTGGTGTGGAGTGGTGACAAATGAAAGATTTTTTTCTAAGGAGTTCATTTAGAGAAATGTTTTGACAGCTGCTCCCACTTGTGAATTCAGACTGAGATCCCCATCCCTCATAATTCCCACGTTTTGTACTTTCTTTTTTGCATTCCCCAAAGAAAGGTTGGTGTTCACAGGTGTCGGTGTTTTTGAGGTGGTATACGCAGAGCAGTTCCAGAATTGTATTTTTGAGCCGTTTAGTTTGAGGTTGTTGGTCCCACTCCATACTTTAGATATTTGTTATGATGTTGCTTCTTTTTTATTTTACATAGTTTAGTTGAAAATTTAGAATAAATAAAATACAGCAAAACTTAAACAGATCGGTCTTGCACATTGAGTTCAATTACAAAGTGTTGTATACAGTGTGTACATGTAGGCACATCAGTATTCAGAGAATACCTGATATTCAACATACTTTAAAACAAGCAATTTATATTGCTCTTGTCTATTAAATGCATATGATAGTAGCTATAGGAATAAACTGAGAACATACATACACAGTGATACAGTGCCCCAGTAAACCAAAGAAACAGAACATAGAGCCAGAAAAAGAGCACATAAGACCAAGAGATAAGTAACAGGAATAAGAAGGGAAGGGGAAAAGGGATCATTATCGGGCGGCCTAGGTAACCAGGTACAACAAGAGCATCTAAGGCTCTAGCTGCACATAGAAGAGCCTGAAATACAGGAATGATAATCCACAAAAAGATTCTGCAATAAAATGTATCAAGTGAGTACCGGATATTGCTAGACAGTCTATGTGCAGCCTGATTAGGGTTTTGTGAGGTATGAATGCTAAGGGTGTAGGTAACACAAGCCCATCATGTGTGGAATGAAATCTGATTGGGAGACCTCCAATCCAAATGATCCTATTTGGCAGCTGTATTTAAGAGGAGGTTGAGTAAGGCATACTCAGTTTGGTGTAAGGGAATATGCAGCTGCTAACGGACCAAGAAATTTGTCAGCAAATTAATACAATAGATTGTTTAATGATACTCGATAATCGATTCACAGCGTCCCAATAGTGCAACTAAAAAAGACATGTTCTAAATACCCTGATTCACCTTTGCTGTTCCAACAAGTATTGAAATCCGCTAGGCTGAGCTTGGTCAATCTGCTCAGAGTCAAATACACAATATGGAGCAGAAGAATTTTGATTGTCTAAGAGAGGGCATGGTTTTGTGTTGAAGAGCTTTGGCGCATCTGTTAAACCAATAGCCTTCATCAGTAGGGTCCCTATTGAGAGTTCTGAAGTGTTTTCCCAAATTATATGAGAGGAGGGAAGGGTTTTTTAGTTTCAATGTTAAATAATTTGTATTTTTTTGGAAGCAGTGTGACCCATGGAATCCATTTCATTCGAAGGGAACCTATTTCCAGATCCTTAAGATTAATTTTGTCTTTAGTTTTAGGAAGGCGTAAAAGTTGAGGTTAGATAAGTTTTAGGATGTTGAATTTCAGAAAAGGAACAAAGCCTATAATCCGAATATATACCTCCTGTCTAGAGAGATAGCTTTATCTGCCCATATATACCCCTCTGCAGCTGGCAAGTCAGTGTAAGTCTTTTTACATTTCCAGGGCGATAAAATATTAACATGTAAAAAAATGCATTGATGTTTTTAGTCAAAGAGGAGAATCTCTTTGTCTGGGTCTGTTACAATTTGTTCAGTATGAAAGGGTTCAAAACAACGCATTGTTAGGGGAGATTCTTTTCTATATAGCACCAATAAGGTTGGAGGGTAGGGGTGTTACGAAACCATCTTGCTCCTTCGTGACGAGATAAGTGTGTGGTAAATCAACAGATTTTGGAACTTTGCATCTGTCATCTTTATGGTCTAATCTTACGTTCTTGTAAGAAACCCTGTCCTTTTTATCGCTCCACAGGAAGGATAAAGTAATATTTTCTATTAAAAAGAAATAGTTTGATAGACTTTGGGGAGCATACTAGAAATAAAGTTAATCAACTGTGTAATCGTCATTTTTAAAGATTTCATTTTTCCCCATTACAATATGTTTGGGGGACCAAGAGCCTAGTAAGTCTTTAATATTGTCTAAGATTTGTGTCCAATTATACCTTATCAATGCTGTTAGATCTTTAGAGACTCACATTCCGAGGTGTTTAATGAATTTGGTTTGCCATTGTAGGTATATATTGAGGGGCAGTGAATGTTTAGAAGGACTCCAGTTTTGTCTGGTCAAACTATAATCTGAAATTTCAGAAAAACATTGTATAATTTCAAGTACGGCAGGACTGGCCATCTCCACTTCTTTGGAGAATATCAATAAGTCAGCAGCGTAGGCCACTGTTTTAAGTTGAATGGAATTAAAACCAATACCGTGCTTAATATTTTAGTTGTAGATGACATCGCTCAACCATTCAGGCATGAAAATTCCTAGTTTATGAGCGAGTGCCAGGCTTTGTCCTAAAAGGCCAGGATTGGAATGTGTGGCTCTTGTATTTTAAATTGATGCCCCAAGTTCAGCTTGGATTGGCACAGGTTTCTGCAAAGCCTTTTCGCCCTTCCACCTTATGACTACTGACAAAATGAGGTAATATTGTACTGCAGGTGGTGAAATAGTTTTCCAGACAGTCCCTTTTAGAGGCTTGTGTACCAGAGCAATACAATGTGCTAAGCTTCTGGTGCATTCACCTCCACAAATCTCTTTGGGTTACTTTTCTAGACTTGTTGAAAGAATATTATAGCTTTCATTTTTTGAGAGACAGCCAATCCTGCAGCAGTTTTAAATGATTTCAAGAGTATTTCCTGCATTTTGAGTAACTGTTACAGTTTGTGGGAAATGTCATTTTGCCAATCTGTATTGACTTGGAGATGTGTAGTTAGGCACATTTCATAGCGTGGGAGTCTTTCACTCCAGTACTTCAAATATTCAGGAGCTAAATGTGTTAAACTGCCATGTTCACCATAACAAAAGTGGAATTTGACTTTAAAGTAGCTTTTAAGTGACGTTCTCTAAAGGTGGTTTTCACCCCAAAATCCCTACAAGACAGGAGCTTTGGGTATGTACATTTTCATGCAGGAACACCCAATTGTCCAGTTATTTTAAGAGAGAGAACTGGGTGCCTTATTTTTAACACTGTAACACGTAAAATTTAACTCTCAGTCAGTGATAGACCTTTCATAAGGTTAGTCTACACACGTTTGATCCTGTTTTGGGATCATCAGTGTGATGTAGTTGATTTGCTTTGTGAGTAATGAGTTTAAGGAGTTAATCTCAATAACATTGAAGATTTACCATTTTCCACACATTCATTAAGTTTCCTAAAAAACATACCTGTACGTAGATTAAAGGATTGTTTATTTGCCCCAAGTGTTTTCAGTATTATCCTCTTATAGAGAGATTAAGTTCTAAGATTTTCCTCATATAGAGGTCTAATAAAGAAGAACCCCCGTCATACTTAAAAATCCAACTTGTAGCCATTTGTTTTGATCTTCGGTTGCCAAAGACCTATTGTGGGCTTGCCAGTAACTTGCATTGGGATTACAACCTCACCATTGCTTTCCATTGGTTGGTTGTATTGCTACTGTTACTTGCTCGCTTTACATTTAATGGCTTTTCTTGGCTTATCTTATGTTTTGTCTCTCCTCTGAAGCATATCCTCTTTTCCATTTTTCTTTACTTGGCTGACTTGTAGACTTCCGCTGTTCACTTTTGGGGAGTTCCTTTTTTTTATTTTTGGTTTAGCACTCCATGAGAGTGCATGTGTTTTCCATCTTTCTCTCTCCCTACTGTGTGTGTGTGTGTGTGTGTGTGTGTGTGTGTGTTTTATTTTATTTTATTTTTTATTAATATCCCTCTTCATACCCCTGCCCCACCCTCCGTGTCACTCTTTTCTTTGTGCGGCTTCCCCTACTGCCCATACTATGTGTTGCTCTCTTCCTCATTCCCTCTCCACAAAGCTACCTAGGCCTTCTTGCTCCGTGTTGCTTTCTCCATTGTTTTACTTCATCACCTGCCCCTTGAAACCTGCCTGGGCCGCACTCCGTGTTGCTCACTCTCTCCTGTACATGACCCCATGTACTGTGTTGCCCTCCGCCTTGTATGCTTCCTCAAAACCCACCTCCATGTTGGTATATTTTTTTTTTCTGTTGAATTTGTGCCGTTGTTCAGAATTTAATCTCAAACAGTATTGCTGGTTCTTATATCCCTTTACTTCATTCTGTTTTGGCTTATGGCTCAGCTGCCTACCCCAATTTACAGTCTGCTACCTCAAGACTTGAGCTTGTGTTAAACTGTTTTTATTAACATTTATCATTTAAGAAAACAGTGAAAGAAACAATTCAAATCACAAATATGCTCCAGCAAAATACAAGATGCGTTAGCCCCCCCAGCCGTAATGGGAATCATTTCGATTAATCAACAGTGGATGGGTTTCAGTCTAAGCAGAACTCAAACATTTCCACCAGAGTAAGTGCCTACAGTGCATTATATACAGTCTAAGGCTAGAACACGAGAAGACAAGGAGCTCATCTGCCCTCGAGGCGCGACCCCCCAGCCCATTCCCGGTGTCTCCCCCCATGAACTGAGCCTTATACATCGAAAAGGTGTAAAGCCCTAAGACGCAGGCTACAGGCTGTGAGCGGTATGCCCCTAGAAAGGAACCTCATCAGGGGGTCCCAAATGTAGTCAAAGCTCCTCCTAGAGTTGTCCAGGTTACCAGCTAAGTGCTCCATAGCGAGCCCGTGCCACATTCTAGCATACCACAGCGCTATTGGGGGTAGTTCTTTTTTCTTCCAATATGACACTAGGACTGTCTTCGCTGCACCCAATGCCAGCCAAAGAATAGAGCAGCCGCCCTGAGTATGATGCTGCATGTTCCGGAGCACGCAGGCCCAATAGAATATGTGCTGGTGATGGCGGGACAGAGTAGCCCAAAATCTCTTTTAGAATTGACAGAATTTCATTCCAGTATGGGCGTATAGTGGGACAGTCCCATCAGATATGCCTAAAATCACCCAACATCCGACATCCCCGCCAACACCTATCAGACACCTGGGGATAGAGTTTTTTAAGCTTCTCCGGGTAGAGATACCAATTGTAGAGGAGTTTATAATGAGCTTTTCTTGTGCCCATGGAGCGGTTTTATTTGAATATGTCCTGAAACAGGATGGTCCAGAGACCCTCCTCCACCGAAGACTCCAAAGTCTGCTCCCAAAAAGCCAAATGACAAGGTGCGCTGTGCTGATATCAGTAATCTATACAGGGAGTGCAAAATTATTAGGCAAGTTGTATTTTTGAGGATTAATTTTATTATTGAACAACAACCATGTTCTCAATGAACCCAAAAAACTCATTAATATCAAAGCTGAATATTTTTGGAAGTAGTTTTTAGTTTGTTTTTAGTTTTAGCTATGTTAGGGGGATATCTGTGTGTGCAGGTGACTATTACTGTGCATAATTATTAGGCAACTTAACAAAAAAAAAATATATACCCATTTCAATTATTTATTATTACCAGTGAAACCAATATAACATCTCAACATTCACAAATATACATTTCTGACATTCAAAAACAAAACAAAAACAAATCAGTGACCAATATAGCCACCTTTCTTTGCAAGGACACTCAAAAGCCTGCCATCCATGGATGCTGTCAGTTTTTTGGTCTGTTCACCATCAACATTGCGTGCAGCAGCAACCACAGCCTCCCAGACACTGTTCAGAGAGGTGTAATGTTTTCCCTCCTTGTAAATCTCACTTTTGATGATGGACCACAGGTTCTCAATGGGGTTCAGATCAGGTGAACAAGGAGGCCATGTCATTAGATTTCCTTCTTTTATACCCTTTCTTGCCAGCCACGCTGTGGAGTACTTGGACGCGTGTGATGGAGCATTGTCCTGCATGAAAATCATGTTTTTCTTGAAGGATGCAGACTTCTTCCTGTACCACTGCTTGAAGAAGGTGTCTTCCAGGAACTGGCAGTAGGACTGGGAGTTGAGCTTGACTCCATCCTCAACCCGAAAAGGCCCCACAAGCTCATCTTTGATGATACCAGCCCAAACCAGTACTCCACCTCCACCTTGCTGGCGTCTGAGTCGGACTGGAGCTCTCTGCCCTTTACCAATCCAGCCGCGGGCCCATCCATCTGGCCCATCAAGACTCCCTCTCATTTCATCAGTCCATAAAACCTTAGAAAAATCAGTCTTGAGATATTTCTTGGCCCAGTCTTGACGTTTCAGCTTGTGTGTCTTGTTCAGTGGTGGTCGTCTTTCAGCCTTTCTTACCTTGGCCAAGTCTCTGAGTATTGCACACCTTGTGCTTTTGGGCACTCCAGTGATGTTGCAGCTCTGAAAAATGGCCAAACTGGTGGCAAGTGGCATCGTGGCAGCTGCACGCTTGACTTTTCTCAGTTCATGGGCAGTTATTTTGCGCCTTGGTTTTTCCACACGCTTCTTGCGACCCTGTTGACTATTTTGAATGAAACGCTTGATTGTTCGATGATCACGCTTCAGAAGCTTTGCAATTTTAAGAGTGCTGCATCCCTCTGCAAGATATCTCACTATTTTTGACTTTTCTGAGCCTGTCAAGTCCTTCTTTTGACCCATTTTGCCAAAGGAAAGGAAGTTGCCTAATAATTATGCACACCTGATATAGGGTGTTGATGTCATTAGACCACACCCCTTCTCATTACAGAGATGCACATCACCTAATATGCTTAATTGGTAGTAGGCTTTCGAGCCTATACAGCTTGGAGTAAGACAACATGCATAAAGAGGATGATGTGGTCAAAATACTCATTTGCCTAATAATTCTGCACTCCCTGTATAGTGTGGAAATACTACCCCGTGCTACCCCCTCCCCTGTTGGACAAATCTCTCTATGGGAAGAAGATCCCTAATGGCCGCCGCTCTCATATGGGGTTGAGTAACCCAGTGGAATAGTTGATTATAATGAAAGCGCTCAGAAATGGGTATAAGAAAGTCCCTACAACAATTTTCGAATGTACGTACATGCTCCCCATGAAAAAGATCAGTGATCGTCAGACAACCCCCCCTCCCTCCACTTATCAAAAGGTCCTGAAGTAGCTCCTGGGGGAAAGGCCGTGTTGTAGTGGATTGGGGTATGGGGTGAGGGAAAGGTTGTAAGTCTGCAAGTGCTTGTCACCGAGTCCCACACCTTGAGGGTAGTAGCCATAGGGGGTGCTGAGGTAAGCATTTTTCAGGCGGTCGCCATTGGGTTTCCACAGCACATCCCACAATGTCTGCCCGTCACTGCCCTATCCATGTGCAGCCACAACTTCTCCGATTCCCGAAGGGACCATTCTGCAATAACGCAGAGCTGCGCCGCTCTATAATATATAAGAGGGTCCGGGAGGGCCAACCCTCCCCTGTCTCTGGGGCTTGTAAGCAATCTGTTGGAGAGCTGGGCGCTTGCGTTTTGCCAAACAAACTGAGTGAACAACCTACGAAGTGTGGTAAAAAAGTCTGGAGGAATGTCAGTGGGCAGGCTTTGGAACAGATATAACAACCGTGGGAGAATTGGCATCATAAAAGTTCCTCAAAGCTCGTGCTTTCTCCCCTTCCAAATAGTGCTCCCCAGAATTCGTCCCGCACTTGCGCTATGTAACCCTTAGATTGCTTAACCCGCAATTGCCTGGCCAGGAGAGTGACAATTTTGTTTCCACTGACATAATAAGACCTCTGGAGCCGTAACAATGCCACCTATGCCCTGTTCGTGTAAATAAATTGCAGTTTCCCTCTAATGGAGGTTACTTTCCTCTTATTCTGCCAAGTAGGGGAGAGTTTATGGGCCCGTTCAGCCTCCTTCAATGCACTCTTCAAACCTCGTCTCTCTTCAGCTTTCAGCCGATAAAGTGAGTTTGCTAAAGAGATGCATGTGCCCAGGAGGACAGCTTTAAACGCATCCCAGATGGTGGGGATAGAGGTGTCCCCTGGTTTATTACTCTGAAACAATTCCCTTATAGCTCTCTGCAATTCGTCTCGAGTCGTTGGGTCTCTAATTAACACGTGTAGAAAATACCAACGACCACTCTGTGACCTCGGGAGGGACCACTCCAAACCCACCTCAACCGGTGCGTGATCTGATATGATTATCGGGTGGATAGTAGCCATTCAGAGAAACTGTCGAAGGGGCTTGCTTAAGAATATATAATCGATCCTGGAATAGGACCTGTGAGAATGGGATATAAATGTATAGTCTTCTACTGTGGGGTGAAGCGCGCGCCAAGAGTCAAGAAGCCCCAATCTGTGAAGTGCGGTCTTAACGGATTTTGGAAAGGCACTGGAAAGCGGTCTCTGGGGATGCGTCATGTCCTGAGCGGTATCCCAAATCAAGTCGAAGTCTACCAGAAGCACTATCTCACCCTCCTCAAAGCCCCTCAGCACATCCAGGAAGTGCAATAAGAAATGTTTGGCCACTATTAGGCGCATAGAGTGCGGCTATTGTACAAACCTGCCCCCACCCCCCCCAGAGAGCCCTTGACCAAGAAGAATCTACCCTCCTTATCTAGTTGCGACCCTAAAAGCTGAAAGTGCGTGGATCTATGAAACAGCAAGGCTACCCCACAATGCCTTGTTGCCTCGGAGGCAGTATATATCTGGGGGTAATGTTTGTGCTGTACTCTATGACCGTCGCCCTTCTTGAGATGTGTTTCCTGAAGTGCCACTATATCATATTGGTGGTCATCAAAGAATTGCCGCAACTGTGACCGCTTGTTAGGTGAGTTCAGCCCCTTAACATTCCATGTTAGAAAGTGTAGCGTCATGCCGGTGTGACTAAGAAGGCCTCGCCCGTGAGTACCTCTAATCTAATGTGTCACCATGGGTCCCCAGCGCTCCCCCTCCATCCCATGACCCCCTACCGCTCCTGCCCTCCCCAGACTGTTCATCCACATGAAATAGGGACAGCAAACCGTAATCAAACATCAATAATAACAATAAAAAAATAACAACATAGAAACCAAAAGTCGCTGACATTTAAACGGGGAAACTCTGTGTGGTCCTCATGATCGGGAAGGGATATTCATCCGCCTCCACCCCTGACAGACCCCTTACCAAAAGCACAGACAGTGTCCGGTGTAGGAACCTCCTTTGCTGGCTGTTGGAGGGATGATAGAGAACCACCCTGGGAGCGCTCACGCCACCAGCACCCCGCCGGCCAGTCCAAAGTCTCCAAACTCGGCCCCCACACGCCCGATCAAGAACCTCCTCCTCTGCGATCCTCCAGCTGATGCGAGTCAAGTGCACAATACTAAGAGTTGGGGGCTTTCCTCCCCTTCCGTGGCAGCCTCCAGAGATCTCCAACTTTATCCCCTGCATTGCCTGTGCTATGTGTAGTTGGTCAGAATGGGCACTTTCCAGGATGTCACTTGTCTGAGGTGAATCTAATCTCCCTCCCCAACACCAAGCCACAGCCAACCGCCCCCTCTGTGTTGCTCCATTTCTCATACTTCCACCCTGGAAACTCCTTACCGCTTCTAAGTGTTGCTTTCTCCCATGTGTTCTGCCCCATGTTGTGCTCTCTGTTCTTCTTTCACTCTCTCTTTCGCTCTCTTTCTCATATATGTACTTCTCCCCCCCAACCCCCACATTGAAATCACCCATAAGCTCTGTGTAGCTCTCTTTTATTTTATTTTTTTCCCCTTTTCTGTTTTCTTCCTTGCAACCTTCCCCAAACCTCCACAGTTGTTCTGCAAAGCCAGTTTGTGGAAACGGTGAGGCCATTGTCCACAATCACTGCATTCAAGTGCAAAAACTGTCACTCCCATCAAGTAGGTTCTGATTTGTCTTTCAGTATTTGTAGATCTCACCTACAAGACCACACAGGCTGTCTGGTTGCAAAACACCCACAGTGGCTTACCAGGAACTTACAGCAATCATAGACCCCCCGCCCATTGGTTGGCTTTATTATCACTGTTAGTTGCTTGCTTCTTATTTATGCGCTTTCCTTGTCTGTTTTGTATTTGTACCATCGCTGTATCACGGTGACTTCACCATCCTTTTGCTTGACTGAGTTGCATCCCTCTACAGTTCCATTTTGGAGGACGCCATTTATTTTAAATTTTTATTTTTTTTGTTAAGCATGAGAATGTGTGCTTTCTAACTTATTTCCTTTTGTGTGTCATTCCTGCCATACTCCCTGCGACCATAGTGCTCTCTCCATTGTGTGTTCCCCCAAGTTCTGTTGTAGCTCTCTGTCATGTTTTCTCCCCCAGAACGACCCCTTTCTCTCTGTTGCTTTATTCCCCATGCTTCCACCCTGGAAACCCTTTACGCCTGCTAAGTGTTGTTCTGCCCCATGTTTCGCTCTCTCTCTCTGTCTATGTCTCTCTCTCATGCTCTTCTCCCACCCCCTCAAAATCACCCCCACGCTTTGTGCTGTATTTTTTTTTTTCCTTTTCTACTTTCTTCCTCGTAACTAAACCCCCCCCCCCTTTAACCTCCAAAACTGTTCGACAAAACCAGTTTGTGCAGAAGGTGAGGGCTATATTATGCTTGCCATTGCTTGTTAATCCTTTTGTTCAGTGTACACTGGCCCTGCTTTCCAATTTTCTCGGATATCATCGCATGAGTGCAGTTGTGTACACCATCAAGCACATGCTGAAAACTGCTAGTATTCATTGTCAGGTGATAAAGCATCCACCTTCTACCGTGATGTGTGTTATAGCTTTAGAAAACTTTAACTTGTCATTGCCTCTGAGATGTGGAGGAAACAGTACATTAGTGTTGTTTATTGGTCAGTGCTTATTAACAAAAATGTATTTTACTAATATGACCACAAGCAACCGTTCAGACTGTTGAGTTTGTACTTGACTGCTGCTTCACTTGAATATGTTTTGTCACTTGGGATGTGATAGTACATACACCCTGTAGCAAAGGAGCTCACATCTTGCTTTTTAAAACCAACCTGTTGCTTTTCAAGTATGCTGCTGGCAGGCGTCTTGCTAAGAATTGTTTACATGGCCATGTTACTGTACTTTGAATATGCTTGTGTGTTATTCTTCTGTGTTTTTTTTTAGCTATGGGCTTTGACATCACTGCTGTCAAACAGGCCAGTTGCTAACTATATGCGTAGTATGGGCTTTAGGTCTTCCCGTTTCAATTCCTCACTTTCCAAAACCAGCCTCTTTCATCCATTGGCTGGTGACTTTGTCAATCATGTCTTGGTTCAGCTCAGTGGAATGTTTATCTCTTGTCTAATGCAGTTGGTGTATCCATCCAGTCTTTCGCTTTAATAATGCATGTGTTGGTTCATTGAACCCAGATGGATTGGGTTTACCGATGCTTGCTTTTTTTTCTTTTTTCTGATCAGATTTCTCATTGTGACTTTTTTAAGGTCTGATTTGTCAGGGTAGCTGACGCCAGAGCTCATGTGATCAACAGAAAAACAGACCTTTAAGAAGTACTACTTGGGGTGGTGTGGTGGTCTGTCTTCCCACAGGATTTAATTGGGCAGAAGTTGCGTGTGGCCGATTAAAAAGAAGTGCTTGTATTGTACAGATTATGAACAACATGTAAGGCCTGAATTAGTAATGGTGACAAAGAATTGATAAAGAGGATAGACTTGATTGGTTCTTTAGGACAAACCAGATGCCATAAGTCTGATGTGCTTATTTTGAATAGATAAGACAGACATGGTAGGTCTAACTTTTCTGTTGTGAAAAGCATTTGTTAAAGGCTTCAGTCTTTTAAATCCTTAGCTGCTGCCCCCCCCCTCCAAATCGGGAACCTATCAAACCTAGACATTTCTGAAAAGTAAACATCAAGGTGAGTCCAGGATGGTATGTCTTGTTTGGATTCCCCTTAGTGGTTTTTTTTTTTAATTTTTTTTTATTTTTTTTAAATTATTTTTATTATTATTTCTTTAACGCAAAATACCCTGCAAAGGTAAAAAGTTGAATAAAAACACTATTTTTCCTTGCATTTCTGTGATGTAAACTACAGCAATATGCAGGGATCCACAAACTACTTATCACCCAGCATTCCCCACCTTGTCCCGATAAGAACATAACCCCAGTGGTCATGAAAGAATGGATAACACAAAGGTATATGCTAGTCCTATCATGAGGGCTAATGTTGACTCTGGGGTGATCCATTCCTGATGCGGGCACCAGGTACAGGCACGCAAGTAGAGTAGTGCTTTCTGCATTTCCAGATTTGTATATTTAGGGACACGAAGGATTCGCAACCCCTCCTGATCTCATGCTGAGATCTGATTGACTGACAACACTTCAACAAGGAAGTTACTCACAAACCCACTGACACCTTCGTACACCCACTCACAGACCCTTACACACACACACACACCTGTTAAAACACTTATGTACGCACTATCACACCCAAACAGACACTCTCACAGCCACACGATCACACCCAAACAGACACTCTCACAGCCATTCTCTCCCTCCGATAACCCTCTCTCACCTAATCTAACTACCATAGATGCTGTGGCCAACTCCAGCCAAAGGGCTGTGCACAGAATGGGGTTGGGTGGTTAGGGCGGGTGGCCGCAGGGTCTGGCTGCAGGCCATATCTTGCGGGAAACCTCCACTGCGTATGGGTGAAGGCTGTGCATGGTGGGGCGCATAAAGTGGGTTGGCCTTTGGCCATGCACGGCGGCGGCTGGATTAATGTGTAGTAATAAAATTTACTATACGTTTAAAAAAAACATAGAAATTCACTGAAATAACTAAAGGTTATAGGGACGTTCTAGTTAGGAAATAGAATAAAAAAAAAACATATAAATTAAAGAACCAAAGGTTGGAGGGTCATTATAGTTAGACTCACCTTTTAAGCATGCAAAAACATAGAAATTCACCAGTGCAAAGCACTGGAGGATTTTTTGAAAGCCAGCCCTGGTGTCAGCCGGTGGACGTGGGCAGCACCAGGGAGAGAGTGTGCCAGTGGCTGACACACAACCCAATGGTTAAGGGTGGATTTTTGTCACACTGTGTTAAAGCCTGTGGGTGTTTATTTGGTGACCTGGAATGTCACAGATTACCGTAGTAGGTAGTGGATGTGATGTTAGTTACCTCCTCTGTAACTAACCCTGGGTGCAGACAGTTTGCATTGCAATATGTCAAGATAAGACCATATTAGGAAAGGTTGTACGCGTTTTTTTTAAATGTCATGTAATACAGCTTTGTAATTTAAATTGTAGCATTTGGTTGTGTGTGTTAAAGTGCAAGTACTTTTTTATGGGCAAGCACAAAGTGCTCCGTCCATTCTGTAATCTCTTTTTAGGCTTTAAACCACGCCCATGCCCCGTCACTCACTTACATTGGTTTGTGGTCTTGCCTTTTAAAATCCGCTTGCTTTCATTTGTGAAAGGCATGCATACGTCATGCCTTTTCCGGTGTTTAGCCCACCTACGCAGCACCGGTAAAGTACCAAAAACATACGCGGCTCGATGTTTTCAGCCTGGAGTACGGACTACTTTATCTGTTTATTTTTCACGCAGCGCGATTGCGCAGCATTTTTTTTTTTTTGTTTTACAATGCTAATAGCTTTAACTCGAACAAATGCGAGACCCGTTGCATTGAAAATGCTTGTTTTTACATCTGACCTGATGGCTTTAGTTGACTGCCAGACTCCTTTTAATCAAACAAACTTGAAGAAAATACATACATACTTACATAGAGGGTGTTTGGGTCAACAATGGTCTTTTTTTGAGCGCCAGTTACATTCTGCTTCAGTCCATAATTGCTTGAAGCATGAGGCAGTGGGTCATCTACTTTGCCGTAAACCCTTTTGGCGTCTGAACTACAGCATTTTTTCCTGACCACATGTGCACCTTTTCCTGAAAATCAGTGCACAGATTGTCAAGGCTGGTTTACCAATCCTTTAGATTTCTAGTGTTTTTTTTTTTTTTTTTTATTATAAAGAAATTCTGGTGGTCTCCCAGATAGTGGTATTAGGGTACTTGCTGCTCAATTCATGTGCATTATAATACCACACCCTGCATTTTCCTTGAGGTACTTAAGATGGCCAGGTGAGGAGAAGGCATCTTCCTTTTTTTTTATTTTTTTCTTTAAGGATAAATCGGCATACAAAGTAAGACAGTAGTACAGTGTCCACAGCTTGGAAAAAAATCAACAAAATATACATGGAGCACATCAACGAGTATTTATATACTGCTATTTCCCCAGAGTAGATAATACTGTAACCCCTCTTTGTGGGATTAGGTCACTACTTACTCCCCAGATACCCTTGAACGTAAGAGTTGCACCGATGCGTTGAGCATACAATTGATTCTTAAGACGTACTGTTTACATTTTATGCTGTCAAGTCTTGTAAGACGGAGGTACCTAGGACTTCAGGCCTGTAGAATTAATGATCTGCCAACTAGGGAGGCAATATTGAAAATTTGCTTAGAATGAATCAATAAGCTTTCCTCGTTAGAAATACCAAAAAGTGACCCAAGGAGGGGGGGTGTGGAACAAGGGAGACCTGCCCTTTGGAACTGATCCACTGAAATATTCTTTCCCAGTATTCCACTAACTCCGGCCATGTGAAACATAAATGTAGCTAATCCCCCTGGTTGCACCTACAACGCGGGCATTGCAAAGGAGGCTCTGGGAACGCTTTCTGTATACGGGCTGGGGCATAACAGCATCCGCTTTGAGGAAAAATTTGTTTTTCCTAAAATATGCACCCCTTATTGCTTTGTTGGATAGAATATTATAAAGCCTCCACAAGTGCAGATCTATCTTACACCCTATGTGCCTCTCTAAAAGATAAAAGATAGAGAATCATATCACCGGCAAACAATTTCAGTTTTGATGCTTGAGTTCATGGTGCTTGGATGGAAATATCTTGGTCTTAGTGTACAAATTGAGAATTGTCTGGATAATTTTTATAGGAAAGTTGAATCTATTCAAAATCGAACTAAACACTTTCTCTGTGTCGAGCATAGAGAAGGCTTCTTCCTTGATGTAGCAAACTATAACATGGAGTGGGCAGCTGAGCCACGAAACAGGAACAGGATCGAGGTGGTGTAAGAACCAACAATATCTTTAGAGATTAAACTCTGAGCAAGGGCGTTTTCCCAGGAAACAATAAACATGGAGGATTTGGAATTCTACTGTTCTTGGGGTATGAATGTTTTACTATTGAAAGATGGCCGATGGCCAACAAATCGCTTCTAAACATGTCAACCATGTTGAAACATTAATTTTATGGTATACTATGCACAGTACCTTTCTAGGAAGGCTGCCGACTGCTATGTTTATGTTTTGTACCTAGTTTGTATTGTAGGCATGTGCCTGGGACGTTTACGCAGCATTTTTCTACTTTTATTCCTTTATCTTGTATATCCTTTTTGTGAGAGGTTTTTAAACGGTGGATTCGTCAGTTGCCGAACACATGAATGATTAAGTGGGTGGATGCATGTGTTCAAGTTTGAGTGACTGAGAGCATGTATGATGAGATATTGAGTGCCAGTCACCAAAGAGGCCCTTTGCCAGACCTATTGCGTTGCCATTACTTGTTTTATTTCTATCATTAATGTCTTGCCAGGTTTTATTTGAGACTTGGACCATCACACTTCTATTGATGAGTGTAAAAATGTCTAATGGGAAAACGTTCTGTCAGGGGTGTGGAATTTATTAAAATATCTACTTGTCCAGGGGACAGGTTGCTTCTCAAATCTACTTATCCTGTAAAAAGATCTACTTGTCCCTTTGGTGCCATGTAGTGTGGCGAAAAATTATGGCAGCAATCTCATTATGTAAGAGCTCTGATAATAGCCTCTCTGATTATGCCAGGGCTACTACCATAGTAGGGCTTGAATACTTGCAGTTTCAATCCCTACTGTAGCAATTTCCTTATTTTGCCACCTTTCTGCAGATATGCATACTGGGGCTGGAGGAAGCAGTAAGCAATAGTTCCAGGGCTGGAATGCCTTTGAGTCTGCAAACCTACTAACCTGCATGTTTTAAAGATTTTCACCAGCTTCTCCCTAATATTTTCCCATAATAAGAAAGGTTGGACATTTACTCCTGACAATGGCAGAATTAGAACTTCTTCCAGGGTTGGGAAGAAAGTGGCCGGAGGGAAAATGAACTTGCAAATGCTCAATAGATTTTCACATGAGCAAATCTACACATGCGTATTTACCCATGCTAAAATACAATTCACAAATATTTTATAGGGGTACGACATATACCATGGGTGCACTTTTGTGACTTTCTTTAAGAATTTGGGGCCACATGTAGGTAGGTTCAGATTTGCGACCCGCAAATTGCGAGTCGCAAATCCAAATGTAGGATGGTGTCCCTGACACCATCTGTGATTCAAAAGGGCTTCGCAAATGCCCACCTAGTGAATAATCATGAGGTGGGTCGCAATTTGCGACCCCCTTGCGAATAGCGGCCCTCACAGGGATGGTGGCCTGCTGGAGACAGCAGACCACCATGTCTGTGACTGCTTCCTTAAAGGAAAACGAGATGCATTACAAAAACGAAAAATGAAACGTTTTCGTTTCATTTTTTCAGAGCAGGCAGTGGTCCACAGGACCACTGCCTGCTCTGAAAAAATGTTTACAGTGACATTCACAATGGGGAAGGGGTCTTGCGAAAGTGTTAGCACCTATTTGAAATGGGTGCAAACTGCGATTGGTTTGCGCCCGCGTTCGCGGTCACAAAACAATCCTACATTGCACTGCGAGTCGCAATTAGGAAGGGAACACCCCTTCCTAATTGCGTGTCGCAAACCCGTTTTGCGATTCGGTAACCAGGTTACTGAATCGCAAAACTGGGTTTGTGCATCGCAATGTGCTTTTTGCACGTCACAAACAGCGAAAGTCGCTGTTTGCGACATGCAAAAAGCTACCTACATGTGGGTCTTGGTCCCTAATTAGGTCTGGTGTTAACAAAGACATTTTGTTTTTATTAATCTTCTATTTCTCTCTCGTTCGGCTGGCTTTACTGTGAGTGATCACATTCTGCTCTTCCACAAGGAGCATATTGGCACAAAAAGTAGTTTTGTTCAGTGTCAGGAACTACAGTGGCAATCAGTGACGTAACGAAACTGGAGGGTGCCCCTTTGCAAAGAACATGGAGGAGCCCCCTCTCCAGACTCACTCAGGGCAGGTGCTGTGCTGAAGGGGCACCCTGGAGGGCGGCTGCGGGGCCTTTGTTATGCCACTGGTGGCAACGTGTGCTTTTAGAGTTCAAAAACTTTTGGTTTTTTTTTTGCCAGTGTTTGTTACAATGTTGAGGTCCTGGTAGCTCCCACAACAATAAAGTGTTACAAAAGCCATGTCAAAACAAGGCACGCATTGATGAAACTAAAAGACTTATAAAAAAATATGTCAGACCAGTTGGCTTTGTCAGTGTTTGTTTATTTTCATGCTTCCCATATTCGTGTTGAAAATGGTTACACTGATTTTCCATTAGAAATATTTTTGGGAAATACTAGTATGCATCAACATATTTTACTAAATGACACTTCATTTGCATCTAATCGGAGAGCATTCTGGGAGCATTATACTTAGCCTCATAGCCTAAACTTTTCAAACATGTGTATACACGTTTTTTTTTTTGTTGTACTGAAACCAACGTCAGTAGTCAAGTGTGACCTTAAAACATTTATTTACAGCACTCACCCTAATAATGAAGGTTTTCAAATAATGAACCATAAATACAAGTTCCAACAGCATTATCTTTTGGAAACACATTACCTCAACTGCAGAGAGTTCCACTCTCTGTAAACAGGCAGCCAAAGGGTTTGTGCTGCAGAGGGTCGGGCCTACTTGTCCCAAGGACAAAGTAAACATAAAAACTTGTTGCCCTTGACCCCAAACAAGATGTCCCGGGCGTCGGGCGATAGGAATTCCACATCCCTGTCTGTACTCTGTAAAACAGAATTCTGCAATAAAAATATTTGGCTTTTGTTTTGATTTGGGCTTTTATTGTAAGCGGGATGTCCCTGGAGAGAAGTGAGGTGGGCAATTTACAGCAACCATTGTGTTTCTTAATATGAATTTATAGTCGCCATAGAACTTAGTCCATTTGCTGTTACTTTGTGTGAAAGTTAAGCAGTTGTGTATGTGCTAATTTAATTTTTTTAACATCTGTTTTCGGCATTGAGAAGAAATTCTGCATAGTACAGAATCATGATCTTAGATTTGAGGAGGTCACTTATTGGATCCTATCTTTGGTTCTTGGAGCCTTTGCATGAACTTTATCAAGCTTGTCTTTGTAGTGATCAGTTTCCAATTACCTCTTATATGCGTCTGTTATAGTTAACATAGTCGGTAAAGTAGGTAGCCCCTTCCTGATTACAATGTCACGTTTTCCCAGCAACAGTACTGGTTTTGGTTTCTACCTTTAGGCCCAGTCCTTTTTTTTTTTTTTCTTTCTTTCTTTCTTGTGAACACTTCTTGATTTACTTCCTTTTCCTAGATGGGTATCTTACTTTTTTTCATTCTAAACTACCTATCTCCCTTTATTTGTACCTTTTTGTAGAAATTGAATGCCAGATGTTAACTGTGGTCTTACTAATGCCATATCGAGTAGAATTTATTTTGTGCTAACCTTGTTTTTCATGCACTTTTTTCGGAAGTGAATCCCACTTAATTTATCCTATGCTTTGTTGTACACCTTTATAATCAATTACATACAGTACCAAAGCATTATAACCCATTTTATCAATCTTAATCTGATCGATTCATCTTTACCCACCCACTTTGGTACTTAACGTTTTATTTGGCACTTATATACCTCACATATTTTTTCACTTCTTTTTTGCAACAAAGTTCTTTTTTGTTCCAAGCCCTGTCAAACACTTCAGCAGTGTAGTATTTAAATCCAGTTTCGTATTGTACTCCCAAAGGAGCAGAAGAGGGCTCAGTTAAAAATAGGCACTAATATCTTGTGACACTTGCAGCACTTATGAACTCCGGTGTACTAAACATGAAGTGATTGTTTGACATTATGACACCTGTGTGCCTAGTCACCTGGTCCCATACTAGCTCACTTTGTCTCGCAGTTGTTTGCTTTATGCCTTAGATGTAGAAGGTGAAACAGTTGACCCTATCTAAATGTGTTTTAGTCGCGGCCGCTGGCTTTCGGCCATCTGTTATGCTGTACTAGTGCCTGGCCTCCTGTGGTACAGGCTGCATGGGTGAATAGGCTTTGCTACTCAGCTGGCCCTACTCTTGGCTCCTTTTCTAGGGACGATTGTTCCCTCTGCAGTCTGCTTCAGATTTGGGTGCCATAAAGACTAGGACAGTGGTTTCCAGCCTTTTGTCCTGTGCGGACCCCCACTTTATAATTACTGGAACCCCCACTGAATCATTATTTCAATCTGGGGACCCCTCACTAAGTCAATACTGAAAGCCGGGGACCTAATCTGTTAATATTATTTAATTTTCTAAGCAGTTGCGGACCCCCTGGGGGCGCTTCGCGGACCCCTAGGGGTCCCCAGACCACAGGTTGGTAACCACTGTACTAGGACACAGGTCTCCAGAAGCAAGCATTTGTTTTGGCTCAACTTTTGTTTGTGTAGCACAGTGCCACACTGGATATGTGTTATAGTGCTTTACCGAAAAGCATCAATGCATGCAAGTCTTCTGTTGATGTGGTGTTGGAACGCACTGTATATAAAGATGTTTTTTTTAAGGAAATATCGCCTTCTCAAAGTCGATCAAAACTGTTAACTGAAAGTCCGAAGCTTGAGTACAGATTGATGAAAAGCATCTCATCTATAGTTAGGAAATCAGTTATGGTTGCTCATGCCAACTTGATGAATACAAGAAATTATCTACAACCTAGAGCAGTGGTTCTTAAACTGTGGTCCGGGGACTCCGAGGTTCCGCGATGGCTTAAAAAATTAAATATGAACACTTTAATAAAGTGCATATGAATAAAGCAAAATGTACAATTGAAAATGTTAAAGCTTCCTAAAATGTGAAGGACTTAGAAACTGGAAGCTAAAAATGAAGTTAGCATCCCCACATTGGTTCGTGAGCACAGTGAAGTGCATCAAACATTATTTAGTATGGACAATGAGTGGCCTAGAAAAGCTCCAACCTTCCTATTATTTTTCTTTTAAATATATTTCTTTGCAAAGTAAGTAAAATATACCGTAATTTATGTATTTGTTTGAATGCTTTTGTCTATATTTTTTGCGTTTGAAATCATCCTAAATACTTGGCCCAGGGTCCCGGCTTCCTGTAATGACCCGGTGGGGTGGGGACCCCGGATTCTATTAATGATTCAGTAGGTGTCCCCAGGTCCCAGTAATGATTAAGTGGGGGTCTACTAAAGTGAAAAGATTAAGAACTATTGCAATATACAATAATACATCTCGGTCACAAATGCAGAATAGTAATTCTTAGCCCTGTTTTTGCCTCATAAAACATAGGGCATAGTCGCTAAATAGTTCAAAATCAAACTACGCAACTAATATGATTCGGTTTTCACATACATTTGGTAACATGAAATCAAATTATAACGTTTTAAAAACTTCATATGGAAAGCTACGCTAAAATTATAGTGTAATGATTTAGAATTGGAGCCTTCAAGAAAGACCAAATTTGGCAGATAGGTGTCACAAGATGGTGCCATTCCCACTATGGTGAGGAACCCTAACCAACCTGTGTGTGAGGGTGACTTTTGGTATGCGAGATGCAAATGGCATCTTTCACCTCGTATCAGGGTAAAGTGTGGAGGAAAAAGTAACTAAACTTGAGAAAGCTTGGTTTGCTCCATAGCCCACTCAAGAGTGCTCGTTAAGAGTTCCGGAAGGACTGGGTTTTTAAATTAGTGACTGACTTGAATATTAACACCCTACCTGCCACAGGAAGCTGGCCACCTGAGGAAGCAACTGGGTTTTTACTTCACCACCCGCAGTCTTGTGTCAAGTATATTGTCAAATTCCAGTGAGTGATAAAGGAACCCCTTATATCACATATGAACCCCTTATATCGCATAATGTCTCCCCAGTCACCTTTTACTCAGGCTTCACTCGGTCACTCCTTAGTCTGCACCCTCGCCAGCCATCCCTCGTGTAATAATAATAATAATGCCATTTCTAATCTTCCACTCACATCCTTCTCCCAATCCACCCAGTAGCATTGCTTCTATCCCCAAAAATCCATGGACCAGTAAAACCCATTTTATTCTGAGCCAGATACCGGATAAAGAGGACATAACAGTTCTTGTGCCCTCTGACCCGATCTACCACCGACAGGAACGCTACTCTCCTTGATCTTAGCCACTTCACATTGTCTCCATTCTGGGAGAATCACTTGAAACACCCCTCTAACCTCCTGACATTCTCAACCCATGCTTTCCCGGGCTGTTCACAAGGCAACCCCTAGGGGCCACCAACTCTATTGAGAACATCAAGACAGCAGACTATTCCCGGGTCTCATGAGCTAGCCCTTCCACATTTCATATTCAACACAATAAACCCCGAAGATGCTGGCCCTTGGGCGTGAGATGTAGCAGAGACTTCAAGAAAGATAGCAGATAAGCGGATAGATCTAACATATTGCAAGTTGTGGGAAATCTGGCAAACCATTTTATGGATTTAGATTGTAGCATAGACTCGAGGCAAGAAACCTGTTTATTCAATCAATTAAAGGAGCGGAATGGACTGTGGAATAATCCCTTTCTAGTCTATAGATATAAAACAATTTGTTGAAATATCCCTCCGACACATCAGTGAAGAACAGGCAATTTGCAACATTTGGGTGCGGCATGTACAACAGACTGTGGGGAAGGTGCTTGTCTAGATTATAGGTTTACCAGTATAAGATATCAGAAATCCTATCCTTTTTCAGCTAGCAACGTGGAAAATGTTCTAGCTGAGGTTCATTCTGGGAGTGACATTTAAACAACAGTAGAGGAGGTACTTGCTGTCCTCTTAGTCTGCCATATCACTCCGACTGTGGGAGGTCCTCATCCGACCCGCAAGTCCTGCATATAACTCTGTTAGTGAGAACGAAACATGACCAACCGGAGTCTGACATGTAAGAAAAGCCATGGGAAAGACTATAGTCAACACGTGGATCTAATTTGGCAAAGGCTATGGGAAAGATACCCTCTAACTTGTGGGTCCAATGCGTCACAGAGAGTGGAAGACATTCTAACTTCTTGGTGTTCAACCTGTGGGTTTAGCATGCAGTGCCAAGTATGGAGAAAATTCTAGCTTATCCTGTGGGTAGAGCATAATGATACACAGATTGTGTTAAATAATCTTTCTTAGTCTAAATTAATGAGCTTACCTAGTCAGTGGGAAAAGCTAATCCATTCTATAGGTGTAATATATGATACGGACTGGGTAGTGTGCAAGGATATTTGTGTAGGGTGTGCTATTTATTGTGGGAGAGATACCATCCAAGTAGTTAAATGTGCCAAGTGTGTAATGCAGTGTCCAATATTACAGCCCAACCTCTAAGTCTAATGTACGACGCAGAATGTGGTAAAGATATCAGGAACCAAGTGGGTGAAACTTGAATGGTAGATTGTGGGGAAGAGGACAACCCAACCTCTGAGTCTAGTCTGAAGCACAGTTGGAAAGCTACCTTTCTAGTCTGTGACTTAGATATATGCTTAAACTGAGAGAACAATCCCAGCCCATCCTATGTAGTACGTAATATGGGATAAATGACAATCTTGCTGATGAATGAAAGCTGTGCCATGTAATGTTTGTACAGAATCTTGGCTGAACATGGTAAGCTAGGTTTGTGGGTAATCATGCTAGTCCTGCGTCCACACACATGGGAGAAACGAGCCAAACTGCCAAAGAAGTGAACATAAGAAGGGCTGTGTTCTTATTAAAAATCGTTGAGTGGCTACAGATTGCAACAGTCCAGCTTTTCTTGGTTCCTGGAGTGCATGGCACATCCTGTCTGCTCCGCCATTTTGTACTTTAAATGTAGTCGTCCCATCCTTGGCCAGTCCATGGGTGGCTGGCAATTTAAATGAGATAGAAGCTGAGGTTGTTGTATGTGTCCTAGAGCAGCAGGTGGTTACTAGTACCTAGTACTGCTAGTACCTGGGACACTTCGTGGCTAGGGTTCAGGCTGGTGGTAGTCCAGCCCCTGAATGTTCCTCAGAGTTAGGAATCTTCCTTAGCAGGGACTCGTCAATTTTTTTTCAATTAGGCAAGCAATTTAGCTTGCATTGCCTGTCCTTTCATCAAATGTACATATCGGGGGTCTTCAGTTTTTCTGAATTAAGAGCTACTAATTATGTTGAATTGGAAACAATTTTGAGCCTCTAATATTCGACTTTGAATAGTAACCATATCATAAAGGACTACGTTTGTGGGCACCACATGCAAGATTACCAGCTCTACACTCCCCAGTGAATCAGACATGGTCTCCAGTGGTAATGGAAAAATGCTTTAGCAATGTGGAATGCCCCTACATGGGTGATACACAACGGGCATAGATCAATGTCCCTGACACCAGGGTAATAATAAAAGTGATGTCTCGCCTAATGCTGCATTGTATATCACTTACGTATCCGCTTTGAATTTTTTTTGGGAATTTGTAAAACACATTCAAACGCAAGCTGTCGAAATCTGAACATACACCTTTTTCTATTTTGATATACTTATAATACTTCTAAGAAGCAAAAGTTTCTAATTTAGTAGGTTAGGCTGGACTCGAGAGCCAGTTATCAGAAGCCCACAAGCCGCTGGTTGAGAATCTCTGAGCATTAACTTGTCTTAGTCCTTACTCATTTTGTGCAGTAAAAGTGGGCCCGTGTTGGAAAAATCAAAGGTCGAAGTGATGAAGTCTCTGAACTATTTAATACATTGAATAGGGAAAGTGTTTGTATTTTGTCATGTCCTTTGTCTGTTAAATGTGAGCGAGTACTCTTGTATTTATGAAATGTTCCTGTTTTTTATAAATACAAATAAGATACGTACATCTTATGATCCCTCTCTGCCCATCGATAAGGTCCCTTAAATGTTTCTGCTGCTGTTCTTGTATTCTGTGATGCTATATACTGATGTAGATTTCTGAAGGGGCAAGACAACTGCACCTAAAAGATGATGTCTGTAGTCACTGCGTGACATACGGTTATTGTGTTAGAATAACGCGATATTGAAACAATCCGCATTTACATTTCTAAGATGAATTAATTTAGGTTCATCTACTAGCAAGCGTTGTCCATAATGAGCTTAAGCAGATATCATCTAGATAGATTTATGCAAGTGGCGGTTTATACCTGTCCCACTAGTGTGGATGCAGAGGGGTCTACTGATGAGCTTGCCTGGCATTAACAGATTCCTTTATCTTCAAAGAAAACTAATGTTTGCACAGACTGCACGGCTGCTGGTCCTGGTCCTCTGTAATGATAATCATATGCATCACCTGCCCCCAGCTGCATTATATACAACCAAATGTTGACTGGTGCATGGAGCCTGTTCTTCAGAAATGCTTTAAAATCTTATCCTTTGTGTAATGCAACTGCAAATGGCTGCACATTGGGGGTTACCACGCTTCTGCTTCCGGGGTTCTGCTGTAAGCGTCTCGGAATAGTGTGTTGACCCTTTAAGCAGCCAGAGGGCCTGTTTCTGTGTGCCAGGTGTACCTCTGAGGCCCACTGCACATGGTAAGCAAACACTAGATGCTGGTGGCTTTATCAAGCAGCAGTACCTGAGGCTGATAGTGTTCTGCATGGTTGGATGCTGCCACGGAATAGTGACACCTCAGATAAAGACTAAATTAATGGCTTATGAAAACATAGAGTAAACAGATCTCACGCTTTCTGCGAAAGGCAAAAGGTTTCTCAAGAAAAGTGACTGCAAAATGTGCAAATTATTGGGTATTGTAGCCTTGTGGTGGGTGGGTCATGTGACTTTGTTTTTTAAATGGTGTGAAGCCTTTCTACTTCATGTTACTGTGCAACAAAACAACACATTCTGGCGTTACAGGTGATTATAGAACAGTGAAGTACATATTTGGCAGCACTCTTGTTAAGCTATATTTGCTGGTGAAGTATCTTGAGGCTATTGTGGGGAATCCTCTGATTGTACACATGTTGTACCTTTTGAATGAACCTGCAAGCACATTATACACCAAGGTATGATAAGCTGTCGCTGACTACCTATGGATCTTATTCTGGCTGAGCTCCATTTTGAGCTCGTATAGCAGCATCATCAATCAATCAGTCATTTGTAGCAAGCGGCACTGTCACCTCGTGGGTATCCGGACGGTGGAGTGTGAGGTATCTCTCAAAGAGCCAGGTTTTGAGTTTCTTCCTGAAGTCCGTGAGCGAGAGAGAGAGCTGTTCGAAGGGGAAGGGGCAGGCCGTTCCAGCCTTTGGAGAAGGAGCGTCCACTGCTGCGACAGATCCTGGGTGTGTGTGTGCAGTAGACGGCTGTAGGAAAGTACCATCTTGCCTGGCATGTTACCCCCATATTTCACTGTATGTATGTTGTTTTAGTCCTTGTCACTGGGACCCTGCCAGCCAGGGCCCCAGTGCTCATAAGAGTGCCCTGTATGTGTTCCCTGTGTGATGACTGTCTCACTGAGGCTCTGCTAATCAGAACCTCAGTGTTTATGCTCTCTCTGCTTTCTAAATTTGTCACTGCAGGCTAGTGACTAAATTTACCAATTCTCATTGTCACTCTGGTACACCCATATAATTCCCTTGTATACAGTACTGAGTGTATATGGTAATGGGGTTCCAGGAGATCCCTATGGGCTGCAGCATTTCTTTTGCCACCCATAGGGAGCTCAGACAATTCTTACACAGGCCTGCCAGTGCAGCCTGAGTGAAATAACGTCCACGTTATTTCACAGCCATTTACCACTGCACATAAGTAACTTATAAGTCACATATGTCTAACCTTCACTTAGTGAATGTTGGGTGGCAAGTTACTTAGTGTGTGGGCACCCTGGCACTAGCCAAGGTGCCCCCCCCACATCGTTCAGGACAAATTCCCCGGACCTTGTGAGTGCGGGGACACCATTACACGCGTGCACTATACATAGGTCACTACCTATGTATAGCGTCACAATGGTAACTCCGAACATGGCCATGTAACATGTCTAAGATCATTGAATTGTCCCCCCAATACCATTCTGGTATTGGGGGGACAATCCCATGATCCCCTGGGTCTCTAGCACAGAACCCGGGTACTGCCAAACTACCTTTCCGGGGTCTCCACTGCAGCTGCTGCCAACCCCTCAGACAGGTTTCTGCCCTCCTGGGGTCCAGGCAGCCCTGGCCCAGGAAGGCAGAACAAAGCATTTCCCTTTGGAAATAAGTGTGAAGGGCTGGGGAGGAGTAGCCTCCCCCAGCCTCTGGAAATGCTTTGATGGGCACAGATGGTGCTCATCTCTGCATAAGCCAGTCTACACCGGTTCAGGGATCCCTCAGCCCTGCTGTGGTGCGAAACTGGACAAAGGAAGGGGGAGTGACTACTCCCCTGACCAGTACCTCCCAGGGGAGGTGCCCAGAACTCCTCCAGTGTGTCCCAGACCTCTGTCATCTTGGAAACAGAGGTGTTGGGGGCACACTGGACTGCTCTGAGTGGCCAGTGCCAGCAGGTGACGTCAGAGGCTCCTTCTGATAGGCTCTTACCTCTCTTGGTAGCCAATCCTCCTATCTTGGTAGCCAAACCTCCTTTTCTGGCTATTTAGGGTCTCTGTGTTGGGGAATTCTTCAGATAACGAATGCAAGAGCTCACCAGAGTTCCTCTGCATCTCCCTCTTCGACTTCTACCAAGCATCGACTGCTGACTGCTCCAGGACGCCTGCAAAACCGCAACAAAGTAGCAAGATGACTACCAGCAACATTTTAGCGCCTAATCCTGCCGGCTTTCTCGACTGTTTCCTGGAGGTGCATGCTCTGGGGGTAGCCTGCCTTCACCCTGCACCAGAAGCACAGAAGAAATCTCCTGTGGGTCGACAATCTTCCCTCCGCTAATGCAGGCACCAAAAGACTGCATCACCGGTCCTCTGGGTCCCCTCGCATCCTTACGAGCGTGGTCCCTGGAACACAGCAACTCTGTCCAAGTGACTCCCACAGTCCAGTGACTCTTCAGTCCAAGTTTGGTGGAGGTCCTTGCCTCCCCACGCTAGACTGCAAAGCTGTGTACTGCGTGATTTGCAGCTGCTCCGGCTCCTGTGCACTCTTCCAGGATTTCCTTCGTCCTGCAGTGCACAACCCTCTGAGTTGGCCTCCGACGTCGTGGGACCCTTAACTTCGCGTGGACTCCGGTTCACTAATCTTCTAAGTGCCTGTTGGGGTACTTTTGCGGGTGCTGCCTGCTTCTGTGAGGGCTCTCTGAGTTGCTGAGCACCCCCTCTGTCTTCTCCTCCAAGGGGCGACATCCTGGTCCTTCCTGGTCTTCAGCAGCACCCAAAAGCCTCTACCGCGACCCTTGCAGCTAGCAAGGCTTGTTTGCGGTTTTTCTGCATGGGAACACTTCTGCAACCTTCATCGCGACGTGGGACATCCGTCTTCCAAAGGAGAAGTTCCTAGTCCTCTTCGTTCTTGCAGAAATCCAATCTTCTTCCATCCGGAGGCAGCTTCCTTGCACCTTCATCCGGGGTTTCCTGGGCTCCTGCCCCCCCCTGGACACTGTTGCAACTATTGGACTTGGTCCCCTTGCCTTGCAGGTCCTCTGGCCCGGAAATCCGTTGTCAGTGCACTGCCGGTGGTGGTTGTTCTTGCAGAATACCCCTATCACGACTATTGTGCTCTCTGGGGGTAGCAGGTGTACTTTACTCCTAATTTTCAGGGTCTTGGGGTCGGGTATCTTGGACACCCTGACTGTTTTCTTACAGTCCCAGCGACCCTCTACAAGCTCCCATAGGTCTGGGGTCCATTCATGATTCGCATTCCACTTTTGGAGTATATGGTTTGTGTTGCCCCTAGACCTATGCTTGCCTATTGCAACCTATTGTAATTCTACACTGTTTGCATTACTTTTCTGACTCTTATTTACCTATTTGTGGTTTGTGTACATATAACATGTGTATAGTACTTACCTTCTTACTGAGAGTACTCACTGAGATACTTGTGGCAGATTGTCATAAAAATAAAGTACCTTTGTTTTTAGTACTTCTGTGTATTGTGTTTTCTTATGATATTGTGCATATGACACCAGTGGTATAGTAGGAGCTTTGCATGTCTCCTAGTTCAGCCTAAGCTGCTTTGCCATAGCTACCTTCTATCAGTCTAAGCTGCTAGAAACACCTCTTCTAGACTAATAAGGGATAACTGGACCTGGCACAAGGTGTGAGTACCTTTGGTACCCACTACAAGCCAGGCCAGCCTCCTACAACGGCGAGGGGAAGCGCAGGTGTCTGGTGGGCTAGTGGAAACTCAGTCGATGGTTGATGTAGACCCGTCCTAGGTCATGTAGGACTTTATAGACGTGGGTGAGGAGCTTGAGCTGGCATCTCTTCTGGGCAGGGTGCCAGTGGACGTTTTTGAGGTGAGGGTTGATGTGGGTGCTTCTGGGGAGGTCTAGGACGACTCTGGCTGCCAGGTTCTGTATCGACTGGAGTCTTTTAAGGAACTGGGTGGAGATGCTGGCATAGAGTGCGTTGCTGTAGTGGAGGTGGCTGGTGATGAGGGCCTTCTTGACGGCTTTCCTGGTTTTGACTGGAATCCACCTGAAGATGATGATGATGATGAGTTCCCATGAGGAACAGGGTCAAGACCGATTTGCATATGGATGTGTCAAAACTGTGGTGGCGTGGTTGGCAAAGAAAACAATGGATTAAACCCAGATCTTTCTGACAGGATGTGAACGTTTGCATTGTTCAGCATTCCATCCATCATCTGTTCTTTTTGCTTCTGAATAAGACACTACATTTTTGGGAATTGTAGTCTTTGGTACATTTTGATGCTTTAAAGGTACCACAATGAGGGGTGAACATCCTTCTCTAAATGTCTAGTACTCTGATAGCATAGCCAGCCTTACCTGGTAATTCCTTTTTCAACAGCTAGTCATTCGCTACCAAGATAGGAACATGTTCAGGACCTTATTCATGTCCCACAAGTAAGAGTAATTTGGTTGATGGGACAGTACGAGTCTTACTCCTCACCACAGCTTACATACCATTGGCTGCTCAACCACATTCACACCATCCACCATGTGACACACTTTTGTAAGAAGGAATCTGTTGCTGGCCTGATCTCCAGCTGAAGTACCTTTGGGTGTTGGTGGTCTAATCTTCAGGCAAAGATCGATCTAACAAGGGCACCACCTGCCCATTACATTAGAGTTTGGAAAAATCTCAGTGCAGCATCCGTGTGCTCACATGCTGATAATGTCTGGACTGTTAATCCGCCTTCTGGTAACCTGCAAGGTACTTTGCTGTGACCGCTACCTGATTCTTCAGACAGTAGTTCCAAAATTCCTTTGCTAATTCTGTTCGTACCTTAATCTTGTTCCTCCCTGGTGGTTGATATAATCTACCATGCATATCTTGTCCTTTTGAGCAGTATACAACACTTGACCTGGCTTTTCGTCTAACACCGGACTATGAAGAGGCCCACATAAATTCCAGGCAGTTGATATTCAGTGCAGGTTATTCTTGTGACCAGTTTCTTCTGGCTACACAGCTCAGTCTGCTTGTGTCTGATCGTATTACCAGAGCAGAGGTAGAACTGAAAGTCCTATTCCAATCTCAATGTGTTGGTACTAGCGATTAATCTCTTCTGTTGCCTCCTTAGAACATCTTGTTGTGAGTATGTTGGACCTCTTTTCAGAGCGGAAGCTTTCAGACAATGAAGCGCTTGGTAATAGAGCGGGCCTGGAAAACCAGACGGTATTGAGGCAGCTAGAAGCCCTACTAACCACGCTAGTTGACAAAAGGAGATTCTCGGTCACACCAAGTTTTTCCTGAGTTCTTTCCTAATATGTATAAAATGTTCCTCTTTGGAGTTTTAGAATGGTCGTCACCAAATTTATGACAAACACCAGGAAGATCACCCTTTGCCTTGGGGTTAATTCAGATTGTTCTGCATTGATGATGAATCAATGCTGAATAGATATCTCTGTCTCCAGTTGGTGCTGGAGTCAAAGGGAACTCTGAACCAGTATCAATATGTCATCAGGGTAAAGCATTAATCTTATTCCTCCTGTCCTGAGGAATTCCATTATGAGTCTCACTATCTTGGTGAAGCACCATAGTGCAGACGACAGGCCAAAAGGAAAAGCACTGCAACTCAAGCACCTGCCTCCTCCTGAGAAATTGCAAGAACCTGTGATGAGGGGGAAATATCAGCACCGTCAGATAGGCATCCTTAAGGTCCAGACGAACCATCCAGTCCCCTGGCTTGAGAACATCCTTAAAGTTGTATATCCTCCATCTTGATATGCCAGAGGACCAACCATTTGCTGAACTCTCTGAGGTTGCTTACCGATCAATGGCGGTTGTCCATCTTATTTACCTGGAAGATGTTGCTCAAGAAACGCTTGAGGTTGCACTATTGAATGAACAATTGCCCCTTTCCTCTTAATGTCTTGCACTTCGGGTCATTTAGCTTGGAATCCTCCACCATTGTTTTGGTGATTGTAAGAACTCTGTATGAAAACGCTTGATTGTTTGTAGAGCCCAATCTTTGTTGGTGAGAGCCCCTGCTTGTGGGCCAGCAGTGCCTACCTCCCTCCTATTTTTTTACTTTGGTAGAAGGGACTGGACTTACTGGTGCTTCTGTAGCTACCCGTTAATCTGTGATCTCTGGTGGTGCAACCAGCGGGAAAGAATTCCCCCCAATCCCCAAGCAGCTGTGATCTTCCACTGTCCTCTTTTGTTATATCTTCTCTGAAGACCTTGGTTAAAGGATTGGCTTCAGGCTGTCCCCTACCTCTCATTGCCCCTCTGAAAAGCTTCTGGCCAAGATTTTAGTACTGGAATTGTGAGCCCTGTCCAGGAAACGTGTATAGATGAATACTTCACCAGGTCTTTAAGGAAAGGTTTGCCAAAGAAGCGTCCATGGGCTACGCACCTGCTTCTGAAGAGGCCTGCTTTCTCAATTTAGGATCAACATTGAATATAAGTGATTTGCATCTTTTTGTCGATAAAGCTCAGTTGGTGTTGCCCAGGAAGATTGTCTGTGCTCCCAGTCAGATAAAATCTTAGGCGGAATCCATGTTCCTGAGTCCTTTGCTTCTTCTGCCATATCCAGGATCTTTGTGTTTTTGTAAGAGGTCCTTTGGCGTCCAACAGCTTATCCAGCCACACCCTCCTCTTCCTTCATGAGCGTGCCAAGAAATGTGGCCATCCAACCAACTATCTCTGGGGTAATAGTCACTTTCCTTTCTAGGGTAGAACAGAGACATTTTACTTGCAGATGGCTCTTGGTCTTGTCCTTTTGTTATTGCAACTGACTGACCACATATTATGCCACCAGCACAATATGCCATATATTATGCCACCAGCAGACATGCTGACCATTCTGATGAGTGAGGTTGGAAGATATCCCCTGGGTCCTGCTTATCCATATGGAACTTCCCCTGCTGTCCTTGTTCTTCAGTTTTGGAATGATTGATATGCCTAGATTTGCCTGCATCCTACCTGGTGCCAGAGTCCACCAGTGAATCTTCACTATTTAAGTCACCCCTCCTCAATTGGGGGTGGAGGGAGCCTGGGTGGGCTTGTTATTGTGGTAGCTTTGCATCGGAGTATCCTGAGATTTGGTCATCCAGTCCCTCTCTGCCGTCTTGCGTTTTTAGCCTGGTCTAAGTCCAAGACACATCTTAATGCCAGCCAAAGGCATCACCCATGTTGGGTTGCTAATACTTTCATTTGACCTTGGAGGAACTCTGCCTTATGACTTTTGGATTTCTGGTGTCAGAGTAGGGGGCCAGCATCAAAACCCTGGACTACTAAAATAATCTGTGAGTTTACATTTAACAAAATACTGCTCTATGGCCTGTAACAACCAGCTGCTAAATCATTACTGGTTTTAACAAATGTATTCCGCAATTAATAAGCTACAACTCTTTGTCATAATGTTCATAATAAGCTGATCAGCCCTATGGCATTGGACATAACATTTCCCACTGCGCCAGTCAGGCCTAACTATATCTTATCACCATACGCAACTCAGGCCTACAGTTTTGAGTGTAAGCTTTTCCACAAGGCACCACCAGGTACAAAATTATAAAAGATATACAAAATTACAATTGGCTTGTGTTAGAAATGGGGTTTCTGGTTGGCTAGGTTATGCACCTCAGCCAGGCAGAACCCACCCACTCTAGTCAGGGCCAGGGAGTTACACGTCCAAGATAACCCCTGCTCTCACCCCCTTGGTAGCTTGGCACGAGCAGTCAGGCTTAACCCGGAGGCAATGTGTAAAGCGTTTGCACAACACATGTGACGTAATATCCCCACCACAAAGGAAACACAACACCAGATTATATGAAAATATACTGTATTGTACAGAATGTAATTATTAGACCAACATCACATAACAGTAGTATCCTGCTACCTTAGCAGTTGTCAGAACGTCACACATTAGTTACTCTGCGAACTAGCAGTAATCACAAATAACACGCAGGTTACTCAATATTCTGCAACATAAGCAGTAGTCAGGAAACACGTTATCACATTAAAGCAGTTGTCATAAGAATATCATGAAACGCCCATGGTAGGAACATTAGAGAACATCTGGCAAGTTAGAAAAACATATTAGCAAGTCATGCCCATAAAAGGAACATTTGCATACATATGTAGAAACACATCAAACAGGTAGGCAGCATATAAACTTGCAAAGTCTCTAGCAAGAACTTAGAATTTATATTGTCTCTTTAAGAGTACCTGGTTTGATGAAGGCACCTCCAGTGCCTGAAAGATGGACAATGGGGCCCCCTGCGCTCCTCTGGGCAAAATGGGGGCCTTCCTTATCCTCTGGGGTCAGAGGAGGACGACATGCACCTCCTCTCTCTTGTAGACTGGCCCCTCCAGGGACCGTGACTACTGGGGGCCCCCATGTGCCTCAACCGGCCCTTACGGGGGAGCCAAAGCCAGCAAAAACAACTTAGGGCAGGAGGGGGGTGCCACGCACCCCCTCCGGTTTAATGATGGGCCCCTATGGGGACCCACAATCTCTGGTGTGGGCCCCCTGGGCCTCCACTGGCCCTTCCACCAAAGGGGGGGGGGGCGCAATAATGCCCGTTTTAACTAGCAGCCGAAAAGGACCTCCTGCTCCTAACGCAGAGGCCAGGGGGAATGGGGCACTCCCGCGCCTTACTCTGGTCCTTCCTGAAGCCACAAGAAGATCGGACCCCTCCTGGGGCCCGAGCAGACACTCGCCTGCACCCGATGCGGTGCGCAAGTGTTCTTCCAGCTTCCCGGGCTGCCGCGGTGATCTTCTCAAAGATCGGAGGCGGCTGGTGCCCCGGGGGCGCTCCAGGGAGCGGACGGTACCCCGGGGGCACTGAAGAGTGCGTGAGGCTCGCACTCTGTAAATATAGGACGCCCGGGCTGCGGCGGTGATTCGGGGCATCAAAAAGAGCGCTTTTCAAAGCGTCAAAGCCACTCTTGAAGCCCGGGCTGTGGCAGTGATCATTTTTAAAGGGGCACAATGCAACAAGGAGCCTACGAGCTCCCAAGGCTCCATAAGCGCGCTGCAATCAGCACCATGGCAGCCGCAACCACGGAGCAGCACCCCAGTGAAGAAATGGATGCAGGGGTCAGGGGCCACAGCACCCTGTCCCTAGGGAGCTAAATCTTAAGACAAGGTCCTCAGGTGGAGGGCCCAGCTACAGGCCAGCACAAGGGAAAGGCAGCAAGTGGCAAGTCCTTCATAGTGACCAGGCAGGTCACAGGTCAGCACAGCAGCAGCAGTCCATGGTGGTTCTGGTGCGTCCTTTCAGCCTTTGGTGTCCAGTTCCAAGATGATTCTAAGAGTCTCCAAATTGTGGGGAAAATTTCCCTGTACTTATACTCAGTGCTTACAATGTTTTGCAATGGTAGGGAGAGGAGGTTTCAGCCAGTTACAACTGGTTCTGGGAGTGCCCCCTCTCTCCTTTCAGCACAGGCTCCATACATCAGTGGGGGGTTAACGACCCTATTGTGTGAGGCCAGGGCACAGCCTTTACAAATGTAGGTGTGCCCCGCCTCTCCCTTCTCTCAGCCCACGAAGACTATTCAGTATGCAGATGCACCTCTGTGACACCTCCCCCCTCCCTGTGTACAGGCTGTCTGAAAAGAATGCACAAAGCCCCAACTGTCACTCTGCCCAGACGTGGATTAGAGTCCAGCTGCAGGACACCAGAGTCATAAGCACAGATAAATGCGCACTTTGTAGAAGTGGCATTTCTGCGATCGTAATAAAAAATACAACCACACTAGTAAGCAGCATTTATTATCACCATCACAACCATACCAAACACGCCTACGCTACCCCTCATAAATCAGACAATACCCCTTACACATAAGGCAGGGCATTTCTAATGCAATCCTATGAGAAGGCAGCACTCACAGCAGTGAGACACCAAGTTAGGCTGTTTGTCACTACCAGGACAGGCCACGCAACCTGGCACATGTCCTGCCTTTCTACATACATGGCACCCTGCCCATAGGGCTAGCTAGGGCATACCTTAGGGATGACTTACATGTAGTAAAAGGGGAGTTCTGGGCCTGGCAAGTAAATTTAGATGCCTGGTCCCTTTGGCAGAAACTGCGCTCACAGGCCTGAGACAGGTTTGAAAGGCTACTTCAGTGGGTGGCGCAAGCAGCGCTGCAGGCCCACTAGTAGCATTTAATTTACAGGCCTTAGGTATAGAGATACCACTGTACAAGGGACTAACATTTAAATTAAATATGCCAATCAGGTACAAGCCAATCATACCAACTTTAGATGGGAGAGCACCTGCACTTTAGCACTGGTCAGCAGTGATAAAGTGCTCATAGTCCTAGAGCCAACAGCGAGAGGTCAGAAAAAAAAATAGGAAGGAGGCAAAAAGACTGGGGATGACCCTGCAAAAGCAAAAAGTCCAACAGCTTGCAAAATGCTGTCCCTCATAAGAGGGCCTAACAAGAATACTCAAAGAGCAACGTTCTATAGCCATGGTTCGTCACACTGCCTATTTACTTTAACATATGGCTGCTGCAGTAACTATGTCTGGCTTAGTGCCTTTAGTCTACATTTTCATAATAAACGAATTAGGCCTTTAAGCATGATCATTAGCTTTGTCATCATAACCAAATCAGTCCTGCTGCATCATGTATAAGCATTACTTACGCCAGAAAGTGCAGTACAGGCAGCCTTCTTATTGGAAACGCACAAATTTGGCCCAAATAAATCCTGTATCCAGAGAACCAACATGTGGCTGGAGCCTAAGCGCCTCTCAGTATTTTAAATTCTTTTTTGTTGATTAGATAAGGTCAGACGACAGTTGTACTGTCAGTTCAGACCTAAAAATCCATATAGATTAGTGTAGCCCTGGCCATCCTACGCTGCTCTCAAAAACAAAACTGCACTGGGAAGTCTAAAGTTAATGTTAGGAGAGGGAGGGGGATCTGTGCTGCTGCCAGAGAAAAACATTATACATTATCTGTTGCTGAAGACACTTTATTAGCATTACAATGTCATGTCTATGCAGCTGAAAGTTCAATTTCGGGCTGCCTTACTGCTGCTGTCTCAGGTATCTGGATAAATAAAGGAACCTCCTTGTTCTTAAGAAGCACACCACTTCTTCCAGTGAAAGCATGTGCTCCTTGCTATGTATGTCTGGGTGGAACCAAAGCTCCTCCCTATAGTACTACTGAAAGCTCTGTTTTTAGGTTGATCGCATTAGGTCTAGTGGCAGATGTGCTGTCAATCTAAACCTAAAAATCTCCGCTTTTTTGTATCTTCTGCAGTAAATGGAGCATTTATTTTGTCTTGTGTTTAACTGTTTGCTGGGCCAAGCATGATGTGTTTTGTTGTCATATCCTTGCCCTCTGAGCAGTAAATGGAGTAGAACGCTGGATCCGTGCGATCCTCTGCTACAAGCTGGAGAACGGATAAATGAATGAATGAATGAACTGGGTATCTGTTTGCTGGCTGATATACAATTTTCTCACCAAGAAAGCTGCTTATTTTTTATCAGTAGAAAATAGAAATGTGCCCTTGACCAACCTCAAAAATGATTATTTTGAGCAGATGGTGAAATGCGTTGAACGATAAAAATAAATTGGTTTGTTAGTCCATATGTACGTGCCAGCAGGAGTCTGGGAGTAGGGCGGCATGCTGCCTTGTCTCTGGGGTGATTTGTAGTTGTGGAAGAGGCAAGGGTTCCTTTGTGATCTTGCGTATGGCAACGCAATGGCAACACAATGGCTTCTTTCAAGCTGGGTAGTTGGAGTTCTTTTCGGGAGCTGCATTTTTTGAGTCTCTCTGAGAGGCAAGCCTTCTCTGCACTCGGACGGTCCACGCTGAGATGTATTGTGGCTATCGGGCCCAACTGAAGGCTTTTAATCTGGTGTCTGTGGCATTCATATCGCCTAGCCATTTCCAGTGTCTACCTATGAATATGTTAACAGGCAAAAGCAATATACTCAATTACTGTCAATTTATCAAGAAAATGTACTTGACAAGGTTTAAATATAGACTCGCACACCCCCTTTTGTAATAAAAAAAAAATCCCACAGTATCAGAGAAACTGTACGAAAATCACCTGCATTACTGCATTACACGATCCACGTCACTAACGCTGCAAGGCGAATGTGACATAGAAATCACTGCAGGGTCTCGCAGGTTGCATATTACCCTGACTTTAGAAACACCTCTTAATACTCATTGCTTAAAGTCAGCCGCTTGCATCCTAGTTTTCTTTAAATACCTTTTTCAAAAAATAATAATTAAAAACCTTGCATACGCCACGTATGCAGATACACAGACTGTAGTTTTACTATTGCTAAGGGAGGGGGCAGCAAGACACCAGCTGCTTCGCCTCTTGAGTCATGGCCCCTCCCCACACTCGACAATAGGAATATATGGCATAACATACTCCCCTGCCCGTCAGCAAACACCCAACCACACCCAAGTAACTATCATTTTGATTGCCTGTTTATACCATAGTCCAGTGGTTCCCATCCTTTTACCTTCCGTGGACCCCCACTTTATCATTACTGGAACCCAGGGACCCCCACCGAATCATTATTGGAATCCGGGGACCCCCACTGTGTCATAACTGAAAGCTGGAGACCTAACCTGTTAATATTTATTTTTCTAAGCAGTCGTGGACCCCCTGAGGAGGCTTCGCGGACCCCCAGGGGTCCCCGGACCACAGGTTGGGAACCACTGTCCAAGTCAGTTACTAGAGCCTCATGGTTAGACAAAGAAAAGGCTTCTCAAAAAATCTGTTAGCAAAAAGGATTAAATAAGCAATCGAGCCCCAGAGAGTTCTGGGAAATATTCGTCACCTGAATCTTCCAGGAAGTGTTACTGTAGTGCTCTGTTACTCCTGGCACAGGGGTTGCCTCTGTGGCCCCCGAGGATGCTGCTGATGGCTATGCAAAACTATCACCGATACCATACACTATACCTCTAAATACACACGGACCCTAAACAAACTGGTGCTGGGTAACACCGAGATTACTTTATTACTTCAGCATTGCCAGTTTTCAGAGAAGAATTCCAACTGTATGTCCAAGATGTTCGGAATTCTACACAGTATTTCAGATTTTTTTCATAGTTCCATTATTTATTATTTCTCCTGAACCCCCGACTTTGTTATACAGAACCGTGACTTTGAAACATGATCGAACTAAAGACTGAAAGTATTTTTGTAGTTCTTTGTGCATTCATTTGCACTTAGTTATTTTAGCTGTGTGTTTATTATTTTTGTAGTACAGCAGGGTAGGATTGAACAACGTCACCTGTTTCTAGGATGCTTGTGTCCATAACTTGAATATAACTCCTTCATCTAATATTTTTATGGTCGGGGTTTAGAGTGCTTAATGTCACAATTAAGTGGGTGTTGGCAAAACGCTCCACCTTCAATAGGAGTATTCACTCGAGTGACAAAGTAATGATTATTGGTCGTGATATTTGATCTGGCCACTCTGCTTTCATAATTGTGTCCGCCTAAGCTGGCACAAAGCGGTGGTTTTGCCCGGCTTGGTTTTTAGGGCAGCGGTCATAGAGTCTGCCTGAAACTCAGGAGAGCTGTGAGAGTGCACCTTTTTGGTTTATTTTGAGTCTTACTTGGGCTTTGTTTTTTTTCTGCCCCATTTGTTTGAACTGTGTATTCCCAATCCCCAGCACCAGCATGCCCAAGGGTGCCTGCCCTGCAAACAGAACTAATGAGGCTAGTGGGGTCAGTACAAGGGATGGATTGAGTCCTGAGTCCTCTCCATCAATTATCGACCATTGGTTTATTTATTTTAAAATACATGTGTAACACATTCCAGAGCCCTGGCTCTTGGTGCGTGGTACCATGTTGACTGAGGTTAGGAAGGTGTCTTATTTGGGCAGGACAATACTAGGTCACTTTGCACTGAGCTTCGATGTTGGTTAAAACAACGATATAACATTTTACACAATACGTAAGTGTCCCCAGTTCTAAGTTTACTTTTGAGATTAGTTTTCCAAATCATAACTTTGCAGGTTTCGAATACAATCACAGTGTGTTACAGCAAATGGAGAGCAACATTTGAAATATAGTTCTCTGTGCTCTAGGGAGACCCTTGTCTTATGCAGATCATTACTGAACCTGCTCCTCAGTCCTGAACTGGCATCCGAGCCCACACAGAAGGAACACAAGCAACTCCAGACTGGTTTGGACGGATTCGACCTTGTCAGCAAAGTATAGCTGTGACAGTGAGCTCTGGGCCCATGTCTGTGCCATCCAGCGGCCACCCAGGGCATCACATCAAACAAGGAAGGCCTCTCTCTAGAGTGGCACAGGGGGTGAAAAACAATGGCTACCCTGAGTGACTGACAGTCTTCGGACTATTTGCAAGCATTCTGCTCATTACCGTTTACATGTTGCATGAATCCTTAGCCAAGGACACCCTGGAAAATACCAGCCATTCCGCACTGATCACACGTGGTCCTGTAACTCAGTACTAGGTATGTCCCATAGTATTTTCCCAAAATCTAACCTCACCTGGATTTTGGTAGGTACTGTTTGCTAAAAGATTAAATGGGGAGGTCATGCAGGAAGTTTGTATTTAGGTATAAACATACATTTTGCCTCACTGACTTGTCTCACTACCTATCTGTTCTTTTGAGTCGAATTTTATAGCATTTTTAATATTCTCTTGTAGCCACATCACCCACGGTAAATCCACTAGACTGGCTCTTCCAGCAGACAGCCCCAGGCTTCTAGAAGAGTGGTTCTTAACCTGTTGACTTCTGTGGACCCGCCCCACCTAATCCTTACTGGGGCCCACACACCCCACTAAATCATTGGAATTAAGCCATTACTGGAAGGCGGGCACCCCAGCCTAAGCATTTTCAATGATTGAACTGCAAAACAATACACAAAAAATACAGGGACAAGCCTGTATCAAACAAATGATGAAATATTTTATTTAATTCACTGATGTAAAAAATATTTTAATTAGAAGATTGTTGCTTCTCTAAATTTAATTGAGGCCACTCATAGTCCATACTATATTCTGTTTGATGCACTTTCCTTGCTTCCACAAATAAATTGGAGGTTAAAAGCTGAATTTCTAGCCTCCAGTTTGCAAAATGTTTTAGACATTTCAATCCTTACATTTTGCTTCTTTATTTATATACACTTTATTAATTTGTTAATATTACTTCATTTTCTAAGTGGACTTCAAACCCCAGCGTAGGCGGTGTGAACCCCAGGGTTCCCCAGACCACAGGTTGAGAACCACTGCTCTGGAAACCTTCTCTGCCATCTCTGTGCAGTACAAGGTTGAAACTTACATGGGTGCCACGCCATCCACTTTTTAAAGCAACAGCACCTATGTTTTAACGTGCTGTGCAGCAAGTGAATACAGCCATCCTTTGGGTTGACAATATTATGAGGCGTTGGCCTTCATGATTCACTTTGTTCCTTGCTGCAAGCTAGACCCATTGGGTGATGGTCGGGGGATTGGTCACCATGACAGCACTGTTGCTTTGTTCTAATTGCAGGGGTATGAATTTGAACGCAGGTGTCTCTTTGGTGCCTGGTGATTATGGTGTTTGTGATGGCAGATGCAATGTCACAGAATGGTCCCATGGTGAGAACTCCCTAGGACTTTTAGCATTATTCTCCTTTGCCACCAGCTGTTCTTCCCAACAGCAAGTGTGCAGGATATTCAGACAAACCATGAGCGATGGATTATTTTAAACCATGCAAAAGTAAGTGAGTTCTTCACATTGAAGGTGGGAAACAAAACATAATTTTGATTGGAGATCCTGCAGCCTAGATTGTAAAGTAAACATGAATGAATGACAAGCTAGTTCATGTCTGTATTAGTGGTCCTGGATTACAGCCCTAAACTAAGGGAGCACTATAATCACACTCCTGTTATTTGAAGTTGAGGGGAGTGAAATCAACAATTCCACCTTCTGCAATTTTTAGTAGTAAGGATGCTATTTAGTGCTTGAGCACGAAGGTATATCTCTTTTGGTGTATGAATGTTTGTAGTAACTTTGCAAGATTCTAGATACTATTTTACATATGATTTGGAAACTTTCGAATGGGCTTTTGAAATTCCTTCAGCCACGTGTGGTTTGTGATTTGTGGCACTACAAAATCTAATGTTGATGTGTTCATCTCCAAATCAGACCAACAATTTTACATTTCACCTTTCTTTGAAGCAGACCTTGGTTCTTTCAGCCTTGATGGCATTTCAAACAATGGCACCAAAAATGTAATAAAGCACAAAAAATGGATTATTCAGCCTCTATCATGATTCGCTTTTTAGTCTAAATCCACAGTTTCCATCTGAAACAATATCCATGATTTCTAGTTGTCCAGTGAGTAACAGCAGTAGATTGATCTTGGAATGAGAAATAATGAACCCTTGGCCGCTCTTTAAAATGCTTACTAGGTTGCTGTAGCCACATCTTATAAAAAACAGTTAAAAGATGGGTCCCAACCCAAACTTGTATTCTTCTTACAATCTCCAGCTCCTCATATCACACATTGTCTGATGTTTTTTTTTTAGCCATGCCAAACATTTCTTTTGAGGGCACAGAGTGCTCCCTTTTTCACATTGGGAATATTTGTTATAATGGGATTTCTTGTGCTGTTGACCATCAACCACATTTGTTTATCATTGATTTGTGGCATTGAGAATTATAAATATTCTACGAGGCAAAGTTGGGATCTTGGATTGCCTGACTATTGAGCCTCTGCCAAACTGCCAGCCTTGAAGTTGAATCTTCACTTTGGAAGGAAAGGTCCAGAATGGAAATTTACAGAAGTTCAGACTGAAACCTGGTAGTAAAGCCAAAACCACCCGTCAGATGGTTGGAATTCCTTTAGTGGAGATGAGAGGAGGAACAGCTTATTTTTGATGTTTCTGGAGAGTATGGTGCAAATGTGTTTTTTGTCTCTGACTTTCAATTGGGAAGTAGCTCAAGTGACTCTTGCCTGGGCTGCTCCTGCCTTTGTCGCTGATTTATGAGTTGTGGAGTTCACATTGTTCACCTTTTATGGTGACCAGCAGGTCTTAATGTGGAAGCAGACACATCTGAGATTGTAGTTCACCAGTTACAGCACTCTTGGCTTAAATTACTTTCTGCCCCGTACTTACATGGGTGCTGTTAGCCCCCTTCTCAGATTCTTTGCAAAGGCTTTGCTTTCTCAGGATACTTTCCCCTCCATGTCAGTGAGGGAATCTGCAACCCAAAGATAGCTTTGCAAAATGACGAGGTATACCGCACCTCTGTCAGTTGATTTTAAATGTTTTTCTGAAGTTTAAATTAAAAATTGAATCCCCCCTACACATTTTTTCTAAATATTAATAAAAATGGGGTATAGAATGACTTAAAATCGAGCACTCCTTCTGCCAAGGCATAGAAGAGATTGGGCAGTTGTTCTGAAGTCTGTTGGGAGAAGAAAGATTTTAATTTTCCTTAAGAGCTGTAGCTGGAAAAAGTGAAGTTCTTGGTAGTTTTTTTTTTTTTTTTTTTTAAGAGGTATTTGAGGTTAGTATTGTAAATAAGACGTTTGACAAGTGGTACTAGTAATGGTGTAATGCCCCTTGATAAGAGTGGGTTGAGCTGTTTTCAGGCTAGAGGGAGTGAGCTGTAGGTAAATTCGGCTTTCATTTAGGGAGCAGGCAGACATTGATTTTCAAGGTTTGACGTTGGATTCTTAGGGAGAGAATGTCTGAAGGGCGATATGAGCTAGTAACAAGCCTATTAAAGTACGGAAATGCTCTTGTCCTGGAATTTTGTGCTCGAATGTTCCATGCAGTTAAACACTGCAAGATAATTGAACCTTGTGGCAGGGTAGGAACGATAATAAACGAGTTTATTGTGATGACTTCTGATGTCGCTGAGATATGGGCCTATCTTGATGGAACATTTTGGAAGTCATGGTTATCACTTTATTATATACAAGATCTTTATGGTCATGTTCACTGCAGGAAAGTACCATCTTGCCTGGCATGTTACCCCCATATTTCACTGTATATATGTTGTTTTAGTTGTATGTGTCACTGGGACCCTGCCAGCCAGGGCCCCAGTGCTCATAAGTGTGCCCTGTATGTGTTACCTGTGTTATGACTAACTGTCTCACTGAGGCTCTGCTATCCAGAACCTCAGTGGTTATGCTCTCTCATTACTTTCCAAATTGTCACTAACAGGCTAGTGACCAATTTCACCAATTTACATTGGCATACTGGAACACCCTTATAATTCCCTAGTATATGGTACTGAGGTACCCAGGGTATTGGGGTTCCAGGAGATCCCTATGGGCTGCAGCATTTCTTTTGCCACCCATAGGGAGATCTGACAATTCTTACACAGGCCTGCCAGTGCAGCCTGAGTGAAATAACGTCCACGTTATTTCACAGCCATTTCCACTGCACTTAAGTAACTTATAAGTCACCTATATGTCTAACCTTTACCTGGTAAAGGTTGGGTGCTAAGTTACTTAGTCTGTGGGCACCCTGGCACTAGCCAAGGTGCTCCCACATTGTTCAGGGCAAATTCCCCGGACTTTGTGAGTGCGGGGACACCATTACACACGTGCACTATACATATGTCACGACATATGTATAGGGTCACAATGGTAACTCCGAACATGGCCATGTAACATGTCTAGGATCATGGAATTGTCACCCCAATGCCTAACTGGCATTGGGGAGACAATTCCATGATCCCCCGAGTCTCTAGCTCAGACCCGGGTACTGCCAAACTACCTTTCCCGGGGTTTCACTGCAGCTGCTGCTGTTGCCAACCCCTCAGACGGGTTTCTGCCCTCCTGGGGTCCAGCCAGGCTTGGCCCAGGAAGGCAGAACAAAGGACTTCTTCAGAGCGAGGGTGTTACACCCTCTCCCTTTGGAAAAAGGTGTCAGGGCTGGGGAGGAGTAGCCTCCCCCAGCCTCTGGAAATGCTTTGATAGGCACAGATGGTGCCCATCTCTGCATAAGCCAGTCTGCACCGGTTCAGGGATCCCTCAGCCCTGCTCTGGCGCGAAACTGGACAAAGGAAAGGGGAGTGACCACTCCCCTGACCTGCACCTCACCTAGGAGGTGCCCAGAGCTCCTCCAGTGTGCTCCAGACCTCTGCCATCTTGGAAACAGAGGTGCTGCTGGCACACTGGACTGCTCTGAGTGGCCAGTGCCAGCAGGTGACGTCAGAGACTCCTTCTGATAGGCTCCTTCAGGTGTTGCTAGCCTATCCTCTCTCCTAAGTAGCCAAACCTCCTTTTCTGGCTATTTAGGGTCTCTGCTTTGGGGAATTCCTTAGATAACGAATGCAAGAGCTCACCAGAGTTCCTCTGCATCTCTCTCTTCATCTTCTGCCAAGCAATCGACTGCTGACCGCGCTGGAAGCCTGCAAAACTGCAACAAAGTAGCAACGACGACTACTGCGACCTTGTAACGCTGATCCTGCCGCCTTCTCGACTGTTTTCCTGGTGGTGCATGCTGTGGGGGTAGTCTGCCTCCTCTCTGCACTAGAAGCTCCGAAGAAATCTCCCGTGGGTCGACGGAATCTTCCCCCTGCAACCACAGGCACCAAAGAACTGCATCACCGGTCCTCTGGGTCTCCTCTCAGCACGACGAGCGAGGTCCCTTGAACTCAGCAACTCTGTCGAAGTGACTCCCACAGTCCAGTGACTCTTCAGTCCAAGTTTGGTGGAGGTAAGTCCTTGCCTCCCCACGCTAGACTGCATGGCTGGGAACCGCGTGTTTTGCAGCTACTCCGGCTCCTGTGCACTCACCGAGGATTTCCTTTGTGCACAGCCAAGCCTGGTTCCCCGGCACTCTAACCTGCATTGCACGACCTCCTGAGTTGTCCTCCGGCGTCGTGGGACTCTCTTGTGCAACTTCGGGTGAGCACCGATTCACTCCACTTCGTAGTGCCTGTTCCGGCACTTCTCCGGGTGCTGCTTGCTTCTGAGTGGGCTCCTTGTCTTGCTGGACGCCTCCTCTGCCTCCTCACGCAATTGGCGAAATCCTGGTCCCTCCTGGGCCACAGCAGCATCCAAAAACCCTAACCGCGACACTTGCAGCTAGCAAGGCTTGTTTGCGGTCTTTCTGCGGGAAAACACTTCTGCACGACTCTTCACGACGTGGGACATCCATCCTCCGAAGGGGAAGTTTCTAGCCCTTGTCGTTCTTGCAGAATCCATAGCTTCTACCATCCGGTGGCAGCTTCTTTGCACCCACAGCTGGCATTTCCTAGGCATCTGCCCACTCCCGACTTGATCGTGACTTTTGGACTTGGTCCCCTTGTTCCACAGGTACTCTCGTCTGGAAATCCATCGTTGTTGCATTGCTGCTGTTGGTCTTTCCTGCAGAATTCCCCTATCACGACTTCTGTGCTCTTTGGGGGACTTAGGTGCACTTTGCACCCACTTTTCAGGGTCTTGGGGTGGGCTATTTTTCTAACCCTCACTGTTTCCTTACAGTCCCAGCGACCCTCTACGAGGTCACATAGGTTTGGGGTCCATTCGTGGTTCGCATTCCAATTCTAGAGTATATGGTTTGTGTTGCCCCTATCCCTATGTGCCCCCATTGCATTCTATTGTGACTATACATTGTTTGCACTGTTTTCTATTGCTATTACTGCATATTTTGGTATTGTGTACATATATCTTGTGTATATTTGCTATCCTCATACTGAGGGTACTCACTGAGATACTTTTGGCATATTGTCATAAAAATAAAGTATTTTTAGTATATCTGTGTATTGTGTTTTCTTATGATATTGTGCATATGACACTAGTGGTACTGTAGGAGCTTCACTCGTCTCCTAGTTCAGCCTAAGCTGCTCTGCTAAGCTACCTTTTCTATCAGACTAAGCTGCTAGACACCTCTCTACACTAATAAGGGATACCTGGGCCTGGTGCAAGGTGTACTCACTACAAGCCAGTCCAGCCTCCTACAGTCACCCTTTGTATGCGCGTATAGTGGAGTAAGGTAAAGCAGGCATTTCTAAACACACTTTAAAAAAAAAAAATAATAAATCAGATTCCTCCATTGGTCGGTTTCCCACTTTCCACCATGCAGTTCCGGGTCTTAGATTCTGATCAAATAAAGCATTTTATAACTCTGGTCAATATGATTCCTTTCAGAGGCATGTTATCGGTTTGTTTACCGCATACTACTCTGGCTCAAGGGGGGAAATCTGACCACTTTCCATGCACCCTCGCTACTGTTCTTTAAAGTCGGTGCTCCTCCACCCCAACCACCACCACAGAAACCCATTGGGCACATAAATCTTTTGAGTCTAGCAAATCTGCCTTCTACATATATATTTTCACGTAAATTGGGGAATTCATTCATAAGCAGCCCAAGCGTAAGTTTGGTTTTGATTGGATGCAGTACAGTCTACCAGAAGTGGTAGTTGGGATCTATTCATACATTTTTATATCCTACACTTTATAGCCTTCATTCAAATTGCACAGTATGGTACTCTTTTGGGCTAGCCTTTACACTGTTTAATCAATTGAAATTGAATCTCTGAGAAATCAGAAATATCAGATCTTTGAGCACTTTGGCAATCAAATTCAAGTCTGCTGTAGAAATAAAGGGCACTGAATGTTGTAGCTGCATGCCACAGTCATATTGTTTAAAATAAGGTGCCCTCAGCCTCCCTCTTTACAGCCATTGCTTTTTGCACCTTCCAACAGCCTGCAGAAGCTGGTATTATATTGAATCCAACCACCTGAAACAATTTGCCGGTGTTTCCATTGGCATACTTTCTCTTATAAAAAGCAGTGTTGGACCAATTGGGGACATTCATAATTTAAGCTACTTTAATTTTGAACCTTCAAATCCATCCCTAAGGGGCGTTAAATTTTATCCTACACCTCAAACATCTTGGCTTGCATGTATATCAAGGATTAGGTTGCATCTGCTATGGTAGGTCTTCAGGACGAATGTAAATATTATTAGGTATTGTGGGTGCCCCTAATTATTCCATCATTAATGGCTAAGTCTCTGTGGTGAAATAATTCATCCAGACCCTCGCCAAACCCTGCTTGTAAAAACCTTGTCCAGTCAAAATCGAGATGGCACTTAACTTTAAAAAACAACTCAAAGTATTAAATGCTTTCTATACCGTTAAGCTGGATATTGCATGAGGAGTTAGATGAACCAGCAAGTGTCCAATATCCATAATAATTGTCTGATATTCAGGGTGGTGTTCTGGGATTCTATGAACCTTGACTAGACTACCTTCACTAATGTGCCTTTGAATATATACAATCTCTATTTTCTCTAGCATTTTCTTTTTGACATTTTTTTTATTGACGATTGAATATAGGAATTGTGCTTTAGAGGATCTTTACTGCGCTTGGGTAGTAGCACTATTGTCAAGGCTTCATTACAAGTTTCCAATAATGAGTGTTCTTCATCCTGTACCAACCTGAATCAGTTTGGAGACCATTTAACATGCATGTGACTCCCACCACACGTGGAACCAGTATATCCTTTTACAGCCTCCATTCATAATGCAGAAGACTTCACTTCGTCCTCTCTCTCTCCTCCAACCCTCTTGTAAGAGACACTACTACAAACGTGTCAAAACAATCTACTATCCAGGCATCTTCCTCCTTCCCTACTGTAGGCAGAAATGGTGGCTATTTGCCAAAAAGGACTCATCTAACTACTAGCTATATGGAACTCCCACAGCACCTGAGTGCAGTACAATTTGAAAGGAGAAGTTAAGCTTTGCTTTTGACCTCTATCCTGCTTAAATTATGACAGTAAATGTATATGAAAATTTAAGATTTTCCTCTTGTCTCTCCCTTCCCTAACTGGCCATGCTTTCTTTTTCTCAATTTATGGCATCACCCTGGTTACCCATTTCTGTTTAATACAGTGCCTCCTCTCTCCTGTTAAAGAAGTCTTTTTTTCCTTTGGAAGAAATGTAGACGCTTAAATCCATTATTGGAGTTTGCAATGTACCTCTTCAAATGTTCACCTCTTTTTCTTTTTGTTTGCTTGAGTTAAAATCTGGATTTCTTATGTTTATTCACTGCTAATAAAATTCAGACAGTGGCTTTTTATCTTTGTAAATGTATGCTATGTCAGATTGTAGATCTTTTAGAGTTTCTTGAACTTGGCACAATGTTGAGAGTACATTTCCCAAACCTGTCACTATGGGTGTGATTGTGTCCCTTCTGACAGCCCAAAGTGACTGATATTTTTCGTCCTTGATCTATCTTCTAAATCAGTTAATTTCTGTTCTTGCTTTTCCATTAGGTTTCACTAGTTAGGAATGTGCCTGAACTGCTCTTTTGCTGTGTTAGATAAGATAGCTTTCTTCCTGGCTGGGCTTTTTCCTTCTCAAATTCAATCCATGACTTGTCAAAGCAGCATAGATCATCTCAACATAGTATAATTGCTTGTTACCATCCGCAGTGATTAGTTGAAAGTCCAAAGTAGCGGCATCTGAGGATCAGTGATATCGCCATCTGCCCTGGTTGTTCGCTCTGTAACACCAGCTATTGTAGCTATATCATTGCTACAGTACAAGACAAATCAGTAAGTGTCCTTTTGTTTATTTGCCGTGTGTCTGTTGATGCTAGAACTAGCACACCAGTCATTGTGAAGGAATAGTCTTCTGATTCTGCTGGAGAAATAGTCAAAACACTTGCAATGTTGGATTCTTCTGCAGGAGTGAGGCTCAATAATCCATTCCTGCCTTAGACTGTCTATGGAGTAAATAGAACATCATCATGAACTGAAGTAAGAGAGCTAAAATGTGCTGCACTAATTTGCTATGATATGTGTCTAAATGGGAACACATGTTTGCTATTGTGTTCTGGTTAGACACTTTGATAACTTGTCTATTTCTATGTAAATCCTGCATTGGATATGTGGTATTATTGGTGAGCCCCCCTGCAGTTGGAGTAGCAAGTATGCATTCTAAGACAGTCACAAAAAGGACTGGCTGCCTCCAATTTATGGCAGAGCCCCTTTTTACACCCTTTATCCTTTGAACGTCCTTTTTCTGATGGATACTTCCAACTGCAGATTCCTCTCCTCCAGTGTGAGACTGGATCCAGAAGATTTTTCACCATAGTCACTGCACACTGGATGGGTGCCGTTGTGCAGCTCTATGTGAACTCTGCTCTGCCCCAGAAGTGACAATTGGAACCGCATAGAACTGCAAACCCAAGCAGGGTGACGTCATTTACTTTCTCTGTGTTTCTTTGTGCGCTGATCCAGAGCTAGGTCCTCCTTTTTCTTGTCAGTTGGCTAGCCTTTTTCCTCTCGTTCTTTTCCAGTGAGCAAGTGAACATATTCCCTCCTAAAACTGTAGGGTGTAAACATTGTCGGGTCGGTTGCAAATTCTCAATCGTTACATTTTATTGTTAATTAAAACCATTCAATATGACGAGTTCTGAGTAAAAGAGTCCTAAAATGTGCAATGAATTAAAAAGTTATAAAAGTGTAAGATTACAGTTCTCTGGAATTACAAACAATTGGGAGTTTGTGATTAAAGCCATCATCCTCACCAAATCTGTCAGCATTTGCCCATTTTTGTTAAAGCGTGCTGCTATTGCTTCTTCAGAGGCAAACAGGTGTTTGTGACAGATCCCCATGAGGTGTATCTCTTCTGTTTGGGGGTCAGGCTGTGACTCAGAATCTAGTGAGGACTGTACCATGATGCACCTAAGGCAATTCGGGACCTTAGAGCCAAAATAGATGACGCTGAGCACAGCAGGAAGCAATATAAGTGCTGCTTCGCTTTAAAGACACTGACCTGTTCTCAGTTTCTGAGCTGATCTTCGGGTAAGTCGAAATCGAAAAAGAAACACTCGAAGTCCTAGGGACATTGTCCCAATCTCACCACTGTTCACTTGTGGAGTCGCAAGGACATCAAGGTGAACCCCCTATCTCGCTCCCGGTCACCCCCGCAGAGAAGCTGGCTACGTAGCCGAGTTTGATGCACGTTAAATTCATAGTTCTGCCTGTGAGGCTGCAACAGATGAAGGTCGCTACCGTTAACCTTTTTGACTTTTGAGGACCCCTCTAAATGATTACTGGAATTTGAGGACCCCCAACGAGTTATTATTGGAAGCCAGACACCCAGTCTAAGCAGTTTCTACGATTTTAACCTCAAAACAATATACAAAGGAGTGTGCACCAAACAAATTACCAAATATTTAATATTTTGTTTAATTCACAATCAAATATAGAAGAGGTTTTCTAATATTCAGTTTTGCATCCTTATTTCAATATACTTTATTAATTGTAATATTTCATTTTGTAAACCGTTGCGAACCCCTTAAGTAGGCTTTGGGGCCTGTCATGGTCCTCAAACCACTGGATTAAGGTGTCCAGGAGGCCACCTGAATCCGCTTTGGCTACTTCTCTGTCTCTAGAACAGATTCCAGGCCTGGCTTCACAATCCTTGCTGCTTTGTGCCTCGTTGATACCACTAATGCTGGGAGGATGTTAATCCTGTCGTCATGTCCAACCATGAACCAAATCTATTGCAACCTCGACCGAGGGCATGCCCTTGAACATTCCAGAACCACAGATTCCTGGTCATTCTGACTCAAACAGCACTTTTACCTAATATTCGACTCCCAGAGCTCCAACAACTTTTCAAAAACTTATTCTGACCAAAGCTAGCCAGCTTGTGATGGTGAGGATGAATTCTCTCCAACATATGATGAGTTTTTTTTTTAATGGACCTGCAAGATGCCAGTGGGCTGGATGCTTCACCTGACATAGGTTGGTTCCCCCTCCTGGCCCTTTGACTGAAGAGTGTTTCATTCACCAGGGTTATATGGCAAGTGACCTAAGTCTTAGATTTAAAATTGCTTTCTTTTGAGGTAAAAGCCAAAGTACTCTCTGGAAATGTTGCAGGCCGGAGTGTCTTTATGGAATCCCTACTGTTCAATGAGGCCCTGACACACACTTGTGCCAAACCCTGTTCTCGCCCACCTGTAAACAGATGGCATGTTGTCAAAGTGCTGATGTGGATGACCCTGCATTCCTAATGCACCACCCCACTCCCAAAAGCCTTGTATTATAGGCCTCCACTAGCAGGGTTCACTCCATTTCCTTTCCAACTATTCCCCCTGACAGTCGAAATGAATTGAGGCATTTGAGAATAGGGTAACTTCTTCACTAGCCTTACCCTCAGATCAGTCAACACCATCTGTTGGCTATTATGGTACTCCCACACTTTATGGGAATCGGTTGTTGAAATGTTACAAGCAGACATTTAAGGATTTTGCACCAATTTAGCGCAAAAGGTTCAAGACGGCCAGATTAAGTGGTGGCAGCTGACTGTATTCAGTTTACCTCCCTGTACCCGTTTTGAACTCTTCCATAGCTGCTCCCTACACCTACCGACTCTGAAGACCATCATTTTCACCGCGATAACCTCGGCTTGTTGCTTGAATGAGCTTAAAGTCAATCCAACAACCCTAGACCACATTCCGTCCAGATAAACAGGTGTTGAGGACTAGAGCGGCATTTCTAGCAAACGTTGTGACTTCCTTTCGTGTTGGGCAATCCATCACTCTTCCGACATTCTTTACCCCACCTCACCCCTTGAAAAAGGAGGAGAAACTCCATTGTTTGGACCCTAAAAAGAGCACTCTGCTTTCAGTTGTACCAAAGAGCAACAGGTGGACAATCAGCCCTTTCTGACGTTCTCTGGTGAAAAGGAATGCAAAGCAGTGCATAAACTGATTTTTCTATCTGTATAGTCCTTTGCATTAGGATCTGTTGAGCATTGTCCAAGAAATCAGGTAAATCGCCCTTTGCATTAAGATCTCCTTTGCCATGGCTCAGCCGGCGCCGCCAGAATGGTTGAGGACTCATTCCACCAGGGCTGAGTCTGCTTCCATTGTGCTAGCATTTGTAGTGCCGGTCCTAGATATTTGAAAGTTCTGGAACACAATAATTCCCTGAATTATAGTAAGCAGGTAAGGCGGACCTCTTCCAGGGAGTTTCTCTCCCTGAGAATTGTTTTTAAAGAATGGGGTTAAACTGTACATTTTAAAGCACAATTCTCACATATGTTTGCTATAATGTTATGGGCTCGCAAAGCAAATGTATTAAATATTCAGATCCTTTCATGGTGTTTCAAACCAATGAAACCTGACCTTCAAAATGTGCTATGGATGCCCACAAATGTCAAAAATGACCTCTGTTGTGCTAGGGCCTGCATCATGCGTTTTACAAAACTTTATTGCTTGTGGATAGGCCAGGGCCACAGGCAAAAAAGTTTATTTTCGGGGGGAGAGGGAGGATCTAAAAAAACACATACCCCACCCTAGTGCTCCCTGGCACTGAAGGGAACTACTTTGTATGTGGATGTGTTCCTTGTGAAAGGGTATCATGCTGTATTTGGTACTAAAGTTAACCAATGGTTAAGGTAAGCTGATGCATTGCACCTTAATGCATGCTGGAGTTGGTGGGAGAAACATGTGACTGACACCATCCTGAGACTAATGGATGAGGTGTGGTTGAAACCCCCTAGAAGTAACTGTCACACACACACTTCTAGTACCATCAAAAGGTCTTGGCTAACACAGACCTAAGAAAGTCAATCAGTCCGGTTTTTGCTGCAAACTTCTTGCCCTTGAGAAAAGAGGGGAAAAAAGAAAGCAAGAAGGAAGGCAAGAAAGAAAGAAGGCAAAAAAAGAAAGGAAGTTGGGAAGAAAGGAGAACAAAAAGGAGAGAAACGAAAAAGTAAAGAATGGGATAATGCAAAAACAGTTGCAAATGGAGACAAACTGTATGCTGTGAAATAGCAGCCTTTAGAAAATCAAAAAAATCAAAAATGAATTCACAACAGTGTTGGTAGGAGATGGGCTCTGATAAAGATGGTGTGTGCCCTGTGTTCACATAGGAAGACTGCTGCTGCCCCATCAGGATCTACACACAAAGGCAACTCTACAGCAGTTCTGAAGTAAAACCAGAAACACTTGCACTGAAAGGAACTAGCTTGTGTGAGGATGTGCTCCTTGCGAAAGAGCACAATACAGTCACTCAAAGCGAAGTTAACCACTGACTTGGTAGGCTGCCCGACTTCCCTATTCTTAAATGCTTTAGTGGGCGGAAGTAAAATGGATGAAGAGAGGTGTCTGAAAGAGCCTTTATGTAAGTATTAGCACACACATTTTTGTAAAATCAAAAGGTTTGGGCTAATCTCAGACCTAAAAATGACATAAAATAGCCCAGTGCCAGAATTTTGCAATTTATGTCCTTGAATTACCTTACTTGACCCTTATGTCAAAAAATTACCTCAGCATGTTGGAACTAGCTTTTTTCATGGTTGCCATCCTCACATATGCAGGTTGTCCACCTTTATGCCAAGAATTACCTCAATTGTGCGAACACCAGCATTCGCCTACTGGTGTCCTTGTGCCAAGAATTTCTTTAAGTATGCCAGTATTTTTCCACAGATGTCCTGTCATGAATTACTTCTGGTATGCTGGTACCAGTATTTTACTATTGGTGATCTTTATGCCAAGAATTACCCCCAGTGTGCCAGTATGTTATCACCAGTGTCTGCCATGCTAAGAATTGCTGCAAGTATGCCAGCATCAGTTTTTTTCCGTAGGTATCTCTATAAGACACTGATTACCATCAGAATGCCAGGGCCAACTACAAAATCACAAGCATCACTTCACATTCTTGCTCACACTCAAGTCCCCTAAACTTATTTGCTTTGCAAAGATTTGAATTCATTTTTGTCCTTTCTAGGTTTATTTATCCTTTCTGGGTTTATTTGACCCTTATGTATATCTCTTATATTGTTTGTCTCTGTTATGAAGTAAACCAATTTAAAAAAATGAAAAACTGATTTGGTTGTTGTCAGATGGGTTTCTGGGCTTGCATTTCAGGAAAGAGGTATGTGGTGGAAAGAAAGAAGGACCTGCAGTATATAGTTTTCACCAACCGATATTGAGAATTATGAGCTGAAGTATACTGTGACAGAGAGAAGACTCGTACTATACTTTAGCCACTGAAGCCCATTACCATAGAGCGGATATGCTGCATAGATCAGTTCTGGACCCTTTTGTTGTGGATGTTGGAATTATTTGACCAGCTAAAGCTGTTTTTAACTTTTTTGTGCAAAAGGACAAAAAGAGAAGTGAAAAGTCTCAAAACTTCTTTGATAGGGATAACTATAGCTAATAGGAATAGCAGGGAGAATTATATACTCCAAGTTTGTAATTGATATTTTTAGTTGTGTGCTTGTGTGAGAGTGGATAGAGAAATCAAATGGGCTAACGTTGCAAATACATAAACTGGCTAGATGGGCAGTGGTCAAGGCACTCTGCATTGTCCACAAAACCTCCGAAGGAAAAGGACGACTATACTTAGAAGCTAAATGAAAGCAATGCAGACCAAACCAAACACTGTGCTCAAGGCTTGCACCACTTAACATCTTAGCCTTAGAAATGTGTAGGAGGCACTGCTTTCTCAGTAAAAGCTGCCAAGCTCTGGAACTCACTACTAGCCATCATTAGAAGCATCCAGGAGCGTATACACTACCGAAGATAGTTGAAAACCCCGTCTGTTTCCTCGACAACTGCATAGTTGTGTTTTAAGTGCAGTCTTCAGTGTACAACCCATGAACTGCCAACAACCCAACAAGCAAAATGCTTTTGATATGCCGATAAGAAGGGCTGACCTACAGCTCACATTGGCATTATATGATTATATATTTGCATATATAACATTTATGGCCCAGAATAATACTGAACCATAATATGTGTGGGCAGCGAAAAATTATAATGTATGCTTCTTACATTCACATAAGGCTTCTCTCCTATGAGGGTTGTTCATCACCAGCACTGTAAAGCCAAAAAATAAATGTCATCGCCAAATAAACAGATCTGTTGCACATTGGTCTACAATTCAGAGGAGTTTAATATAGTCTGCCACTCCAGGGCCCAAATATCTCTACAGTCTAACCACTTCTTTACATCTCTCAGACACTCCGATATAGGGGGATAATAAAAATGCTCATCACAACCGATCTCACTTCTCTCTCCCACCAAACATGCCAGCTCAAGACTGCGCTTAGGTTCAAAATAGGTTTCCCAGTGCAGTAACCAGCTAAGCAGACTATATCATATGAAATACAATAAAGGGACCGGCAGAGCTGTTCAACTCTACCGGCATTCTGAAAACCATCAAACTGCATGTCTGTCTTGCATATCATCCACCACACTGCTACTTGCTGTGTCTCATAAAACGATAACCGCACCTCTCTGGTCGTCACGCTTGACATGGACTCGTCACATTGAATCAAAAAAAGGCAGCAGCCTCACACCGCTACAGTGTAGCGCAGTGGTTCCCAACCTTTTGACTTTTGTGGACCCCCACTTTATCATTAATGAAACCCAGGGACCCCCACTGAATCATCATTGGAATCCGGGGACCCCCACTGAGTCATTACTGTATGATTGGGACCTAATTTGTCAATATTTGTAAATATTTTTTTATTTTTTAAGCAGTCGCGGACCCCCTGAGAAGGCTTTGCGGACGCCCCGGGGTCCCAGGACCACAGGTTGGCAACCACTGGTGTAGCGTGCTGCTCATGTAAGCAGGTACTTAGGCACCCCACGTAGGGGTAGTAAGCACTACATAATGATTCCATACAATACAGAATGGACTTGAAATTTGCCATTGATTTGTTGCCTATTTAAATGTGGTCATACACAGTGACCATCCCAAAACAGTGACACAGGTGAGGTTACTGGATGTCTCTACCATCTAGGGCACTTTAGTTAGACCAATCGAAATTTTCATTCCACAAACCATTGTAACTGAAGAATTTAGTCCAGTTTGTTTAGTTGAAGTGTGAAAACTGGACTGCTACGATCTTAACACATTGGGTTGTGAAATTAAATGTCAGGACTGATTAAGTATTTGTGATGGCCTGGAGCCATCTGGTATCAGAATTTTACACTACATATTAGTCAGGAGTTGTCCCTTTTGTGTGCAGCACAGATTTTAGGGCCAAGGTAAAACAAATCATGTATAAAAAAAAACTCTCCTATTTTGACGGCTCCCATGTTGTTTTTTTTTCTTTTTTTTTTTCCCCCTGCTCGTGCTGACACGTTTACATACATTTTCTGAAGAATATGGTTTTTATACATCTTTAATTTCTGCTTGCATTTCTATATAACCTTTTTTAAACCAGTGCTTCTTCAGTGAAATAGTTTTGTACAGTGGCTGGTTTCATTTTGGAAAATGTAGAACCAGTTCTGGGTTCATTTCTGGAAACTGTCGCTGGCTCAACCGGAGTAGTAATTTGTTTTTTGTTTTTTTTCCGCGATGGGAGAGGTGAAAAGTAACCCGTTGCTTTAGCGTGTCACAACAGACAGATTAGCCGATTGGAAATGGAGGGCTGCTCCCAGGCGCTAATGAAGCGGCTCGTTCCTTCCATACTGAACGTGTAGCGGGGACGGCCAGGATCATTTTTATCCATTTGCTGCACTTTGAGAGCCCGGTACACAATCCCAGCCCAGGATTATCTTCACGGAGGTGCGGGGAGCTGGCTGGCGATAAGGGCCTTGCTGTTCCACATGACAAGGAAATAGATTGGCTGTTCTACCTGTCGCTGCTTGCCAAGAGCGCGGTGCGAAGCGAATATGTGCTGCTTAATTAGAAGTTTGCATTAATAATAAAAAAAAAAACAATAATGAGCAGACATTCTTCCATCAAACTTTTTCTTAATTTTGGCCTTCTTCCTTTGATCTGTTAGACTGTATTATGATATGCCTTATAAATTAGACAAAATGTTTAAATGCAACTCTCCTCCTGTGGAAATTGCATTACTTGTCCCACTACCACTAGTAGTGGGTCTGTGTGTGTCAACCCTTTTGCTGCTAAGACTCCTGACCCCCCCCCCCCCCACCCAGCCAGCCAAGCTTTTTTTTTCTATTTGGGTTAGTTTGCCTTTGGGCCCTGATAACTTTTTATCCATATAAGCTGTCCATGCCAAATTTGCGCCCTTTTTCCCCCAACATCCTCGTGATTCTAAAGGTACTCCGGGTTTGAGGATTTCCCTGGAGGAGACTGAGAAATTAGCTAAAATACATCTAACTTTTTGTTTTTGGGGGTGAAAAATGGGGGGGAAAAGTGCTGCAGATGCAAGCGTCTTTTTTTTGCCCTTGCAAAAGGCATCAGCAAAGGGTTTGCGGCACTAAAATCAGCATCTCCCCAGCTTTCAGGAGCAGGCAGACTGGAGCCAGAAAACCAATTTTTTCAACACACTTTTGGCATTTCACTGGGACTCAGCCCGTTTTTCCTTTTTTTTATGCTTTCAACCTCTTTCCAGTTAATGGTAGAAATAGATGTAAAACCACTAATGGATCCTGGAACTCTTTTTACATTTCTAAAAAGTAGACAAAATTCTGAATTCAGGAAGGGGGTCATTTGTGTAGATCCTTCAAGGTTTTCCTATAGAAAGAAATAGTTGAAATGAAAATATATTGAAATTGAGTTGAAAAAACAGCCATTTGTATATACGTTTTCATCTTTAACTTCAAACGATGGCAAATTTTCGAATGCAATATTCGGTTACGTCTGCTGGACCCTTTTGGTTGTGGGGATAGAAAGGGCTCGTAGGTTCACCAGAAACCCAAGTTACCCAGAGCCAGTAATTGAACTGCACCTTGCAATGGTTTTTCATTGTGTACCTGGTATACAGCAATTCATTTGATAAAATATAAAGAGTGAAGAATAGGTATCAAGGAAACCTATCTGTTTCCGAAATGGGCACAACATATGGACTTTAGAAGCAATGGTTATTTGCAAATCTCGGAAATTGTGGGCATTTCTCAAAATTACTTTTTTTTTTTTTTTACACCTTGTCTTATATTTGGAAGGTGCAAATGTAGAGAAAGACAATAACACCTGTTATACTAATCTGTATTCCTCTAAGTCTCTCAATAAAAATTGTACATCACTTGTGTGGGTAGGCCTAGTGCCCATGACAGGAAACAGTCCAAAACACAACATGGACACATCACGTTTTTTCACTGAAACATTTTGTGCCAGTGCAGTGATCCCACTCAGAAATGTGAAGAAAAAGTCTTCTGCAAATGGTCGCAGAGCCAGGGACCAAAGAAAAATGCAAAATTCACACTTTCCTCACATTTCTGTGCTGAAAAGTTGCCGGATCTCCTCGCTGGCACAAATTTCCTACCACCCAGCGTTCCCATCAGCCTCCTGATAAAAATGACACTTCACTTGCATGGGGGCCCAAAGCAGAGTCAGCCTAAATACACATAAAATGAAAAACTGAAGGTGAGCCAAAGTGGGTCCAAAAGGGCAATCTATACGTTTTTAGCCTTGCTTGTCGCAGGCAGTTGGCCCACCTACACTGGTTCTGGCCAGCCTGCTTCCAGCAGACTAGAATCTGACCTTCCAGGAGAGAAAGCATTCGCTCCCGAGAGGTCAGAACCAAAAGCCTGTGTTGCCCACCCCTCCCCACAAGATGACCTCACTGCTTTTGGTATGCAGATCTGGTCTTCATCAGAGGAAGATGCCAACCCTTCTGCCCCAGGGCCCATCTGGCACCTGGACAGGTGGGAAAATTAGCTTTGCAGGATGCACGTCACACTTCCAGACAGGGAGCACCCTTAGGGTGGCCAGCCTGAAGTGGACACAACTTAGGAAATTACGCAGTCTTCTGTGTGGTGGAATTTAGGACCTCTGCACAAAGTGATGGCCACACCCTACAGGTGGTCATCTAGTGGGTGTAGTGACCCCAGGGGTAAGTAGCCCATTGGCTACTAACCATCACTCCCCTTAACTCCCCCCCCCCCCCCCCCCCTTAAATGAGAATTTAGGGACCCCTGATTCCAGATTCTCAGATTTTCACTGGACAGAAAAGAAGTGGACAAAAAGTCTTCTGAACCTGAGAACTGAGGCGCACGACTGACTTGGTGCCAACTCTGCCGGCTTGCCTGCTGCACCTGACCCTTGAGGAGCAACTGACCTGTCCTCCCACTGCAGCCTTCTAGAAACTGGGAGAGCTGCCAGTGCTCTGCAAATCACCAGGAAGAAAACTCCCTTGGAGTGAAGGAGCTGATCCACTGCATCTACAGGCACCCAGAAAAGAACTGAGAGGACCATGACTGCCAAAAACCTGGCACCTGACATCACTGCACCAGAGCTGCCTAGCCCATATGGGAGTGGGCCAATGGTGTCAGCGTGGTCCCCAGGCCCTCCAGAAGAGAAGCCCACCCTGTGCACGCCCACTGTGAAGTTCATGATGGCATCTGAAGACAGTTTCTGCAGACTCCCCTTGGCCCGCTGGCGCCCCCTCACCCTCAAGCCCACCACCACCATGCACCCGTCCTACCCGGACCCAGAAGAGAACCAGAGGTGTTCCCACATCTCCCCACCTCATAAGAGGAGTCTACCCATGCCAGACTCCACATGTATCCCCTACAGCAGTGTCTGTCTCATCAGTAGTGTCAGTTAAAGGCCACCTGGAAGATCTAGCGTTAGACCGCCATACTCACTGCTTGCGGTAATAGTGGAACCCCACCAACCTGTTGAAAGGGCGGCCTTTTCTAGACTCTATGCCTCAGGTCATTCTGACCAGAGATGCATCGCTGACAGGTTGGGATCTCAGTCACCAATCCCTATAAATCAATTATCTTGAGCTTCAGGCAGTATTGCCTGAGTATTGGGAACTCAACTCCACCCACAAGTCCTTCAAACATACTTCATAAAGTGGGACACTCCTCAGATAGACCTTTTTGCCACCGCAGAAAACACAAAATGCCCAAGGTTCACCTTCAGGTATCCACACCCTCTATCCAAGGGCAATGGTCTATCTTCAGTACCTTTCTTGGAAAGTGGCTTTCTTAGTTGCCATCACATCACTCTGGCATGTCAGTGGGCTCCATGCCCTAACCCTGGAAGAACCTTCCTTCCAAATTCATAGAGAAAAGTTAGTCCTTCACTCAAACCCTGAAGTTCCTTCCTAAAGTGGTTTCATAATTCCATATCAACCAATCCATTGAGCTACCAGTCTTCTTTCCTCAGATTGCCTCTGTTGCGGAAAGACATCTCCACACTGCATTTGTTAAACAAGCACTTAGGTTTTACATTGACAAAACCAAACACTTTAGGAAAACTAAACAGCTTTTTGTAGGTTTTTTCACTACCACACAAGGGCAGTCCAATATGCAAAAACAGCATAGCCTAATGGATAGTAAAGTGTATACAGATTTGCTATGCTAAAGCAAAGAGAGAGTTACCTTTTACTCCTAGAACACCTTCTACAAGGAACAAAGGTGCCACTATTGCTTTCCTTGGAAACATCCCAATAATTGACATTTGAAAGGCAGCTACATGGTCTGCACCACATACTTTAACAAAACATTACTGTGTGGATGTACGAGCATGACAGCAAGCCAGCGTAGGTCAAGCTGTGCTATGAGCACTTTTCCAGTCAACTGCAACTCCCACATACTAGCCACTGCTTTTATGGGGGGACTGCTTCACAGTCTATGCAGAGCATGTGTATCTACAGCCACACATGCCTTCCAGCAGAAAATGTTACTTACCCAGTAAACATGTGTTTGTGGCATGTGGTGCTATAGATTCACATGCGCCCTGCCTCCTCCCTAAACGGCTGTGGCCATCAAGTTACTTTATATTTGTATATAGTTATACATATGTAGTTATATTTGCATGGACATCTTTCTCTGTACTTCCTCTACACTCCTTTTCATATGTGCCTGCGGGAAAACAATCTAACAAAGGAGTTTATGACCACGCACAGTATCAACAAGAGGAGGAATCACTCGATCCCAATACTTTAAACACTTCTTTGAAGAAAAAAAACTAGCAACACATTGAACCCAACATTAATGGCAGAAGTATACAGAGCATGTGAATCTACAGCACTACATGCCACGAACAGATGCGTACTGGGTTAGTAACGTTGTCCTTTTCATCTCTAGCAGAGTGCGCCTCAGCACATTGCATATAAATGTACATGAATTAATTGACTACCTAAATGTTTCATTGCTTTCAGTGGTTGGATTCCCATGATATCACCCGCCTTTACAAACTCTTTGTAAATTACTCCTTCAAGAGTGGTCTTTGTGTTATGACTTCAGCTCTTTCTGGATCCAAATTCTGCAGTCTACGTGGGTACTAGTGGACATTTCGGAGTACTGAGGAATTGAGTGCAGCTGGTTTGTGGCCGTATAAAAGGTGCCTTAACTAGCTCTCACTTCCGAAGCTTTCATGAAATGAATAACATTGAGTCTTACTGGTGTAGTAGGATCCTGGAGTCCGAGCAGATTTTAAGTGATTCCTTGACCTCGATTACTGTAGAGAACAGTTCTTTCAAGCCATTAAATTGGTGGCGGGGTAAGGGGGTTCAGGCCCTAGCGCAAGCATGCACCGTAGAGTAGTAAAAACAAAAAATCCATGTTTGGGGTGCAGTGGCCTCTTAGTGGGCCCCGGTGCCACTGCACGTGCTGCTCCATTGACCGCTACGCCTCGATGTGCTAATGTTCCAGCAGTGCTCTTGTTTTCGGTGTGTACGCGTCTTTGTTCCTGCCCTTTCCTTTGAGGAAGGTCATGGAAAGCTTGGATTACCTCTGCGGTGAGCGCCAGTGATGGAAGGCTGGGGGCACTGACCTTCAATGGCTCAAAGGTCAGGCGAGTGTGGGTTCCTCTTCTGCAGGCATCGGTCATTAAACATCTGGGACAGTGCCTTCACTCCGAAGGACACTTTGGTTGCACTCTTTCTTCTGTCCTTGGTGCCAGGTGACGAACTCGGTGATCCCAAGGAGAGCAGTGACGTTCATGCCACAGAAGGCACTGAAATGTATGCCGAGCCCAGGGGTGCAGAGTACGGAAAGCTGGCGGAGCCGGCTGCTGAACGGAAAGGTATATTTGTATGCCCGAGTTCCCCTCGGGGCTCCTTAGGAAGAAAGCAGGTGATGGCAAAGCCAATGGTTCTCGCCTTTTGGCTGTCAGTGCAGATCCCGTTGTTTTGCTAATGCCACGTACCTGCCGATACCCCGGGTAATGTTCCACGATGGCAGACGCCAACCTTGGGGCAGATCAACGGGCTTGGGAGAAGTGGAATGAGAGGAGCAGGGTAACAATGGAGGAACCAGAAGGAGAGGGTGGAGGAAAAAAAATACTTCAAAGCAACAGATGTGCTGGGACGGGAGCAGCAAAGAGCACCCGGGTACAGGTATGGGGGAGGAGAAGCAGGGCTTGAGACATGCCCTTCTGTGGAGTTCTGAAACCCAAAGAAACAGGCCCCTTGAATGCCAGCAGTGGAAAGCCACAATCCACTCGTCAGAATACAGTAAAGAGGAAATGCCCCAGGGGTGGAGCAAACAAAGGATAGTGAGGAAAGCCATTGAATGCGAAGTATTAAGAGATGGACAATAAAGTCATCCAGTTAGGAGTAAGGGGCTTACCCCCAGTTCATGATCTGTCTGGAATGTATTAGTGACAAAACATCTTACGAAACAGACAGCTAATGCCTACAGGCTTTGGCAAAGTCAATCTGTCTCTTCTTTCATTGTTTCTGAATTTTGTTTTTTCCCATACTGCCCTGCAATTTACACAAAATGCCCTCAGTCACACATTGCAAAGTGCTGTAATGCCCTCAAACCACATTTGCACTGTAAATGACAGTCTGACAGTATTTATTAATATCTTGTTCATTATTAGGATCTCTTCCTGCTTCGTAGCGCTGTCATGCCCTGTGTTGATGGCAGAAAACACAGTAAATACTTAATATTGCTCAAAATAGGTCAGAAGAAAGCCTTCCTTCTTTGTAAGGGGCTTTTGTTTCATTACAGTACTTTGCATGTGACCCAGACTACGTTACTCATTGAATAGGACACGGGGAGCGGGACTGATTTTCCCAGAATCGCAGGATATTGAACAGAGGCTGTGATTGGAACCTGGTTCCCTAGTTCCAAGTCTGCAGCTCTGTCCGCTTGGCCACATGTCCCCACATTCTACAACGTATAGAACTGGGAAAAGGCATTAAAAATACTCCTTGAGGGGCTAGCGCTGTGTGGGATGCCTAGTATTGTTTCCAATGCAAGAGATAAGGGGCTGCACTGATTGCGGGCTTCTGGAAGTGAGCAAATCATAGGTGAGGCCGTGTTTCTGACTAGGGTCGAACCCTGCAGGGCTGTGCAATGGCCCAATCCTGAGCTACTCTGTCCCTGCGTTATCAGTGGTGCAGGAGCTCTCGGATGCACCTTGGAGGCAAGGATCAGACACTCGAGGGCATGAAAGCACTTTAGAGGACCACCAGAATATTCTGCATTTTTTGATTTGTCCAGCGTCCTAGTATGTGCAGCCATGTCTTCCAGTTCCAAGGTCCACAGCTAGCCACTCGGCGAAGTCTCCCGTAGCGCAGAAAATCAGATGTTGAATATATGCATAACAAAGCACTATGCATTACGTACAATTCACCGGTTAGTTTGCTAGAGGTGAGCGAGCCACTGAAAGCTCGATCCAGACTCGAACCAGATGCCTGACTTTGGCTCACCTCGAGGTTCTGTTGGATCCTCCAACCCAAAATGACCTGATCCCTCATTCAGTATGTCTTCCACCACACTCTACCCTCATGCACCAAGAATTAAACACAAAGACCCTTTGGTGTAAAACTGGCGAGACAGAGACACCTGTTTAGAGGCTGAACTCCAGTGTGGAACCAGAAAACCTTGGCTCAATACAATCCAGGCGTCCTTGCTTGACCAAACTTGATAATCCTTGACATTGCATCGAGCCTTTGTTATCTTCATGGTCACATTTGATAACGCCTTCAAATACGGGAGTTTAGCATGTGCTGCATAATGAGAATCTAGTCCACATATAGGGTGCAAATGACAAGTGACTTCCCGCTTAGTTACCCTGTGGCATTGTCTACAGGATGGGGGGCATAATTATGTCTACTTACATGTTTAAAAACTATCACTTTTAATAAATGCCTGTCCGTGTAGTGACAGTCTGTGTACTAAGGTGAAACGCGTCCGTGTGCTGTTGAAATGTGGTTGTTTGAATTTTGAAGTGACTTTATCATACTTTTGTATGACATTTGTTTCATGGTTAACGTGCTAAGCATGTTCACGCCTTGCCTCATTCATTGGCTCTTAGAGCCAAGCCGGACCCTAGCTCACTCTCCCTGTTAATCTCTTGGCACGCCCACCTCTACTTTAGCCAACAAAAGCATGTAAGTTTCAGTTCGCCGTGACTGCATGAAGCATGGAGCGGGAAGAGACTGGACCGCTGAGTGCAGAACCGGACCTGCGATGGAGCGGACTGTGGAGGTGGACGGGGTGAAAGAGCCTGGCGGGGATACTGTGGAGGCAGGAAAGGAAGAAAGGCTCCCTACGCGCTTGTTGTTGGGGATGAGAAAAGGTGCAGGTAAAGGAATCGCAAGGAAAGCGCAAGTGGAAAGTACAGGGAGCTGGACCCGTCTTGGGCGAAGGATACTGAGGCACGCGAGTGGTGAGAGAGAGAACGACCAGATAACTTGGCAGAGAAGAGAGGGCGGGCCACGATTTTTCCTCTAGTGTGAAACGTTGAATGGTGTAGGAGATGGAAGACGCGCTGTACAAACCAAAACATGCACTCCCATGAGTTCTCAACAAGTAATGATTTGAAACCAGCACCAGCGATGTCAATAGTTCTGGCTTTAGACTGAGTCACTGGTGAATTCAGGCACTGAATAGGTCTTCTTCAATGTTCTCATGCAGCGCTTTGGCGAACTGTGTGTCCAGGTGACACGTTGTGCCCAGAAAGTGTAGATCTTCAAGTACCTAATGTGTGACCGATCAGGCTGCAGTGGTCCCCAGCGTATTCGTGTCTATGATAGAGTTGTATATCAGGAACTTCCTTGGGAAGGAGGGACCAGGTTGGTCTCTCAGATCAGCAAATGGAATGAGTGTAGTATTGGAGAACAGGTCACCCAAAGTATGGAGGCCTGCTTCATGGCAAGGGACAATAGCCGCTGCTGTGAGGTGTGTCCACCCTCTGGGTGTACCGAGCAGCGGAAGGAAGGGAGTGTACGGCACCGATGCGTTGGTGAGACGTAGGCGATGGCAACCGCACCGTGCCACGGACAAAATCTGGGTGGGATGGGTTCACGAGCTAGTGGGTGGAAGAGGTGCAGCAAGCACTGTAATGTCCACAGGTTGCGGTGGGTAGAAATGTCTGTGTTGCTGTGTCACCTGTCAAATGCACATATTTGCAGATACTTACAAATGCATTTACAAAGGAGTTTTTGACACGGAGAGCCGGAGTGAAAAATCAATGACCAAAGGTCTGTTTATTTTTGCTGCAGCAAAGAGGACAGGTTTACCACTGGCATCCCAGGCCCGAAGTAAAGTGTGCTAGCATAAAGCGTTTAACAGTGATATTTATACTCATACATCAAAGGATACATAAAATGTGTAAATAATGATATACGTCATACAGATATTTTAAGGAATTAATCAGTTTCCACACACCGGTTCCATTCCCAGCTTTGTCCTTGCCTCCCCTCTGCAGCTGCCTGACTCCCCACATTCTTGAGACCCTTCAAAGGATTACGTGGTTCAAAGGTATAGATATCAGCCTTTCCCTCCCCAAAATACCACAGCCGAGGTCAGTTAGTTATTTTGAACACACAATTATAATGAGTACAGTGCCCCAGTTAGGGAAAGAAACCAGCTGCAAGCCTATGGCGTGGAACCAGGCTTATTTTACTTAAACAAATATACATAAGATAACATATGTGATAGACAGTGCGTTCAGAGACAACAAAAGCTCAAACTTACACGTGTAAAAGAAACGAAGCAATTCAAAATGGATTCTAACAATCGACCCTTTTTGAGTTTTTTTTCTTCTGAACATAATCAACGTTTGAATAGTTCTAAATTTCCTCATATATGTTGAATTTTACTCCTACTTCCTTGAAATTTGCATTCATGGGGACATAAACAACCGATGGGTATGAGCAACCAGTATCTGTAGTGAGGATAGTGGGGTCAATAGCCATTAGGGAATTTATCTCTTCTCTCTGCATCATAGCTCGATTTGTTTCTAGTATTTTCACTGGCGGAAGTTTACACAATTTTAAACAGGAACAGAGAGCAGGTAAGCACTGTACTAATAAACAACTTAATACAATAGCTATTATTATAAAAAGTATGTCTTTAAACAACCAGCCCCACCCCCCAAACCAAGACCATAACCATGATAAACTCAAATCGCCTCCTTCATATTGGCCCCCCTTTTCAAATACCTGTACTGCTTCTTTTATTTTCCCAATATCCAATTCTATCTCTGATGACTTGTTGACAAAATAACAGCACTTTTGCTGGTACTGATGTTGGATTAAAACACATACTCCTCCTTGTTGTACTGTAATCAAGTCTAGGGCAAGCCGATTTTGTATCGCCAATTGGGCTGCAGAGTTTATCTCTATCTGTACACTTCCTATGGCCTCCCTGGTGGCATTAAATGCAATGGCTAATTCAGCTGACATATTCATCATTGCCAGTTGTAAATCGAAAATTCCAAATCCTGGAATAAGAACATGTAACACTTGAAATACCCAGTTCTTTCGCTCCTCCAGTATGGGTGTCCCTCGTTTGTACCTATGTGCAAAACTCCCCATGTTAAGGGGCTGGGAAGATGATATATTTGATATCACAGTAATGTTGGGTGCCAAATATGCCAGTGAACATATCCCTTCCCAGTTTAGAGGTAGTACTTTATATGCAGTTCTTCCACATACGAAGTACATGCCTCCCTGGATTTGTGAATTTATAATGCTGTATTTTATTCGGGGCAATCCTACACCCTCTGGGGTGTCATGCTCAGAATTATTGCAATACTTGTAATCTTCCCAGATTGTATTTAGCAATGATACATTTGCCCAGGGTGCAACATATGAACATCTAGCCGTCCAGAGGGGGCCAAGGAAAACCCGGGATAATATTACAGGTGAATTTTTCCCATTTCTATCTTGTTCTCTGGAGGGATCATATAACAATCCTTCTGAATCTACCAGAATCTCATTTTCTCCCACAGTCAGGTTCCAATAATTTACAGTGTAATTTTGATGAGTCCCATTAATTAACGCTGTCCAATTTCTGTCTATTTTCTCCTCTCCTTCAAGATCCCAATTCCCTGTTTTTATATCAAATAACAAAGTGTAAACACACTGTTCAGGAGGGATCTTTCCCATGTATTTTGCCTCTGGGTTTTGCCCATAAAAATAGGTACCAAAACATATGGGAAACATTTTAAGTGTGGCATTCTCTCCAGGCATCGGGGAGAGCTTGTATTCTGCCTGGGTATTAGGGAGCACCGCACACCTAGGGTACCATTGATATTCTTGTTGGTCACATCTCCAAGTGGTATTTGGTACAAGACACACTTCCCCTCTTTCATATTCGCTTGGTGATACTGGTACTTCATAAAGGCCTATAGGATCCTCAGGGTGTCTAGACAAGTGCCGGCAAATCCAGCAGTCAGTGAGACTTAATGTCTCCGCTAATTTTCCATGAACCTTTATCAATGGATGTAAGGTAGGATTTTGCAACAATGATGCAACACCACTGGACATTATACATATTAACATAAGGGTCACTAGGTACTTCATTGTTGTTTTGTAGAAATAGTTATAAGGCCACTCTTCCCTATTCTCTAGAGGGATATTTGTCCTGCCAAATGGATATATTTTCATAATTTTATTGTGCTCTCCTCCTTGGTCCTACAACCTTTCTATGATACCGTTTTACTCGTCTCAACCGCCTATGTGTGTTCAAAAATATACCCACACAATTACCAAATATGTAAATGCAAAATATTGATATCCCTATACTAATAATCATATACAGGGAGTGCAGAATTATTAGGCAAGTTGTATTTTTGAGGATTAATTTTATTATTGAACAACAACCATGTTCTCAATGAACCCAAAAAACTCATTAATATCAAAGCTGAATATTTTTGGAAGTAGTTTTTAGTTTGTTTTTAGTTTTAGCTATGTTAGGGGGATATCTGTGTGTGCAGGTGACTATTACTGTGCATAATTATTAGGCAACTTAACAAAAAAAAATATATACCCATTTCAATTATTAATTATTACCAGTGAAACCAATATAACATCTCAACATTCACAAATATACATTTCTGACATTCAAAAACAAAACAAAAACAAATCAGTGACCAATATAGCCACCTTTCTTTGCAAGGACACTCAAAAGCCTGCCATCCATGGATTCTGTCAGTGTTTTGATCTGTTCACCATCAACATTGCGTGCAGCAGCAACCACAGCCTCCCAGACACTGTTCAGAGAGGTGTACTGTTTTCCCTCCTTGTAAATCTCACATTTGATGATGGACCACAGGTTCTCAATGGGGTTCAGATCAGGTGAACAAGGAGGCCATGTCATTAGATTTCCTTCTTTTATACCCTTTCTTGCCAGCCACGCTGTGGAGTACTTGGACGCGTGTGATGGAGCATTGTCCTGCATGAAAATCATGTTTTTCTTGAAGGATGCAGACTTCTTCCTGTACCACTGCTTGAAGAAGGTGTCTTCCAGGAACTGGCAGTAGGACTGGGAGTTGAGCTTGACTCCATCCTCAACCCGAAAAGGCCCCACAAGCTCATCTTTGATGATACCAGCCCAAACCAGTACTCCACCTCCACCTTGCTGGCGTCTGAGTCAGACTGGAGCTCTCTGCCCTTTACCAATCCAGCCACGGGCCCATCCATCTGGCCCATCAAGACTCACTCTCATTTCATCAGTCCATAAAACCTTAGAAAAATCAGTCTTGAGATATTTCTTGGCCCAGTCTTGACGTTTCAGCTTGTGTGTCTTGTTCAGTGGTGGTCGTCTTTCAGCCTTTCTTACCTTGGCCATGTCTCTGAGTATTGCACACCTTGTGCTTTTGGGCACTCCAGTGATGTTGCAGCTCTGAAATATGGCCAAACTGGTGGCAAGTGGCATCGTGGCAGCTGCACGCTTGACTTTTCTCAGTTCATGGGCAGTTATTTTGCGCCTTGGTTTTTCCACACGCTTCTTGCGACCCTGTTGACTATTTTGAATGAAACGCTTGATTGTTCGATGATCACGCTTCAGAAGCTTTGCAATTTTAAGAGTGCTGCATCCCTCTGCAAGATATCTCACTATTTTTGACTTTTCTGAGCCTGTCAAGTCCTTCTTTTGACCCATTTTGCCAAAGGAAAGGAAGTTGCCTAATAATTATGCACACCTGATATAGGGTGTTGATGTCATTAGACCACACCCCTTCTCATTACAGAGATGCACATCACCTAATATGCTTAATTGGTAGTAGGCTTTCGAGCCTATACAGCTTGGAGTAAGACAACATGCATAAAGAGGATGATGTGGTCAAAATACTCATTTGCCTAATAATTCTGCACTCCCTGTACGTATAGATACAGATAAGTAAATTTTCCTTCAATGTTCACACCCACTAGGGTTCAGCACCGCCGTGCTTTCCACTCTAGCAGTTAGGCTGCACTGGTTGGTCCATGAACAAGTTTTTTCAAATACAGGACAATAGATGTTGGCTTGATCCTAGGTCCCTTATCTTCTCCTTTTCAAGTTTTAACTCCTGGTGAGTCTCAACTCCCAGTGAGTAAGTCGCGATACTTCAAAGTTCGTCTTCAGTATAGTTTGTCAGTTTCGTTCAGTGTCTCAGCAAAAATGAGGGCGGAGGCCAGCAATTTTCAACCAGATCAGTGATGTGCTTGGGTATTAAACAGAAAAGGGCACCTTTTTTTTTTTTTTTTTTTTTTTTTACCGCTGGGACTACAAACCGCACCAACCCTAATGGCTGGCCGCTTCCGTAGAACTGTTACTTGGTTTTTCTCGCCAGTCACAGAACTGTTAACTCCATTTACCCACTGCTTTTAACACAGATAATAGCGTTGCACAAGCTGCATCTCACTATGCTTGTGTTCTCGTTGAGATAATTGTTCCAACCAATGTTCTGGTGTCGTTGCACAGGCTAGTCACCCGTGTTTCTGTTCATGCTGGAAATTTAGTCATCACAGTCATTTACAACCTCGTCGCCCAAAGTGTGCGTAACAACAGTGAGGATAGCTCGTTTTAATGCTGGTACATCAATGGCATCAGAAATGCAGGTGGCGGTGAAAGCGGGGAACTGTATTTCATGAAGGCAGGCGTGCCGTATTCTGCTGAGCAAAGGATTCCTTGGCCATTCAGAAGAGACCTCAGTTTGCAATTCCAAGCTAGGAGCTATCAGGGTGATGTAAATGTAGCTTTTCGTAGGGGTCACCACCTTACGCACCTTCAAAATTCTGTTCATTTGGATGGGCGAGGACGCAGGTTGTATCGATGAGTTTGTTGATCTTCAAACAGTAACTCTTCGTCACTGGGCTGCTGTGTCACCTCAGGAGCAGAAGTAGCACTTGAAACCTGTGGAGGTGTTTCCTGTCTCCCTACTTCTCTGTAATCAGGAGACAATGGTAATTCTGCTGTTAGAGTACTTTGTAGTGGAATTGGTGCACGCTTACAGTGGCTAGCATGTATCCAGTTTTTCCTTCCTTCCACTTTCACCGCTGTCTGTGTTGCAAGCAGTACCTGGGCTGGCCCCCGCCACCTGGGCTGAAGACTGTTGGTTCTTTGAAAATTCTTTGTCATAAGCCCCTGGCTTAAAAGGGTGACCAGGGCCTTCAAGAGGAGTCGGTAGGCTGGCCTTGAACTGTTGGTGGATCAAACGCAAATCTTTAGTCAATTGTTTACAGTAATCTACAAACAAAGGATATTGCACTTCAGAAAGCTTCTTTGGTCGTGGTACCCCCCAGATATTGGCTGGCCTCCCCATGACAACTTCATAGGGGGATAATCGTGACTTGCTACTGGCAGTCATCCTGATGGACATTAATGCTAGGGGCAAAGCATCTGGCCATTTTAAGTTGGTCTCAGCACAAATCTTAGCTATTTTGCTCTTCAAGGCGTAATTATACCTTTCTACAAGGCCCGCTGATTGTGGGTGATTTGCAGCATGAAATCGATGTTTGATGTTAAGGGCGGTACAGACCTTCTCCATTACCTCATTAGAAAAATGACTGCCATTGTCACTCCAGACTAATCGTGGCAATGCGTATCTAGGAAAATATTCTTTTAGTAATATTTTGGCGGTAGAGAGGGCACCATTGTCTTTTAATGGGTAGGCCTCTATCCATTTTGAAAACATGCATACTACCACTAACACGTATTTCAGTTTGTTACACGGTTCCATGTGGATAAAATCCATCTGTATAGCTTCAAAGGGGAGATCAGGAGGGGCAAAGTGGCCAGGGGGCGTAGGGGTCCCTTTTCCTGCATTGTGCACTGCACACACCATACAACTTTTAACCAGGTTATTAGCAGCTTTGGATATCAGAGGATTACTCCAAACATGGTCCAAAGTTGTCTTGATGCCTTGGGCACTGATGTGTGCAGGACTGTGGGCCATAGTAACCATAGCGTGTACATAACAATTAGGTAACATCCATCTTCTTCTGTCTGTGTCATCTGTGTAACAACCCTCACTGTCTAGTCTACCGTTCTTCTCCCACTGTTCCCTTTCCTCTGCTGTTGCTTCTGCTTGAATATCTCTCACACACTGCATGGTATTTTCTAATACTTCGTACTGGGGCTCTCCCTTGATGCTACTCTCAACATATGCATTGTCAAATGGTGCTCGTGCTGTTGCTTTCGCTGTAGCATCTGCAAAAGCATTTCCTCGTCCTATATCATCAGTAATTTTTTTGTGGGCACTACACTTAATGATTGCGACCTGACGGGGCAGGCTGAGAGCAGTCAAAAGTGTCACAATCAAGTTGCCATGCTGAATGGTAGTGCCATGTGACGTGATAAAGCCTCTATTCGCCCAGAGTCGCCCAAAATTATGAGCTACTCCAAACGCATATTGGCTATCAGTGTAGATGTTAACACTAAGATGTTCACTTATTTCACAAGCTCTGGTGAGGGCAATTAATTCTGCAGCCTGTGCCGAATTTTGCGGGATTCTATGAGATTCAACCACTGTTTTGACTGTGGTGACGGCATAGGCTGCAGTGGTCGTACCATCTGGTAACTTGAAGCAAGACCCATCTACAAACAGCTCTCCCTGTGGGTCAGATAGGGGAGTGTCTGTTAAGTCTACCCGTCCCTTGGTTTCTTCCTCAGTGGTAAAAATGCAATTATGATCAAATTCCACATTGTCCTGAGGAAGGGGTAGTAACGTAGCTGGGTTCAAGACATTGCACCGCTTCAAAGTAATATTTGGACTGAACAATGTTAATTCGTAACCCGTTAGACGAGCACTGGTGAGGTGCTGCGTCTGTGTCTTGTTTAACAAAATATCAACGGCATGAGGAACCATCACAGTAAGCGGATTGCCACCAACAAACCCTTCACTTTGTTTCACCGCAGCTGCTGCAGAAGCCACTCCTCTAAGACAAGTAGGCAAAGCTTGCACCACAGTGTCCAAGGTGGAAGAGAAGTATGCACAAGGGCGTTGTCTCCCACCTTGATCCTGTGTCAAAACAGACAATGTACAGCCATGCTTTTCATGCACAAATAAAACAAATGGTTTGCTGTAATCCGGATTACCCAATACAGGAGCAGAGCACATCACCTTTTTTAAATCTTGAAAAGCCTCCTCACATTTTTCAGTCCAAGGTACAGGAGAGGGCACATCTGAAAGTGTCAGAGCAGTCAATGGTTTTGCTATAAGTGAAAAATTTGGAATCCACTGTCTGCAAAAGGATGTAAATCCCAAAAATGCTCGGACTTCAGAAGGGGTGCGTGGTGCAGTCATTGTATGAACCAGTTTAATTCTGTCTGGATGTAATCTCCTTCCCTCCTTAGAGAGGAGGTGTCCTAGATAGGTGACCTCCTCTCTACAATACTGCAATTTTGGAAGGGACACCTTATGGCCCAGAGGTGCTAAATGATGTAATAATGCAACAGTATCAGTCTTACATTGTGTCATGGAATCTGAGGCAATTAAAATATCATCAATGTACTGCAACAATGCAGAGCCTGAAGGTGGATTGAATTGGTCTAATTGACGTTTAAGACATTGACTATATATGCTCGGGGACTCAACAAATCCCTGAGGAATTCTTGTCATCGCGAATGATCTACCAAAAATCGCGAAGCTAAACAAATATTGAGATTCTTCGGCAATTGGAATGCTGAAGAAAGCATTCTTCAAATCGATTACGGTGAAAAAACACGCAGAGGGTGGAATCATGGTGAAAAGACTATTCATGTCTGGGACCACGGGAAACTGGGGAATTACTATTTTATTAATTTCTCGGAGATCAATAACTAATCGATATACTGTGTTATCAGTAACTGATTGCTCACCATCTAATCTATTAGCATCATTTTGTTTCTTTACAACAGGAAGGATTGGACTGTTACATGGGCTGCTCACTATTTCCTTTATGACACCTGCGTGCACAAGATCAGATATGACTGCCTTGAGCCCTTTTTCGCTTGATTTAGGTAATTTGTATTGAGGAACACGAGGTAACCGGGCACCTGGTTTGATTTTTATTACAATAGGGTCGATATCCATAATGCCTACATCATTCTTGCCTTTGGCCCATAAGCGAGGGTCTATTTCCTTTAGCTCTGGGGGTAAGTCGTATTCCTGTGAGAACATGCACCGAGTTGGGGAAACACTATCCATTGAACAGTGAATAACTGCATTTAATTTCTTTAACAAATCTAATGCAAACAAGTTTTCATTGCAACCTGATGTTAAAGAGAGTGGCGTGTGTACTGTAAATGGGCCTACAGTTACTCTCATAGGTGTTGAGATGGGGCTCACCACGGGGATCCCAGAAATCCCAATTGATGTGGTATGAAGCCCAGACAGGGGAGCCCCGGGGACTGCAGAATGTGCAATAGATGTTCTGGTGGCACCAGTATCTAGAAGAAACTTATGGCCCTCTCCTTCGATTTTTACATCAATGTAGGGACCATTCTGATCTACAGGAATACTTACTCGCCCCTGGCCCTGTCTGTGGCTGTCCTAATAATTGTAGGATTCAGAAAAGAAATCATCAGCATAATATTGTCGTTCAAATGCATTGTCAAAAATATTAGTGTTACGCGGGACCTGATTCTCATTCTGCGAATTCTGATCAGTTCTACCTCTTCCTCGTCCTCGTGCATTACCTGCTGCGTTCCCTCTATGAAGTGACATACTTTGTCTTCCTTCCAGTAATGGGCAAGTATCACGCCAATGTCCATCCTGCTTACAGTAGGCACATTGGTTGATATTTAATCGGCGGTCTTGGGGTGGTGCAGATGCACCTCGGCCTCGACCCCTTCCCCGTCCCCTTGGTGGGCCACCCCTTTGCTGAGGGGTTGTATCCCGCTGGGGGTATGCCTGCTGTAATAATACCTTTTTCTTCAATTCTTTTACTGACTTCTCATTCTTTTCTAATTCTTCCTTGTACCTGCTCTCATAGTATTGTGCCATCTGTAAAATCTCTGCCTGTCCCTTCGTCATCCACGAACTCTCTGTTGCTTTTAATTTTTGTGATATTTCAGGTAGAAGGCCATTAACAAAGCGTTCTACAAATAGTGTGACACCTGTTACGGTGGCGAGGTCTTGACCGCTAAAATCTATGAAAGCTTGTTCAATTCTAGTAAAATAATCTGGGACATCTTCACCTATTTTCTGTTTATAAGTGGCAAGTTTTCCCCAATCCACAGTCTGAAGAGGTATAACAGTTTCTAACTTAGTCAATATCCGGTTAGGTAAATTTAAAATATCCTGATGCGGCAGGGTTCCTGGTGCCCTTTGTGCTTCTCGTGCTTCTAAACCCCCCCATGTATTTCCCAAGGTAGGTGCATCATCTACTCTTCTAATTTTATGCCAAACTTCAGGACCCAATAAAACACCAAAAAAATAGTCAATGTCTTTGAGTGTCATGGTTGTGGTGGAAATGGCAGTTCTAAGGTCCCGATAGAATCCAGCTGGATTCTTTCGAGGGTCTGGCAAGTCTTTCTTTATAGCCATTACCTCCTCCCTTTTCCATGGTATATGGACAAATTGGGCCACCGGCACGGGAGCTGGTCGTCTGGCGGCAGCTGCTGCTGCAACTGCAGCTGCAGTAGGCATATCAGGGTGCACTTCCCTCATTGGGTACCCCTTGTCATATATATTGAGAACATCTTCCCTGGCTATGACACAAATGCGTACTCCCTCATTTATGCTGTTACTATCAAGAATACAAGCCACACTGTCCCGCCATAATTGGTATAATTCTTGTTCATAAGGGAGAGGGGTAGAATCTGTAATACAAGACTTCCAATCCCACTCCAATTTTTCAATCATATACTGTAGTGCTAATTGCTGTCCAAAATGTGACATCTGTTGTATTGTGTCCATAATATCGGTGTGGGTGTAAATAGTATGTGACATCCAGTTCTCTGACTGATTCTTGATAACCCGTTTTTCCCCATCCCCAATAGTGGAGCGGGTACTAGGGGGCGAAATCGACTTAATAGGTGTGCTCCATATGGGTGAAAGTGAGTGTGTGGCTGTGCACTGTCGGCGTTGTCCATTTGGGGTATTAGGGGCAGGGGACATTATTTGTAACCTTGCAGTGCTGGCTGGTAGTGGTGGGGCAGGTGGCGGAGGGATTAGGACTTGGGCTATTGGGGTAGCTTGGGCTAGAGGCTGTGGTGGTTGTGGCACATGCTGCTGTAGTGGTGCACCTGGATTTCCCAAATTGTGCCCTTGCCCTTGCTGCTGTTGCTGTGCCCCCATGATAGGTTGGGCTTCTGCAGGGGGTGTGTAAGGTGGAGGTGCAGTAGGGCTATTATCTAATAGCTGTAGCATTACCTCATCTTCCTCTAATGCATGTTTGGTTTCTGTTGGCTTTGATACATAACTTCCCTCCACCTGGGCCCTATGGACTCTATCTTCAGATTCAATCCCTTTCTGGGTTTGGGACTGGTGATAAAGGGCGGCCTTCTGCATGATGGTTCTCCTGTTTTCCCTCTCTATAAGTTTATCTGATTTAATTTTTCTTTTATTGGCCTCCATTTCCCATTTTCTGTATACCTCAAACATATGTTGTCTAGCCTTTTTATGAAACAAACATTCCTGTAGGTAGGTTAGTTTCTTTAAATCAAAAGACCCATCCTCTGGCCACTGGAGGTCAGGACAATGTCTAGTATACCTGCGCCATATACTATTGTACAAATTATTCTCTAAACCATAATCCTTTAACATGTCCCACCCTGGTGTTCCCTCTTTTGGGATCGGTTGCTTTTTATCTAAACGTGGCACATGATTTCGGCGAAAACAAAGACATAACCCTTGCCAACATTTCTTATTTCCCATATCTAACCTTTTAAATTTTCAAAAGACAACACACACCAAATTTCAAAATGCAACATGCACCAAAGAAACCCTTTTTCAAATGTGCACCAAAGAAAACCTTTTTCAAATGTGCACCGAAGAAGAAAAAAAACCCTTTTTCAAATATTTACCAACTTACAAATTGCTCCAGGCCTGGGCAAATTACTCAAACAAGAAAAACACGTGTAATACAAATTGTCAAATGGTACCTTGTACAAATGCAAATTTACCAAGAACTAATCATTCCCAAAAATGATAAGTTATCCAAAAACAATTATTCTCTGAAATGCAAGTTAAAGCAGACAAGTAGCCAGCGAGGAACAGTCTTACCTGACTATCTGCTTTTTCCTGGATTTCTCTCCGGCCGCCCGTGTCAGACTAATCAGTCAAGATAAAAACCGATGTTTTCAGGGACTTCGCTGGGACATCATGAGAAAGCGGGGAGAGGCCTGCCTGGTGGATAAGATGCAGCTGCTTTTGAAACTAAGTCTTTGTGCAGGGGCCCCTGGAATCTACACCTCCGGAACGGCGTCCCCCCACTGGCAGCACGTCTCTTGACAGAGCTACTGAAGATATCCACTGGAAGGTCCCTGTTCGGGCGCCAAATTGTCAAATGCACATATTTGCAGATACTTACAAATGCATTTACAAAGGAGTTTTTGACACGGAGAGCCGGAGTGAAAAATCAATGACCAAAGGTCTGTTTATTTTTGCTGCAGCAAAGAGGACAGGTTTACCACTGGCATCCCAGGCCCGAAGTAAAGTGTGCTAGCATAAAGCGTTTAACAGTGATATTTATACTCATACATCAAAGGATACATAAAATGTGTAAATAATGATATACGTCATACAGATATTTTAAGGAGTTAATCAGTTTCCACAAACCGGTTCCATTCCCAGCATTGTCCTTGCCTCCCCTCTGCAGCTGCCTGACTCCCCACATTCTTGAGACCCTTCAAAGGATTACGTGGTTCAAAGGTATAGATATCAGCCTTTCCCTCCCCAAAATACCACAGCCGAGGTCAGTTAGTTATTTTGAACACACAATTATAATGAGTACAGTGCCCCAGTTAGGGAAAGAAACCAGCTGCAAGCCTATGGCGTGGAACCAGGCTTATTTTACTTAAACAAATATACATAAGATAACATATGTGATAGACAGTGCGTTCAGAGACAACAAAAGCTCAAACTTACACGTGTAAAAGAAACGAAGCAATTCAAAATGGATTCTAACACACCTAAATCGTGCTCAGGAAGCTACAATGCCACCCACAGCAGTTGGGCTGCAAGGTTTCACTTAATGTTTCATAGTAAACAGATTGCGTCCATGGGAATCGTGCATAACCTTTCCAGTTTACTCCGCTTAACCTGTAGCCTCAATCACTGGTTTGACGCCATAATCAAGAGAGGCCTTATTAAATGCTCATAAATGGACAACCATCCTGTGTACAGTAATACAATTGCAAATATGCAGAAGAATACAATTGACAAAACAATATACAAGTCCTTACAAGGCCTAACGATAATCATGACAGTGAAAAATAAAAACGCAGGGTTTTTCAGTTTGGATGGCCATCACCAAAGCCCTTACGTAGTATGGTGATCTGTGACTTTACATGTAACAAAGCACAAGTCTGTAGCCTGTAACACAATATGCGGACAGCACACTGTTAAAGCCTACTGGCTTTGACAGTTTGTTTCCACAGTAAATAAGTTGGGCCTCCTGCATTTGTCTCTCTTCCCAGAGCAGCGTTGGCCCTATACCTTGTAATCACAAACAAATGGGGCCTAGTGTTGTGAGCATAAGCTTTCCCACAAGGCAGCCATCGGGCGTAGAGTTACAAGGGTATGCAGAATTACAGTTAGCTAAACAAAGTTCTCTCTCTCTAAGAGGATCTAACCAGCAATGTTCTGCAGTCACAATGTGTTGCTGTGGGTAACCAGCATCCAAACCCTTGGCTTCTGCAATAACTTGTGAGATTCCATGTTATAGAATCCTCTGCGTGCCTTCATACTGAGTGATAGCAATCCACCTTTAAATGGACTGATGTTAACATATGCTTTTCACAATTAATACTTTTAGTGTCAGTTCCTTATAAATAGATCAGACCTAGAGCCATGATCATTAGCTTGCCACCAGTAAAAACAAAGTTAATGAGATTGACAAGAAATCCATCAAACCAAGAGCGCGATTTGACGCAGGAGTAGTGTCTGCAATGCTCTCTGCGTATACGGCTGGAACTGTTTGTAGCGATCCCACAAAAAGAGTGGTGTGGCGGCTGTAATTGTAATAGAGTGCCTCCCTTGTATCCTCGAGATCAGGCCAGTGGACCTTTTCCCGTCTTCAGATTCATCTCAAAGGGGTCCTGGCACCACAGTGTGTTGTAGGCAGTGAATCAGAGGCAGGTGTGGTGCTGTGGCAGCCTGACATGACCTGGTAGTTCTCTGCTTCCTTTCCCTGGTGATTCTCAGGGCGTTCACAAACAATACCTGGATTACAAGGCTGAGCGGGGACACGTCTGTCTAATTAGCTACCAGTGGTTTTTCGGGTTCTTTGAAATGAGATGCCTTGTGCATCCAGAACTGAGTGAAGAAGACTACCGTGTGATGGGGAACCCAGCAGGCTGTTACTGCTTGTCACCTGGTATCATGGGATCCATGCTCACATAAGTGATGGACCCCTATACTGGGAGGGCCCACTGGGTCCGATACCTAAATAGTTACTGAAATGATAGGGACACCCCTAGCGATCCCTCCACCAGCCAGCAGTGCCACGCCCCAAAGTCAGGCCTCCGTCCCCCACAGCTCGATGTGGAATAGACTCCTGGGGCAAATTTACTGCTGTCTTTGGTGTGTATGTCTCACTTTCACGGGCCTCCAAAAGAATCCCAGGAGTACTTCTGGAAACGTGTATTGGGTGTGGATCGCGGGTGTTCAGAGTTAATATACGTGTAATTTCCTTAAGGTGGAACATTCTCCACCTAGAAATGAGCTGGAAAGGTCTTTGCTTTATCTATAGGGCGCCCCCTGTTTTAAGATGGGATGTGTAGTCTTTTCTGTTCTTGAAGTGAGTAGGTCCTCAATTTGAATGGAGTACATTTGTGTGTGGTACCTAGATAGGTTGTATAACACAAGATAAGGTTTTTATGTAAATAAATTGCTGTTATTGTGCCCCTAAGTGAAAACGTGGAGGGGGAGGTTAATCAGGACTGAAGCATTTGGTGCGGGTGAGAGTCGCTCGCTTGCCAGATACGTGTAGCTGAACAATATTTGTTTAGGTGTGATGGCATATCTGTTGTGTGCCCTGAAAGGTTGTGATGTAGAATGTGAAAGGGAATTGTCGATGTCTGGGGTGTAAGTTCTAAATCAGTGCTAGGAAACCAGTTGGTGTATTAGTGGGACTCTATCCTACGGTTTTAGAAGGAGAGGATTTATTTTTTGTGCACATGGGCTCTAACTGCTAGTGCCATTGAGAGCAACATGACGGCCTGCTACATGAGCTGTCTTTGCTAGGATCGATGTTTAAGACGTGCTGTGTGTGTGTTCGGTCGTTTTCTCACTGGATAGTGTGTCTCAGCCCCCAGTGTTAGGAGTGGTGTTGAGTTAGGCTTGCAGGCAGAATGTCTTGTGTCCATGCTTGTTGGATTTACCAAACCCTCCTTTTCCTAATGTGTTCTCTTTTGTACGGTTAAGCCAGCCACGTAATGGTGCAGAGGTGGCCATATGGCGGGTCTCTGCTTTGTAGATTGCATGAGACGGTCTGTGTGCCAGTGCAAGTATTGTACACACATACTCATGCAGTCACTGCCTGGAACACCCATGTATGGCTTGGCTAAGGACTCTTCTTAGTACAAACCTGCACATCTACCACTTTATTTGCCCTGTACCCTTAGGGCTCACCCACTTGAACCAATGTCATACTTTTGATTTGTTTCCATTTGGTCCATTGTAAAAAGCATATATATGTAATGTGTGGAAAAGGCTTTGATCTCTTTTATAAGGTTTGCACTGTAAAAAAATATATAAAAATAAAGAACGTGGTTCATAGAATGCTTGAATACATTGCAGTACTGTTATGGCTTGGGAAGTGTAAGTCCTTGAGTTGGAGTGCTCTCTTGCGCCTGTGTGTGGTGGGCTCTTAGCGCTTTAGGAAGAGTGTAGTAGCAGACTGTAAGCTGTACCTGTGCTGTGTTGTAAGTGTGCGAATTCTGCAAATGGATTTTCATTTATCTTGATCAAACAGGATACATTTGCTTTGTAACATATATATGGTTAGGGTTAGCAGTCTAAGCTTCACAGAGAGGTGGTGAGATAAAGGGCACCATGTCCCATGTGCAGCTTCACCTAGGTGCTAGAGGAAGGCATTTTTGTACTGGTAGCAGTCCGCCTACTCCAGGCACCACAGACCCATCCCTACTTGCCCTCTGTAGAACCTTGTATCAAGTACGTCTTATGAGGCAGTGACAGGCACATCGCGTCCTGATAATAACTGCATATGAAACTGCTGTTGGAGGCTAAGGCACGCTTTGAGCCCTGTTGTACACCATTCCTATTGCTTTTTACGTATTTAACTCCCAGTTCTAGCCGGGTGCTGAAGGAACCCAAAATGGCACCCTTTCTATTGGCCTCGTGAGTGATGCAACTGGTCTCTACGTTGGTGCAGGCTTGCTAAGGGTGCAGTCAGTGAAGTAATATGGTCCCTGCCATCATCTAGAGGAAGTCTTTGAGCTTGGCCACCTTGGCACTGACAGTTCTCCTATGTCTGTTCTCTATTTGTGTCTGCTGGAAGAGGGAGGATGCTATATCCGTGCAGCTTTCTATAAAGGACAAGCATTTGCAGTGTCGTGGGTTCTCGTGTTTGGTCAAGTTACAGCTGTTAACCTTGTAAATTCCTAACTGGACTTTTCTTGCCACTTAAATTGTAAATGTAAAGTCAAACAGTTGACATAAGCAACCAATTCAAAGCACCACGGCCGCCATGAGCATGAGCGCAAAGGAGAGACACAAAAGGAAAAAGGTCGCTCAGTCAAACGTATTGGCAAACGTGCAATTATCCATGTAACAGGATTGATGGCCAAGGCGGCAACAAAACCGCCCCAGTGAGGGACAAATGTAAAGCATTTACCAATAATGATAAAGAATTTTTGAAAGACAAGCTCATAAATGAGTGCTAGAGATGGGCGTGGTTAAAAGCCCACAGATAGATTACAATAGGTCAGAGCGCTTGACCTAAAAAAAAGTCCTGCTTGGGAACCAACCTCTTGACTCCTCATTTTTTTTCTTCCACCCATCTCCCAATCCCTTCTTTAAGTTTTATGGTCATCCGTGTTAATTCTATTTTTAATCTGTTTGCAATCACAAACTCAGTAAAGAGGGTAGATCCCGGCTCAAACGGCAAAAAGAATTGGAAGATAAGTCTGTATCTAAAGTTATTGCATAATTTGGGGATTACACATGTGAAATTCTCGAAACTTCACCATATTTCCGTAATTACGGCAACATTTGCAGCAAAAATATAGGACGAACAACAATCAACCAGAATACCTTCTGGTGTTCGTGACTCTTGTGTTTGATGCACTATTTTTGTAGCATGGAATGCGCCCTCTTGCCCAAAAAATCATGCAGACATGCTTTTTGCTCTAAAATATAGCTCCAAATGATGAATTTGCATGTCATGTCATTACATGTAATTCACGTAATTTTCCATACATTTTGCTCACACAAAAACAAATAGCACACACCCTTACTGCTGTGTCCCAGAGAGTTCTAACAGCAGCCATCACTTGGGCCATAGAAAGAACTGGTCAGCTAGGGAGAGTTGGTCTTGTGTAACTGCATGACTAGAGTGAGCTTTGGCCTGAACAAATGATTCTGAATTTGACTTATAAGAGCTTTTTGTCTGGAAGAGCCATGACCAATAATTAAATATTAAGCTATTTACCATTGATTCTGGGGCAGATTATTAATGGATCAGGTGTAAATGTGTACTGCGACCACTGTTGCAATACTGCCCCCTTCATCCTTTTCCCGCCACCCCAGAGGTCAGGCAGGGTCCGCCATTCCCAGCCCGTCCCTAAAGGTTGATGCCTTGGAGTTACAGACCCTCCTGCAGAAAGCCCACCAGGGGCCTGTTGCACGGTGGTGGGTGGCGCGGGTGCGTGTGCAGTGTGTGTTAGGTGTTTCCGCTTTGCCCAGTGCAGTGGTTGTATGTTTAGGTCTCTGCCCGGTGCGTGTGCCGTGTGTGTTAGGTGTTTCCGCTGTGCCCGGTGCCAGTGCAGTGGTTGTATGTTTAGGTCTCTGCCCGGCGCGTGTGCAGTGTGTGTTAGGTGGTTGTATGTTTAGGTCTCTGCCCGGTGCGTGTGCAGTGTGTGTTAGGTGTTTCCGCTGTGCCCGGTGCCAGTGAAGTGGTTGTATGTTTAGGTCTGTGCCCGGGGCGTGTGCAGTGTGTGTTAGGTGTTTCCGCTGTGCCCGGTGCCAGTGAAGTGGTTGTATGTTTAGGTCTGTGCCCGGGGCGTGTGCAGTGTGTGTTAGGTGTTTCCGCTGTGCCCGGTGCCAGTGAAGTGGTTGTATGTTTAGGTCTCTGCCCGGTGCGGGTGCAGTGTGTGTTAGGTGTTTCCGCTGTGCCCGGTGCCAGTGAAGTGGTTGTATGTTTAGGTCTCTGACCGGTGCAGTGTGTGTTAGGTGTTTCCGCTGTGCCCAGTGCCAGTGAAGTGGTTGTATGTTTAGGTCTCTGTGCCAGTGAAGTGGTTGTCTGTTTAGGTCTCTGCCCGGCGCGTGTGCAGTGTGTGTTAGGTGGTTGTATGTTTAGGTCTCTGCCCGGCGTGGGTGCGTGTGTTAGGTGTTTCCGCTGTGCCCGGTGCCAGTGCAGTGGTTGTATGTTTAGGTCTGTGCCCGGCGCGTGTGCAGTGTGTGTTAGGTGTGTCCGCTGTGCCAGTGAAGTGGTTGTATGTTTAGGTCTCTGTGCCAGTGAAGTGGTTGTCTGTTTAGGTCTCTGCCCGGCGCGTGTGCAGTGTGTGTTAGGTGTTTCCGCTGTGCCCGGTGCCAGTGAAGTGGTTGTATGTTTAGGTCTGTGCCCGGGGCGTGTGCAGTGTGTGTTAGGTGTTTCCGCTGTGCCCGGTGCCAGTGAAGTGGTTGTATGTTTAGGTCTCTGCCCGGTGCGGGTGCAGTGTGTGTTAGGTGTTTCCGCTGTGCCCGGTGCCAGTGAAGTGGTTGTATGTTTAGGTCTGTGCCCGGGGCGTGTGCAGTGTGTGTTAGGTGTGTCCGCTGTGCCCAGTGCCAGTGAAGTGGTTGTATGTTTAGGTCTCTGCCCGGTGCGTGTGCAGTGTGTGTTAGGTGGTTGTATGTTTAGGTCTCTGCCCGGTGAGTGTGCAGTGTGTGTTAGGTGTGTCCACTGTGCCCAGTGCCAGTGAAGTGGTTGTATGTTTAGGTCTCTGTGCCAGTGAAGTGGTTGTCTGTTTAGGTCTGTGCCCGGGGCGTGTGCAGTGTGTGTTAGGTGTGTCCGCTGTGCCCAGTGCCAGTGAAGTGGTTGTATGTTTAGGTCTCTGTGCCAGTGAAGTGGTTGTCTGTTTAGGTCTGTGCCCGGGGCGTGTGCAGTGTGTGTTAGGTGTTTCCGCTGTGCCCGGTGCCAGTGAAGTGGTTGTATGTTTAGGTCTGTGCCCGGGGCGTGTGCAGTGTGTGTTAGGTGTTTCCGCTGTGCCCGGTGCCAGTGAAGTGGTTGTATGTTTAGGTCTCTGCCCGGTGCGGGTGCAGTGTGTGTTAGGTGTTTCCGCTGTGCCCGGTGCCAGTGAAGTGGTTGTATGTTTAGGTCTCTGCCCGGTGCGGGTGCAGTGTGTGTTAGGTGTTTCCGCTGTGCCCAGTGCCAGTGAAGTGGTTGTATGTTTAGGTCTCTGCCCGGTGCGTGTGCAGTGTGTGTTAGGTGTTTCCGCTGTGCCCGGTGCCAGTGAAGTGGTTGTATGTTTACGTCTGTGCCCGGGGCGTGTGCAGTGTGTTAGGTGTTTCCGCTGTGCCTGGTGCCAGTGAAGTGGTTGTATGTTTAGGTCTCTGCCAGGTGCGTGTGCAGTGTGTGTTAGGTGGTTGTATGTTTAGGTCTCTGCCCGGCGCGTGTACAGTGTGTGTTAGGTGTTTCCGCGGTGCCAGTGAAGTGGTTGTCTGTTTACGTCTGTGCCCGGGGCGTGTGCAGTGTGTGTTAGGTGTGTCCGCTGTGCCCAGTGCCAGTGAAGTGGTTGTATGTTTAGGTCTGTGCCCGGCGCGTGTGCAGTGTGTGTTAGGTGTGTCCGCTGTGCCCAGTGCCAGTGAAGTGGTTGTATGTTTAGGTCTCTGCCCGGTGCGTGTGCAGTGTGTGTTAGGTGTTTCCGCTTTGCCCAGTGCAGTGGTTGTATGTTTAGGTCTCTGCCCGGTGCGTGTGCAGTGTGTGTTAGGTGTTTCCGCTGTGCCCGGTGCCAGTGAAGTGGTTGTATGTTTAGGTCTGTGCCCGGCGCGTGTACAGTGTGTGTTAGGTGTTTCCGCTGTGCCTGGTGCCAGTGAAGTGGTTGTATGTTTAGGTCTCTGCCCGGTGCGTGTGCAGTGTGTGTTAGGTGGTTGTATGTTTAGGTCTCTGCCCGGCGTGGGTGCGTGTGTTAGGTGTTTCCGCTGTGCCCGGTGCCAGTGCAGTGGTTGTATGTTTAGGTCTGTGCCCGGCGCGTGTGCAGTGTGTGTTAGGTGTGTCCGCTGTGCCCAGTGCCAGTGCAGTGGTTGTATGTTTAGGTCTGTGCCCGGCGCGTGTGCAGTGTGTGTTAGGTGTTTCCGCTGTGCCCGGTGCCAGTGCAGTGGTTGTATGTTTAGGTCTCTGCCCGGCGCGTGTGCAGTGTGTGTTAGGTGTTTCCGCTGTGCCCGGTGCCAGTGAAGTGGTTGTATGTTTAGGTCTGTGCCCGGCGCGTGTGCAGTGTGTGTTAGGTGTGTCCGCTGTGCCCAGTGCCAGTGCAGTGGTTGTATGTTTAGGTCTGTGCCCGGCGCGTGTGCAGTGTGTTAGGTGTGTCCGCTGTGCCCGGTGCCAGTGCAGTGGTTGTATGTTTAGGTCTCTTCCCAGCGCCTGTGCAGTGTGTGTTAGGTGGTTACGCTGTGCCCGGTGCCAGTGCAGTGGTTGTATGTTTAGGTCTGTGCCCGGCGCGGGTGCGTGTGTTAGGTGTTTCCGCTGTGCCCGGTGCCAGTGCAGTGGTTGTATGTTTAGGTCTGTGCCCGGCGCGGGTGCGTGTGTTAGGTGTTTCCGCTGTGCCCGGTGCCAATGCAGTGGTTGTATGTTTAGGTCTGTGCCCGGCGCGTGTGCAGTGTGTGTCCGCTGTGCCCAGTGCCAGTGAAGTGGTTGTATGTTTAGGTCTCTTCCCAGCGCCTGTGCAGTGTGTGTTAGGTGTGTCCGCTGTGCCCAGTGCCAGTGAAGTGGTATGTTTAGGTCTCTTCCCAGCGCCTGTGCAGTGTGTGTTAGGTGTGTCCGCTGTGCCCGGTGCCAGTGCAGTGGTTGTATGTTTAGGTCTCTGCCCTTGTGCGAAGGTGCTTTGCACGGGGTCCGGTGCAGCCCGCCTGTCCTCGGCCCCCAGTGATGCAGGGAGCTGCTGTCAGGTTTGCTGCACATGGCATCGCAGTGAGCTGGCGCGTCCTTGGCATGTGCCACCCCAGCCGCCAGCGGAGCCATTGGCTAGCTTTTGAAGGTAACCCTTGGAGAATCCAGACAACACGAATGACAAAGCATTAGAATAAGCTGAGTGGTGACAGTGTTTTGTGTGTACATTTGTGTATTGAGGGATTTTTTTTTATTGCCGAGATAGACGGGGGTATATTTTGTATTGTTAAAACCCTGATTTGTGCAAAATCATATCTGAGATACTAGCAGCCAGGGGTGGAAAATACTCCTGGTGTCCAGGAGCTCTACTGCAGCTGTGTCACAGGTCTCCGAAAAACAAAACAATGGAACAGGACTAGCCGCACTTCATGCTTCTGCTAAGTGAGAAAGCAAGAGAACTGAAGCCACCAATGAGTAGGACCGGACAGAAGAGAACACGAAGAGCAAATGTACTTCTTACAAGAGTTGGGAGAAGATCTAGAAGTAAACAGAAGTCAGACACTGATCGGCGCTGTTCAGCCCAGCCAGCTGCTGAATCAACCTGTAATTCAAGAACACACGTTTTGATTCTGTACAGCTCAGTATGTTTTATTTAATTTTTTGCAAACGTGCCATATAAAATAAGATGTACAAGTAATAAAAAGTAATACTGTAGCCGTCTAATGAAGCATGTCTGTTTAAAAAAAAAAAATATATATATGACCTAAAAATAAATGAGTCATGGAGTGATAACAGAAATCAAAGTGGGAAATGACCCACTAGCCCTGGCATCCAGTAGACTACCTCCCCAGTGAAGGTGCACATCTTTAAAACATTTTTATTTTTATTTTATTGTGATATAGTGGAAAGCATGATACTAGCATGACATTATCAGTAGGCCAAACCTAAAAATGTTGGGGACAGAGTGCATTGATTAGCACGTGTTCCTAACATTATTAGTCTAGGTTCTGGGCCAGTATTATATCGGGTGCAGTTGTCCTGGGTATGTGGATGAGCTGTAATCAGTTGTCCTCGATAAGCGCAGCTTTAACTTTCAGTTGTAGATATCCTATTTAGAAACTTTGCTTTATGTAATAAATGCTAAATGGAAAAATACTTGCTTGCTAGGATAAGGGGCAATTTCTTTCAGGTATTTGTGCAGAGCGGACTTAGGCTATGGTCAGCGGATTGTCTCACAAAATTGGAAACTATGTGCATGAGAAAAGCATGAAGAGGTTGAGGTCTAAGATGGAAACTGATTAGACACTATAATATATTTTGAACATTTAATTTTAAGAAGAAATAACTGTAACCGTATTGCTTGATCTAAATCCTCCTTTGCTCATATGTTCACAGAAAAGATTCTAGATTCATTGAGTGGGGATCCAACTATAAATTTGGGAGACAGTGTTGTGTATAAATGTTATAGTCCTAAAAGATAGGACAGCAACTCTTAACTTTCTGGAAACTTGTTTTTGAAGTTGTTAATGCATAATAATAGTATATGAGCTGGCATTGCATTCTGAGTGAGCTAGTATTTTATTTATTTTTTAAGATTCTTCTGGATATTGTATAGGTTCTATAATAGTGAGATTGAGGCCAAACGAGGCAGAACTTTTCACCAGCCTGTGAGTACTGTGGAAACTGTTAAATTATTTCATGCCTATATCTTTACCGAGGACCTCATTACGTCTTGTTGGTATTTGAGGAAGAGCTTACAGTTGTAGATCATTTTTAAGCCACCATATATCCAGAAAATGAAGGGAGAGAAAATGTACTAAAAGTCACCCAGGTTCTATCCATAAATTCTTACACCTGTTGAAGCAGTCCAGAATAACATTTTAGGATGCTCCTGGAACACAGATTTTTGTTTAAAAATGTGAGTAGGTAGCCCACCTCTTATGTAATGACTACAGATATGTTATAGACCAGTGGTTCCCAACCTGTGGTCTGGGGGTCCGCAAAGCCTTCTCAGGGGGTCTGCAACTGCTTAGAAAACTCACTGGGGGGGTCCCCGGATTCCAGTAATGATTCAGAGGGGTCCCTGGGTTCCAGTAATGATAAAGTGGGGGTCCACAGAAGTCAAAAGGTTGGGAACCACTGTTCTAGACTAAGAGAGTTGTCTTTTTACCCTATTTTAATGGAATGAATAGATCCATAAATATATGGAGCCTCTGGTCCAGGTCTGCAGAGAACCCAAACGCAGCTCTGGAATGCTGATAGTCTTCAAATAGTTATTTTCATGTTTGTTTTTGATATTTGTAAGCCAGAGGATCTAATTTTTGCTTAATAAACGATGAATCTCCCGACCTTAGGGTAATATAGTTGTGGTTAAAAAAAAATATGATAGGTTTATTGGCTCAAAAATCCAAGTCGATCCCTTGTAATTGTACTCATCTCTGAATTGAATGAGTCCCACACCATAACTTCCATTTTCCCAACATTTTGAGTGCGACCCACGAGGCCCCCCACATGACTAATACATGTGGTAATTGTATGGAAAGCAGTGCGCGGACCTTGATAATGACTGAATCACTGATTATTGAACTTCTAGCTGCTAGATTCGACAGTGTAGATGCTAAGAAAAGCTGGATGGAGAGGCATCCTTTCTACCGAGCTCGAGTGTGTGTATAATTAATTTGATAGCTTTGTTTTCAATCCTCTGATTTGAAAAAGCTGCCATAAAACTGCACCACTGTCATTTGGTTAAAAAATTACCAACTTCAAGCATAGCCTAGATTCTGAGGTGATAAAATGGATAGCTGCTAATTGAGTTACCACCATTTTGGAATATTTTTGTGTGAGCTGCTTAACAATGTAAGAGAAAACCAGGAACATACTTTATCCTATTTGTCTTAGGAAAAAGTACAGATTCTTTCCACAATAATTGGGGCTGTTCTCCTTAGTGAATAGATTGGAATAATGTAATTGTAATTCCCGCATTGACTGTTATACCAGTCAGCTGATAAAACATCTGCTTACGTGATTATGCCATTAGTTAGACCCTTCGTTCTAAGGGTAACTTTCACATCAGGTTTGCACGCATTAAGTTCACTTAGGACTTGGGGTTGCAATTAGAGAGGCTTTATTTTAATTGGAAAACTAGAATGATTGTGAGGCCTGAACAAGACACTCCCCCTCACCTGAACTATAAGCGGTTTCATTGGTGGCAAGATCCTTAATCTTTCCCATTGTCCCTTTACTCAACCTTTTTTTCTGTTTAGATTGAGATGTTTTTACCACATTCATATGTTGACACAGTTGGCAGGGAATGGCCAATCCACTCAATGTCATTTTTAAACCGGTTTGCCGCAGACCGGTTTTAGTCTTGTCGGCGCGTCATAGCTTGAGCCCGCGGACCGTGAATGTGCGTCCCGTGTTTGCGAGGAGCAAAAATAGTCTCTGCCGCGGACACTCGTTGTTCTCTTAAACCGAGACCAGCTAAATTCGCTCAGCCTTAGGTCTGCCCTGAGGGAATGTATATGATCATGTTGGGTGGAGGTTTTGTGTAGCCTAATCACGATTTAAAACATTCGATTAGAGGTTTAGAGATACAGAAGAATTCAAGTAATGTCTTTAAGGGAGAAGATTTCAGCCATCACGAGGAGACCTTGATTTTAAATGGCAGATGAGATTATCTTAAATCGTTATTTGTAATCATTTTGCCGTTCTTTTTGTTTTGTGATTTGGTCAAATATTGCACTATCTAATAATCATTAGACCTGTTAATTACAATCTTTTCCAGTAGTCTGAATTACAGAAAATGTGGTGGCTCTGTATGCTGTGGAAACACTGACTTCAAGAGCCAATACAAACCATAGAAATAGATGACTTGCAGTGACAACACACCATATTTCAATTTCCACTGACAAGAAAACACAAGCATTTGCAATGCAACGGGTCTCGCGTTTGCTCATGTTACAGCTGATAGGTGAAAAGTCTGGTTAGGAGTTTACAACGCTATCGGCAAAAGTGCATTTATGTAGGTTACCTGAAAAAGTGCAATTAACTATGTAAAGCGCTCGACTTCTGCCAAGCGAAATCGCGCTAGTAAATTAGAGAAAAAGTAGTCCACGAGCCGGACACAAAACAGCGAGCCTCGCATGTTTTCTGTACTTGGTCGCTGCGCTCGAGGAGGGCTAACCACCGGAAAAGGCATGACGTATGCGTGCCTTCGACTAACGAAAGCAAGCAGATTTTATTAGGCAAGCCCACGAACCAATGAAAAACACTGTTGTGACGTCGACAGGGCTCCGAGCCCTTTTCTAAACACTAAAGCGTCTCGCTGCGATACGCAGGCTCGACCCTAATGATGAAGCCAGTCCACTTGCCTTTCACATCTAGAAGGTTTTTTTTTTTTTTTAATAAATGTTGGGACATTATTTTCCAATCCATTACCTAACGCGCCTTCTGATTCTATTTGAGGAACGACAAAGGGCATCTTGGTACTTGTATAGAGGGAAAATGTTCTTAAAAGGCACACAGGGCTATAAGTTGGGGTTTTAATTTTGGTGATATTAAATGTATGTCCTGTCATATCAGTAACGCTTGCTGCAACAGTGAATATCGAACGCTGCGTCGATAAGTTCACCATTCCCTCTGGTGAAAGTTGGCCATATTCTCAGTGTTCCATTCATTTGTGCCCTTGCCTCTCTGGCTCTACGTTTCTCTGATGTGGAAGTCAATCTCCTACCAGAGTTGGGGGAAGGAGAGTTGAGGGGGAAACAGAGCGAGTTCAAAATCGTTGCTTAATCATGCGTTGAACAGACAGTTTTTTTTTGTATTTTTATTTTATTAAATGTGGTCTGATATTCATTCGTTTTGGTGGGATCAATAGCTTTGGTCCCCCAAGCAAAGCATGAGCGACCACGGTTTTGGTGCGTTGTATGTTGAATTCTGCTTTCTCTAGTATGTCCAGTTCTAGGGAGTGCTGGGATTGTCCACCCTTGCCCCGGGGCCGTTAGGGCGATAGACGTGGACATATCTCTTTTCTTACTGTGAAGTTCTGCCCTTGTTAGGTCTTGCCTAGAGGCAGCTGCCTGTTGATGAAAACCTATTCCATTCAGTGTGAACTTAAAGTGGGCGTTGGCGTCCAGCCCTTGCTCGTGATTTCATTGGTTTCTTTCTCTGTTCCCTGCTTGTGATTCAGTGCTTCTCCACCATCTCTTGCGATTGTTCCATCCGAGCATTTCTATCTCAGTGTTTCGATTGGATCAGTTGTATCCTTCCGCTGCGGAGGACATTGCCCCGCAGTGCATGAGGGACTATTCTTTCTCCCTGTCTCTCTCCTGCTCTGCTGTGCATGCTGCCCCTCTGAACCGACCGCCTCAGGTTTTTTTATTTAAAAAAAATTAACTTCCTTCACACTTTCCAAGCCCTGTTTGCCCTCAGCCAGCTCGCTCATGTTATATTTTTTTCTTATGCTTCATGGTGGTCGATGTGCTTGTTCGTGCTCGGTGTCATCTTGTAATGTTTTTCTTAAACTTTAAGAAGTGGCTGTTGTACATCGTGTGTACACTGCATCCATCTGGGATAAAAGCACATGGGACTAGTGAGATCTTGGCTTTGCTAATGCGTGTTAGGTATATAATGCTGATTTTTACCCTAGCCCACAAAGTAAATGTTAGATCTTAAACTAGGCATTATGCCCTCTAACTGGATGCTACACTCCATCATATCAAATACTGGTTTATTTACTAACTCCTAACAGTTTCATTGTATTAATGTTATCTGAAAAGACCATCTTTAAGAGCTCTGGTTCATGTACTGGCATTTTTCAACTTTTGGTCTTTTGCGCTTGACTGTTTCAACGTTTCTTACTAGATTTTAGTGTAAAAAAAAAAAAAACCAAAAACATTGAATTATGAACTGTATGTTTTCTATTGAACTGTCATTTTTAATAAGAAAATCTTTATTGTTTTTTTTTTTACAATAAAGATAATAAACAGTACACCTTACAGAGCATGATGCATCTCAGATAGAGGTAGCAAACAACCAGTGAAACAGTGGACATTAACATGTCATGCGTCAGACAGGTTGTAGTAAGCCCACCACCTCCCCTAAATTTTCCAGTGCTAGCGGCGACAACCACAGGCTTTGTAGATTGGCTTCACTCCTTTCACTCACCAGTCCATCATAGAGCACCACTTCGTAGTAGTACGTGGGGGGAAAGGACTTCCAGTGGCGACCTATGTCATGCTTGGCCGCCACAGTGCCAATGTCCACAGGAGACGTTGTCACTGTGTCACCCAGTGTCTTTCAGGAAGCCCAGGAGGGCATCATTGCAGGAGCAATCGATCAGTGGGCCTTTCCAGGATAACAGCTAACGTAGTGAAGGTGGTGGACCAATATTTTGCAACAGCCGGACAGGACCACACAATGTGGAAGAAATCTCCATAGACGCTTGTGTACATACCGAAGGCTGAAGTGGGAGTGCGTCAATTCTCCATTGTCGCTCTGGGTTAACGTATGAAGCGTGTAAATATTTTCATTGAATCAGACCTAGACAAGCAGGAATGACTATCTCCCTATTCTGGCATCTCACCAATCACTCATCTAGCTCACCAACCCAGTGGATGGCACCAGAGGACTCTGGAGCATTAAGGACCAGAGACTGGTATATTTATGAAATGCCTCATGCCCAGCAGTGCCAACAGTACCTGGGCTTGGAGAAGGCTGTGCTCCAGTAGATCTTGCATTTGCAGCTGATAAACGGCCAATACACGACAGAGTTGAAGATATCTGTAGAATAGTATTTTTTATTTTATTTTATTTTTTAAAATTTTTTGGGAGGTGAAATTCTTCCTGGAGAGCCTGGACAATTTTCAGCTGCAAACCTTCCCAGATATCCCCAAAAAGGGAAATGCCTAGAATGTCCCATGTGCTAAACCCTTCCAGACTATACACCTGAGGCGTCCAGCTACAATGTCACAAAGGAATCCTCTGCGTAAACTGATGGTCCCAGCCATCCCAACCGAGAGCCACCAGCACAAGGGAGTAGTATCCTCCGGCTGAGTGTGAGAGATTGGGTGACCATATAGAAAAAACAGGATGTGCTGCCGGCCCATGACTGATATCTCCTTGAACTAACATTATTAAATAATGGGTTGAGTTTATGCAGTAGCAGTGGTGTATTGCATTTACCTATTTCTTGCTAAAAAGATAATTTGCCTTTCTTGAATTATTTAGCATTGACATTGTGTAACCCACTGTGAAATATCCATAAGTATTGCTCCTACTTTAATATATTCATTTTTACCTAGTGTCTGTATTGTCCCTACCAACTACATTCTATGAAGTTAGTTATGATCGCCCCTTTGTCTCTCCTTCCAGCTGCATTCCTGATTACAATCCATTTGTTCTAGAGCACCCAGTGCTTAATTTGAGCAGGTGGTTTTTGGTGCTCTGCACCGGCAATTAATTGTCCACACCGGCACTTAGGGCAGCCTGCCACATGATGGCAGTGTTTCTTTGATGATGTGATGAGCGCAACAGTGGTTCAGTTATTCAGTATACATTAAAAATGACTAACTACTACGACCAACAATACAAAAATGTCAGAGTTGTCACACTAGTAGGAGTGCGATGGTTAGTAGTTGTATTGGTACTGTTACTGGCAGCGTTGGAAGAAGCAATGGTTGGTGCTGCTGCAGTGCCCTCCTAACAAGGGCTCCTGGCACTTTTTTTAATTTAAATATACAAATTATATTTTTTTTTACCCCCTTTTTTTTTTTTAACCCCTTCCTTCACCTATAGTTTTATGTTTCATTTTGATATGTGTATGTAATGACGCTTGAATTTCTTGAAGACTTCTATTCCAACAACCCACTTGCTCTTAAAAGGTCTGTCAATCGTTCTTTAGGTCGCAGCCCTACTTAAATAGCCTAGAGTGCTAATGTAATTATTGTATTTCTAGAAAATCATCTTACCTTTCATCAGTATGCCCTGGATGACTACTGTGTAATGGGAGGACCCGCCACCTCATCCCTCTTTATTTCATGTGTGAAGGCTCCCAGTGTCTACTATGAAAACGTCTATAAAACTTAAGTTACACAAAAACGAATTTACTGAAATAATTGATTTTGTAATAAAAGCTGGTAGGATGCTAGTCATAGATTTCACTATTAGTGTGGCACACGACTGCTTGAATTCATGGCAGTAATAAAAATCTCATTAATAAAATCTGTTTTGTTTAGTAAGTCTGTCTATGATGTTGCAGTACTAGTCTTACGAGTCACTGTTGTTTGCGTAGGATGTTTGTTGAAAAGTAACCCACCGGCACTCTGAGTCCCAGGATCGCCGTCAAACGGTGGCAGGAGACCATACTTTTGCAATGTATTTTATTTTAATCTTTTTGTAGCTACACTGCGTGGAAGCCCTCGTAGTAAAATTGTAGTTCGACTTGACTTTTGTTTCTGGGTGATTGTCTATAGCTAGTCTTTGAAACTGGGCTTTTCTGTTCTTAGCACCACTTGTCCCTACTTGTAACATTTCGAGGCATGCTTTATTCACTACAGAACAATAAAATCATCTTGGTTGGAGCACCTCACCAAACTAAAATGACTTCAAAGAAGATGTCAAATAATCCAAGGATTGCTAATGTTAATACTTGATGGATAGCCATACAAAACGGCAAAATTCAATTTTAGACAAAGGTATTCATACATGCGTAAGTATAGCCGTAAAGACCTGCTTGATTGCTTTTTCTGCCTGTCGACAGTTATGCCAGCATTTTTTTGCTTCGTATTTTCTTTGAATGATGCAAAGTCTTTCTTCAGTGTTTCATTTGAAGTTACTTAATACTAAACAATGTTTCCCCGTGCCTTGGACAGGGCAGGAGACTATAGCTGCTATTTCTTGTCCTCCGCTGGCTAATTGTGTAGGATCTAATCTTCCCGGCTTCTGTTGTTTGTAGATCTGTTTCAGTCTCTAGTTTGTATTGTTAGCCTGTAGCTGGTCAGTACCTGGGATATGCACCCCTGGTAGATAGAGGTGAGGTAATCTGTGATGTACATTATCAACTACCACCTCCTATTTCCTTACTTAAGTGCAGCCCACTTGTTCATCATTCGCCCACTGATCTCCATCTGACCTCTGACCACACCATGTTTAGAAAGAAACTAAAAACCTGTGCATGAGGCAAGTATTGCAATTTTAGGACCTGAAGCAATTTAGCACTGTGATATCCCTCTAGAGATGAGTATCTGCGCTCTAGAAAGATCGTAAATAAATCATTTCACCTGTGCAGACCCCTGCTGTCGTCATTACTTTTGTTTTGTAATGCTGAAATACACCGAAGGCGGCTCCTGTGGGTGAAATCCTTCGTCCGATTGAACACTTTGCTATTTCAGAAACCCCTATAGGCTTTACATTTGCATTCTCTGTCCACTGTCAAGTCTTACTTTATTTATTTCTGTCTCCACCATCTACCTTAATCAATCATTTCTAAAGCGCAGCTAATCACCCGTAGGGTCTCAAGGTGCTGTTTGTGGGTGTGCTGCTCAATCGAAGAGCCAGATCTTGAGGTCCTTCCTGAACTGATTGAGTGATGCTCTCTGCCTGAGTTTGAGAGGTGCGTGTTCCATGTCCAGGCTACGAGGTAGGAGAAGGATCTTCCTCCTGCTGTTTTTTTTTTTTTTTTGGATCTTGGCAACGACTGCGAGGGGGAGCATGGACGAACTGAGTTGTCTGGGTATGTTGAAGGCGAGACGGTGGATGAGGTATGCCGGTCCTGTGTTGTGTAGTGCCTTGTAGGTGTGGATCAGGAGTTTGTATGTGATGCACTTTATAAAATCTAGTTTTACTCTGTTCACTATCGGAGCAAATTTGGAGATCTTGTAACCTGAAGTTGACAGCCTAAGTGCTTGGGATATCATGCATTAAAGATTAGGCTGTGATGGACAGTGGAGGACGCCTTCATGCTACTTTTATAATCAACACAAAGAGTGAAGGTAGAGGTGTGTAAGGGGGGGATTAGTTGGGTGGAACTGTAACTGCGCACTATTAAAATAGTGCACTACTTGAAGCTCTTACAGCGATATCACACACTCACTCACACACACTCACACACACACACACACTCTCTCTCACACACACACACACTCTCTCTCACACACACACACTCTCACACACACACACACACTCTCACACACACTCTCACACACACACACACACACACACACACTCTCTCTCACACACACACTCTCACACACACACACTCTCTCTCACACACACACTCTCTCTCACACACACACACTCACACACACTCTCTCTCACACACACACACTCTCTCTCACACACACACTCTCTCTCACACACACACACTCTCTCACACACTCTAGTTCTCTCTCTCTCGTTCTCTCTCTCTCGTTCTCTCTCTCTCGTTCTCTCTCTCTCAGCATCCAAGAGGGGTGGTCACTGAGGCGCCTGGAGCCTTGTGATTCTCGAAGGCTGTGCAGGGAAAGTACAAGAAGCTTGCAGTTGTTTGAGTAGACCTGTGCATGTGCTACCCCCACGCGTAAGAATGATATCTGAAGGAGCGGGTTTCATAAGTTATAATGAGGAGGGCAGCGAAGACTGAGCTTACTGAAGTTCCGTCACAGGAGCTTCACCCAAGGTCATCTTCGAGGATGTGGGAATGTTCTACTTCTCAGAGACCGATTAGTTCCTATGTGAAATTGGACAGACTACGGAATGTAATTAAACTGTTAATCTTGAACACTGCACTCGTTACATTAAGTGTGTCTATGCGTCGATCTGGAGCCCAAGAGATTTGACACCTAGGAGGAGTTTTTTGAATGTTGGGCACGAAATGAGTTGTGAAGTGTGTTAGAACTCCCTGAATCTGTGTCCCCTTAGCTGAAATGCACATTGCTGCACTTCTAGCAGCAGATCCGGATCCCTTTGGATCATGGTTCCGTGCTCTTTACAGGCAGTGTGTGCTTGGGTCTGATCCAGCCATCCACAGCGAGGAAACTGTGCATGTGTTCATCTGTGGATCTGCAGCAGGGCTTGTACAATTGCTCAAGTTCGTGTAATAATTAGAAGTCCAGTAATGTCGATGTTTTGGATAAAAAGATGACTGTCTTCCTTCTTTCCTCATTAAGCTAATTAAAATAGTACTGATCACTTTATTTTTTTTAAATATCCAAATACAGATACAAATGATACGTATGCAATGTTCCTGCTATCTAGCGGGGATTACATTTGTTGTAATACCTCGTACATACATCGTGTAACTTTTGGAATATATGTGTAGGGGGGTTCTCAGTTGTGTCTATTCCCTCTATCTCTAATTGCAGCATCATACAATCTGTTCTGTAAACGTTTTGGTTAATAGTGTCAAATGTGGCCAAGGGATCTTGACGGGTCAAAACTCCAGAACTTCTCTGACATCCATTATTTATGCTTTTGTAGGTCATCAAGAACTGAGACCACTGCCAGTTCAGTACTGTGTTCTTGTCTGAATCCGGCTTGATGTGGGTTTCTAAAGATTGTAGTTTTAAGCTATGTAGCCCCAAGCCTTTCACGTTATCTGATCCTATATGTTCAGGCTGTTTTGCTTGGGAACAACCGTCTGAGGCATGCCTGCTCTTTGTGGCCATCAGCCTGAGCTGTCTGCGAGGCAGTCTTCCACACATACAGACCCTTCAGTGGGGGATCTGGCAGGACACATACCATCTTTACTCCTCTACTTACTAACTAGCCTGCTATATTCAGGGGTCGAAACCCTGAAAGGATGGGTAAGACTTCACTGGAAGTGAAAGTTGGGTGCTGGCTGTGCTGCATGGATCAGATTACATCCAGCCCTGGGGTCTCATCTAAGCCAACTGTCAGTCAAGTTCAAAAGTTTACTGCAAACTTTAAGGGGATACCACCGAGGATAAATTCCATTTTTGTGGTGCTGCTCACTTGAGTGGCAGTGAGGCACAGAGGTACAGGAACTCTGTGGACTGCCTCCACACAACTTATTTGACCATTAATGTGCTCTGTCTGGGGGCCTCTCCTCCAGCAATTTGTAGTATAGGATGTGTGGTTGGGCAAGAAGCCAGGACGTAAATGACCTGGTCCCTTGAATTATCATTGGGCCTCTGTATTGTTCAGATGTTGCTCTTGTCAAACCACAGGCTGAGCTGCTGGAGCTGCCTTGCCCCACTTCCTGTACAGCAAGGGATCCTACTTGTTTGCATGATTGTACAAACCAGGCACAGTGCCTTTACTGCACTTTGGAGAAGTTGTTTCTCCAAACTGAATGTGTCTCATTAGCCCCACTTTGACAGACGAAAGGCGGCGATTGTTTTACTGGGACTTGTATCTTTGACAAGCAGGTCACACACACTTCTAAACATCAGCGAGCTGTCCTTTCTCCTAGCCCATGTCCGTAATTCAGTTATGGAAATGGACTGATGTATGTTGGCAGTATGAAAACCGAAGTAAGACTGAGGCAAACAATCCTTGGGATAGGGAGACAGAAGCACTTGGCAGGAAGGACTAGGTGATTGTGGCTGAACTGTACCAGCTTTTCAGAGGTATTGGCCTGTATCCCTTAATCTGTTGTTAGTCCAACAGGCCTGGGTATGAGGAGATGTTGTGCAGTATCATAAGATAACTACTTTCAGGCTAGCTGGTATCCGTGGCTCCATCACTTCATGTAATCCGAGATAAATTACTGTAACTATCTGCACCTTGGTTTTCTTATGTGCTAACATTGGGAGCACACTCTGTAAGTGCAATAAATGCCACTTCGAGCCAGAGTGGCTCCATCCTTCCTACAGTGGGGCGTGCATTGGATGAATGCTTGTAACTTCATGAAACAGGTGGTGCACGTCTTATAAAACTACACTACGGTTGAGGCAAAGCCAGTAATTCTGGCTTTAATGTTTGATAGGATGCAAAGTGCATTTGTGCAGGACTTGCGTTGGCACATTCAACCTGGCCTATGTTCTTTGGCACTACTTTTTAAGCAACATATAGAGGTGCCAACCTGACTAAAATATGAAACGAGCGTTGCATTATAATAAGGTAGTGAACAGCTGTGCTTTGGAGCGGATGCATGATGGCAAAGAACCTGTGTAATGATTCCGTTCACTGGATTGCAGTGGAAGCTCTTCATAGGGGGTGAATTGAAACTCTACAGATAGCATGAGGTGCAGGGGCGCACCCTGAGATTCGGGTGCGAGTCTGAGGGCCTCCGCAGTCATTTAAGAACACTGCGAGGTTGTGGTTGTTAAAGGAGTTGTAAGAAAGAATGGTGATTTTTTTTTTTTTTTTTTTTTTTTTTATATTTCAGATTTGTAAAGCCCTTCATATCTGTCCCTTCCTTTGTGTTGGGCACATAGAGCTTGCTAACAGCCAGTAGTAAACGCCACTTGCACTTTACAAGTTTCAGTGGGTTATGTGCCTTCTGCTGGGATCTGTGTACAAATACTTTACACAACTTGGTGGGCGAATACAACTGCTGCACAAACCAGATGTGTCTGTGAATTATTTTATGCATGTGTGTATAACCTGGAGGATGTTTAAAAAAAAAAAAAAAATCAATTCTTGTTAGGTGTTTGACATACAGTATGAACTGCCCCAAGGGCAAGTAGACTGCTTTTCAGAGCACATTTTTATTCCAGCTGGAGTATCTCAAGCTTGAGGTGCAGTCCACATGAGCAACATGTTCTGCACATCGAGACCAAAAACAAAATATGATGAGGTGATGGAGAATAGCAACATCACAAACCCCATTGGGTAATTTGCGTTCTACATGCTCCCCCCCCCCCTCACCGCTCAGCTCTCCAAAAATAGGGAAGGTGTCACCAGTATTTGACAAACTGCTTTTTGTAAAGAAAAAATGGATGTAAATTTGCACATTTGCAGCTAAGCTCCTGAAAGTCGGGATTGGTATGCTCGATGGCTCGAGGTTTTAACACATATGAGAGGGATCTAAGCCTGGTGACAGTTACTACTTCCAGCATAAAAGTACTAGGGGGATTGTTGTGTACCTTTGGCCTTACTCATTCACTCCTCATCCCTCTCCTCCTCCAAAACACAGAAGAAGTGCTTGAAGAGAGGACCATTGGTAGCTACCTCTCCTCTGCTTGTCCTTCGTGGCAGTGTTTTCACATGGTGTATGAGACTTCAAGTACCCGATCAAAAAGTAGTGAAAACGCCTTCTGCTAGGGGCATGGCGCGGTTTTAATCCTTGAAAGGATGCTCGAGTGAGAGGCATCCGGCCCCAGCACAGGTGAATGATTGCCTTTGTTTATCTTTGCCACAGAGAAGAGGGGCAGCTCTGAATGAGCGTTTTCAAGGTTCAGAGAGAAGCGGGCTTCTGCTGTGATGAGCCAAGGGAAACCCAACAGAGATGCTGCCATCCCAGCTCCGAGTCCCTGGATCCGACCTTCAGGTGGAGACTGCATTCATTGGGGACTGTGCCCCCTGACATCGCCGCCCCCCAAGCTACGCCCCTGAAGAGGTGGTAGACAAATACACTACTGAGAGGAGCCAGGGCCCGCTTAAGATTTTTTTAGAATGAGTACAATTATGATAAATGTTGAAATTAAACTTTGATGTTGGATGAGGGTCTGCAATGAAGTGGTGAGTTGCGTAGAAGAAGAGAAACTTTAGGGTGCCACAATGACCGTGCCGTGGAAGCTGGGATTGGAGCATGTCGCTCCCACTAAGAAAAGTGGAGTGTGGTTTCTTCATTGGGTTCTTTCATTGCTGCGGTGGCAAGACTGGTAACCAAATGTTTAGCCACACGAGAAATGTCATGTTTTCTGAAAGAGGCGAATGGCTCTTGGGTATGCAATTTTCATGAAAGGGGCAGATGCCTGGTGGAAATTAGGAAAGGCCACTAAAATAAGAGTTTGGCAGGTGTTTTGATGTTTTAAGTAGAGATCTAGGAGGGCTGAGTAAATATCTACTCCATATGGGACACAATGGCATGTTATCTGTTGATATTTCTAAATCTGCAGTCATCTCAAGACATTGAACTGCTCCAGTCGCCAGCCACAGTTCTATAGATCAAACCCTTCTGGCGCTGGATAGCAGCTTGGACGCCCCGGTATTGGGGTTCAGAACCATTCCGTGGAGTCCTGCCACTAGATGCGCAAGGAAGCCCTCTTCCATGCGCCGTGAGGCAGCAGGCTGGATTCGGGAGCGTTCTCTGCGCGGGGCACGTTCGGAATCTACAGCTTGTGGGTTTTCAGTCCTTCCTAAGGTGTGGCCAACAGAGGCCACTTGTGTTTTTAAAGGGCACATTAAAGGGGAGTTTGAGTCTGAAATCGAACTGCGCCAGTTGTGTACACCATGATACCTGGAACTGAGTTGAAAATGCAAAAGTGAAGCCATACCTTAGCTTTTCGAACTCGCATTCGTTGTCAGTGACTTTCGAAGTTGCTGTTCAGTGTTTTCCACTTGGAGCGGACAATGTGATCTATTTGAACCAGGTGAAGTGGGCAGACAACAAAATAACCCTTGTCTGCGGCTCTGAATGTTCTCCATAGCAGTACAGATACAGCTGTTTCGGAAGGCGTTGCAGCTGCTGAGAACCGGTGCTTCTGCTCGTGTTGAGGCTGGCTAGGGGGCAGTGCGTGATGAGACCCCCACCAGCCCCTTCACGGAGATGCTGAAGAGCGTCTCCAGACCCGGACCTTCGAGTTAATAACTTGTCTCCCACTCTCATTGGTCCGGATGCAAACATGTTATCTGGTTAGGAAAGCGATGCTCTCCGGGTCTGCTAGTTAATTCCTCAAATCTGCTTTTTGTGTCCTCCCTGGATGTCGTTTGTGGCACTTGCAGAGCCAATACATTCTAACACTGTTTGCATTTCATCGGCGAGTACAGCAAGTTTATTGAGACCCAGAGATGAGGGTGTGATGCTGCGGGAAGCAGCTCACATTTAAAGCTCATTTCCCACAGCGGATGAGTAGTCCCGCCGCTGGCTTTGTTAGCAGCAAGGGACCCCACTTTCTGCCCTTAAAGGGAAACTGTCTCAGCTCTTCAGTATCCCGTGGTTGATCTCGACCTGCTGTCAGGTTTAGTCTACGGATGTGTGAAGTCTTTGACATCGGGTGACCGATCGGTAGATCAAGGTTATAGATTCTTCACTGGCGATAGATGTAGCTGAATCTTGCATGAGTGGGTGAAGAAGTAAAATGGAATCAGCATGCTACGGTCGGACTTCTCATTCCATCGCCACATAATGTAGACTGGATTTTGTTACTTACATGGCCTGTACTGCTTGAAGCGGATTGTCTTTAAAATCTGTTTACCAAAAGAAAAAATAGGCCACGTGACAGATGAACACTCTTCGATCCACAGCACCCCTACGGGGTATCTTTCTACCCATCCACAAATGTGCTTTTGAACTTTGTTTGGTGTCGGAAGTGCTACTGAAGTGTAACTGCAAAATATTTGCAATATCTGCCTGCCTGCAAGGCAAGATGGCCAAGTGATGGACAAACCTGGTGACGTTCTTGTTGCCTAGGTTATCCAGACTGGCTTTAGCTGGGCCCGCTGGGTTACTGTATTTATTCAACTAATCTAAAACACCCTAAAACCCCAGTGCCAATGGCGCCTCAGCTTAAGTTCTTCAATGTGTACCATCACAAGGGCAGAGAGGAAGTAGCCCACCTCAACTCCCTACCAAAATTGAGGTCCTGCATCAAACAAGTTGTTGTTTTGTTATATCTGCTCAGGAGTCTACCCAGCAAATAATAAGTCAGTTGCACGATACAGTGCTGTGCAGATGTAAAGAGGTCCTTGAGCTGCGGTTGAATTTAAACACGAGATGAGCATAGATAGTGTTGAGCTTGGTCGTCCTTCTTGGTTGCTTGTCACAAGCTTAAGGAGGTGTTCAGCTTTTAAAACAAATTTAGCAAAGCATGACACATGTTGAAGTGTCAACTCTTTGAGACAAACCAGAATTGCGTGACAGCACAACCTAATGCTGTTGGCGTTAAAGATGGTTCTGAGATATATTTTGCGCCAGGATAACAGGGCTGGCAATATACAGAGAATAATATGTAAGAAGTCCTCCTGGGTGTATGCACAGAGCCTACATCTCTAGCTGTTTAAGGGTCGAAGCCATTTTGGAGCTGCATCCAACGAAGAGAGAGTAGGCCAAGTCTGGCATGGAACACCTTTATTTTTTCAGATTTTTTTTTTAATGCAGACGTGGCCTTATAAGTGTTAATAGTCATCCATGAATGGGAACGTAAGCTGAGCTTATCTTTATCCTGCCGCAAAAGCTGCTTAATTTGTTTATTCAGTAATTGCTTAAAGAGTTTATGCAGTAAGGGTTTTTGATAAAGATCTTCCACCTGCAGATGCTTTACTGCCAATGTGTTTCTCTCTGACCATGTATTTGTGACCTCAGGCATGTTGAGGCCAATTTCTTTCCAGATCAGCGCCTTTAATGAATTTGGCGTATCCTGTCTTAGCAGAAAAGCATATTTGAGGAGAGCCCCATACAGTACTAGTGCTTGCTCATGGAGACCAAATTTCATTCTTATTTGCGTGGGAGAAGAGCTGTGTGGCAATTAAAAAAGGAGGGTAAAAACTTTGCTCTGGGTGTTATTCGTGAAGTTGTCAAACTTCTCAGTGAAAAGTTCCAGGCCATATGCCAGAGTGGGCAGAAAATTTGCCTTGATCACTGCAAGGAGTGGACGCCAGGTTGGACTTTGCAACTTCGTAGACCGGGCTTGTACGGATGCGAGTTGAGACGCCATCCTAGCTGGGTTACTGCTTAACATCCAGAATGTATCTGGAGCTTCTTAATAGTGATAGCTGATGTAGTGAGTCGAGAGGTCTTGTATACCTGTAAACATCCTGGTGTCTGAGTAAGTATGGTAATAGAGGGGGGCACAATCTAGGCTTTGAATTCCAGTTGGTCACTACTCTTTTGGCCTATTTGCTGCATGTCTTGCTTACCTTTTTCTTGCAGACACCATGAGCTGTGTCCCTTAGGTGTGCAAGAAGATAGACTGTGAGGAAACCATCTCTAGACAGGTTGTCCAGCTGTCTGCTCATGAATGTCTTGCTTCAGTTTGCAGAAAGACCGGCCCTGGAGAAACCATCTCTGGATCCAAACATGTGGTCTAACTAGTTAGCCAGTGACAGTCATCCTCCAGTGTGCAGGAAGGCACTGTAGGTGCAGCGAGAGCAGGCCATCGACCCGGAATGATGTCCTTTCTGCAGAGGATGCTAGAACTTGGTATGTTTATTTTGGAACCTCTCTGCTGTCCTTCTGGAGGATCAGTTTATCTGGGACAAATGCATACGAATCCATGACCCCATACCACAGATCCGGGGATTCTCAATCTGGTACCCCTGAAATCTTCCATGCTCTGCATGACTGGTTCATTGAGCATGTGATCATTACTAGAGAGCAGCAGCAGTAGTGGTGTAATCCCAACTGCATTGAAATTAGCCAAAGGCAAACCCAGGGGATTGGCCTGTCCCTGCTGCGTACGTTGTGGTTGTAGAAGATGGCCTCAAAGGGACTGGTCCACCCTGGGACATCTGGGCTCAGTAGTCTGGCCATGCAGGAGCTAACTGGACCATCTAGATGAAGGGATAGTTTTACACCCCCAAGGAGGACACCATTGGAAATCGTGTGGCGGGAGACTGAAGGGAATGGAAGAGGAGGTTTGGAGCATGGAGGGCTCTGGGTGGGGACAGCGATGGCGTAGAGTGATCCCTGTGAAGTGAAGCCGATACACACACCCACCCCTGATGGCCTTCTTTCTTCATTTTCTGTTTAATACCAGGAATTGCACCATTAACAGAAAAGAACATAATGGCAGATAATGGCACATTTCACAATTCTGTTAATAGTTGAGAAATGAAATGTAAATAAATAGTAGAAACCATGTTAGGCAGACAGCTTTTTGCAAGACCCAAGGCGAAAAAGTGCTTTTTATTTTTTCGAGCTTGCACACTACGGGCTGTAGATCTTTACCTGGCTGGTATTAGACCATTAGTAAGGTTTTATATTCTTGGGGGGCTTGCAGTGACAGAAGCTTACATGGCTGTATCGGGCCATTAAGGAAGAGGAGGCCGGGAAACGACCCGCCTTCAGACATCTATAGATGCAGCAAACCTAACTCTACACTTAACTGAACCAAGCGATCGCGAGTCTAGGACCCTTGGGGAACCAGCCTCTTTGTAGGGACATCTCCTCTGGGGGGAATAGTGCGTTCTCTGTGTACAATTGAAGGTAGGTAGGTAAAGTTTTTGTTTAGTTAATTAAAACCATAACAACATTAAAGATATTAAGACAAATATAGAGCAGAAACATTAATTAATCAATCAGTCCTTCCTTTACATCCTCAAAAATTTCTAAAACACCCAATTTAAAAATAGAAAGATTCTTCCTCTATTGGGTGGCACTGTATGTAGAACCTTGCTCTGAGCCTTAAATGCATTGTGCACAGCATAGCAAGGCTTAGTATAGCCACTGTGTTAGGATATCCAGTTTCCCATATTAATTTGTAACACATTTCTTGAAGACACTAAAAACATAATAAAATGTATTGCATTTGTTGTGTTCCATGTGGGGATAAAAACCTAGCACTCCTCACTATTGAATGGGGCACAATACCTATATCCCAACCGCCAGCTATAAAATACCGTTAAGGTGCAGGAATCTAAAAGTGCTTTGTGCCAAGTTAAGAATTCTGGAGAGTAAGCAATTAACAAGGAGATTCTGCATTTTCATTTGAAAGGCTATCGTGTTCGCTCGTCCACAAAGCTCTGGTTTCCAGTGATCAGCCAAAGCACTGCCCATGAGCTGGCCCTTTCAACAATATTTGACAATTTTTTAAAAGACTGCACCATAAACTTGTTCCCCCAACAGGCAAGAGGAATTGAAGAGCCACTCAGCCAGCTAATGATGGCTGGCCTACATGAACGTATCCCTGGGGCCATAAAAATGTATTTCAAGAATGTTTTCCTTTGTTCGGCCAACGTGGAGCATACACAAAAAACATGAACAAGTGACTCTTGTTTGTACCCACAGAGGCGACAAGATTGAGTCCTCATCTGCTGCTTCCAGGAAGGGGGCCATATCCTTGGTTTCAATAGACCCAAAGCGCAAAAGCATGAATTGATATTTCATTGAATGCATGAAAAATGCAGATAAACATTCCTGTGCTCTCATTACTTTATATGATGATAATGTGGCCCAGGCATGTCTTCTTTTGGTAAGCATGTTCTTGTCTGTTGTGAGTGACAGTAACCGAGTTGCAGCGTTTGGCATCCGGTAAAACTCTGTTTTACTCAGTCAAGCCCCAGGCGTTTTGCAGGCCCAGTTCCTTTATAGAAAAGCAGAGCCTGCGAAAATACTGTATTTTGAAAGCACAAGTAGAGTCTGAGAAAGAAAGGTGCACTTTGTCTGCGCAAGCAAAGGCCAGGGAACAGTGCATATTCTGTCTCCAAACTGGACTTGCCACTTAAACAGGTTAATGCCACACTTTGTGTGGTAATGTGTCTGTATATGAGGAATTAGAATGGGGCATAGAATTAGAATAGAGAATATTGTAATGCGCGAGGACGATCGGACAGTTGGCGAAGGTGGTTGCTCTGCCCTGTCAGTGCCGCTTCTTTCCGCATTACTGGAATAAAATCTCTATCAGCTCAGTACTTCTGCCACACCTTTTTTGTGGAACTTAACATTGGCGACGAGCGGGAACTTTTTCTCCTGTCAAGCGGCACCAAGTACAGTTGAAGGAAGAACGCTGTTTCCACTACTTGATCGTCTACAGATCATCGTGGAGGATCCTCGTCTCGACGATCTGTTGAAAACACTGCGGGGATTCATTTTCTTTTCGAAATGGGGGAAAATACGATGTTCATTTTTAAGTATCCAGACACATTGGGCAACTGTGATCCTTCGTGTATGTAACAGCTAGAACGTGTTTTGTGAACCGGCGGCCGTCTATGGCGGCCATCTTGAAGTAAATTTAGCCCATTGAACTGGTGCCTATCATCTGGTACGTGTCTAAGGAAGCAGCGGCAGCCATCTTGAAGTAATTCTTCAGCTTAATACTATTATAGTGCAATTGTGTGCCAACTCATACTGGATATTATCTGGGCATGTGCATTTTTAGATGGATTCTGTATCATAATACGTCACTGTTTCCACTTGCCATAGATATTTTGCAACTTTGATCTAGCTTTAAAGAATATTTTTTTTAATTGATATTTTAAGTATGAATTGCTGTTAATGTTTTGATTCACATTGAAATATCTTATATATATATAATTTTTTTTTTTTTTTGTCATTTTGGAATTCTGTAGATTTAAGTACTATTTAGTACTATATATAACGTTAGTATGTCGAATATCCATCCACCAAGGAACCAATTTAAGAACCTGCCACCAATTGAGAACGCTGGAAACGTTGATGTCTATGAACTTGCTAAGAAGCCACCTCAGGAACGTTATGGTAGAAAGATAAATGTAGTATTGGAACGCTACAAATTTTATTCCAGATCACATCAGGATGAAGAATCAGTCGACCAATTTGTAGCTCCTCTTAGAGGTTTAGCTGTTACTTGCAACTTTGAACAAATGTCCTACGACCAAGTTTTGCAGGATCAGATTTTAATGAAAACAAAATCTCGCAAAATTCAAGAGAAAAATTATGGTCGTGTGGTAGTGACTCATCCTTGAACCATGTAATTGAGGTAGCGCGTACAATGGAAGTATCTGAAAAATGTATACAAGCAGTGAGGAAGAATATGAATGATGTTGAGCATGGTGTGGTTGATGTTAGCGCTATAACTAAAGACTCAGTGTTGAGAAGAGAATTGAATGGAAGAAAAGTACTACAAAGTATTGTTATAGATGTGGTGCTGCTGACCACTTGGCAAACTCTAAGAAGTGTCCAGCACTTAATAAGTGTTGCAATTTGTGTAAGAAAATAGGGCACTTTAGTAAAGTGTATAAGAGTATGAAGGGGGTCAGTTATATTTCTAGGCAAGAAGATCATGATTGTGTGGGAGGGCATGAAGTGGTCTTGAGTGTTTTACCTGAGGATGATGGAATTTCTCAGGATTGGTCTTCTAGATTACCCACTTGCGACTTGCGCATAGATGGCATGGTGGTTACCACTATGGTTGATTCATGTGCGTGGTTTACGATCATCTGTTTGAGTAAATTTAGGACCTTGTGGCCTGGCAAGAAGTTAATACCTTCTGATGTAAATCCCGTAAGTTATACAGGCCACAAAATTCCCATTGTTGGTTATGTCAATGTACACATTGAGTTTGGGCAAAACCAGTGCAAAGATAAACTATACGTAGCTGAAAGGGGCCAAACAATACTAGGATGGCCACACATAAAGGAATAAGGGATTCAAATTGATCCTACAAAATCTTATCCCGTGTATGCAGTGTTGGAGTATGATTTACTGGGAGAGCTGCAGTACGACAAATTAGACAAGTGGTTTCCTACAGTGTTTTCAAAATCTTTAGGTAAATTGGAAGGATTTAAACACAAAATTATATTACAAGAAAACGCAAGCCCCGTGAGGCATAGACTATCCAATGGTCTGGTAAATTATAGACCTAAGTTAAAAGAATTGTTGAAAGATTTGTGCGACAAAAATATAATTGAGCCGAATGAGAGCTCTGATTGGATATCTTCTGTAGTTTTATCTCTTAAGAGAAATGGAGATCTCAGATTGTGCGTTGACTTAAGATCCTTGAATGAAGTGATCTGGGTTGATCCCTTTCCATTACCAAATTTGCAGGAACTAGTTTCTTGTGTGTGCCAAGCCTCAGTCTTTTCCACCATTGATTTATCTAGTGCATACCACCAGATTGAACTGGATGAATGTTCATAGTATTACACGGCATTTGTAATGACGGAAGGTGCGTTCCAGTATAAAAGAATGCCCTTTGGTCTTGCCAGTGCATCTCCAGTCTTCCAAAGAGAGATGAGTACGAATTTCTGTGACGTGAGTAATGCCAGACAACATATTGATGTATGGTAAGGATAAGCTGGAACAGACAAAGTTCTCAAGCATGTATTAACATTGCTTGGCAAAAATGGCTTAACCCTTGAGGAAAGATAATTGCAGATTTGGCCAGCCTCAAGTGGAATATTTAGGACATGTTATTTCCTCTGAAGGTATTCGTCCCAAAGTGAGTCATGTAAAAGCTATAGTAGACTCTCCTACACCAGAATGCAAGGAACAATTGATGTCATTTTTGGGTCTCACTGAATTTTATTCACGGTTCATAGAAAATTATGCAACCAAAGTGGAGAATTTGAGAAAAATGTTAAAGAAAAATGTTCAATTTGTAAGGGAGCAAGAACAATGAGAATGTTGTGATGGCATCAAACAAGAAATTGTGAACTCCCCGTGTTTGAAACCATGTAACAAATGCTAATTGTATTACTGTGGTTGATGCAAGTAATTATGGCATTGGGGCTGTTTTATCGCAGAAAAATAATGGTGAGTAGTGGATTGTAGCTTATGCCTCGCGCACTTTATCACAATCTGAGAGAAATTACTCAGTGATTGAGAAAGAACTGTTAGCAGCTTCATGGGCTGTAGAAAGATTTTGAATGTATGTGTGGCGAAGGAAATTTAAATTGCGCACAGACCATAAACCCTTAGTAAATATTTTACAACCTGGCGGTGGGCGGAATTTGTCTCCAAGATTGGCAAGACTTGCTTCCAAAATGCAAATGTATTTCTTTGAAATAGAATATATACCAGGTAGGGACAACTTTCTTGCAGGTGGATTGTCTAGATTACCTATACAAGACGCACATGAGGACGTGAAATGTGAGATTGCATATACGTATGCTGATGTAGTTTCTGGTTCTGAAATGAATAGTGAAACAGAACAAACTGTATTAACTTAAGTATGGGAAGGAGAAATGATGAAAGACAACGAAATGCAATTGATAAAAAAATACATAAGCAATGGGTGGCCTAGTGAGCGATCTTTGAGGGGTGAGAGTGCAGTGTTGTGGAAATTACAGAATGAACTTAGTTTAGAAAATGGTACAATCATGCGTGGTGACAGAATAATTTCCCCGAAAGGAGTACGTGATATTATAGTGCAAAGAAGTCATGTTGGACATAGTGGAATGTCCCGGAATAAACGGCAAGTTAAGGAATTTTTCTGGTGGCCAGGTGTGGACGTAATGGTAGACAGGTTTGTGCGAAATTGTGCTGTTTGTGCCCAAAGTGACGAGTGCCAAACCGTGTTCCGCTCCATTATTGCCGGTTGAACTACCTGACAGGCCTTGGAGGAAGTTGGCTATTGATTTCATTGGTCCGTTCTCCACTTTGCCAACGAGAGAAGCTTATGCTGTTGTTCTGATGGATTATTTTTCCAAATGGCCAGAGGTTGAATTTGTAAGCAAAATTTCCACTGAAGTTGTCATGGAGTTTTTGGAGAATCTTTTTGCTAGAGAAGGGGTCCCAGAGACATTGGTATCTGATAACGGCGTGCAGTTTACTTCTGCAAAAATGGCAGCATTTTTGGAAAGAAACGGTATTAGGCATGTCAGAGTAGTTTTGTATAATCCTTCCTCAAATTGATTGGTTGAACGATTTAACAGAGTTGGTAAACTATACAACTAGCTTTAAAGTCCAGAATTCTGTGGAAGGAAGCAGTAAGGAAGATGCTTTCTTCCTATAGGGTATCTCCGCATTCTGTGATGGGAAAAATGCCTTTTGAACTGTTAAGGGGAAGGAAGCCTTCTACCGGTTTGGTTCCTTGGTGGTTGATGGAAAGGAATCATGGGAAATTCAAGGTAGTTTGTGATGAGGAACAAGGTGCTAGAGTTTCAATCCCAGGTTAAGTTGTGCCCTAATGTTAGATCCAGTATTGGTGGATTGGAAGTGGGACAAAGTGTCTGAGTCAAGATACCTGGATTTGTGGAAAAAGGGAAATCCCAATGGTCCGAACCACGGAAGATTGTAAGGGTCTTGAAGAATGCTGTAAAACTGGATGATGGCAAAGTATGGAATGTAAGGCGTGTGTCTATATGTAGGCGAGATCCGAATGTTGTGTTGCGGAGTGCAGGGAGGAATGCAGCGGATATCTATTTGGAAATGATTCTGCTAATGTGGAGGAGACTGGTTGTCATGATGCTTATGCCAGTGTGTGTGAAGCGCCACGCCGTAGCGAGAGGGACAGAAAGATGCCTACATGTTTAAAGGACTATGTGATCCACAAGTGAAATGTAGTTCATTGTAAATTTCATTATTCTCTTATTACGCGTTATTTATTGTATGGTTTAATATTCCAAATGTGTTAGGGTTTGTGCACTGTTAGAGTTAGCTTTGTTATGTATCTATATTTATTTTTTGTTATTGTATTTTTCTTTGTTGAGAGAGGGATGTATGGTAACGTGTATGTATATGAGGAATTAGAATGGGGCATAGAATTAGAATAGAGAATATTGTAATGCGTGAGTAGCGCGAGGACGATCAGACGGTTGGCGAAGGTGGTTGCTCTGCCCTGTCGGTGCCGCTTCTTTCCCCATTACTGGAATAAAATCTCTTATCATCTCCGTACTTCTGCCTCACCTTTTTTGTGGAACTTAACACATACCCTCTGCTTGGAGCGCGAGGCTAGAGCATATGTTGGACGCTTTGGTAATGTAGACACAAGATCATGTCCTGACTTCGCAACTGCAAAAAATGTGTGATCCTGGGGAAATCGCTTCGCAGATCTTTGCTTGTGGAGCTCTGTGCTCACGAGTTTATGGCGATAAGGCCAGTACTCGCCCTGGCATCCATTTTTCAGAATATGCTGGTAACCCTCACACAGTGAGTGACCGCTACCCTGACTCATGTCTCACTTCACATGCGCACAGATTTATATGCCCCGTGGCTTCAGCCCTTACACACAACACACTCATGTCTGCAGGCTGCCCTCACACATGGACAGCACTCCCTGTGTCTGCAGGCTGCCCTCACACATGGACAGCACTCCCTGTGTCTGCAGGCTGCCCTCACACAGGGACAGCACTCCCTGGGTCTGCAGGCTGCCCTCACGGGTCTGCAGGCTGCCCTCACACAGGGACAGCACTCCCTGGGTCTGCAGGCTGCCCTCACACATGGACAGCACTCCCTGTGTCTGCAGGCTGCCCTCACACATGGACAGCACTCCCTGTGTCTGCAGGCTGCCCTCACACAGGGACAGCACTCCCTGTGTCTGCAGGCTGCCCTCACACAGGGACAGCACTCCCTGGGTCTGCAGGCTGCCCTCACACAGGGACAGCACTCCCTGGGTCTGCAGGCTGGCCTCACACAGGGACAGCACTCCCTGGGTCTGCAGGCTGCCCTCACACAGGGACAGCACTCCCTGGGTCTGCAGGCTGCCCTCACACATGGACCTCACTCCCTGGGTCTGCAGGCTGCCCTCACACAGGGACCTCACTCCCTGGGTCTGCAGGCTGCCCTCACACAGGGACAGCACTCCCTGGGTCTGCAGGCTGCCCTCACACAGGGACAGCACTCCCTGGGTCTGCAGGCTGCCCTCACACATGGACCTCACTCCCTGGGTCTGCAGGCTGCCCTCACACATGGACCTCACTCCCTGGGTCTGCAGGCTGCCCTCACACATGGACAGCACTCCCTGTGTCTGCAGGCTGCCCTCACACAGGATCAACACTCCCTGGGTCTGCAGGCTGCCCTCACAGGTCTGCAGGCTTCCCTCACACAGGGACAGCACTCCCTGTGTCTGCAGGCTGCCCTCACACAGGGACAGTCGAGATTCGTGCTGCAAAGTAGCGCAACCGATCTTGGTGCCACCTGGTTTCTGTCACATAGCGACCGCTCCCCCCCCACCATCCCGAAAGCCCCTCCCCCCGTGCCTAGTTGCACTCCTCACACGGAGACTGGCCCCACAGGGCCTGCTGGCTCCCCTCCTACAGTGACAGCGCCCCTTGTGGTGCCTGCTTGCTTTTCTCACACATGGCACCCCAGAGTGCCATAGCTGCAGAACAGCACGACGGATCCTGGTGCCAGCTGGCATCTCAGGGAGAGACCCACAACCTCCTGGCTTCTCTCACACAAGACAGCACAGAGTCTCTGTGCTGCAGACCAGCACAACAAATCCCTGTGCCTGCGGACTTCTCTCTCACAGAGACTGGCCCCCTGGGCCTGATGGCTCCCCTCAAACAGGGACAGCACCCCTTTGGGTGCCTGCTTGCTTTACTCACACAGGACAGCCCAGAGTCTGTGCTGCAGAACAAACTCCTGTGCCTGCTGACTTCTCTCACACAGGGACAGCCCCCTGGGCCTGATGGCTCCCCTCAAACAGGGACAGCACCCCTTTGGGTGCCTGCTTGCTTTACTCACACAGGACAGCCCAGAGTATGTGCTGCAGAACAAACTCCTGTGCCTGCTGACTTCTCTCACACAGGGACAGCCCCCTGGGCCTGATGGCTCCCTTCACACAAGGACAGCCCCTCCACCGTGCCTAGTGACACCCCATACACAAGGGCAGCCCCGGACCGCTACCTGTGACAGGTGGCACCATCACACAGGGCAGTCTCCTTGCCTGAAGGTCCGTGCACCGCTCTGAAGTTGGGCGGCCTGGACCCAGCTCCCCCATGCCAGAGGCCGGCCCTGGCTAGCATTCTGCACCCGGACAGCTGCCCGCCTGCTGGGCCGACCTGATGTGAGTTTGCCATGGGACAGCAAAACCGTGGCTTGAGAGATGGACGAAGAGGTCACCTTGTATTTTATGTAGCAGAGTTAGCAGGTGCGTGTGCTGCAGTGCTCAGTTAGGCCAAAGCTGTCCTTAGTGACAAGGAGGGGTGCTGCTGAGCCGAGCTCGGGGCAAGACGGGGGTACTCAAGCTGATGCTTGCTGGACTTCGCATCTTGTGAGCAGCAGCTGTCAGTCAGCGCCCTGATGCATTCATTCTGCCCCCTCCGAGAGTTCCAGACTGCAGGGCTCACTGTTACCCTGGCTGAGACAGAGGCGTCTCCGTATGCGCTGCTTACGGTCTAGCGATCTAACATCGTGTGAATTCACAGCACATCCAGTTTAGAAGCTCTGTAGACTTTCATTCTTGCTCGGACAGCTCAGGGCTGTTTCACTTTATTCCACCAATGACGAGCAGTTTAGGAGAGAACAGGGACACAGGAGTTTGCTCCATGCCTTCAAGTACACAAAAACATTTTATTTTGGTGCGTGTCCTATGGAGAGATCAAGAAGTCCTCTCAGTAGGTTTCATTAGGGTCGTGCGCAAGGCGCTCTGTCCCTGGTGTAATCTCTCTATTGGCTAACCACACCCATCAGTTTGGTTGGTTTGTTTGCTTGCCTTTTACAATGCGCTTCATTTCATTAGTGAAAAACATGCATCGTCTGGTGTTTAGCCCTCCTCGACCGCACCGGCCAACTACTGAAAACATACAAGGCTCCATGTTTTCCGTATGGTTTTGGACTCCTTTTTCTCTTTATTTAATAGGCAGCACGCTCTCGCTGGGCAGAAGTCGAGCGGTGACATCGACCCTGTTACATGGATAATTGCACTTTTGCCGGTACCTTTCACTGCGAGCGAACTTCCGTTTCCTTTTGTGTCTCTCCATCATGGTTCATGGTGGTCGTAGGCTTGCTTATGTGAAACTTTTTTACTTTTCAGTTTGTGACAAGAAAAGTCTGGCTAGGAGTTTAAAACAGGAATAGCCCTAACTCGAGCAAATTCCAGACCCATTGGATTGCAATTGCTTGTTTTTTTAAATCTGAAATGTAGATCTTTTTGAGAGAATGTTTGGTGGTGGTTCTGGGGTTAGGGTGCATGAACCTAGGTACTGGTTAAAGAATGATGAAGAAAAGAGACCGGAGGGATGAAGGAAGAGGGACAAGAAAAGAAAGCATGAGGGAAGGATGGAGGAGAGAGAAAATGTGGGACAGAAGAGAGAAGTGAATGTAAGAAGGTGAATTTATGAAACTGGGAAATAGAGTAGAAAAGAGGGAGAGATGAACGAAGAATACAATGCAGAAAAGAAAAGTTAAGGAGGAAAAGTGGGCGGACAGAAACGTGCGAGAAAGGAGGTTAGTGGCCGGAAGTGCGAGAAAGGAGGTTAGTGGCCGGAAGTGCGAGAAAGGAGGTTAGTGGCCGGAAGTGCGAGAAAGGAGGAAGTGTGGCTGGAAGTGCGAGAAAGGAGGATAGTGACTAGAAGTGCGAGAAAGGAGGATAGTGACTAGAAGTGCGAGAAAGGAGGATAGTGACTAGAAGTGCAAGAAAGGAGGTTAGTGGCTGGAAGTGCGAGAAAGGAGGTTAGTGGCTGGAAGTGCGAGAAAGGAGGTTAGTGGCTGGAAGTGCGAGAAAGGAGGTTAGTGGCTGGAAGTGCGAGAAAGGAGGTTAGTGGCTAGAAGTGCGAGAAGGAATGGGTAGAAGTGCGAGAAAGGCGATAATGATAGAGGAGGAGGGAAAGCGAACAGTGAGAAGTTTGCGAAAGGGGGGTGGAGGGAAGAGCAAGGAGAGGGCGCAAGTGAAAGAACGGGACAGAGAGCGGGAGATCTGGTCAGCAGGTGTGCCCATCACAAGGGCTGGCACTGATGCCCGTCACCTGAAGTTGTACCCGGTAAAGCTCTGCCCCTCCCCCCGTGCCGAGGCCGAAGCATCCCCTTCCGCTGCTGGGCGAGATCCGCTCTTCCTCGGTGGTCGCGCTGCTCTGAAGGAGGCCAGCGCTGCCTCCCCTGCCTGCCGGACAGGACACCCTCTTGATTTTGGCACCATATTGCGTACATTATCGTTACCTTTTCAAAGGGCAGAGGACGCAAACTCAAGTTTTGTCTCTCAACACCACCGTTCTGTTTTTGCATCAAACCCCTCTTTTAAAATCCGGGCTGATCCTATGGGAAGCCCAGCGCTAACGCCGGCCCCTCGGGTCGTGCCGGGCGGTGGCAGTGCGGTGGCAGTGCAGGGTGCCGGGTGGTGGCAGTGCCGGGTGGTGGCAGTGCCGGGTGGTGGCAGTGCAGGGTGCCGGGCGGTGGCAGTGCAGGGTGCTGGGCGGTGGCAGTGCCGGGTGGCCCCGGGGGCCGTGCCGGGCGGTGGCAGTGCCGGGTGGCCCCGGGGGCCGTGCCGGGTGGTGGCAGTGCCGGGTGGTGGCAGTGCCGGGCGGTGCTGGGTGCCGGGTGCCGGCAGTGTAGAGTGCCGGGTGCCGGCAGTGCCGGGTGGTGGCAGTGCCGGGTGGTGGCAGTGCCGGGTGGTGGCAGTGCCGGGTGGTGGCAGTGCCGGGTGCCGGGCGGTGGCAGTGCCGGGTGCCGGGCGGTGGCAGTGCCGGGTGCCGGGCGGTGGCAGTGCCGGGTGCCGGGCGGTGGCAGTGCCGGGCGGTGGCGGTAGCAGTGCCGGGCGGTGGCAGTGCAGGGTGCCGGGCGGTGGCAGTGCCGGGAGTGCAGGGTGCCGGGCGGTGGCAGTGCAGGGTGCCGGGCGGTGGCAGTGCAGGGTGCCGGGCGGTGGCAGTGCAGGGTGACGGGCGGTGGCAGTGCAGGGTGACGGGCGGTGGCAGTGCCGGGTGGCCCCGGGGGCCGTGCCGGGCGGGGGCAGTGCCGGGCGGTGGCAGTGCCGGGCGGTGGCAGTGCAGGGTGGTAGCAGTGCCGGGCGGTGGCAGTGCAGGGTGCCGGGCGGTGGCAGTGCCGGGTGGCCCCGGGGGCCGTGCCGGGCGGTGGCAGTGCCGGGTGGCCCCGGGGGCTGTGCCGGGCGGTGGCAGTGCAGGGTGGTGGCAGTGCAGGGCGCCGGGCGGTGGCAGTGCAGGGTGGTGGCAGTGCAGGGCGCCGGGCGGTGGCAGTGCCGGGAGTGCAGGGCGGTGGCAGTGCAGGGTGCCGGGCGGTGGCAGTGCCGGGAGTGCAGGGTGCCGGGCGGTGGCAGTGCAGGGTGCCGGGCGGTGGCAGTGCCGGGAGTGCAGGGTGCCGGGCGGTGGCAGTGCCGGGTGGTGGCAGTGCCGGGAGTGCAGGGTGCCGGGCGGTGGCAGTGCCGGGAGCCGGGCGGTGGCAGTGCCGGGAGCCGGGCGGTGGCAGTGCAGGGTGCCGGGTGGTGGCAGTGCCGGGTGCCGGGTGGTGGCAGTGCCGGGTGCCGGGCGGTGGCAGTGCCGGGTGCCGGGCGGTGGCAGTGCCGGGTGGTGGCAGTGCAGGGTGCCGGGCGGTGGCAGTGCAGGGTGCCGGGCGGTGGCAGTGCAGGGCGCCGGGTGGTGGCAGTGCCGGGAGTGCAGGGTGCCGGGTGGTGGCAGTGCAGGGTGCCGGGCGGTGGCAGTGCCGGGCGGTGGCAGTGGCAGTGCAGGTTGCCGGGCGGTGGCAGTGCCGGGCGGTGGCAGTGCAGGGTGCCGGGCGGTGGCAGTGCCGGGCGGTGGCAGTGCCGGGTGGCCCGGGGGCAGTGCCGGGCGGTGGCAGTGCCGGGTGGTGGCAGTGCCGGGCGGTGGCAGTGCCGGGTGGCCCGGGGGCCGTGCAGGGCGGTGGCAGTGCCGGGTGGCCCAGGGGGCCGTGCCGGGTGGTGGCAGTGCCGGGTGGTGGCAGTGCCGGGCGGTGGCAGTGCCGGGTGGTGGCAGTGCAGGGTGGTGGCAGTGCCGGGCGGTGGCAGTGCAGGGTGCCGGGCGGTGGCAGTGCCGGGTGGCCCCGGGGGCCGTGCCGGGCGGTGGCAGTGCCGGGTGGCCCCGGGGGCCGTGCCGGGCGGTGGCAGTGCAGGGCGCCGGGTGGTGGCAGTGCCGGGCGGTGGCAGTGCAGGGTGCCGGGCGGTGGCAGTGCAGGGTGCCGGGCGGTGGCAGTGCCGGGAGCCGGGCGGTGGCAGTGCCGGGAGTGCAGGGTGCCGGGTGGTGGCAGTGCAGGGTGCCGGGTGGTGGCAGTGCAGGGTGCCGGGCGGTGGCAGTGCAGAGTGCCGGGCGGTGGCAGTGCAGGGTGCCGGGCGGTGGCAGTGCCGGGAGTGCAGGGTGCCGGGTGGTGGCAGTGCAGGGTGCTGGGCGGTGGCAGTGCAGGTTGCCGGGCGGTGGCAGTGCCGGGTGCCGGGCGGTGGCAGTGCCGGGCGGTGGCAGTGCAGGGTGCCGGGCGGTGGCAGTGCAGGGTGGTGGCGGCGCCGGGCGGTGGCAGTGCTGGGCGGTGGCAGTGCCGGGTGGCCCGGGGGCCGTGCCGGGCGGTGGCAGTGCCGGGTGGCCCAGGGGGCCGTGCCGGGTGGCCCATGGTGCCGGGTGGTGGCAGTGCCGGGCGGTGGCAGTGCCGGGTGGCCCGGTGGCAGTGCCGGGTGGCCCGGGGGCCGTGCCGGGCGGTGCAGTGCCGGGTGGCCCAGGGGGCCGTGCCGGGTGGCCCAGGGGGCAGTGCCGGGCGGTGGCAGTGCCGGGTGGCCCGGGGGCCGTGCCGGGCGGTGGCAGTGCCGGGCGGTGGCAGTGCCGGGTGGCCCGGGGGCCGTGCCGGGCGGTGGCAGTGCCGGGTGGCCCAGGGGGCCGTGTGGCCCAGGGGGCAGTGCCGGGTGGTGGCAGTGCCGGGTGGTGGCAGTGCCGGGTGGTGGCAGTGCAGGGTGGTGGCAGTGCAGGGTGGTGGCAGTGCCGGGTGCCGGGCGGTGGCAGTGCCGGGTGGCCCGGGGGCCGTGCCGGGCGGTGGCAGTGCCGGGTGGCCCAGGGGGCCGTGCCGGGTGGTGGCAGTGCCGGGTGGCCCAGGGGGCAGTGCCGGGCGGTGGCAGTGCAGGGCGGTGGCAGTGCCGGGTGGTGGCAGTGCCGGGCGGTGGCAGTGCCGGGTGGCCCGGGGGCCGTGCCGGGCGGTGGCAGTGCCGGGTGGCCCAGGGGGCCGTGCCGGGTGGCCCAGGGGGCAGTGCCGGGCGGTGGCAGTGCCGGGTGGTGGCAGTGCCGGGCGGTGGCAGTGCAGGGTGGTGGCAGTGCCGGGCGGTGGCAGTGCCGGGTGGCCCGGGGGCCGTGCCGGGCGGTGGCAGTGCCGGGGGGCCGTGCCGGGTGGCCCAGGGGGCAGTGCCGGGCGGTGGCAGTGCAGGGTGGTGGCAGTGCCGGGCGGTGGCAGTGCCGGGTGGCCCAGGGGGCCGTGTGGCCCAGGGGGCCGTGCCGGGCGGTGGCAGTGCCGGGTGGCCCAGGGGGCCGTGTGGCCCAGGGGGCCGTGCCGGGCGGTGGCAGTGCAGGGTGGTGGCAGTGCCGGGCGGTGGCAGTGCAGGGTGGTGGCAGTGCAGGGTGGTGGCAGTGCCGGGCGGTGGCAGTGCCGGGCGGTGGCAGTGCAGGGTGCCGGGCGGTGGCAGTGCCGGGTGCCGGGCGTCTCCGGTGCCGCTCCTGCCCGTGTTACCCCGAGCTCGCACCGCGCGGCCGCTCCCCGGAGCACCAGCGCCACCTGCCGGCTGCAGGAGGCCGGTGCTTCACCCCCGAGATGTTTGTATATTTGTACCCGCAGTTTTCATGGATTTTCTTTTCCTCTCATACTTTGCAAGTCTCCTGCTCCTTTTACATTTCAGTCGATTTGCTCGTGACTGAATTCGAATATTTTATTGAAGCAAAATGTGCGCTGAGAAGCTGCCTGTGTGCGCGTGTGTAGTGCTGTTTGCCGGGACGGGAGTCACTGCGGGGCCGGGGCGGCGACGTCCGCTTGAAGGGTCTGTGAGCTCGGGGCGTTGGGCAGCTCGTTCCGGAGTCCCACGGGGGGTTAGAGGCAGGTGATTTACCGACCACCCTTATGATGTAGACAAGCAGGGCGCATGGAGGGGAGAAGGATGCGGATTGCTATGAGCCCTCCGTGAGAGAAACACAATATTTTGTAAAAGAATCAACATTTTTTGAGCTTTCAAGACGCGGGAGAGAGAGTGCTTTCAGTGTGCACATCCCACGGTCCCAGCCGGGGTCCGGCACACCTCCCCACGCCCGCCCGAGAGCGCCCGCACCAGCTACTCCTCGGAAGCACGTGCCGGGGGTGCAGAGGGGCGCCCTGTGCGCGAGGGCCCCGCCGGCGGAGGAGTGGAGGGGCTCTGTGTCCCCCCAGTGTCCGCCCGCGGGATGCTTCCTCGTGGCTCGGCCGCGGGCCCCTCCGCGGTGCTCGGGGTGCGGGCCCCTCCGCGGAGCTCGGGTGCGGGCCCCTCCGCGGGGCTCGGGGTGCGGGTGCGGGCCCCTCCGCGGGGCTCGGGCTGCGGGTCTCCGCGGGGCTCATGATAAATAAATACACAGTTAAGCAATAAATACAAAGTAAACACATATTACAACATCTTCCCCTTCACAACAAAAACGAAGTAAAAATAAATAAAATAAAAAACAAAAATTATTCCAAAACAAAATCGTTAAATTTGGAAGGCATCTTAGTCATCCGTTTACTCCGTGTACTCTCCAAACCTGAAGAGGTAAGAACATCCCTGCTACAATTATCGTTGATACTTTGAGGAAACACCTCACTCTCACTAGAGACATGTGGAGCATTAACTTCTGATCTGTCTTCACTACCTGATTTGGTCACATTTGTATATGGGAGCTCATGAAACATAGCATGACTAGAGATGTCTACCTCCCTATTAGCATAAACCTCTTTGAAGATGTCAGCTTGTGTAGCAGAAATAGGAATGACACTGTTTCTGTTCCACCACTCTCTGCCTTCCAATAGAACCGAAGCCTTGGTTGCTTTCAGAATTCTAACAGGAAGAGAATATTTAGATTCTCCTTTAGAAACATTCTGAGGTTTTTTAATTAACACCCAATCATGAATATTTAACTCGGTTTCTTTAACTTTGTTCCTGGAATCATAATTCTCCTTTTGCTTAAATTGTTTCTTCAATACTTATTTTCTCAAATCATCCAATGTCACATCCGATTTGCCCAATTTGTTAGGTAAGTAGTCGGTCAACCATGCTGGCACAAGTTTAGACCTCGACTCCCTCCTTCTAAGAAGAGCAAAAGGGGAGACCCCTGTGGTGGAGTGAGGAGTATTGGAGTAAGCCCAAACCTTCTCTTTGAGAAAATCATGAACACTGTAATTATTGGCTAAAGCTGTTTGATTGCCTTCTTTTAAAATTCTATTGGCCCTTTCTACTAGGCCATTAGAAGCTGGACTATAAAGAGCTACCTGTAAATGATGAACATTGAATTTCTCCAAGAAAGTTCTCATTTTCTTTGAAGTGAAATGTACCCCATTATCCGTAACAATTACTGACGGGGCTCCCTCCAGCATAAACAAATTTGAAAAAAATTGTATTGCAGTGTCCGTATCAGTACTTTCAACAAAGGCAAAATATATCCACTTTGAAAAGTAGTCAATTACAACAATTAGATATCTCATATCCCTAGACAACATGTTGAAAGGCCCAGAAAAATCCATGGCAATTTTTTCCCATGGTTTACATGGCAAAGGAACACTGTATAAAGGTTTCACATTGCTTTTCCAATGTTTATCTGACACTACACACGTTGGGCATTTATCAATAAAGTCTGCCCCTTGTTTATCAATGTTGGGCCGCCAGTATTTTTCTTTTAAAGTCTTACAAGTGGCAGAAACACCCAAGTGACCCTCATGCGCAATTTTAATCAATTTCAATCTCAACACACTAGGTGGAACACAGACAGAACCTCTCATACAAAATCCATTTTCACAAGATAATTCCATGGCTATCTGTTTGTACGTGTTTATTTCACCACAGTATTTTTTGTTATTAGGCCAACCATGTCTAATGTAATGTAAAACCTGAGATAGTAAGGTGTCATTAGACATGGCCAATTTACATTCTTCCTGTGTAAACAAACCATCAGATGCAGAGACAACATCTAAAGCACCCACTACACATTCTGTGTCTTGGTCGTCATTAGAATCAGTAGAGTGTGGTAGTGGTAATCTGGATAAACAATCTGCTCTAATATTGTTCCCACCTTGTACATACTTCACCTCAAGATTATACTCTTGTAATTTGGATAATAATCTGACAAGTCGGGCAGAGGCTTTACCGAGACCATTACCACTCATTAAATACACTAGTGGTTTGTGATCGGTGTAAATCTCAAAATGGGTTCCCCATATGTATGTTCTAAATTTTTGGACAGCCCAGACACAAGCCAGAGCTTCCCTCTCAATAGTGCTGTAGTTACTTTCAGCATGAGAAAGTGTCCTGGAAGCGAATGCAACTGTGTGTTCTTGGCCGTTAAGCCATTGTCCAAACACCGCTCCTAGTCCTTTGAGACTAGCATCCACTGTGATAAATGACGTGGCAGTGGGGATGAAAGATTTCAATGTGGGTGCAGACAACACCACTTGTTTGATGTGCTCAAATGAATCATTTACATGTTTATCCCAAACATATTTGCTACCCTTCTTTAACAGTGATCTAAGGGGTTGTACTAATAAGGCAAAACCAGACACAAACCTCAAATAATACTCGCATAGACCAAGAAAGGAACGTAGTTCATCTTTGTTGGATGGAGGAGGAGCCTTCTTTATGGCTTCCAAATTACACATTTTGGGTTTGATGCCTTCAGCTGAAATAGAATGGCGAAGATATTCCACACTGTCAACCAAGAATTTGCATTTCTCAGTTTTGATAGTCAGACCATAACTTTGAAGGATACTAAACACTTCATCTAAAACTTCTTCATGCTTTTCAATGGTTTCAGTATGTATTAAAATATCATCCTGGAATGCACAAACATCTCTGATTTGACCAAGCAATGCATCCATCATTTTCTGAAATACGCTAGCAGCTGAAGCTAGACCAAAAGGTAATCTGAGGAACTTAAAAGCTCCATAAGGGGTAATGAACGTAGTTAATTCTTGAGAATCTTCACTAAGGGGGATTTGATGGTAAGCTGAATGCAAATCTATGGTAGAAAAGAATTTAGAATTTCCCAAAGTGGTTATAAGTTCTTGTATGTGGGGTAGTGGATGGCAATCTACCAGAATGTTCTTATTAAGTGATCTCAAATCAACACATAGCCTAAGGTCACCATTTTTTTTCTTCGTAACCACAATAGGAGAAACCCACTCAAAGGCATTAGTAGGGGCAATTATATTGTCAGAAACTAATTTATCAAGCAATGCTTTAAATTGATCTCTGATAGATAAAGGAACAGGTCTAACTTTATGTGAAACAGGGATAGCTCCATCTTTGAGTCTAATGGTGTGTTCAAACCCTTTAACTGTACCCACTTTATTAACAAAAATATCTGGAAATTTTAAGGTAAAGTGTTCAGGAACTCCTTTGTTGGGTGTGATATGTAAAACAGAATTACCATCACTGAGGAGAGGTATCTGACCTAAAACAATGGGATTCTTCCAACCAGTACATAATATAATTCCCAACAGTCCTAGGTCTTTACACCCCACAATGTTTCTTCCTTTTACAGCTACATACATTTTTGTATACACAGTCCTTCCTAAAATCTCCAAAGAAGCATGGAAAAATCCTAACAAATCAATGTCTTGATCGCCAAACGCTTTAGGTGCAATGTCCGCATTTTCCAACTTTCGTTTACCTTCCCACAAATTAAAGAAAGTTTCATCGCCTAAAATAGTAACTGGTGCTCCTGAATCAGCCATAACCAGGACTGCCTTGGAATCTATTAAAGCTTCACAAAATGGGCCCTTAACATGTCCCATGTCACAATTTTTAATATTATCGCTTGGAAAATTAACTGTGAGAATCATGTTGGATAGACTGCTAGAACAATGGATTAAATCATTAGAGTCAGGCGTGTACACATTACTGATTCTCACCTTGTTCCCGGAATTAACATTGTGGGTAACCTGTCTACAGACTGCCTGAAAGTGACCTATTTTGTGACACTTCAAACATTTTTTCCCAGTCGCAGGACAGGTAGGATTGTTACCAATGTGATTGTGGGAACCACGACGGTAACAAAACTTAACTGTTTGAGAGAGAACTTTCTTTTGTTTAAACGATCTTTCTTTAACATAATTAACTCCTAGTTCTTCACTTATCTGTCAAACATTCATTTGTTCATTTGGCACACACAAAGCTCCCTGTCCACTCACAACTCTAGAAGTAAGAATAGATCTCTCGATGGCCTTAGCTAAATCCACCACTTCATCTAAAGATGGGTTGCGACAAGCCAAAAGACGTTCTTGTATCTTCTTTCAATAGCAATGAAAAACAAATTGGTCTCTCAGATATGTATCTACTATGTTGCCAAAATCACACCTTGCTGCAAGCACCTGTAAATTAGACAAATATTCATCAACCGACTCATCAGCAGATTGTCTGCACATAGCAAAATTAAACCTCTCAAGCAAAACATTTGAGTCATCTGAATATTGTTTTCTGAGTCTCTCTTTTCCTTCAATGTAGATGTCCCAAATAATGTCCTCGCCCACGGGTGGCGGAATAGTTGGCAAGTTGTCAAACACACGTTGACCAGCAGTTCCAAGATGGTTAAAAAGAAGAGCCAGTTTTCTTACCGGTGGATATCTCATAGCATCTATCGCCGATAGATAATTTTCAAAAATTCTAAGCCACTCATTCCACTTTATTTCCGGCTTACCAGCTTTTTGCAGGAAAGGAGGCGGTTGCACTACTAGTTGGATCGTTGACATTTATTTTTTTATTTTTTTAAGGACGCTGAATTTGCAGCAATAAATGTACGAACCTTCAAATGTATTTCATTCACATAAAATTGTACATAAAATATATATATATATTTTTTAAAATTTTCATATCATTATATATAATGTTTCCATTTTTGTTGTAAATGTTCCACTTAAATGTTCCACTCTCGATGTAAGTGACACTTCCTGGTGTTAATCTGTTTAATCTGCAACCAAATTTGCCAAAGAAAAAAAAAAGAATAACACAAAGTTGTCGGCCAAACAGACTTTTAAAGACAAGAGGTTGCTATGAAGTTGCTAATAACAAAGCGTCTCCGGAGAATAACGTGAGTCCAAGGTCGCTGGGCAACGCGATCGGTATAAACTGGGCGTGGCGCGCTCACACAGCTCGCACGCGTCTCACATTAAGAGAGTGCGCACAAGCGCACACCGTCATTGCTAAGCAACGCGCCTTAAACGCGCTCGAGCACTTCCTGTTTCTAATTTCTTTTGAAGTGCGCTAACTTCGCGCACAGAATGTCACGCGCGCCGAGAACGGAAAACGCTCGAGCACTATGCTGTTTCTTTCTTTCCCAAAAAAGAGGCTCACCTTGTCAAAACATGAAACGGAAAAGAAGAAGAATACACCGTCGATGTCAACATTTTTCTTTCTCGGAGTCAGGAACACAGGAAAGCGCTGATGGGTCGCATCCGGTAGGTCGGTGGATCCAAACTAAATCTACCCCACTCCTGGTACCAAAATTGTAGTACACAGAGGCAGAAATAAAAGCAAGGGATTCCACTCACACTCCTGTGTAAATTATTTAGTTGTAGTTTATTTGTTGAATCCACGACAGACATCGACACCCTCACAGGTCCAGAGCCAACCTCCAACTGCCTTCACACCAGGCTCCAGAACCCGAGGGCACCGATGTCACATGGAACTTAGAATGCATGAATATTACAGTTCTAAAGCAGAAAACAAAGGAAAGCCATACATAGAATGCATGTGTCATTGAACAAATCCCAGACCCAATAAATACACAGTTAAGCAATAAATACAAAGTAAACACATATTACAGGCTGGTGATGTGCAACGGGTTAAGGTAAAGCGAAGGGCTTGGTAGGGGTAACTGGTGGTAGCATTGGAGAAGTGAGCACCCCAAAGCTTGGGGCAGGGGGGAGGGAGTGGTGGTTTGGGGGTGTGGAGTGGAACGCTTCATAAATGGAAGGCTGAAGAGCACCAGTGTAAGATGTTAGGTGGAAATTGTAAGAAAGTACCCCTCTGTCGTCAGGGTCACCCAATTTTACATTTCTAAAACTGCTGTCTTTAAGACTGTGCACTTTACCACTGCTAAACAATAGTAAAATGCCTGTGCTTTTCCTCTAAAATGTACTGTACTGTTTTTAACTCTGTTTAACTTCAGTGTAACTCCATTGTAAATTGTGCCTGAAGTGCAACTGTGGCATGGAAAGTTAAATGTCATATGTGGGAGTTAGTGAATACTTACACCACCCATAAATGTAACAACATTTTGCAGTAACACATATCAGGAAAATGCCTTTGCGTTGTAGGAGAAGCCAATTTTTATATATTCCTAAATCATCCCTAAAGTGTGACTTGTAAGCCCACAGGACAGGGCACAAATAGGGTACACTGCATAGGGGGGTTATTGTGCCTCAGTGTGAAATAAAAACTAAAAGTTATTTCACTTTGTAGGCACAGCTAGACTTTTCCCTAATAGGCCTAGATTGGATTAAAAGGTTTATTTTCCACTTCTGCTTATGAAAAGGGAAACATGCTTCAGAGTTTTCAGCTTAGTTTTTACAGTATGACTTAACTGTTATTGTAGAAATGTACCTTAGGCAGCCTGAGCCAGAACTGGCCTAAAACCAGTTCTGCCACTCACCACTGAGCTAGAATAAATTTATTTGGTTGGGAGTGGTCTGAAGCAGTTGACAGAAAAAAGTAGAGCTTTTATATTTCCTGTTTCGACTTGGAGATGCCAAGTAAGGCGTCTGTTAATTCCCATGCCTCTTCTAGACCGACAGAATCCAGTCACAGTAGAGGGAACCCAGTATTGCCGCCTGTCAAACCTTCAGAGCTGAAATATATACATCCTTATCTAGGAGAGTTAACCCACACTGGTGTAGAGGACAGTGGCTTGCCCCCTGCCGAGGAAAGGACATTAGGTGTTATATGCTAACAACCTAGCAGGGATTCTTTTGTCTCTGAAGTGTTGCTTGGTTTGTCGGACTATTCAATTGCACCAATAACCCCTTCCACGTAGTACGCACGCAGCATGGACGCCAGGAGACTCAGGGAGACACCTCCCCACTGGAACCCTAGAGCTTTCCTCCGTGGACCTGGAGGACTACGTGGATCCGGTTTGAAAGTGGTCTAACCTGGCGGTTCAACCGGTGCACCGCTCCCGCCGGAGCTCCAGAGCTCATCTGCACATTGAGACTGCAGTAGCAAGCAGCGCACTCTATCCGCTGGGCCCCCCGGTGAGCCTCTCCTCCTGCGGCTTCTCTCGCGGACCCCTGATGAAGGAGCCCGTTTGGGTGTAGCTTGAGGGGGCGAGGGGGAGTCCAGCCCTTCTGATTGCCGCATGAGAAGGCCATTGCCTTCAAGACCCAGCCTCCCCTCACGGCGCTCCTGCTCACGACACGGCGAGGAGGGTCGAATCAGAGTTCAGACGGCCCAGTACACGGGAGCCTGTCTGGGGCATGGGTCTGTACGTCTGGGGAACCTCGCGGCAGCAGCAGCAAGCGGCGTACTTCACCCACCGGGGCCCCCAGGCGAGCGGCTCCTCCCTCAGCTTTCAAGACCCAATCTCCCCTCACGGCGCTCCTGCCCTCGACACTGCGAGGAGGGTCGGATCAGAGCTCAGCCGGCACAGTACTTCGGTGGACGCAGCCGACGCAGCGGAGAGCCGAGCGCACAGAACGCAGAGGAGCAGCGGGCGGCTGGAGGCTGTTGCTTGTTGTTGCTGGATGCCCATTAAGTTGGCCTAGGCTGGGTCAGCCAGTGAAGAAGCTGTTGAAACTGGTGAAGAGGATGATGGCTGTGTGAGATTGACTTTTTTTTGCTTTGCCTGAGTCCCAAATCATTTGTATTAGCCTTTTCGTGCCCCTTGTGGGGGTAGTCTCTACAATGACCATGAAGAAGCTCCGCTCAGGTCGTCTCCTACTAGGAAGAGCTTGGTTAAAAAAGAAATCCAAACCCATACCGAACAAGGCTAATCCCGCACCCTTGCTGAAGGGTCAGTTGCAGAAGCAACTATTTACCTTTTGGGGAAAAGAGAACACCTCTATACAGGAAACAAAAGATGAAGCCCTCTCCCCGGACACAGAGCCCTGTAGGGCCTCTAAGGGAGCTCTCAGAGGAGTTATATCAGGTGGAAGTAAGCCAGAAAAGAGGAGTTAAGGTCTTCGAACAGGGCCTTTTAACGTCCCACGTGGAGACTGCAGCGACCGCTGTGCCGGTGTCACAGCATTGTCCACCCTCCCCACCATCCCCCCTCCCCTTCACACGCCTGGCCAGTCAGTTCCTTTTCTCAAGCTGCCCTGGCTCCAAAAAGTTCTCAGCAAAGTGGTGCTATTTCATCCACAGCGTCTGTCTCTATCGGGCCCTGTGACTTCACGCTGCCGGACCTGGATCCTGATTCATTCCAGAGATACGGCCCCCAGGCTAATGATCTCTCACTTTTTGGATTCCAGGTCCAAGTGCCAATCGATGTCAACCGGTCTGGAGCTGTTTAATAGTACACCCTCATTACAAGTCTCGCTATACATCCATTCTCACTTGTCTGTGACGCCGTACTTAGAAGTGAGTGGAATCCAGCCTATTCAACCTCTGGAATCTGAGGCAAGGCTTTCAGTCTCCCTGTTTAATTTGGAAAACCTTCTTGCCTCAATCTTAAAGCTCCTGGAGAAATTTGTAGGGGGTTCAGATTGCATTCTTGACTCTTTAACAGCAATGTTAGCGGAGATGAATAAAGATAAAAAGGTTGCTGAACTTTTAGATCCTATTCAGCCCAGTGCTGCTTCTTCGCAATTTCTTAAAGATCAGAGGCCTCCCTGTGTGTCCCCAAGGGCATCCCTAAGGGAGCCCACGTGTAAGGAGGTGTGTACTCAAACTGGGAGCGCCCAATGCAACTGTCCTAGTGAGGCAAAGCCACTGCCGGTTAGTCCAGTGGACTTCATTAGATTTATCTTTGATCCTCCTACGGTGAAGGACAGTTATTCTGCACGGTTCAACCAGCCACCTTTGAAGGTATTCCCTATCTTTGAAAGAACTCTCAACCAAAAGAGTGGGCCCATAATTTCTCCCTTGGCGCTATCCTTGGGAGATGAACCTAAGATGGGAAATATTACTGAAAGTGGAAAAAATCTAAGAGATAGAAGAAATTAAAGCGACGGATTAGTAGGAAAAAAAGAATGAAAGTACTCCTCCCTGAAGTGATAACTGATTGGTCAATTTCACCTCGAGCTCGCACAGAGCCACACACAAAGCAGTCCTGTCTGCTCTCTCCGCGAAGGCCCAACATTTTTAAAAGGAGAAGTGAAAGTGAGCATAAAACTGACCTCTCTACCACTCCAACCTTGAATCCAACCGCCTCTCAATTTTTGCCTTCCAGACGGGAGGCTGTTCCTAATGACTCCCCCCCCCAATTCTCTTTGCCTAGGGAAGGAGCACCTTCAACAGGTTATAATATGGACTCTCAGATAGTAGACTTTTTCCCTATCTTTGATGCAGATTTAATCATACATATGTCCACTTTAAGATGCTTCTCGTAATCCAGTTCCTTGAAACACATCACTAGCTATGACACTGATCGTGTTTGCCTACTGTCGATTAATGGTGGCTTTAGGGCTAGGATCGCCTTCTGCTCCTTGCGCCTGCCAAACCTGGTCCTCTCCCATGCAGATTCTCTGCAGTGTCAAGGGATCGATGTGGTCCGGTTCTTGTATTATACTGCTCCTTGCGGGGAAAAGGCTGTGACTAAGGTCTCCTTAAGAGGCCCCAATCCCCTGACCATTTTAAAGGTACTGATTGTACTGTGTACAGATCTAGATTAGATTTACAGGCTCTTAAAGTCTCCCTAATAGGGAAGGATAGACAGGTGTTAGTGCGGGAGATACAACCCGCACCCAATCAGCTAGCCACTCATGTCCAGGAAGGTTGGGGTTGGCTTCCGGGTGCCCTTTCTCAAGAGCAGGGGCCCAGGGACCTTTTCCTTCCCTCTTCCTAATAGAGGATTAAAAACAATTTCCTGGAATGCAGCTGGGGTAAAATTTAATAGGGAAAAATTATCTTATCTTAACGCACTTAAACCGGATCTAATTTGCTTACAGGAGACTTGGTCAGACCCTGGCTTATTGTGGGATAACTATTTTGTCATTGATTGTAAGGCCTCTTTGTCACGAAGGGGACATGCTAAAGGGGGGTGGGTTGGAGAAGGTGGGGGGGAGGGGTAGGAAGGAAGGAAAAAGAAAATACACTTAAATGGGATTATTCATTCTATAGAGATCCTAGTAACCGCTTTATGGCTCTAACCATCCAATTGCATAATACCACACGAGGCCCCATATCATTGTTAATAACTAATGTTTATGTGCCTCTTTGAGGCAGTTTGATTCTTTGTTTTCCTTTCTTGAGGGTGCCCTAGACACTGAGTTCCCTCCATTGATAGCACTAATGGGAGATCTAAATTGTAAAATTTCTAACTTTGCCTTATATCAAACGCGTGAAGCAGAGAGAGAAATAGCGCTTCGTATTCCAGCCTGTGTTTTCCCCCCTTTAATTAAAACCAACAAAAGAGGAAAACTTCTGCTCAGCCTTCTAAAATAAAATGACTGCATTATTGCCAATGGCAGGTATATTTCTGATTCTCCCACCTCCTTTACACACATATCCCAGAGGGAAATTGCCATTTTAGATTACTTAGTACTTGGATATTCTGCCTATTGTTTATTGGAAGATTTTAGGATTAGAAGTACCCCCTATAGTGACCATAACTTGGTTTTTATCACTCTAGAAACGTCCTGGTCACTAGATTCCTGGAAGTCTGGTGGGTTCACCCAGAGTTTTGTTAGTAAGTCAGGGAGGACCCAGTGGAACTTTAAGAGGGTTGAGGGTGTTTCGGTGATACTAGCACCTGTGGTTGCTGACTTGATTAGTTGGGAGGGGATGGAACTGCAATATTTCTCTAATCTCATGAAGCAGTTGGTGGTTAACACCTCGTCCGGATAGCAAAAAGTAGCCCGGAAAATTATACCCCGTACCTTGCTTGATTTAAATAGAGAAACAAATAACTTGGTTAGGGCCCAGTACTTTTTTTTTTTTAAGAGGAAAAGAAAGTCAGGGTCGTCCTATTAAAAATGAGAAAGAAGTGGTTGAAAGCCTGCCTTGCAAAAGAATCTGGGGATGGGTTTTGGATTCAGCTCCAGGATGCAGCTACAAAGGGCCAGGCAAGGCGCTTTTGGGCATTAGTGGGTGATGGCTGTGGGTCGGGGTGGCATATGCCGCCTTCATTGACTTTTCCACTGCTTTCGATAAAGTAGATAGAGATCTATTATGGGCTAAGCTATATAGCTTTGGGAAACCTATATCCCTCCTTGAGTTAGTAATAGCTCTCCACTCCAATACCCGGAGTAGAATCCTTCTGGAGGGTGATGGAGGTCTATCCCATAAGATATCTACGTCTAATGGGTTAAAACAGTGTTGCCTTTTGGCTCCCTTGCTTTTTTCCCTCTACATTTCAGATCTCCCCTCCTTCTTGTCCCAGGGCAAGGGTTTTCCCCCGCTATTGGGTGAGCTCCCAATTTGCTGTCTGCTATACGCTGACGACATTATAATTTTCGATTTAACCCCTAAAGGTTTATAGAATCATTTGCAGCGTTTATCAAAATATTCTGACTCACACTATTTGAAGATCAATTTTTCAAAAAGTAAGGTTCTCTGTTTTCTGGGGGCAAAAAGATGACTTTTCCCGATTACCATTGGACATCGGGTAAGCAAAACCTAGAAATTGTGAAATCTTACCCCTTTTTAGGGAAAATAGTTGGGGGGGAACCTTAGTGATGTTGCCCATATCGCCTCAAATAAATCAAAGGCCAAATGTCAGGCAAGAGGTTTGGGGGCCCTACACACAGCCACAGGGAGAAGGCACTTCTCATATCTTTTATCTGCATATCGAGTCGAAATTCCAGCATCCCTGCTATATGGAGTGGAACTCATAGATATTTCTAAATGGGGGTTCCTGAATCAGCCAGAAGGAAAAGTTCTGAGAAAACTAATGTCTGTTAATACGGCAACCTCAGTTTCTGCTTTAAGGTTGGAAATGGGGCTTAGAAGTGCGTATGTTCAAGGTTTAGCGGGGGTTATTCAGGTGGCCGCTTCAATTCTAAAGAGTGAGGAAAATACCATAAGATCAATATTAAAGAAAGAGCTCTTCCCAGACAATTGTAAGGTCAAATATGTTTTTTGTGAGAACTTCTCCAATGCCCTTGAAAAGTTGGAGCTGGATTGCATGTGAGTTATTTTGAAGAAAGCAATGTGGGCATTGAACTTCCACTTAGATCTTGAGAGCTGTTAAAAAAAATAAAAAAAATAAAAAAAGTTATTTTGTGAAAATAGTAAATATCCTAGTAATAAAAAAACCACAACCTTACCTCACATGGAACATCTTCATAGCATTAGGCGCTTTTGGATGCTGCTTCGCCAGGGATTGCTCCCTTTGAACATACTACTGGCAAAATGGCATGGAACAGCAAAAGAGTAACTTCTGTCTGGTGGATTCTCAAGACCTAATCCACGTATTATTTGTTTGTCCATCTCTCGCTTCATTTCGGCGTAAATGGCTAAAACCAATCTGTCTTCAGCTTTCTTTGTTGTCGGTGCCCGAGCTCTGTATGATCCCCCTAACGAAAGATTTTTTTTAAAAATATTAAATTTTTTAAAATGTTTTTTAAACTTATTTTAAGGGCACTTGCCGAAAGGCAAGTCGGGTGGCAAGGTCCAATAAAATGACTATTGCTTCAACTCGTCTGTAACAATATAACTATCATGGGGCAGAGAAAGCAAGGCTCCTTATGATAAAACGTGAAAAGAAGACTCGAGTTTGGCCCTTGAAAATGTTGTTTCTTGTACATGTGCATTTCTGCAATATTATGGTTAAGAGACGTCCTGTTTTAAGACAGTTGGTGTTGGTATTTTTGGTATTCCTCCCTTCCACGTACTGTGTTCTACTCATACTTTGGCACTCTACACTTTGCAGCTATATATAGCGGGTATTGTTTTAAAAGCCTTAATATTTTTTTATTTTTCATTTTTAATTGCATTGTTGTGAGCATTTGCATTTCTTTCACCTTTTGTACTTTTATATGAGTAGTGTAGCTTGTAATTACAAGGTTGGCAAGCATTTGCAGAGCATTTTGATACAACCTTTTATGGTATAAATTTCATTTTTGTTTCCAACTTGATTTTATGTGTAAATAGTGATAGAGACTAAAGTATTGTTGTATTGTGCATTCTTATGTGGACCTCAGTTGAGTTCCAAATCATAAATAAAAAAATAAAATAGTAGGAGGGATTAACTATTTGGGAGTGGACAGGAACAGTCGGCAGAAGGAAAGAGAGCTGTAGCGTTACCACTTTTGACTTAAAGATGCCGGGGAAGGTTTCTCCTATTCACCCCCAGAACCGTCATAGGCAGTCTGGCTCCAGCCTCCGCAGAAGGAACAACTAGTTTTGACCGTCTGGTAGGGGAGTGGCCAAGAAGCTGGAGATAGATCTTACTGGTGACAGCAGGGTCAAGCTGCATTAAGACAGGATCCTGCATAATTTTACAGTAAGGTGAAGAGGAGGTGCTGAACAAGGATGGGAAAGGTCTGCAAGAAAATACGTAGGGTTAGGATCTTTTTCAGTCACTAGCTAGTGCACAGGACAAATCTGGTACCTCCACCGCTCCCTCCTCAGTACATTCCTGAACCTGGGAAGACTGCATCTGAAGAATCTCAACTTCCGACTCCTGCTGGAAGAGAACTTGCTCATTGACTCCTGTACCTTGCTGGCATCTAGGTATTGAAACTTCTCTCGAAGGGTCAAGAGGTTGGCCTCCTGTTTACCTGCTTCAGTGACACAAAAGGCAGAAGAACTGCTGACTGAAGAGGACTGGACCCTGGAGGAGACTTGCCTGGAGAGAGACTTGGTGTCAAGAAGCCTGCACCAATGAGCTAGAGGCTTCAGCACTGGCCAGAAAACGTATTTGCAGTAGCTGGAGACGTCTGAAGGTAAAACGTTTGACCATTTACTTAGTGTATCTGATTTCCATTCAAACATGTCCTGAAATTGCGCCTAAGTCCTGGTCCACAGTGAACTGTTGTTTTTCCATAGTGCTTAACCTTTTCTGGGTGCTTTTTTTTCCCCCTCAAAACCTAAAGTATATCTCTGGTTCCCATTAACCTATTTTGATGATCTTGGCACCTTTTTGCTCATTAGGTTTTCCCTATTTTGTCTAAATTGGGTTGGAAATGTTGTGTTGTATTCTTGACTTGGGTGTGTTAATTTATTTGGCAGGGATCCCCTTTTCCAAATTAATAAGCCTATTTCTAAAAAAAGTGGCTTCTGGAACTTGTCAGGATTAGGGCAGGAGGGTTTGACACATCACTCCTCAGCGTGGCTTGAATCACCCAGGCACGCAGAACATTAAAGGAAGTCACCTTTTGATATCTCCAAATGGAGATTGCTAATCAAACCACGAGTCTGGTATACCAGAATGCCAAATGGAGGAATTATTTTAATCAGAATCTTGAAACTGCAAAGTTCAACACCTGTCCACTTATTGAGGTGGAGGGTAGCCAGTTAAGTTGCATTAGGCCAGTAAGTGCCCCACTAGCACTGAGGGAACTAGTGCCCCATCACTATTGAGGGGAAGAGCACCTCCTGTAATGGAACACTTGCTACAATGATGATTTCAAGGGAATGAGTTGCAATGCTTTCTCTGGAGACTCATACGAAAATACCCATTGTGAAGCAGACTTGTTTCTTTAGGTGTGTTTCCACATATTTGATATAGTCTTCATGTGTTGTTTCTACCAATACCTCCCCACCATCCAACACACACACACACACACACACCTCACCTCCCCAAAGTTTTAACAAGTGGGAGCTATTTGAGCATTGGTTCTAAACTTGGTGTGCAACTGTTCTTCTGTTGGGCATTGTAGGTATGACCAGAGTTCATGGCTGTGCATCCTGCCATATTGGAATGTGGTTCCAAAGTCCATCTTGTGAAGGTTCATTTCTGTGCAGATTGTGTGTATATGTTTATATAACACAGCAACATTTGGGAAGCCTGTGCCTTCACGGGACCATTTAGGTCATTTGACCTCTTTTAATATGAACGTATTCATCTCGTTTCAAGCTCTTGTCATTAGGTTTGACTTGTATGGTGTTTGTTCCATTCGAGGCAAACAAATAGTACTCTGTACTTCATTTAAGGGACTTTGCTTTAGCCTCCCTGAGCCATTGACTTATTTTGCTCCAGAACCTTTACCTATTGGCGTGAGACACTGTCACCCACATCTTAGATCAGCCCACAGGAATATTTTAGTCTGTTTTTTTTTTTTTTTGGGCTGCTTGAGTGTCATTTCCGCCTGCATTGCCGTGCATGAGGGCTGGTTTTATATCTGAAATCAGTTGGTGAGCGGCCTAGCAACACTGGGGGAGTGAGTGCTGTCAAAAGCATCTGTGAAATGGATGCCACAGAGAAGAAGTCAATCCCTTCCATGGCTGTTAAACAGACCCGTTGCTTCTCCGAGCATCCTCATTCACATTGGCTTTAGATTATTTTTTTTTTTTTAGCAATCTTTCTTACCTTTGCTCAGCCCAGTGAAATATTAACCCCCCCCACTTAAAGCTACTGGCAGTTTGGTTGTATCTTTCTGCCCGCACTTGAGTGCTTGCACTGAACTGCATGGGGGTCTGTGTCCACTTCTGCCGACTCCCTTTAACATATCTTACTCACACTGAATGCATTAACGCTGTATATCCTGACCTATTGGCTTTGCTGGTGTTTGTTTGTTTTTTAGCATATATTTTCAGATGATGTTGTCTACACTTGCTCCCGACAACAAAAGTTGCAAAGCCAATTAGCCCGACCTTTGTGTGGTGACACCCCTTCCGAATGCCATAGAAGCGTTAAATCATTTGGGTTTCAAAGATGATCGGATGATTACAATGTAAAATGAGTATTGGCAAATCAAAATGCATTGATAAATGGATAGTGTGCAGCTTAGGCCTGTGTTCACACGCTGCACAAACATCAAACCTATGGGCTGGCCCCGTTTCTTCTTTTAAATTCTAATAGCCATTCATACCGTTTCTTAAGCCTAAATAAAAAATACTGATTTGAACAATCCGTGCCAGCCTACTGTTCCCACGCATTGGTTTTGAGGCCCGGGGCCCCAGGGCCCATAGATTCTTCATGGACAAAGATGTGGCCATATCAGGGTAGGGGAGGGTTCTACTATTAAATTAAGCATCTTGCCGCCTGAATAGAAACTATTTCCTGCTTGGGACAGGGCAGCGGGGGCTGACGTTTCTTCCCTTGCTCAGAATATGCAGCGCCCAGTGGAAAAGCCCCGTGTTTGTGCAGAACTTGAGGAACCCGAAGCCGAGCATCCCTTGCAACGCGTGGGGCTGACTGCAGCTCCGTCCTCTGCTAATGCCCCTCGTTCATTAGCAAGTTTTCAGGAAATTAAGTGGGAGATATTTCAGCTCCTGTCACAATGGCGACTACTAAAACTCTGTTAGCGGGGACGGAGATGAGATTTACTCGCCTGCTGCTTCCCATTATATAAAATGATGGTACTCCATGAAATGAATGTGTCCCATCAGTCATTCGCCGTCCGTTTTTGCCGGTTGTTAAAAATGTTTTAAGCGACCAACACAACTGTTTTTCAGCTCGAAGTTAGGACTTTTGAAGGGAGACACAGAGCAATGTATTACTTTAGGGACTGCCTCGCCACCCAATTTATAGCGAGATCTGTTTCAATGTATCACATACGTCGGCATTAACCAAATAAAGTTTTCATGTCCTGTGACAGTGTAAAATCCTGAAGAATGGGAAAGTAACTCAAACGACATCCGTGGGTGCAAAACCCATTGTGTCTGGGGAAAATGTTTTGGAAATCAGCCTGATTAGGTTCCGCAGCAGATAACATATCAATCTTTCCTCCATCCCCACTCTGACTCATCCCAAACCCATTCTACTACTCTCATCTCCTAAATAGCCCTGCCTAAGCTCTTCCCTCCCCTTCCACATGTAACTCACCCAAACCTCATTTACTACCATGATCTCCCAAACAACCCTACCAAATTCTCCCTCATTTCTCACCTTTCACTCACCCAAAACCTCTCCTGCTACTATGGTCTCCCTAACCCTTTCCACAGACTCTTCCCTCCTCCATCCCCCCTTTTCTCGTCCCAAGCCTCATCCTATTACTATTAACTCCTGATTAACACATCTGGATTCTTCCCTCCTCTAGCCCTCCATTACTCCATTCAACCCAGCTAACAAACCCCCATATCCGCGGCTCAAATTAACTCCTAATAGTACTAAAACTGTACTCATATTTCCCTATACTAATCCACCACTAATTCCTTTTGGGTTCCGGAGTAGCATGCTACTCACCGAAAAGCGCTTCGATGCCTCGTCAGGGGTAGCAAGCGCTATACAAATACTATTACAATACATTATAGTACTAGATGCCTGCTTCAGGTCACTGCTGCACCATTTCTCACAGTTATCTTGCAGTGGTCTATTGCTCGCCTTGTAGACTCATAAATAGCATTTTTTGATGAATATTTCTAACCGCAGATTCCTCACATTTTGAATACTCCAGGCACCATACTGGCTCCAGAATGTACGGAAGCAATTGTCTTTCACGCTGACAGGTGGCGCCATCAGGCTCTGGGGTGACTTCACACTGTCTCTGAAAGTGGTGGCAGGGATCCTTGTATGGACACCATCTCGGTGTGCTCACATTGGTTATTTTCTTTTCCGTGCCTTTTGCTCCAAACTTTTGTTGGTGTCTTACTGACTCCAGAAAATGTGTTTTTCGCAAACCGAGTGCCACGGCTAATGTCTGCAATGAAGATCGCAGGCTTTAAATTGTGCAGCAATTGCAAAAAGCTAATGCCAGTCACGGATCCAAACAACTTCTCCCTGTAGTTTCTAGGATGTGCTGATAACTCGAAGTTCTGCGCCAGATGCTCTGAGATCCACCTAAAGGCCATCGGAAAGTAGGAGGCAAAATTATCTATGTCTAGCACACAAAACGGGGCCAGTCACACTCGAAACAGCAAACCGGCTCCCACTCAGAGTCACGGCACACAGGTCTGCCTGAAATCACTGCCCCTTGAGTAAGTCTAGGACGCGTCCCGCCATAAACTCAAGACATCCAAGTGTTTCCGCCCCATCACTTCTGCTCCGGGGAGTTTGCACATCAGTTTGCACTATAGGATCCCTACTCTGCCCAATCATCCGACTCTGAGCTCTGTTGTCCACCACTCAGCATATAGAGGCTGTCACGGAGGCCATACTTCAGTTTTACCTGACGGTGCTGGCTCCCTCTGGTGTGCATTTGGGTCTCATAGACCTGTGATGCAGGTGAGTGCAGATTCAGAATTCAGCTGGTGGGGCCTTCCTTGGTACCAGTTGACACTGTTGGTTCCCCACCTGGGCACATACCCTTGCTACCCCATGCCGCCACTCCTGCAACCGTGGCCTCATTGCTTTCACCTGCTCTGGTGCCAACCCGGACTCCAGTGGCGCTTACTCCAGATTTGATGCCTATTTCTAATCTAGAGCTGATATACACCCGTGCCTGGTCTATATCTCATTGCAAGATCACCAAGGTGCATCCCCCAACTTTGAATAAACCCCATCCTCTCCATACTTTTGTCTAGTGAGCTGATCTGCAAGATAAATGTGGGTGCTGCACGCAGTGACTTTGTAAATGATGCATCTGATTTTTAAGATTGTGCGGGCTGCCAAGGAGACCCAACGGTGTTCCATCAGGATGAGCACGATGTGATTATATGGGATGTAGCGTACCCTTAAGGGGTACCATTGTGGAGCCCAGGGGTGGGGGTAATGAAAATGCAAGAGTACAAAGCCTTGAACTGCAGTTCTGAAGTAATTGTCTAGAAGAAAGTTTTACTTTCATTAGAAGAGATCTGTCTGTGTTTTGGCAACATGTTGTGGAGTGTAGATTATTGGTGCACAAAAGCGAGGAAATTAAGAAACTCTGCATCAATGCATTACTTGGTAGCAAACACCCCAAATGCACATTAACAATCACAATGTGTGTACTATGTCCCGGAAACCCCCGGCATTTGTACCAGCGTGAACGTTTCCCAGGCGTGGATCCTGATACCCGGATATTTATCCCTTACCAGGAGGTTTCTTGGACATATTACACATTTTGTGATTGTTCATGTGCATTTGGGATGTTTGCTGCCAGGCAGTGCTTTGACTCGGTTTCTTAATTTCCTAGTTTTTCTGAATCATGAATCTCTGCACATATGGTTACGATATCTGTAACGCATTTAAAACTATAGATCTTGAATATATCTTAGAAGCCCTGAGGAAATCCTGGATAAGACGAAATATGTGTGCTTGTACTTGTATTGAGCACATCTTTGATATCTGCTTTTCAGATTTAAAGTGTATTGGGCATATTATGATCACATTTACAGTTTTAACACTTGAGCTTGTATTAAGTGGGTAATAAAAATGAAAGGAAGTTTTGTATGATAAATTAATGTTCTCAATATAATATCTGATTGTATTATATGTGACAATTGGAGTGATGCGTACTAGACGTTATGCTCCAGACTTATTGTGAAGTTTTTGCTTAGTATTGTCCTTGGGTTTGCACTTTTAGCAGCAGAAGTGCTGTCTGTTATGGCACATGTTCCTACTGACCACATTCCATGGGTGGATGCAGTGCAGATTTTTGTTCCACTGCTTCTGCTTGGCCCAGCTCAACTATGACCAGACCACCACCCAACAGCCTCTGCTTAGGGCCCTTTGTGACAGAAGTAGTTGTTGTGGGAGCTGCAAGCCCAGTTGTTGTGCCCTGACATTATGGCTTCTTCTTCGTTTAGGGGCTGAACGCCCAGTATGCTTATCCTATTGGCTGTCAATCTTATTTCCAGACTCTCAACCTTGGAATTCACTTGCGTCATGACTGTCGCAACGGTGCAGTGCTCTGCTGTGTTTCTTCTCAGCATGTCTGTTCTTAAGACTCAACGGAAGTAAGTTTTTGCTGTAGTTTTCCAACTCTGTGTCCTTACTGGTGATCCTTGACTCTAGGTCTTCAAAGCAGGCCTCCATGTTCACTGTGTTCCTGCTGGTCACTAATGCACTCAAGTGTTTTCATTGGGTCCATAATGAGTGCTTCCCTGGTGTCGGTTCACTGAAGGTACTTGGAGTCCGTGGTTAGGAGGTTGGTGTCCTCCCTTCTGTGGCTTCGTGGTGTTGGGGCCCCACTGCACCGCACTTGGTTGTGGTTTCTGCGCAGGTCTCTCCCTCCGTGGGTCATCCCTCAGCCCAATTCTGCCCCAGCATCAGATGGTTGACTCCTCGTTCCCTCTGACCCTGGGCGTCAGTGGAGGAGAGGTGGTGAGGAAACACGTTTAATCCAGTTATAGCTCACTGCAGGTCCTGATGATCGTCTGTCCCCTCCTTGCCCGGGAAAGGGAGCATCGCCAGAGACCGAGTGCAGGTTTAGAGTAATGTGCCCCACACAGTGTTTATCCCGATGCTGGATACCACCAGGCCCTGGTCCAGTGTGATCACCGCTCCCCAGCTTACACCTCCTGCGTCTGTCAGGTGCAGGGCCACAGTGGGACCCGAGGTAGATGGTCTGCTGCAGGAAAGAGGCTGCTGGGGGTCCTAAGACTGCACCAGGTGGCCTTTCCTCGGTGAGAGCAACGCACAAACATTTCAATCTAGATGAAACATTTGTTGCCTTAACTTTCCAGAGTCCCACTTCTGTGACAACATGGATTAATTTGATTTAGAAAAACATCTGCTATGAATATTGATAAAAACTAATTGTATGTAGAGGATAATGTCCATCAGATAAAGGAGTGTTTCGCATTGTTTAAGGCAAAAAAAAAAAAATCCTGTTTATAAAAAAAAAAAAAAAAAAAAAAAAAATCTTTGCCTCCCATGCTTGAGTTTGGGCTGATAGATCTTGTGACGTATGCAGGAAAACTTACTAACAAGGTGCAGAATTGAAAAACACTTGGATTAGCAGCGGTTGAAAGATGAAATGCGTTTTGGAAAGGTAAAAGAAACTTCGCCAATCTGGAACTGCCCTGTGTTTTATAGAGGCTGGCACAAACCGGTGTTCACAAATGTACCCCTTTTAAATGGCCATCCTGTGCACTTCCCCGAAGGCTTGCACTTGGTGCTCCTTGTTGGAATCGGAGTATTTGTTAGCATCATTTGGGAGGAGGTGCACGAACTAGTAGACCTGGGTTTCACTATTGGCCTCCCTACTTTATCAAATTGTGTGATCCTCGGCAAACTCTTATCTTTACCGCTCCATCCCCTTGCCTGTCAAACTCCTGTGAGTATTTTGAGCCTATTTGGTATGCACTGTGCAAGGGGGTGTATTATTTTACATTGCCTCAGTGCTTCACTCCTAAATTCTAGAGCTCGTTAGTGTGCTGTGCGGATGTTTATCCTACCCCGTCCCACAGCAGGTGAGACTGAGTTACACGCTGTGCTCTCTCCCTTAACTCGGTGGCATGACGAAACTTGTAACCCCCTCCCCCAAGTACACTGAGGACCCCCCTCAGGTTCGCATCCACTCCGGCGATCTCATGCGAGGGCACTGTGCCAAAAAGGGGGGGAGGGGGGGGGTTGTATTCATAGCGTTCTGTTTGTTGTTATGGGGATCGGAGGAATCGGAACGCGGCTCGGACAGTTGTTTCTGCCCGCTCCGTGTGCCGGTCGTGGGTCTCCTATCGATAATAAATCTTTTCTCTTCAAACTATCTCCGCTGTTCTGGTTTTCATTACGGTCTCCCTAATACTACATTTTGGCGACGAGGAGTGTTGCCTGGAGACCCACCGACCCTGCACTCTGCTTCGTCTTGACTCATCGAGCCTGCACTTTGCTTCATGTCGGCACATCGAGCCTTCCCTACAGGATTTACCTTATTATCGGCTCTACATAAAGAGGGAAGTCAATACTCTCCTTACTTCTGTGTTCTTCTGTGCTCTCCTCGCGCGCCTCAGTCGTTTTTTCTGACGTCACCTGACTGCCGTTCCTCGCGTGCAAGCTACACCACCTTTAGAAAGATTTCTCTTTGCTTTGGCGGCCATCTTAAGACTTTGGGATGATTTCCATTCTCTTAGTCTTGCTCTGTGTGCGTACCTTCCACACCTTTGACTGTTAATTCTCTGAGGACTATAATCTTAAAAGAAACTAAGAAGTTAGTTTAAAAAAAAAAATATATATATATATATATATTTTAGCATTATTATTTTTATTATTTATTTTTTTCCTTCATTTTTCTTCCACAATGGCAACGGCTCAGGTTTGTGTTCAGCCTCCTCCTTTTCTTCAAAAACCTGGGAGACCGCCAATTCCTTGGAGAAAGTGGCTACGCATTTTTGAAAATTATTTGGTTGCTATCGGCGCTTCGAGGTACAATGTTGCGTGCAGAGCTGCGCTTCTATTCAACCACTTAGGCAAAACTGGTCAAGAAGTTTTCGATAATTTACCAGCCATAGTTGCACCACTGGGGGATGAATCCTGGGATGCATATATTGAAGCTACAGCACGTATGGCTAAATAGTATTCTGATGAGCCTTCTGTAATGTTGGAACAAGATCATTTTTTTAAAAGGAAACAGCTTGTGGATGAAACCATAGAAGATTTCTTGGCAGTCTTAAGAGTTCTTGCTGCGAAATGTGAATTTGGTTCAAATATAGACATATACTTGCGTGATCAATTAGTTTTCAATTGTTATAACAAAAAGATACAAGAACGTATTTTGACTTGCAAGAATCCGTCTTTGGGTGAAGTCTTGGACATAGCTAAGAGTATTGAACGCTCTCTCATCTCTTCCAAAATTTTAACAGAAGATGTTAAAGCTTCTGCTCAAGTTTCTGCTGTCCTGCAAGCCGATTGTTGGGAAGTTAATGCTGTATCCAGTAGGAGCAAAGCCAACAAAAGCGTTGATAAAAAGAACTGTTCTGGTTATTGTTATAGGTGTGGTTCAAAAACTCATATGGGAAATAGTCCTTCTTGTTTAGCTCAAGAGAAAAAGTGTAATTTTTGCAAAAAGGTGGGCCATTAAAGTGTTTGTCTTCTAGGTAAGGATAAAGCCAAGATTTCTCAAATTGATATAGCTGAAGAAGAACTGACTGATTCTTTTAAAAATGTGTTGTTAACTATTGATACCGTTGGAGCTTCTCAAAACAAATGTAAAGGTCCAATTTGCTCTGCAACTATATGCTCCGTTAATCTGGACGTTATGGCTGATTCTGGTTCACCAATTACTATTCTGTCTGACGTGACGTTTGACAGATTGTGGTCTGGGAAGCAGCTTCAACGAACTGATGTCAATCCAAAGGCTTTTGGCGAGTTTGACATTGCTATGAAGGGTTTTTTCACGGATGTTCTCGATTTTAAGAGCAGATGCATTAATACTAAAATTTATGTTGCTGAACGTGGCAGAGATATTTTGGGCTGGCAAGATCAAGCTAAGTTGTGTATTATTTTAAGACCAGGTCACTGTGTGCCTGTAATTCTTGGTGATGTGCCTGTGCTAAGTGTGCTTGAAGGAAAATTACAGCTGGATCGTTGTTCAGTCAAATCTGTATGAAATCTTTCCTAGGGTTTTTAAGAAAGATATTGGTCTTATCAAGGGATTTGAATATCAAATCAAGTTAAAAAAAGATGCAGTGCCTGTCAACCAGAAGCTTAGACCGGTTCCATTTTCAGTTAGACAGGATCTTAAAAATGTACTTCACGAAATGTGTGAACAGGGCATTATCACTCCAGTTGATTCCTCTGAATGGATTTTGGCAATTGTTCTTGCTAAAAAAAAAAAAAAGGTGGGAGTATTCGTCTCTGTGTTGATTTTGCGCGCACTTAATCGCAACATTCTCGTAGATGCTCATCCTTTGCCAAGAATCAATGATTTATTGGCAAATTTGGGTAAGAGTAGGTACTTTTCCACCATTGATTTAAGGTCAGCTTATCACCAAATTCCCTTATCCAAAGATTCTCAACCTTTAACTTCATTTGTGACGTCCTTTGGAACTTTCATGTATTTGCGTTTGCCTTTTGGTTTGGCTTCGGCCCCTGGTGTTTTTCAGAGATTGATGGATGCTTTGTTCTCGGAGGAACAATGTGTTCAGGTCTTTCAGGATGACATTCTCATTCATACTGCAACTAAAGAAAAACATTTTGAGACCAGATAGTGTTGACTTTTTAGGGCATAACATTTCTGTTAGAGGTATCGCGCCCAAATCATCTTTAGTCCAAGCCATAGTTGAGGCCCCTGTTCCTAACGACAAGGATTCTCTCAGATCTTTTTTAGGTTTGAGTGAGTACTACTCCAGATTTGTGTCTGGGTATGCTATGGTGGTACAACCTCTACGGGCATTGCTGAAGAAGCATGTCAAGTTTGCCTGGACGGATGAAGCCCACAGGGCTTTTGATCATTTGAAACAACTCATTGTGGATGCCCCAGCTATTAGACCTCTCTCTCATGGTGTTAGGAGTATTATCACAGTGGATGCCAGCTCTGTGGGCTTAGGAGCTGTTTTGAGCCAATTCGTAGATGGTGTTGAAAGTACTGTGGCCTTTGCGTCACGCATGTTGAGGGAAGCAGAACAAAAATATAGCACTATTGAAAGAGAAGCGCTCGCATGCTCTTGGGCAACTGAGAAGTTCAAAATGTAAATTTGGGGTACCAAATTTGATTTATATACTGATCACAAGCCTTTAGTATACATGCTTGGAGACAGTTGCTCTAACAAGGCGTCCTCCAGGTTGGTTAGGCTTATGTCCAAATTAGTGGAGTTTAATTTTGATATAAAATATATTCCTGGGGGAAAAAATATAAGGGCAGATTGTCTTTCTCGATTGCCAGTTGCTGAAAATATCACTGAATTGCCTGTTGAAGAAGAATGTGTGATGACAGTTTCTGATGCAGCTTCTGCTTTCAAAATTTCAGAGGAAGTTTGGAATAAGAGTTCTGACAATGATATTTCTTTAGCCAAAGTTAAGGAGTTTCTGGTTGGCCTTCTGACAGGAGCTTAGACAAAGAGTTAAAATCATTTGCTCAGGTTGCATCTGAATTATCGGTGGTTAATGGTATTGTTATGAGGCAGAGTATGTTTGTGCCACACTTATCTCTGAGGGATGGCATTATTTCAATGGGACATCTAGGACATTTGGGCATCTCTGCTACCATCAAGAATATTAAGCAACATTACTGGTGGCCTGGTTTGGACTCTCAAGTCAGGTGTTATGTGGATAAATGCACTGAGTGTTTGTGTTCTGATAAACACTGGAAAATGGAAACTAATTATTTGTGTTTTACAGATTGGCCCAAGAATGCTTGGGTGAAAATAGGGTTAGATTTTGCTGGTCCATTTAACATGCTTAAGAATGAGAACAAGTACATGATCGTAGCTATTGACTATTTCTCCAAGTGGTTATATTTTGCCTTTTCTAGCGCTGCTGATTCCAATGTAGTCATTAAATTTTTGAAACGTTTGTTTCAAGTGGAAGGTCCTGCTAGAGAGGTTGTCACTTTATAATGGAACACATTTTGTCTCCAATGAAGTGACTAATTTTTTTATTAATCACTCAGTTAAACATATCAAAGTCCCTCTTTACAGTCCTCCTTCTAATAGATTGGTCGAAAGAGCGAATCGTATATTGAAGAAGGGAATACAAACTGCCATTTCTAATAACCTCAATGTTGCTGAGTATGTGCAACAGAAAGTTTGGTCCTATAACACCACATCTCATAGTACTACTGGGGTTTCTCCGTTTATTCTTTTAAGAGGAAGGGGATCCTGTTACAGATTTAAGACCTACCTGGTTGGATGATGTTACTGGCCTCTCTGCTGATTCTGTTGATCTGCGTCAAGTTCGTATGCAGGTAAGAGGCAAACAAGAGAAGTTTAAGGACTATTTTGACAGAGTGAAGAGTGTAAAAGATTTGGAAGTGAAACCCGGGGATTGGGTATTAGTTAAAAAACCTATGAGGAACAACAAAGGTGATTCGAAATTTTCTGAACCGGTCAAGGTCGAGAGTCTCTAGAAGAGCGGTCTGCTTACAGGGCATGGGTTGGTGGAACAAGAATGCTGTAGTAAAAATAACTTGTGAGCAAGCTGGTATCATTAAGAAAAAGTTACAGGATGTGCCACTTCATGAAACTTTTGAATGCGATTTCTGGGATGTTGTGTATGACAAGGAGACTCATAACAGGGATTTTGGGTCTCCACTTCCTGAGTGTTCCATTGTTCAACATAATGTTATTGACTCCTCTGTTGTCAAGAATATGAACAAGACCTGTATAGTTAGGAATGCTCCAGTTCAATTCAAAGATTTTGTCACATATTAGTATTTCCTTGTATGTATTTTACCGTGTTTTCTTTATTCCTTTTTTTGTTTTGTTTTGTTAAAAGGGAGATGTTGTTGTATTCATAGCGTTCTGTTTGTTGTTATGGGGATCGGGGGATTCGGGAATCTGAACGCGGCTCGGACAGTTGTTTCTGCCCGCTCCGTGTGCCGGTCGTGGGTCTCCTATCGAGAATAAATCTTTTCTCTTTAAACTATCTCCGCTGTTCCGGTTTTCATTACGGTCTCCCTAATACTACAGGGGGGCTGGAGCTCCGGGGGCCCTCGCACCGCGGGGGCCTTTTGTTACGGCGCACTCAACCTTCCACGAACCCCCGACCCTTGTCACTCCATCCCTCTATTCCTTTTTCTTTCAGTGTCTCACGCTTGCATCCTGCACGCTCCTCGGCGTGACGCCTCACGTGCAGTATTTAAAGATAGCTCTGTTGTATACTGACTTGCACCGCAGCCCGTATTAAAGCGCCTCCTTTTCTATTTCCACAGGTCCAGCAAGACGATGAATCTCTGTTCCAAGTGCTTTGCTGGTAAGAGCCGTGGACCTTGTGTTTTGCTTTAATGCCTACATTGCATTGTTGTCTAGATTGCGGGCGGGTGGGGGTTGTGTTTGGATGTCTCTGGCAGGGTGGCACTTGCGTGGCGTTGATGCATGCCTGCTCTGGCTGGGTGCCATGAGGCTGGAGGAATCTCTGCTACGCTTGGCTGCGAGCCATTCCATGTGGCTGCTCCTGTTTGATGTCCCTTCTAGCTCCTCTGCCTGGCATCTTGGCACGGTGTTCCACACACCAGCTGCATCTGTTTAGCTGTGTTTACTGTAACAAATCGGATGTGCCTGGAATCTGTTAACGCTGACGCTCACTCTCGCCAGGCTTCAAATGGTTTTATTGCTCGACGAGTGAAACAAGGCTTGCTAAAGGGTGGTTAAGTGGGGTGCAGTCATCTTTTAGCATGAAATAAAGGCGTGTTTCTGCCTCAGATTAGGTAGCAATATTCTTGCTTCATAAAGTGCTTCAGAGGGGGGTTGCATTGGCTTAGAGTGCTGTGGACTGCATACAGTAGACATCCTAGAGCCATATGTGCTGATATTTAATCTCAGCTGGACAGTATGCGCACCTGTGTGTTGGAGTAAAATGCTTAAAATAAGGGAAAAAAGCAGATGCAGAATACACCTATGTGACAGTTCTGCACGCAAATGTCCCTGATTTACCTGCTCAGAATCCAATCAGATCAAGTGTAATTGGAGCGTCTGATGGAAAAATCTAAGTGCAGATTCCCCATCTTTAGAAGTCACCAAGGCTCCAGACTGGAGTTGTCAGCAGTGCTCCTGAGCACCGGTCGGTGGCTTCACCCCAGAAGTGACATATAAACTCTACACCTGCACGCTGACGTCACACCTTCAAATAGTGTGACCATTGCGCCCAAAGGCAAGCCGAGACCAGGAGGTAGGCTGTGCATCGCTGAGAAGATAGTAGTTTTAGACACCACACCGGTCCCCCTCCAGTCCAAGTTGCAGGCCCGGTCACGAGGCAATCACGCCTTACTGCTCAACATCTTCACCGAGTCATGAACGTTCAAGCGCTAGAAAGCAGATGGAATTTAACCTCACCCCGCCACTGTGGTTCTAAAGCAAAGGTGTCAAGATTTAAGCCATACTCCCTTCAAAGTCATTGGCCAGAGAACTGACACCTCAGCTGCTCCTGATGTGCCCGAAGATCCCACGACCATCGTTGGACCTTCAAGGAGGCCACACTGTACATCTTTATTGATTCCAATTCCCTCCAGCGCGCCTCCCACCCCGTGAGCCCTTTAGAGGCGCCTCCAGTCAGGTTACTGCTGGCGGGTCCACCTCTGGGGACCTGCTGCCAAGCCTGTTCCCAGGTTGGTACAAGCTTCCATGCTGGTGTTCACCACAGACTCCTTTGACCAGTTCTGACGCCGAACTGGTCTGAGCTTGTCTGATGTTTCACAATGAAATAACTAATGTGCAGCCAGTTGACATGCTATCTGATACCTCCGTTATCAGCGGAGGCATAATCTTCTTATTGGCTCCCACCCGAAGCCCCAGAACAGCACACAGCCCAGAAAGCACCAGAAAAGTGAGCACCCTGCCATCAAACAGACCTTGACTCGCCATTTAGGCCATCAGTGGAGTAAAGTGCCTCATTTGTGGTGGAAATTCAAAGCTCAGCTGAGGCACTAAAATTGCAGCTTTCCTCTATTGAGGCAAAACAAATGTCCTGACAGGCATCTTCCAGCTTGGTCCAGCTACTGCTTTGCCCTTTCTTCCTTTTAACAATGCCCTCATTGATACTTCCGTGGATGCTTGGTCGGAGACTTCTTCATCGTCTTTGAATAGGCAGGTGGACAGGCATTATAGACCAGTGCTTGGTGACCAGTTTTTTTTTTTTTTTTTTCTTTCTCACCAAGCACCAAACTTATTATAGAGGCCTCGACCAATAAGGGCAGTCCTAACTAATTTCTATCTACACCTCCAGAAAGGGAGTTAGGGGCTTGAGGTGATTAGCAAGCTCATCTCTTCCTTTTACAGTCTAGCATAGCGATCTGTTAATGCTGTTCGCTGGGCTGCCAGCGAGATCTTTGTAGCAGTCACGGAAGACCTTAGAGTCTCTTTGGCTCAGATGGTTCATGGTGGACAGGACACGGAAAATATGTCATCAGTGCAGGTCTGGATACTGTGGATTGCCTAAGGATGGCAGTCAGTACTAGTGTGTGGTTGTCTTACCCAGGATTTTCATGTGATGTACAACCATCCCTCATAGCTATGCCCTTTAATGGACACTTTCTTTTCGGTGAGAATACAGACCCTGCTTTGAAGATCATTAAAAATAATCGAGCTACGGCAAACTCTTTGGGACTTTTGATCCCTGCTAGATAGTTCTGCATCAGTTTAGAAAGTCCAGGGGCTACTCCAGTGGGCTGGCATGTAAACAAAGACCCCAGTCCTTTTTAGGCCGCGGATGGAGGTCCATCAGGCAGCATTCAGGCCAGAAGGGTCATCAGCCCTCCAATTCCTCTTCCCCTGCTACAGTGGCCTCTAAATCACTTTAGATTGTTCCTAGTGGTGCTTGCCCAACCTATGGGGGGCATAATTCAGCATTTCCTCCCAGATTGGCAATCCAGCTCATCAGACAGATGGGTCTTGCAGATAGTTAAAAATTGCTATAGTGTACCTTTTCCGCCTGTTCCACCCACTGTTTGTCCCACACCAGGGTGGTTGTCTAATAAGCTTCTGTACATTCTGTTACAGGAGATGTGCCTGGTGCTCTCTAAAGGTGTAATTGAGAGAGTTCTGGACTCTGAAAGAGGTGGGGGGATTTTTACTTTCGCTATTTTTTTTATCCAAAAGAAGACTAGGATCTCCAGCACCTGCTGGACCACTCACCTTTGAATGCCTTCCTGCAAAAGGACAAAGTCAAAATGCTCATACTGGCCTTGATCATTTCTGCTTTGAACCCAGTCAACTGGATGGAGTCTTTAGACATGCCAGTCACGTATTTTCATATACTGGGCTTGCAGTCCCACAGATGTTATCTGTAGTCCATGGTAGGCCAGGAGCACTTTCAGTTTGCATTATCCCTATAGGCCTCACCAGCACCCTGGGGTGTTAACAAAAGTCATGGCTTTGGTTGCAGACAATCTTCAAGGTCGGGGTCACCTGCATTCCCATACCTCGAAGACTGTCTGTTGAAGGCGGGCTGCCACAGTCAGTCATAGACCTCTTAACACAGTTGGGTTCATTAGCAACTAGCCGAATTCCCATCTGACTCCATCAGAGTGTGTTCCATTTGTGGGAGCAATCCTGGACACAGCAGTAGTGTACACAGTGGAGTTCCAGGCTTTCACTACTCTGAAACGGGTCCAGTACAACCCTGATTTTTCAAGATTGGTCACAGTGATAGCACCTGTGAAGCTTCTTAACCTCTTGTGTCCTCCTTGTGATCTATATGGCAGGTGGCAAATGCAGGCTCTCTAATGGATTTTGAAGTTCCATAGGACCCAGCCTCAATGTAATCTCACTTACGTTATACAGGTTGCTGAGAAGACTGATGGAGACATTCAATGGAGGCTGCTTGAAAGCAATTGACCATGCAGCAGAACCCTCTCCCGGCCTCATCCATAGCTGACTGTGGTGACAAAGGTGTGTCTCCTGGATAGGTCATCTGGGAGAGTTTGAGATTAGGTGCCTCTGGTCTCCGGCAGTGGGCTGATTTCACTTCAGTCTGCTGGAGTTGTGGGCCATCCATCTGGCTCTGAAGGCCTTCTTGTCAGATATAGGGGGAGGCTGGTGCAGGTTGTCATGGACAACATGATTTCCATTCGATACTGCTAAAAGCAGGGCGTAGTGGGGGGCTTGTGTGAGGGGTCTTTGGAGGCTGGTGGACCGCAGGGCATTATTCTGATCGCGAATCACTTGTCAGGGTCTCTGAATGCCAAAGGGGACAAACTGAGTAGGTGGTTTCTGGTGCGACATGAGTTGCCATCTACGTCCGAGGTGGCCAGGAAGTTACACCATAGTGGGAAAAACACTGGCTAGAATATTTTTGCCACCCCTGAACGTGTTGTGTCAAAAAGTCTGCACATTGGAGTTTCCTTAAGAACACTTTTGAATTACTCAGCGTCTACTGTGTGCGGGACCAAAGGTGAATTTCTTCACATTTGCTACCATCCACATCAATATATGCAAGACGCCAATATGGTTTTGTTCAATTCACTAAATACTTATGTGGATATCAATGGCCATAAAACCTGGTACTACTACAACCTTCTCTTAATCAAGGGTTAGTAATGCTTTGCAATCAGTGCACAGTATGCACAATCGGAGAATCTGATATAATTTCACATTTTAACTAAATAAAGATGTTATTCCAAACCCTACCACCAGGAGGAACGAATATGCACAGCGTGCACATTTTAAATAACTTTAAAGTGCTATTATTACAGCCTCGTTGTTTGAGCCTTCAAGTTCTTACCACTGAGTGTGAACTATTTTTAAATAACATATTTATTAAATGTCTCATTAGCCCATGTCTATTGCTTCAGGAAGTTGATTGCGTTTTTAGCCTCTGGACTTTTTGCCTCAGAAACTTTCCCTGTTGATTGTCTCCTGGTTAATCATACCCTGCCTGGGCCTGACTGGTTGCTTGTTGAGACCCTCTGCATGGGTGGCGTAGGTGGAAATGGTTTGCAACTTTCTAGTAATCCAGTTAGTGGTCAGTTTGTGAAACGATTGTAAACTACAAGCAGATCACACAAAGAACTACAGCTGTGCTCGTCTCGTGGGCAGGTAGTGCCACGATTGTGAGGTGCTAGCAGATTACATACACAAATACAGCTGTGCTCGCCTCGTGGGCAGGTAGTGCTGCGATTGTGAGGTGCTAGCAGATTACACACACAACTACAGCTGTGCTCGTGGGCAGGTAGTGCCGCGATTGTGAGTTGCTAGCAGATTACATACACAAATACAGCTGTGCTCGTCTCGTGGGCAGGTAGTGCCGCGATTGTGAGGTGCTAGCAGATTACACACACTACAGCTGTGCTCGCCTCGTGGGCAGGTAGTGCCGCGATTGTGAGGTGCTAGCAGATTACACACAACTACAGCTGTGCTCGTCTCGTGGGCAGGTAGTGCCGCGATTGTGAGGTGCTAGCAGATTACACATAACTACAGCTGTGCTCGTCTCGTGGGCAGTTAGTGCCGCGATTGTAAGGTGCTAGCAGATTACACACACTACAGCTGTGCTCGCCTCGTGGGCAGGTAGTGCCGCGATTGTGAGGTGCTAGCAGATTACACACAACTACAGCTGTGCTCGCCTCGTGGGCAGGTAGTGCCGCGATTGTGAGGTGCTAGCAGATTACACACACCACAGCTGTGCTCGTCTCGTGGGCAGGTAGTGCCGCGATTGTGAGGTGCTAGCAGATTACACACAACTACAGCTGTGCTCGTCTCGTGGGCAGGTAGTGCCGCGATTGTGAGGTGCTAGCAGATTACACACAACTACAGCTGTGCTCGCCTCGTGGGCAGGTAGTGCCGCGATTGTGAGGTGCTAGCAGATTACACACACAACTACAGCTGTGCTCGCCTCGTGGGCAGGTAGTGCCGCGATTGTAAGCCACCTGCGAATCACACAGCTACTGCTCTGCTGGTCTCATGGGCAGATCGAATTCTGGGCAGTATTCAGGGTTTTCTTGCGGTAAATGCGCACTTGAACTTCAGGGAATGTTATGTGCTGTTCCGTTAGTGAGTGCAGCGAGACCAGAAACGCAGATTTTTGTCCTGCTCTGATGAGCGCAGGATTAGTTTGTGGGTGGGTGGGCAGGAACACTTGATTAGCTTTTAAAGCTGAAAAACAGATGCTCTTAACTCGGGGGAAATTGTAGGTTACGAAAACGACGGTGATGGAAAAATAAAAAAAGATCACTCAAAAATATCAAACGTCTGCAGAAGAAGATAAAGTAGGAAATCCTGCTCCATTAGGCCTGTGATTATCTGTCCCTGGGCTCACTACTCACATGCCCGGCATTTGTGGGTGCCACCTGCAAATACCACGCTGCGGACTACACTAAGTAAATGAGGGCTGCACCAGGTCATTGATCACGGTTCAAATTGCCTTAATGTAGCCTGCAACTGTTGCTTTCTTGTTTGCAGCTGTTCGAGAAGGGTGACTCCCGAAGCCGACTCGTTGGCGGCCACTGTTGTATCTGCAGTTAAAACTGCCCGCAGTGTATAAAGTCAGTCATTTGTTGCACTCAGTTCAAAGACTGTCAGCATTTCACAGCATTTTAATATCAAACATTTAATATAGTTCGAAATAAGAGATTAAGTGGGGGGGGGGTTCTGTGGATGCATTGTTATTGAGGGTAGACGTATGGCTGTTTACACAATACTATTGTACTTTGGCTTCTGATTTCTGCTCCCTCCTTGTTGTGCCTGTGACTCTTGGGGTGGCTTACCAGCGGTACTTGGTGAAAAGATGCCTGCCATGAAATGCCATTGGATTTCTGTCTTTCGTTCTCTGCTATCCACCGCTTCATGGAGCAGCCTCACAAGTGTGTTCCGTGGAAGTAATGGGCAGCCACGAAGTCGTGCACACTCCTGTTCTTACACATTTGGCCCACAAGCTCTGGTGTGACAGAGCGGCTCTATTTCACTCCGTTGTCTATCCCTTCCAATGCTGAACTCTCTCTCCCACAAGCCAGTGCCTGGACTGTAACCATCACAGTAAAAACGCGATCCCTCTGATTGCTTGCATTCAGCACCACTCGTTTCTTAACCACCGTCACCCCCACTCCCACCACACTGCCTGCTCTTTGATGCGCCGAGTATTCATTTGTTAAATAAATGCCAGTGCTTATCTTGTTTTAACATTTTATGTCTTTTTTAAGCCTAATATAGAATATACTGTCTGAGTGGTGTGCCCAAAAATTTCACAGAAGGCTTCTGCCAGATGTCGGAGTTGCCCAATATCAAGGCTTCCACCTCAAATCTTTCCTCCACCACCATACAGTGCTTGTCCCTTTTATCTCACTCTTTTTCATCCCCTTGCCACTTGTTCTGGCTTTCTTCCTCCATTCTCCTTTAAGCTTTTTTTTTGTTCTTGCTCTGGGTCAAAATCTTAGGAGGATAAAGAAGTGTGATTCCCCAAATACGAGTGCCTGTGAGTACCACCTGCAACCACCGGCTCAAATTAAGAACTGGGGGCAGCTTTCCTGTATTATCACTGGCATGCACTAGAAGTGCATTATCATGGCACACCAGCACAAACTACTAGAAGCAGCACAGTACACAAACAACCCCATTCAGGCAGCCACACAACACTTGACACATTCACTCGGACACAATGAACCCATAGAAACGCACAGAGCCTGCCTTGCGTCCTCACTTCGTGACCCACCGTGCCACCACGCACACTAGAGGCAGGGGTGCGCTGTACCAATACCAACCACCTAGCACCCTGGCTTGCCGTGAAAGGTCCTTGAATTGCTGTTGACACAATTCATTTTGAAGTTCCAATGCAGCCTTTGTGTAAGTGGGCATCTAAAATCAGACGCAGGACACCGGCCGCTTGTCAGGCTGGGACTCCCCGAGTACCCCTTAATGTGCAAACTGCCACCGACCAGTCCTCGCGCCACACCCGCTCTTCTGGCGCGCCCCAGCCTCATGGGCCTGGAGCCGGGCGCTGCCGCGTGGCACGGCGCGAGCAGTAAATACCCCACCTCCCGGGGGAGCGGCTCGCGGGAGGCCCGGCCTCGCGCGCGGACCCGCACTGCGCAGAATCCGCGGCCCAGCGCGAGGTCGGCGTTCTATCGCCGCAGCTCCGCGCTCGCCACGCGCGCCCGTGCCGAGATTGCAATCTCCCGCTTCCTGGGGTGACTCTCCGTGCGCGGTTCACATCCCGCTCCCGCCGCACGTTCAAGCGCCCTGGCCCCCAGCCTCCCTTTTCATTAAAACGACAAGTTCGGGCTAATTGCGCCGGCGTGTGCGCGCCGCCAGCCCGGGCTCGGCGATGCATTGCATATTTGTGGGACGGTGACCCGCAGGTGGAGGTGGCCGCGTCGGGGTCGCGTTGCATTTGCATTCTTGATATATGCACACGAGCCCAAAAGCCTCCCCGCTGGGGCCGGCCGTGTTTGTGATTTGGGTGAGTTACGGGCCGCGCCTGTGTTTGCTCATTTGGAGGCCGCGTGCTTTCCGCGGCCCCGGCGGTGATTAGTCCTCGGCTTCCCTGCAGATCCTCCTCCTATTACCGTCTAATTCGGCGTCCGTGTCGCGGGCTCGCGAGCCGTTAATTTGTACATTTCGAGGCAGTTTGTCGGCCCGTGTTTTTGTAATCCGAGCTGAAGGTAATGAGCCGCGCGCTTCGGGGTCCGGCGCCGCCGCGCACTTAGAACAAGTGCTGGCCGAGAGCGAGGCCTTTTAAATAAAACATGGCACCTGCGGATGGGACCGGGGCCCGGGGGAGGCAGCGGCCTCCCTTCACTCTGCCGGGCGCAGCCTCCGCTGCAGCCCCGCTCGGCGGCCCGATCACCTGTGCCCTGACTGGGGGCGCCTGCCCTTCAGGGTGTGATCAGAGTTGCCAGATTTTTAGAGCATTCTCTAGCCCAAAGCCAACGAAAAAGTAGCCCAATTTCGCTACTTTAACAAAGATGGGGCAGTGGCAGGCAGTAGATAGAGAAGTAGATGGATATTTGTGGCTGGACAGTCTTACAGAAGTGGTAAGCGCAGAATTTCTGCTCTTGCGAACTGTATACCTTCTCTCATTCTTGCAGGTGCAACCTGCACAAACACATTTTTCCCGCATAACTGGAAAAAATATAGCCCAATTGTGCGTGATCTAGCCCAATCTGGCAACACTGGGTGTGATAAACTCGAGGGGAGAGGTGGCGGCTCTCACTCTCTGCTGTTGAGTGGGGCTTGCATTCCCGCTCGGGGAGTGATAAACCCGAGCGGTGTGTGGTTCACGGCCGCAGCTCCCGCTCCTCCGCTGCGGCGAGTGGGCCTCAGCTCGGGGTCTGTATTTAACCCGTAGGGCTCGGAGCTTCCACTTCCTGCTGCCGTGAGCAGGGCTTGCTTTCCACTTCAGCTCTGCGGTCACCCAGCGCCGCGAGGAGGCGGCTCGCAGCCCCTGCCTCCTGCTGTATGAGCGGGGATTACTCCCCTGCAGGGCGACGGACAGGAGGCTCTGGGCTTCCACTCATGGCATGGCTCGGCTTTAGTTCCCGTCCAGGGGTGTAACAGGCCAGAGCGGCGAGCAGGTGCCTTAGAGCTTGTGCACCCCTTTCTCTCGGGCGACTGTGGCTTAGTTTTCTGTTCCGTGCTCCAATAAATACACTTGAGCAGCGAGGAGGTGGCTCAGAGCCTGCGTTCCCATCCCTCCCTGCTCCATGTCCAAGCTCCCAGAGAAGGGCTGGTGCCAGACCGCAGAGGCCGTGGAAATGCACTCAATTAAGCTGATGCCTCCGCCATGAAAGAGCAGAAGCTCTATCATAATATACTGTGGAGCCTATCGTTTCGACTCAGCATATTGCTGCTTTCATAGAAGGTCATGATATGTGCTCTTGTGTCACTCTGTTGGCATTAACCAAAATAAAGACATTTTCCTGCTGCTCCTCTCCAGTAGCGTGTGTGCCCTCCACCCCCGGTGGGCGGGAGGGGGGTGTTATGATTTGAAGATGGTCATACAGTTCTTTCATTGTTTCCATGAGGGCAGCCACGATTCCCATTGACAAAGAAGCAGCAGATCTGAGCAGAAGAGGCAGCATTGGGGTGCACAGAGAAGCGAGCGCAAGTAGGATACTCATCCCCGTGCTTTCTGTCTGCCCGCTATGGGCTCTTACTCATGAACGTGTCCACTTTGCGCCCCCCTATAGTCTCATCCACTAGGCTTTAGACTTCAACGTGCTATTCCCGGTGTCCAAAACCGTCCACATGCCTCTGTTTAGATCATATTACTTTGTTACTGCTAAAAGTCTGGATAATCTTGGGCCCCCACGTTTCAGTATTCCCTTTTGACCGAATTTAGCCACGCATCTCTTTGTGAAAATAACTAGGACTTCTCTGACATGGCCAGGGCCACATGTTGATGCAGTTTGAAGAGCTCGGCACTGCTGCTTCCCTGTAGACTGCTAACTGTTCGTTTTGGCTTCCCCGTTTCAACATGCATGGTTTTCTGCAGTATTTCTGCTCAGAGCAAAAGGAGAGTAGGCACTGCTGAGAAAGACAACAGATGGCTGTGCCACTGTAGCAGATCATTAGGCCACAGCTTCAGCTCGAGGAACTGGCCTTAATTTAATCTCTGGGTTGTTGACGCAAATGCTTATAAAGTAATATCTTCCACAGACTGACAAGGCATTTGTAGTTACTGCCGGCGATCTGTTGCACACAGCTTTTCTCTGCCTTCCGAGGTAAAGCAGTTTATGAAATTCTAATGGAGGTGCATTCCTCCTCTGAGTCTGATAGAGGATGAAGACTAAGGGCCATATGTACGAACACATTTTCCCATAGACACAGAATGGGCAAAACTGCTTTCTACATCTGGCCCCTAGATCTTTGCTTCCTCGTGTCGAGCCATTTTGAGCCTTAAGCCAGATACTTCCTCTCAGGCTTGGAGCCTGACTGTTTAATCTAAAAATGATAAATTAAACCTGGCCCTCTTGTCTTTAGTCTTATTACGTTTACAGCTCTGAAAATGCCCACCACAGTAAATATAATCTCGGGTTAGGCGTGTCCTGTTTTACGCCCCTTGCCCTCCCTACTCTTGTGATAAAGTTGTGGGTATCAAAACTACACTTGTCAATAAAAAAAAAACTGTTCTACCTGAGAGATACAATGTAGAGGCACTGGCTACTATATGTTTGAACTAGCACTTCCACAATGTGATTTACATTAACTTCATGTGTGGAATGGAAGGGAGTGAGGACTGCCAAAATCCTTAACGGCACTGCTCCAAATCAATAAGCAGTGAAAAGCAGTGGTGTATGAAATCTGATTCTAACTTGGTGAAAACCTTCAGGTTTTCACGTTTGGGCCTATGCTTTTGGACTGCTGTGGGGTGAAATTCCCTAGCAGTCTGTCACCCACTGTAAACTATGTAGTAAAATGGATTTGAGCTGCAAATGGTGTTGCCTACCTTTTTTATTATTATTTTTTTATACTCTGAATCTGTTTTGTCAACAAAGCATACAAATATGAGTTATTCTATACAAAAGCCAGGCTACCAAGGGGCAGTAGAATATTTGGGTAAGTTCACATTCACAGACCCCTCCCCCACAGAGAGAGACCCCCCCCCCCCCATGGTGTATATGTGGGCAAGGCAGCTCTCCTGTGGGTCAAGAGACCAGGGCTCGCAATGCAGCTCCCCCACCCCCCAAAAAAAGCCTCTATAAATAAAGCCCCAAGATGACACTAGGATGGAGGGAGACTGCTGGAACTCTACAGCCAGTATTGCCTTAGGGTGAGAACAAAGGGCCAAGAGCAAGTCTGGGTGTAACAGGGTGAGTAAAAAGATGCAGCCTACACAACAACTCTGACTTATCTAGATGAAAGAGGTACCATGCAAGGAGTAGTGTCAAAGGAGGGGCGGAGAACAGGAGGGAAAGGGATGGATCGGAGGGGCGCCCATGAAGACCTGGGTCACCTGCATTATATACAGGGACACGAGGACGGGTGGTAAAGGAGGGCAGTGTGTTTTGGTCAATCAAACAGGTCAAGGGTGCAAAGTCAAGGCGGTTGGAAACAAGGGTGTTCAGGGGTGTGGAATTTAATAAAATATCTACTTGCTTACGGCACAGGTTGCTTCATAAATCTACTCGTCCTGTAAAAAGAAATCTACTAGTCCCTTTCGTAACGTAATGTGGCGACAAATTATGGCAGGAATCTCATATTAGAGTTCTGATAATAGCCTCCAATTATGCTAGGGCTTGTACTATAGTAGGGCTTGAATACTAGCAATTTATTTATTTTGCCACCTTTCCACAGATATACATACTGGAGCAAGAGGTAGCAGTAGGCAGTAGTTCCAAGGTTGGAATGCCTTTTTAAGCCTGTGCAAACCTATTAACTTGCATGTTTTAAGGGTATTCACTAGCTCTTTATAAAGATGGACGCAGAGCTTCTTAACTTCTTTATTTTATTCAGATTTTATGTACATGACATCTCTAGCAGAGCTCCTTTCCTTCAGCTCCCTTCCTTCTCTTTTTTTCCACACAGTCCTCCCACATTCTGCCTATGACCTCACAGAACCCATAACATTCTACATCACCACCCAGGTTCACAGGACATCTTCACACACTTCTCTAATCATTTCCTATGCTGAGAAAGGTCAGAAGTAACATTTCTTCCAGGGTTGGGTCAAAAGTGGTTAAAGGGACATTGAATTTAAAAACACTCAACAGATTTTTGCATGAGCAAATCTCACCTGCATATTGACTAAAATACAATTTACAAATATTTTCTAGGACTGCAGTTTCCTGGTATACTTCTGTAAATTCTTGTGAATTAATGAAATATGCAAATCTGCACTAATGCAAAGACCCATACCATGGGTGCACTTTTGTGACATTGTTTAAAAATTGGACCCCTAATTAGGTCTGGTTTTAACCAAGACCTTTTGTTTGATTAAAATTCTCTCTCTACATCTATCGACTGGCTTCACTGTGACTGATCCTACTATCGGAACTCGCTCCTACTCAGTGCCTGGATACACTCAAGACAAGTTCCATGCTCTACAATTTCATTTTACGTTACAATGATCGCAATCTGCTCTTCCAAAAGGAGCATACAGCACACAAAGTAGTTTTGTTCAGTGCCAAGATCTACTCTGGCAATTTGTGCTTATTGCGACCCAAAAATATTTTTGCTAATACTTGTTACAATGGTGAGGGCCCAGCAGCTCCCACAACCCAAAGTTTTACAAAAGCCATGTCAAAACAAACGCATTGACAAAACCAAAATACTGACCACCAATGTTGAACCTATTGGCTTTGCCAGTGCTTGTTTATATTCATGTTTCCCATGGTCTTGTTGAAACCGGTCACACTGACGTTTAATTATGAATGTTTTGCATGCATAAACACATTTTACTAAATGATTCTTCAAGGAAATTGTACCCAAGTTTCACAGTAGTTTAGCAAACTTTTTTTCCTACTTGTATTTTTTGTGAGCATTTTATTTTGAAAGCAGAAAATTATCAATCTTGCATTCAAGCTTCTGCAAAATTATGCATGTAATCCGAGAGCATTCTGGGATCATTAGTCGGAGCCTCATATTTTAAACTTTCAAGCGTGTGTAAAAGTGTTTTTGTTTTACAGCAACCACGTCAGTAGTGCAGTCAGAGATTACAACATTTATTTAGACCACTCACCCTAATTATAAAGGCTTTGTATTAATGAACCTTAAATACAGTTTCACACATCATTAGCTTATGGACACATTTTCTCAACTGCTAACAATTTCTTTCCATGCCCTTGAATGTGGTATTGTATATTGGTAGCCAAAGAGTTTGTGCTGCAGGGGGTTGGGCCTACTTGTCCCAAGTACAAAATAAACATGAAAACTTTGTCTTTTTCCCCAAACAATATGTCAGGTGCATTGGGCAATAGGAGTTCCACAACCCCGGTGCTCCATCCTAGACATGTGTTCAAGCAAGGGCTGCCAGAGTTGGGTGAATTTCTTGGCTGTGTGGGAAAGTTTGTGGGACAGGTGTTCCACGACCAGGGTGTATGTATCATAACCTTGTGACCCAGGATGCAACCGATGGGGCAGCGGGGGTTTCCAGGCCAAGGCAACAAGCTGTTTTGCCATTCCATTCATGTGCCGGAGTAGATACCAGTCCGCATGGGTCAGTGCTTTGAGTTTCCCTGGACAGATAACTAAAATGATTATGCAGTAGTCCGCTAGGATCGGGAATCCCAGGGTGTTCTTTATATGTCCCAAGACTCCTTACAGAACACAGTAAGGTGAGGCCAGGATCAGCAAATGTGCTGGAAATCTTTTACTAGTGCCCCATTATCCAACAGGTGGCCAAAGACATGGGCAAACTAGAGTGCAGTTGGACGGGGGTATAGTACCACCGAAGTATAAACTTGTAAGCTGTCTCTTGCTGTAATATGGTCCTGTGTGTTTTGGGAATCTTGTGCCACAGGAGTTCCCACTGTTTTGTTGTAATGTCTGATGTGCTGTCCAGCTCCCATTTCGTTTGATACGGGTTGTCAGGGAAAAGGCAAGGCTGCTGGAGTACATTATATGTTTTGGAGATCAGGCCCTTCAAACCTTCTGAGTTGCGGACTGAGGGGTTCATTATGACCACGGCATTAAGTGATAATGTGGCGGCAGTACTGCCAACAGGCTGGTGGTACATACTGCCACATTGACATTGGCGAGTTGGCTACAGCCAACCTGCCAATTAACCCTTACTACCGCCATGGTGTTAGCAGCCGCCGGGCCAGAGATAACCATCTCCAGCCCGGCGACCGCTATTGTACCGGCAGCGGCATTTTCAACCTGCCTACAGCCATGGTATTCGTGGCATCCGCAACGCCATGAAAACCATGGTGGTAGGCCCTAACAGTGACAGGGAATTCCTTCCCTGCCACTGGTAGGTGGCTCACATCCCCTCCACCCCCTCCATCCACACCCCCCCTTTTCAATACCCCACCTCCCCATACATACACACACACACACGCTGACACGCACCACGCATACACACACTCACACTGGCATACACGCATTCATTCACACATGCATCCATTCATTCTTGCACACATCCGTACACACATTCACACGACATGCAGACACAGATTCACATTTCCATTTGTACATGCATACAACCACGCAAACACTGCACACAGTCGCATTCACGCACACACTCACATTCATGCACACAACCCCACACGCACAACACCCCTGTCGGAAGCCAACTTACCTGCACCCAGGGGGCTTCCGTCAGGGAACAGGACTGGTTGCTGCTACCACTAGCAGAACACTGGCAGGATGTATCATGTGTTATGATACGGCTGGCGGCGGTCTAATGGCGTGGTGGTGCTGGTGGTAGCAGCGCCACTTTACCACCATCTGCCACTATGGCTACAGCTGGATTTCCGCTCTTCTTGTAGCAGAAGTCCGGCTCTGGTCATAATTTGGCGGATGGATGGTAGCCGCGGCAGTGGTCTTTTTGACTGCCGTCACTCCAGCGGTAGGCAGCTTATACCGCCATTGTCATCATGTGGGCCTAAGTCCTCAAAGGTTTTTAGCGACCTGGCCACCCCTAGGACGTCGGGAGGAAACATTGTCTATTTGAGGAGATGAAAATATTGTTGGCGGAGTTTATTAGAGATTTAAAACTCTGCCTCAAACTGCCCAAAAGATTTTATTGTCTGGCCATGAAAGAGGTCCTGCAATGTCTGGCATTCACCCTTGTCCCAGTTAGAGAAAGAACCTAAGCGGAGTGCAGGTGTGAAATCTTTGTTACGGGCTATGGAGGTGTTTGGGGAAGGGAATGTATTCAAGCCTCTTTCCACTGCTACCCCATCCCATAGCTCAAGGACCACCTGTACTGGGTATGCTATGTATGCACTACGGGGACAATGGCACTTAGGAAGCCAGGCTAGGTCCAAGAGTGGTCTGTAGGCGACCACTCGATCCATGTGTAACCAGTGCTTTTCACTCTCCCTGACCACCCACTCCAAGATGAAGCGTAAATGGGCTGCCTGGTAGTAGTCTAGGAGTTTAGGGCAGGCAAGGCCTCTGCAGTCCCTAGGTACCCTGAGCAGAGATGTCTCTCGGCTACTTCCCTTTTCAGATAAAGGAGTGAAGATCACCTTGCATTTGCTGAATGTCCTATGCTGGGATAGGGGTGGAAAAAAGGTGAAGCAGCCGAGGAAAGATGTTCATCTTGACCATGTTTCTGGACCCAGCCCAATCTTGGAGAGGATGGCGTGGAGGAAGGCCCAGCTAACTATCAAATGCCTTCTCTGCATCTAAGGACAGGAGGAAAGCAGGTATATTATGCATCCGGACCTTTTCTACCAGATAAGCAAGGTGTCTGCTGTTGTCTGGGCTCAGCTGGTGGTGGATAAAGCCTTCCTGGTCCAGGTCAGTTAATCCCGCAAATAGATTCCAGCTGATTGGCCAGTGTCTTGGTGTAAATCTTAGCGTCTGCATTCAGTAATGACAAGAGGAGCCTAAATTGGGATTGTTTCTCGGGTTTAGGAAGTAGCGTAATTTCAGCCGCTGACACAATGGGTGTGAGGCCAATGCCGTGGTTAAAGGAGTTGTAAAGGTCGAGCAAGTGGTCTTTCAGGTAGTGGTAGAAAGGTTTGTAGAAAATGACTGTCGAACCATCTGGGCCCAGTGTCTTCCCAAAAGGGAGACCCAGAGAGCTCTCGAGTTCCGTCGCTGTGAAGGGTGCTTCCAAGTTCTGAGCTATCTGCAGGTCCAGGGGCAATCGTGAAGAAATAAGTGAATAACTGTTTTATCTCCAACCCCCTGACACCTCCCCTCTCCCCACCACTACCAAGATAACCCCCCAATAGTGTCTGGTAGTAGGCCTGGAATGCCTCCCGTAGAGGGATCTTAGCAGGTTGTGCGAGAGATGTGTTCACACGTATGATCACACATGGAGAGGCAGGAAGAGGGGCATCTTGTCTGACTCTGCCTTGCATCTGCACAGCTCTCTGTGTAGATCAAACCCAGATTGACTGTGGCCTGCTGAAGGTTTATAATTCAGCTCCACAAAAAAGTCCCATTTCTATTTAGCTAGAGTAAATCTGTAGTGTTCAAACTGGTTTGCTCTTCAGTTATTGTGCCTAAATTCTGAGTTTGTGACCTAGCAATTGATAGACCAGTAAATGTCAATGAGAGTTCTACCTTGTGCCAATCAGGAATCTGTTTTTAATTCTACATATTTTCTTGTGCTGTCCTTGATGAGAATCATCCTGTGAGCTGCCCTGCTGTGGGAGTCAGTTGCTGTGCTGCCCTTCTGGCAGAACAAAGCTATCTGAACTCAATATATGTGTTCTACCAGTATTAAGACAAAGTGGCAGGGGTGAGTGAAATCTCCACAGCTGATAAAACCTCTTTGGTAAATAGCTTGCAGGTCTTCCTGACACAGGACAGAGGAGAAAAGGAAGTCCTGTGGCCCAGTTTCACACACAGTTACTATGAAATATTGGAGGGAAGCAACCAGGCTTAAATGGGCGGGACGAAGCTCAGAGGAGAAATGTGCTGTAGTTTTTCTTCTAACTGCCATATTTGACTTGTCTCAGAATATTGTGCAAATTATAGGACAGCCAGTGGGTATGGCGAAAATTCTTCCAAAAGAAACCTTTCCCATGCTGCCTGTATGAGACTGCACCACAGATGGCGTTTTCGTGCGGGTTCTTCTAATTTGATCCACCGGCCCAGTTTACTCTTTTATATTCAGTGCTTAAAAGTGGCAGTGGACATTTTTCTCAGTACTTAAGGAAACAGAGGCACATAAAATGACTATTGAAAACAGTGTTCTGAGTTGGGAAAGTCACTGTTGGAGCCCTAGTCCACAGAAGTAGCCATCAGCCAACCTCTTCTCTTTAACTTGATGTTAGTGCTCTCTTGCTGAACTTCTGTCCTCATGTTGTGATATGTGTTTCTGCTATGTTATACGCGGATCGCACTCTTACTGCTGTGTTGTTTCTCTTATGAACCCTGATGTGTAGACCTTTCTGCAAACTAAACGGAGATAAGCATAGCGCAACTCTGCGGGATCAAGTGGTACCTAAGTTGAAAGTCTGAAATGTCAGCATTGGTTTACTGATGACCAGAGTTGCCTTACCTTGCTGAGTAATGTGCAGTGCGAGCACACGCATACTCTGGTAACTCTTTCCACAAAATTTACAATGACTTTGTGCACCGCATTGGTTGACGCCTCTGTGGAAGCACTCATCTATAGTGCAGCTAACATTTGAGCGAGGGAAAGCGATCCGGCACAGAGTAGCGTATTGTATTCTAAAAACTCATCGAGACCATGGAAATCAGTGTATCGGCAATCCCACATGCTTGATGGAAAAAGGGCTCTCCGAGAACACATCATTTAGAGGACTGAAGATTGCACCTTTTCCTATACTTCCAGCTGTGGTTGCAGATGCCATACATCTTTCTACAAATCCAAATTCTTTTGGGTATTCTCTATGGAGTAGTCAACGTTCAAGTAGATTGTTTGAAGGCAGTTCTCCGCACTCCCCAGCGCCTAACATATTTAATGTTGTTTTTGTTTTCAATTTTCAATTATCATGATGCCATTAATATTCAGAGCATGTGCAGTAGCTTGTGCACAACCAACATTTGAATTCGCAGTATGACCACAGAGCCATTTAAATACTTTTTCTGTTTGAATTTGCCAAGTAATTGATTTTGCTGTTAATTTTTTACCTTTTTTCTCAGGTTAGGGTTGTAACTTTACTCTTAAGATCTCTGTATGATGACCATCTGGTGGGCTTTCGTCTCCTCAGGAACGGCTAGCGACATAAGGCTTAATTAACAAAATTATTTGTTTTGGAATACATGGGCTAGGGAAGGGTTGACGACATGCAGAATGCATCCTCTTGATGGATGCTGCTTGTAATTGTGACATGCAAGTGATCTTTAACTCATTGCTCCTCAGAGTTGTTCAAGTGGCCTAAAAGCATCTTGTACCTTATTACCAAAGACCGACTGTTGCTTTGGCAGACCATGTATGCTCTTCAGTAGTTGAATGCAGGTTCTACAGGCTATTATATACTGTGTGGAAGGACTGGGGGCTTGTTGAGCGCTCCATTAAAAGACTGACATCTGAGTGTATAAAATATGTTACATAGAAGGATGCAAGATCTTCGTATATTGTGATTTATAAGGACTGTTGTCAGGTTATGTAGCCACTTGTTATGTGTATTGGAAGGACTGATGGCCAGTTGCGTATGCAGCTTTTATGTGCTGTAGAAGGACCAAGGGCAGAATATGTAGTCAGTGTGTGTTGTATTATGGCTGGAGGTAGGTTATTCAAGCACCTGGTATGTGCTATAGATGTGCTGAAGGCAGATTATAGAGGATCCTTGTATGTGTATATTTTATTCTGCAGTTTAGGTATCTTGTAGATTCACAACTGTGCATTATTCTGCCTTCTAGTGGTTGGGTTGTGAAAATGCCCCAAGTTCTGCATTTTTTTCTCTATGCTTGTGGGTGTGTACCTGAGGAGTCTTTTTACTTTTCCACTCTCCCATAATTGACATTGAGTGGAGTTCCACAATGTCCACTATGTGGTCCTTCTGTTGGATTCTTTTTTTCTACTGTTGGGTTCAGAAGTGATGCAGAACGCTCAGTGGTCAACAGATGTGTGGAAAGCACAGATGAACGCCAGAGACTGGTGTTCTTTGACACAACGCACACCATTCCGTTGAGACGAAAGTGTCTTAAAAATAAAGGAGACGCTTTTTTGGGCTACTTTTTGTGGGGGGGTGTTTGGGGACTGGACAGTGCTTAGCTCAAGGTCAGCTGCAAACCCAGGGTCTCTTCAGGTTTTTGACTCCAGGGGCATGGTATGAACGATTGTCCAAAATTAATCCACGAGCAAGCACGTAACTTAGCTTGAAAGCTATTTTTGCCTAAGGACCATATTTCTGAAGGTTGCAAAGCTTGTGAGGTTTTCTTTTTCAGAACACTGAATATGAGGAAAAACCCACATTGGATACATTATGCCAAGGCTTAAGCAAAACAACCTAGGGTTCTCAGACGAAGAGTATGGAACTGAAGAGACTCGGGTTGTGCAGCCTAAGCTCTGATGTGAGATAACCAACGCCATTAGACCCTGAAATTGAAGACGACATGGACGCAGTGCAGAAAAAAATCTTAAGATGCAGAACGTGTGCACCCACAGTTCCTTGCTTGTCTGGGAGGAGGCAAGCGGACTCAAAGCCAGGAAGCAACCGTCTGCATCAAAACACTAGACAGCCAAGCCAGTGCCTAAAAGCAAGGAGCCCTCTGGGTCAAAGTCAAGACACCAGAGCGAACAAACCACCAGACTGATCTTCAAAAAGGGATTGCGATCAGAGGTAGAACAAATGCATAGAACCCCAAGGAGTAAGTGGACATACCTGCTCTGTCAAGGAAGAAGTCTGTATCGATTATATAGTCACCACTGCCTGCAAAACATCTAATGCCACATGCTCCATAGATCACACCAAAAAAAAGACAGTAAGAGGTTGGGGACAGCGGGTAGAAAGATGGAGAGGGGGACTGCAATGAACTGGAGAATAGCCAACTGGTATAGCCAGCAATAGAGGGAAGAAATAGAAGAACTCACTCACCGTAAACAGGAGAACCTCAACCTTCCACAACAAGAGATAGAAGACCTGTTGAAGAAGCGAGCAATAGAGGAGGCTCCAAGGAATGAGCACACATATATTTACTTAGTATACTTCTTAATACCAAAGAAAGGCTTATCTATACGACCGATCATGGATTTGAACTTTCTGAACACATTTGTGAAGACACAGAAGATGAAAATGACAATACATCAAAAAGTGATTCCAGTCATGGAAGAGGAAGACTACATAGTGACCATAGATTTGAAGGCTGCAGATCCATATCAGTGGGAGTCATAGGAAACACCTCAGATTTGTCATGAAGTAACCCATTACGAAGTCACAGTGCTACAGTGCAGAATGAAATCAGCAGCAGATTGTTCACAAAATGTCTAGCAGTAGTCTCCGGACTCCAGAGGTGCTGGGATGTACATGTTTACTCCTGCCTAGATCACAGGTTGATATAGATTAGCTTGTTCATGTGATCCCAGGAGAACATAAATTGGGGTGGAGATGGTGTTCACCCTGAGTTTCTTCATCAAATTAGAGAAAACATCCATGAGCCCTGCCCAGCAGAAACCTTTCTGGGAGTGAACCTGGATTCGTTAAAATAAGGAATTTCCAGCACAATAGAGGTGCTTGCAATAGGGAAACAAATTCGCCTTTGTCAAACATCAGTCTCTGGCAGTGGGGGTTATGATGAAGATGGTAGGGATGATATCATCTTACATTGTGCTCATATCCGATGCTAGATTACATTTTAAACTGATACAGAATCTACTCTCAAATCATTGATAGCAGGTGATTAGTGATTGCCACACGCAAAGTCACACAATATGTTCTGTGGTGAATGATGCAGAGCGTAACAAAGGGCAGGGATATAAGATCCCAAAGCCCAACACTGAACATTTTAACAGACGCATCACCTTTTGGTTGGGGTGCTCACTTAGTGAATCTGGAACTTGGAGGGTCAAGGACATAGGAAGTGGCAGTCAGACTCATAAATGTCTGTATTTCTGGCATTAAAGACCTTTCATACACACAAAAATGGGAAAGGTTGTATAAATACAGACTGACAACACCACAGCAGTATTTTGCCTTAACAAACAAGGGGGCATAAAATCGTATATAATAATGACCAGTACAGATGTTGGAAATTGTGACAGAGGAAAGATAATCTCTAGCACCAATATAAATTGTTCTTTTGGTGCTGCCAACAACCGGGGGGAGGGAGGGGATGGTGGGAGAAGAAGAGGGGGATAGGGAAAGAAAGAAAAACCACAAGCATCCTATTATGATGCCACGCCTTGCTCAGTATCTCTAGGTTCAAACCTGAGGAACAACAGTATCGCATCTACCTCCCGTTTGACAAGGAACACCTCTATAGGGCACAGGATGATGAGTTACTGTAATAAAAAATAAATAAAAAAAAACAGAAGGAGACAACAAAATCCATGGGTGCTCTCTAGGGCATAAGTTACAGGCGCTCCTTTTGTAGGCAGCCATTTAGGGGACGGGTCACTTCCCCCTGACTAAGCACATTTCTTCCAAAAAAGCAGCAGGCTTACACCGTCAGGCCGGGAGAGGATGTGTTAGAGGTACCTGCAGAAGCAATTACCAAGATAAGGGAGGCTCCAACAAGGGGCCTGCCCCTACAAAACTATGACTTACCATCCATCCCATTCCCCACCGATCAAACATTGCCTGTCCAGGGGGTGGGGGGTGCTATGCCATATTCTCCATTAATGGCAACACAACACCTCAGACAACTAGATGCTAGTCAATATACAGCATGACTGACTACTGTTTCAAAGTGCATTCCACCCCTCGTATCATCCCCCCCCCCCCCATACCCCAACATAAACTCTGACCGGATACCTCTTTTCTCAAGAAGGGGTGCATGTATACAAAAGGGGGCCATAAAGGTTGTACCCCACAACATCAAGGCATATGGAATGCTTCCTCATTCCCAATAAGGAAGCTCCCTCAAATCAATAAACAACCTCTGGCCCCACAACCCGGTACATTATTTTAGAGTGTATACAGATAACAGCACTCCAGGTAGTGAGTCCTTTCCTCCAACTAGAGAATTTTATGACAGCCCTCAGTCTCAAAGATGCATGCTCTAATATTCCCATCCATCATGATGATCGGAAGTACCTTAGGTTCATGGTAAGTGGTCATCACTACGAATTCAAAGTACTCCCATTCGGGGTATTCACAGCCCAACAGTGTTCAGAAAGTGGCAGTGGTGGTGGTGCAGGGGGCATTCACTGACTCCCATACCTCGATGAATGGCTCATTAAGTGCAGCACCATGTCCCAATACATTGTGCACAAAAATAGAATGGTGTCCTTGAGTCCTATGTTGGAATTCTTCATAAACGCCACCAAATTCGACCTCCTCGTCTAGCAGCTGCAACCTTTTCTAGGCGCCATACTCGACACTCACTGCCAAAGTGACCCTAACGAACAAAGGGTCTCAGCTTTTGAGCCTCCTGCCTGTTTTTCAGCCAGACTGTCTCCTACCAGTGTTTAAAATTGTGCGCCTTCTGGAAGTGATGGTGCTTTTCATTGCAGTAGTCCCCTATGCAAAGCTACACATGAGCCCTTTTCAGTAATGTCTGGCTGTCCAGTAGTCCCAAGGCCGGGGTCAATGAGACGATCTAGTGTTTATTCAGGCCAAGGCGCACTGCGGTCTCCAGTGGTGGTCAGCCACCATAATGGTGTTAAGACAGACTGAGTTGCGTATGTGACCATTATTATGGATGCCTCTCATGGGCTAGGGGCCCTCTTATCCCACCATGCCATCCAAGGACAGGGACCCTCTCACCACATCAACTTCTTGATACTCTTTGCTATACAGCTGCCAGATATGTACACCCCCAATCCATAGGCAGTGCACTGTGGATGAACTGGCCAGGGTTACTTGTGAATGCTTTTCCATCTCTCGCACTGCTTCCATCAGGAAACGCAGGCAGCATCTCTCTTGCTCACAGTTGCACCTGACATGGGTCTTCAGGAACTATCAGTCATCCTTCACAAGAGGCTTCCTCTCAGACCAGACCTGCTTACGCAGAAACCCAGTGAGAACCGCACCCACAACCAGCACAACTCAGTCTAAAGTCCTAGAGTATGGGTACCTGACCTTCCCCTGGAATAGATGTCCATCCTTGAAGAGGCCAGGCGGGCTACAACCTGTACCTCTCATGTAACTAATTAGAAGAGGTTTGTTCATTACTGCATTGTCAGTAACTCAGACCCTTTAAATCTACCAGATATGGTTACCCACCTTCTCCAGTTGCGAGACAGAGTTAGCCTATAGACCCATCTACCTCCACCTAATGGCAGTCGCAGCTTACATGCAAAACAAACAGTATACATTTTTGTTCAGGATACCAGTGGTCAAAGCATTTATGGTGGAGTTCTCCTACACCTCCAGCCCCGATCTGAAATCTCAACTCTATTCTTAGCAGGATTTAGGGTTTACCAATTGTCCCATGCGCACATTGCGGGTTACTGTGCCTTTTCATTTGTTATGCATTATCTTTAAAGCTCATTAACTACAAAAAAAAGTTCGGTCGTCCTCGCATTGCTCTTATTCTGTCTCGCTATTTTGCGGTGATCCTTGGATCCGGTGCCCGCACGTTCTGACTGGTGAACGTTGTGTAGTCGATTGGCGATGCCCCCGTGCCCGCTTTAGAACTTTGCCCAGCATCCATCCAGGCATCACGCCGGAAGCAGCATCACCTCGCTGCGGGTAGATGTTGGGGCGTCGAGGAAGACATTAAAGCCGGCCCTTTCTGCACGTGCTGCCCTGTTAACCAGGATCTACAGTAGTACAAAAATGAACTTGTCAGGGGTTTATAGCCATATGATCTATTGTATAATATTAATCCCGCTGCAGTATAAAGTCATTTTTCATCTCCCTTTAAATTAAGGTCGACGTTCTATTACTGGATTTATACTTGTCCCAGGATTAAAACATAAAGGGAGAAATCTTCCCTGCTAGAATATTAAAATTAATTGTAGGGTAAGCAGGGCAGGCTCGTAGAAATGGTATTCTCACCAAAAGCCGATAATGGACAGTTATTTCTCCTTCCCGCTTCCAGTCTTGCGTGAAGACTTGTTCTCAGTCCGAGTTCTCAAGCCCTCGATATCGGGGAGGTGATTCCAGAAGGGACACTGCGAGGCAAACTGGGTGTTATGTTTTTAGGCGGTTCTGAGTTGAGCTACTGCTGCTCACTTCATGTTTTTATCCGAGTGTCAGAAGCGTGCCACGCCCATCTAACACAAACACATCTGTGATCTGCGTCACGCTGTGTGCTTTGTAGCAGGCTCATTAACCCTATCTGCTACTTTGAGTCAAACCTGTGACTGGATGGAACCCAGCATCTCCCCCACACTTGACCACTAGAGAGATCTGACCTCCATTATAATCCACGAACCCCGCAGGCACACAGATCTCCGTGGCAGGTGTAAACTGTTTTACACGGCAGCCTCTTTGTGACCAGTTGTGTAATCTAGAACAGATTTGCTGTCGCGTATATCCTCCTTGCCAGTTTCCGTGCAGCGGATTTTTTTCTGTGTATCCTGTATAAGTTGACTGACACTCTGCTTTCCAAGCTGTGCCCCTCATGACTCCACCACCTTTCCTCAGCCACACCTTGACTCCCAGTTTATGGGTTCGTGAACTAACTTTGCAGTTGCAGCACGGGTGCCAGCTGTGTTCTTTACTGGGGAGCTGCAAGCCAGGAACTGTATGGAATAAAATGGGCATTGATTTATGTTACGCAGACCTGCCAAATTATGAAAAAATGCCACTGTGTGAGAATGGTTGGGCTTAGTACCATGTACATCCCGAGGCATCTCCCCCCCTCCACCAAAAAAATCTTCGGAGGCTACCACCGATGTTCTGGAGAGACTTCACATCCCCATAATACACCTTGGCTGTGCAGAACCTCCAAACAATTAGCTGCAAGCCTGCTGTTTGCAGGGGATTCCATCTGACTGCGTGTAGGCGCCCACAGTGAGATACCTGCTCCCCCCCCCCCCCCCCCCCCCCCCCCCCAGGTCTGTGTGATGGCAGCCGATATGGTTTGACACACATTACATGTGTGCGTTGGAAGGTCTGCTATGGAGCATTTTGTAGTAAGCTCCCACCCCATAAGCACTACCCGGCATCTCCTCTCGCTAACGCCTATCGCGTAGCAGCCGTGAGACTGTATGAGAGGTAAGCCAGACAGGGCCTGAAGCATGAGCAACAGTGTGGACATCAACAGAAGGTTACCACTTACAAATTACAGTCTCCACTTCTAGGAGCATTCTCCTATGTGCGTGCCTTTGTGTGGATTCCAGTGTGTGAGTGATGGGTTTTGTAAAGAATGCTCGAGTGTCGGGATTTCTGGTCCATTCTTTTAAAATGCTGGACCTGGCACAATTGTGGTACTTCTTGACATATTATGCGCATCCGTGGAATTCCGCTTTCCTTTCCTGGTAAAATGCCGGCTCTATCTTAGTAATGATAATTGGGATCTTGTAGGGGTCCATGTATGATGCTCACCCATGGTAAAAGCATAATAGCGGTAATTGCTGGTAGATTGTATGCATCCAGTGATGACTTCTTCCACCCATCATAATGCTGTTCCTTGGCTGATTGCTTGTAATTCCAGGCAGATTGTTGGCAGCCATGGCATGATGGTGCGTGGCACATATTTAAATAATTACGATTATATTAAAGTTCCGGGAGGATTGGAGAAGAAAGCCTTCAGTGTAAATGGATATATACACTGGTGTACACAGAGCCACCTGCTCTGTGAAACCCTGGGCAGATATCTTTGCCAGTTTCTGGTTTTAAGACAGAGGACTCTCAAGGTGGAATCCAATTATTTTGTAAATGCCTTGTTTTCAAAATATGCCTGGCCATGCTTGAAGTTACGGCCAGTTCATCAGACTAAAACGCATGGTCTGTGGAACGGTCATCCAAATATTAAGTTGTCTTTAATAAAATATTTGAGATTTCTTAGAACATGGCTTTTGAAAAATCTCACTATTTATGTTGCATTTTTTGACAGGTTGCAATGTGCAGATTCACCTAGGGTGTTATTGGACTCTGTAGATAACAGAGGTCATGGATTTGTCCCCTTTCTAAATCCTGCGACTGTTAAAGAGTTTGTATGAAGGTTTTGAGCGGTCTTTGAACTGCAGCCTCACCAAGGGATAACTTTAAGATCACTGCTTTCGAACAGGATCCAGCCCCAGTAGGAGTTTTTTTATTTTTAAGTCTGGCCTAGAGTCCGCCCTCGTTGTTGCACCATCCTTGTGTAATAGTAACATCCCTACATAATAGTGCACGCTATCGTTTATAAAAAAAAAATGTTAACTTGGGTCTTGCAACAAAAAGTTATGCATCCCAGAGTACCATGAGTGCAGTCTCGTTCCTTGTGGATTTGCTAAGGAACCCGAAGAACATAAATATTTATACATGTACCTAGAGAGTTTTGAGTCGGGCCTCTTCCGTCATTGGCTATCTCAACTGTTGTTCAAAGTTTGCTTCTGCCCACTACAGCGTGGAAAGGTAGGGGATTTTAGACACTTTAGACCAGTGGTCTTCAACCTTTTCTGTGATAAGAGCTACTTATGCTCAGTGAATCTCACCAAGAGCTATTAATATTATTAGTTTTCTAATAGTGACCACATCATGTAAGATTACATTAGTGGCAACCATATGCAGGGTTACTACCTGCGATCACCTCATTGCATCAGACATGACTGCCAGCAGTAATGTAAAACAAATGTCAATATGGAATGCTGCTACATGGGTAATAAATAACTGCTATAACTGCAATGCCCCTGGCACCAATGTAATAGCATTCGCAGAAACTCTTCCCATTCCCACATTATTTATCATTCAAATATCTGGTTTACATATATTTGGGAAATTCAGCCATTTTTCTTCAAATATCAGCTCATGAGTTCTTAAAAAAAAAAAAAAAAAAACACAATGCACATTGTTGTCTTGAATATACACTCTTAATTTTGCTTTACATATATTATTTCAACCAAGCAAACACTTCTAATTTAGTAGGCTGGGCTGCACACCGGAGAGCTTCTTGCAGGTAGCTGGAGACAGTGGCTCCCTTGCACTGAGAGTAAAATGAAGCGAACTTGAGTGCCAAAGAATTTGGGCCAATGTTTTACTTTGAATTTTTTTTGTTTCTGTTCCTTTTGCTTTTTACATATTTTAGTCATCCTTTGTGTTCAAAGTATTTCTTCAAATCCAAAGGTTTTTCTTAGCACTAGTTCTAATAATATTTTCTGGCGATGTGCAATAAAGCTATTTTCTTTAACTTATTTTCAAAATCTATTTGTTTCTGTTACACTCTAAACACACCATTAAAATGTATTGAAAATTAAAGTATTAAACTATCACAACACCTTGTCAATCTTGAATCTGTTTGTTATATGCATACGCCTATTGAGCTTCTACAGGCAGCACTTGTTATACGCAGTTGAGCTTTAAGAAGATACTGTTGAGATCCTCCTGTCTAAATGTAAATAAATAAATAACTGAGCTTATTCTACCCCTAGGAGGGAGACCAGTCAGCTGTGTAAGTTACACCATCTTTAGTTACAGTGATTCTCCTCCTTGTACTAAACTGCCTTCTTCCTACCCTCTGGCACACCTGTTCATTGTTCTTCAGTAGGAAACGGTTAAAATCCAAGTTTATTTTCCTCTCGAGCCATAATATGTGATATGTAGGCAGCGGAGCCTGCAGCTTGGCGCCTGCCCCTATATGGGGATTAAAAAGGAGGGTAGGATGACAAGAATTTATATGATGTGTACATGCTCTTCAATCATCGAGTAACCTCACAACCATTGATCGTTAACTTCTGTGCCACGTTTAATGAGTTTAAAGCTCATGGCGGCCTGGCATTTGGCTCTGCGTCAATCCCAGTTTCGCTCGAGGTCACGTGCGCTCGCGGAGCCATCACCACTTGTCCTTGTCCAAATCATCAGGGCATTCGGGTGGTAAGAACAATAAGTCAAAACGGAACAAACGTTCTTCGACTTCACCCCGTTGCTCGGATGGTGCAATGCGGGAGGAGCGTCATTGCTCTAGGCCTCTGAGCCTGCTTCCGGGCTGGTTCCGCGCCTCCCCAAGTTTCCAGAGCTGGGCCACCCCTACCCAACACAGAGTGTTTTACAATATCATGCATCTCATATTTGGGCAGTGCGATCCTCCTGCGATGTCTTTGGGCCTAGGATGGTCAGCAGGGCCTCCCTCTGGTTCTGCGCTGGCGGTTTTGGCCCTGGCTCTGGAGAGCACACCAGGATATGTTACGCGATCTTCCCTGGCACCGGTACAGAAATCGAAACTCCCGACGTCAGTCGGGCCCACGATCGACATCGACCCAATACTGATTCCTGACTGACCCGGAGATGGAGTGATGTCCGATTGAGACTTCGGGGATCTTACTCCCCAGGTTGGATCCTGACCCCTACACCTCTGGATGTGGTGAGAGTATGGAGGGGGCGCTGGACTCTTTGGAATATCAGCTAGATGACCCTGATGTAGACTGGGCTCAGGAATTTGGTGAAGCCAGTGGTTTTTACATCTCCCCTGACGCTGACATGCTTTCTCCCCCTACCGTGGCTACAGAGGAGGGAGCTTAATATTCATTGGTGGTGAGAAGAGCATCTGTGGTCCTGACCCAACATCCTATGCCTGAGAGTTTGGTCATCCAGGCTTCTTCCTCTTTTGGCGCATTCCCTTCCGCTCCCCTAGACAGGGAATCAAAATAACTGGACCATCTTGAGAAGAAGTTATTTTCTTCCTCCAGTCTGGCGTTGCAGCCTGTGAACACCGCATGTCTTTTGGCCGCTGCTAGATGCCTGGGGGAAATTCTAAGGTAAGGAATCTGCAGCTAGAGTATGTGTTCACCAGATAATTCAATACTGAAGGTAAGTAACTTGTTCATTAGAAGAAAGAAACCAGTGCCTGTGTGAAGATCAGAAATAGTATTTTTAGACTAAAATGCAAAAAAAGGAGGTACTAGCACAGTCCAATTTGTAAAAATTCAAACAATTTGATCAGAGAAGACTGCATGGTGCTTTCCAAATAAGAAATGGTAACTAGCCTGAAGAGGAAACAAGTGTGGTTTCGGCACCCATTGAGTTCACTCTTCAGTGCCGGAAAAGGAACTAATTGTTGAGGTAGCTGTTAACATTGAGCCTCGGCCTTTCGGAGTGCAGCTGGGTAAAGGCTGATTTAAGGCAGTGGTGGCGCTAGGTGGCTTATTTAACTCAAAACGTTTTACATGTTCGTGGCTCTTTTGGCTTTGACCGTAGACAGCGGTCTTTAAACAAAAGCTCATAAATACCACTGCAGAAGAGCGTCTTGAAGCTACATGGTGGGGAAACAAATGCAACCAGAGCCCATTAAAGGTAACAAAGGAGAAAGAAAGGGAGAGACGGATGGAGCACAGAGGAAGTGTGGAGAGAATGATGTGTGAGTTGTGGGGTGACTAGTGGGTTGGCTCAACGGATGGAGAATAGTAAGGATGGATAGATGAACTGAGAGACGAATGGAATGGATGAAGATGAACTGAGAGACGAATGGAATGGATGAAGATGAACTGAGAGAATAATGGAATGGATGAAGAGAAGGAAGGATGCATGGAGAGAATGAATGAATAGATGACCAAATACATAGAGGATTGCGGTGTAAAGGACGTCATTCGGCACCATTGTGTTGACAGTTCCCAAAGAGCAGCCCAACGAGAATAGCGGCAGGAAAGAATCTTAGTGAAAGAAAAGGGATGGTGTTACATTCAGCCTACTGACTTTTTCAGCGCTTGCGAATTTCTTTCCTTGCTGTGTGCAAGTAACTTTAGATTAGTATTTTGTGTCCCATTTGTGCGAATAGGTTTGATTTAATAAATAAGTGAATTACATTTTGACCCTCCTATCAGTTACTGGTACTCATTCGGACGTGGATATCGAATGCTCAATCTGAAGGCTGACACATGAATTTTTCATGTTAGCTACGTTTTAATTTTCGAAGCATGCATGTGTGTCAGCAGCCATCACTGTATGCAGCGAAAACCGAGGTGACTGTAGGAGCCGTTTGGTATCTGAAGATCCCAAGCGGAACATGTCCTCATAATGCGATGGAACAAGCAGACGATCTTCCTGTGACTATTTAATGGGATGGAAAAGTTATCCTGTAAAATTATTTTTTAAGAAGTGTTCTCTCTCAACCTGGCCTCCTGCATTATCCTGAACTACTTTAAAGAGGCCCTCACCGCCCTTCAGTCTCATTTACCATTTAAATTATGGCCAGTAGGAGAGCAACAAAACGGAAGATTGGATAGTGTTGAAACTGAATATACAATTAAAGTGCTTTGAAGGGAGCCGCGCCACTCTTCTCGGGAGGCAGAGTGTGCATGTGCCACGGTTCTGGTTTGCGACCACTGGGATCTTGCGCTGCCATATACTACCTCCGAGGAAGCGTCTGAACCCCCTACACACCTCCCTTCCCTGACACCCAGTGCTGGAGTAGAGTGGGATCTGCTTCCTTGAGCTGGAGGTGTGTGCTGGGCTGGAGACTGCCACCAGAACAAGCAATGGTGCCAGAAGCATCAGGCTCCTTTCAGTTCCTTTTGTTAAAGTGGGGCCTTGACTGAGAGCATTTGTTGGCCAGAAAGGAGCAGGGCTCAAGCAGCAGGTCATCAAGAGCACAAGCAAACTCCAGCAGTGGAACCTCACAGGTTTCTCACAGATGATCAGGGATTTTAAAGTGTTTTTTACTTTATCAGGCTGTAGGTCTATGATATTTAGGTCTAAAAATGCAACTTAGAAATGCTAGGCATGCCCGTTTCCATGTCACTAATAATAATAATAATAATAATTATGCATTATATAAGTATAGCTAACGAGCTGCTTTTTTTGGCACTTGAGAAATGTTTACTTTATAGACATCTGTTTTGTAAATCTACAAATACTGAAACATTGAGTTAAACTCTTCTTTGTTTCGAGCTTATACTTTCTGGTTTCATGAGTGAGCACTTTGACAAAAAGCTGGCCTAGGACAGACAGCGAAGACACTGAATGGCAACACAACAAACGTAAAAGCCCCATGCCGTGCTCGAAGTAGCCTAGTCATTCTACGCGCAAAGGGACATTTCCAAGCTATTAGGCGGGATAAAAGTACAATGGTGTGCTGCATCATAGTGCCTTTGATACCTTCCCAGATAAGGTTTCAGATGTATTTTACTCTTTTATTCAGAAATTTGCGAGTACAATTTTTTTGAGCGAGAACTTCTAAAATGATATGTAAAGTTAGGTGGGCATTTTAGTGGACTTTATTGCATGTAACTGGGCAGTCTGCATGTCCGGTGCTCAGTCACAGTTGTAAGCCACGTCTACTGTATGCCATCATTAGCTCATCTCGGTTTACTTGGTTTGAACAGCAAGAGTGGCTGTGGGGCAGGTTTGTCCACCGAATCTCCATCACTGGTTGGTGAAACCGGTTGAAGTGCCATACTAGCCATTTGGGACCTGCCAAGCCTCTAGGTTTTTTGAGTGATGAAGGTGGTTGAACTTGTAAAATGTAAAGCTTAAAGCAGTTGAGGTGTATCCAGCACGGTTAGTGCTGGCGATTCAGGGCTATCTAGGTGCCTGGCCACACTGTATTAAGCTCTGTGGAATTGGCACGAAGACAAGTTGCAAAAGTCGGTTTAAGTTCTGGGAGGCCTTCTTGTCAATCTTCACATTCATTAATGTCTCACTAAATATTTTTCAGTGGTATCTCCACAATATTCATGTTGGCTCCCTCCAATACCCACCGTTGAGAAAGAAAGGAGCCCACTGGACAGTCAGCGGTTTACTTCCTTTCAGTGTGGCCATGTCAGGATTATTTGAAGAATGGAAAATTGTACCACTGGTGGGGAAGCTCCCTGTTCGTTAACCCTAAAATGTCCACACCAGCTACTCCTTTAGCACAAAAGGATGCATTTCTTATTTTGGACCGAACATGCGCTAGAGGCCTGTGTATAGAGGAATCCATCACCGCCTGAGAAAGCCTCCCTAGAAAAGAGCTCTTTCCAGGCCTTTAGATCAAAGGGAATCTGTCTTTGTTCCTCAGCAGCTGCTGTGCAGGTTGAAACCTGATGTTTTGCCTGGATCGTCTACATGGAAGGAACCAGTAGGACAGGCAGAACCTAGTGTGTAAAGTATCTGAAGCATTTACTGAGCCTTCTCCGCTGTCTCCTGACATGGGCCCACCTGGGAAAGACCTAACGGTCTAAGTTCTCCTACAGATGTAAATGTGAATAATATTATCCCCTTAGCTGTAAAATGATGTAAGCTTTTCCCTTTGTATCTTCTGCTGCTTTGAATCTTGTTCTGTGCATTACTGGCAGCCAGTATGTTGTCATTGGGCTCCACTGAGCGCCAGGAGGGGATCCGTTTCAGAACTGCACACACAACTGAGACCTCCGATAACCGAGCTAACACTCAGAGCAAACATGGACAATCCAGATTTGTAAATAAAGAACTGTGCGCAGCAGGTGGGATTCGCGACACCCATAATTTCATTCTTTTTACTAATACACTTACATTAAAAAAAAAATATATAGCGATTATATTTTACACATTAAAATTGTTCTCCAAATGAAGTAGATCTCCATATCAGACAGCAACAATAATATATACAAGCAGTTTGGGAAACATTTTCCCCCGCACAATTTTCGTATCGGATTAACTCAGGAATCAGTCTATCGTGTTAGAGCAGAAACATTTGTCGTCCTGCATCTCCTGGGAGTGTTCCTTTTTTCTTTGACTCTATAAACCACTCTGTTCGAACACACTTCACTCCTTGGAGCTCAGACACCATCCAAGCCCCTATTGGTCACTTACTCTGTAAAGATGCTGTTTACAGGACTGGCCCACATTCCTTTTCAGGTCCAACAATAGTTCTCTGGCAAAACAAATATCTGATGCTTTAGACTAACCTGCTAAAGATGTGCTCCAGGCACACAAACTGTCTACGAAATAAGAGTGTCCTCCAAGGGCAACACTGTTCATAAAGGAACGTCTGCTTGATATTTTGCTCTAGATGATTCAAAACCACCTCAAGCACAAATCAGATTATGACCGAAGAGAATCTGTCTTTTGTCTTTATCTTAATTCCCTGCATTCAGCAGAAGCCATCTTGTTCTAGAGACTATAGTAATCTTGGGCATCCACATGGACTGTAATCACTTGCACATACCTCGTCAGCAGTGTACCCGAGGCATCCTCCCCCCACATGTCAAGACATTAAGTGGCACATTCCCGTGTCTTGCCTTACCCCTAAGTATCCCTGAAGCAATCACCTTCTTATCATGCCTGGACTATGCCAGCAGACTACCTGTCACCTGTGTACTAGAGTCTACACCAACCCTACCTTTGTGCACTCTACTGGATGGACACCACATACTGCATCAGTTTCATACCACTCCAGTTCATGCATGCCAGCAGAACATAGTGTGTAAGTGGAGGTGATAGAAGCCAAACTGGACCCAAAACTCCCGTAACCATCCCCTCGGATATTACTTCTTCCTTTGCAAGATATGCGAAAACCTCTTCTCATTTCAAGGCAGCAAATTCTCACACAGTCACCTAGTTGTCGTTGACAGTACCCATGGGTGTCTGCTGAATTTTTTTTTAAGGGGGGGCATAATTTTATCGTCTTCCATCCTGAGGCAGCGTAACACTATGGCGGCTGTAGTGTTACGGTGAACTGTGAGCCTGCACACCAAGTTGTACCTAAATACATAGAACCCCTCCCCCCCCAATAATATCAGTGTTATCCTACTAAGAGCAAAGCTATTTTAACTGGTTCATCCTACGCATCAGGGGCACAACTATATTTTGTGAGATCTTCCGTTCATTAAAAATTCTGATAAGTGAAATTATAGGCTACTACACTCATAGAAGCCTTCTAACTCTTGGTGAAGTGTTCTGATGAGGCCAGGGTTTGAGGGCACAGAATCTGTTTTTTTTTTTAATGATCATCACTTGCTTTAGTGAGAGAGGGAAGGTAAATATATCAAATTTTAAAGAATGTCCTTCAATCCTCTTGAGCAGTTATCACTCTTAGCATCACACATACATTTCTTGCTTCTCTAGGCCTGCTTGTCGACCCTACCCTAAATTTCTGTATTTTATTTATTTATGGTCTTAATATAAACACGTCAAGGACAAGGATGCAGGTTAGCAGAGTTAGAAATGACTGCCTTAGTTCAGCATCTTGCAAATCCTGACAAATGTTTGCGCTGATAAAAAGTATTGCCTGTGTGTTCGGAAGTGCTTTTATGTTTTTGGGCAAGGTTTGAGCTTTGTAAAACTGACAAAAATAAAATGTGAATTATGCTCATAACCTCTACCCTCTGCTTCTGCAAAGTGTCTGATACTAGGTAAATTATATTTTTCACTGAGCCTCATTTTGGCTAATTGTCACCTGAGAGCTCCTTTGAATGCGTATGTTCAGGATGTGCACTGTACAGAAACCTCTTGTTTTAGTAACCTGTAATGCTCCATCTGTAATAAGAATATCGGGCATATTTAGTGTTCACATGGCAGCTGACTTGTCCCTTAGTTCACCAATATCATTGTCATCAGGGTGGTGGCAGGCATGTTTCTCAGTTATTGTTTAAAAATGCTCAAGAGAGTCTGATCAGAAGCGGCTCGCGGGACAGAAAAGGGGCGGAGCGGTGGAGAGTGGTCGGGAGACAAAAAAAAATGTAATTTAAAAAAAACTAAAAACTTATCTTTCTGATGGATACAACTACCTGTGGATTCCTCACCTTATGAATTCTCCCATGCGCCAGCATCCGACGGAAAGTCTTCTTCCCAGCTCTCCACGTCGACGAGGACGTCACAGTTGCACGACTCCACACAACTCAGTCTGACGTCACCGTGCCAATAAGAGGTCCTCGCCGGTGCAAGTCCCTTTTTTCCGTGCCTTCAACGCTAGCGTTTTTTTCCTAGCTCTTGCTTCTGTTGAAGGTGTTCCATCTTGTTTCTGGTTACAATCTTGTTTCTGGTTACAATGTCTCCTCCTAGGAAGTCGGGATTTAAATCGTGTCGAGAGTGCGGTGGTCGCATGTTGATCACTGACCCTCATGGTGATTGCCTTTGGTGTTTGAGCTCCGAGCATGAGGTCGGGGAGTGTGTATCCTGCCAGAGCATGAATCCAAAGGCTCTAAAGGCCAAACTCTTTTTGGTTAAGGGGAAAAAAGGACAGAAGAGCCATCACAAGTCGTCTTCTCACACTTTGTCGAAGAAGCACAAGAGGCGACGTCGTCATGACTCTCTGCGTTGTTCAGCTCTGAGCCGTTCAAGGTCCAGGTCTCCATCTCAACCTGCCTCTCCGTTGCCTGTCTGGTCATACCAAGAGTTTTGTTTTACATGTGTACATAGGTTTTGGTATATCTATGTATTCATTTGAGCTATTGTGAGGTCAGTTTTCACCTGTTCGCCTCAAAGGCTCGTAAAAAATGGGTGAAACTGACATCAGCACGCCAGTGAGGACCTCTTATTGGCATGGTGACGCCAGAGGGAGTCGCGTGGAACCGTGCAATTGTGAAGCCCTCGTCGTCATGGAGAGCTGGGAAGAAGATTTTCCGTTGGATGCTGGCGCATAGGAGAATTCATAAGGTGAGGAATCCACAGATAGCTAGTGTATCCACCAGAAAAAGCGTTACCGAAGGTAAGTAACTTGTTCTTCTGTCCTTCGCTTTGCTGCAACCATCCACTCCTATACTGGACTCAGGCACAGGCTCCCACCCTGCCCTGCGTCCAATCCGAACGCTGCTTTCATGCTGCTGGCAGCATAAAAGCACCATTAGGATTGGACGGAGCTCCCAGCTAGGGCACTCTGTGGCAGACTGAAAGTCTCTGCTGTCTTCATCCCAGCAACGCAGTGCCTGTATTGCTGGGTTGGAGAGAGCCCTGTGCGCATGTGTGTTTGGCCAGCCCAAGACGGCTAACCAAACATACATGCATACTGAGGGGGAGTGCTGTGCACTCCCCTTCGTCACAGCCCCAAGGCCCCTGCCCCTTTTACTGTAAAACGATAATAAACAGAGGGGGGGGGGGAGGGGGGGGGTTGCTTGACGCTCCTCCACCCTAATGGTGAATCCGATGTACTATGATGAAAAGTTTAAGGTGCTAAAGAAATGCACTTTTTTAGCATTTGGAAGACAGTTTATCATATTCTAATTAGATATCTGTTGCATGATTTGGATATCAGATATTTTCAATTCTCGACTCTTGCATGGGCTCTTAGAGCCAGCACTAGCCCGTGGCTTAGCTGTTCCTGATAATTTGTTGGCTCACCCACTTTTAGTGGTTTTCCACCGTTTTGCCCATCTCATTAATATGTAGATCAAGTAGTTTGAGTTTGATGCCTAGAGATTCAACTGAAGTCACTTCTTTAAGTATGAGGTCCATGACCTAGTGATTAGAAGACCTTTCAACTGGATGTTCCCGTCCTTTGTCTGAGGAAAAGAGAACAAGTTGAGTTTTGTTGGGATTGTCTCCTGTCACAATCCTTTGTCTTAACTCCCATAACACAGCTCACAATCTCACGCTACTTTGTCTGACCTGAATCCAGGTGACACACAGCACCAGCTCAGGCCTTCTTCACTCATGTTATCTCCTAAACTGAACAGACTGGTCCTGCAGGCATGCACATTCTTAACTACACGTGTGTATTCTTACATGTAGCACATATAATGTCACTGTCACAACATCCATTTCATTATAACCCTAGATTATGGTCTTTGTGATTACCAGACTAGGGCACAAATCACATGCACACTGGATCTTGTAGGAATACCAATGAGAAACTTGTGCATACAAAAAACACTCTTTACCAAAAACAACTAATTGAAAAGAAACGAATCAGTCTAACAGGCTCTGTAAAGTTGTTTCTTTGAGTTTAGAAACGGATGGCGGCCATGTTAGGGTAACTAAAATTGGCCATGGCCATCACGCGTTTGTTTAGATGCCATAGAATTTCAGACAAACACTATACACACCGACGTTATTGTGTATATATTGAGCAATAGAGTCTTATAATAAAACATTATGAGATGTCTGTTCACAGAAGTATGACACAGAAATAGCTGGCAAAGTGTTTGTGACCCCTTGAAGCTCTGATTTAAGAAAGAAAAAAAAGATTTTGCCCTTTCTACCTAAAGATGCTGTAACTGTAAAAGCGAGACTGCTGCTACTAATTGAGTGTGAATAAGAATCCACCCTGTCTCAGAAAAAGGTCAGTATATTCTGTTTTCAGACGTAGGAGTCAATAATTGATGTAACGTCTTAATTGAGAAGCTGTTAACCCCTTCGCTGCCAGGCCTTTTCCCCCTCCTGTGCCAGGCCTTTTTTTGCCTATTTGGGGCAGTTCGCGCTTAGGCCCTCATAACTTTTTGTCCACATAAGCTAACCAAGCCAAATTTGCGTCCTTTTTTTCCAACATCCTAGGGATTCTAAAGGTACCCAGACTTTGTGGGTTCCCCTGAAGGAGGCCAAGAAATTGGCCAAAATACAGTGAAAATTTCGTTTTTTTCAAAAAAATTGGAAAAAGGGGCTGCAGAAGAAGGCTTGTGGTTTTTCCCCTGAAAATGGCATCAACAAAGGGTTTGCGGTGCTAAACTCAGCAGCTTCCCAGCTTTCAGGAACAGGCAGACTTGAATCAGAAAACCCAATTTTTCAACACAATTTTGGCATTTTACTGGGGCATACCCCATTTGTGCAATTTTTTGTGCTTTCAGCCTCCTTCCAGTCAGTGACAGGAATGGTCATGAAACCAATGCTGGATCCCAGAAACCTAAACATTTCTGAAAAGTAGACAAAATTCTGAATTCAGCAAGGGGTCATTTGTGTAGATCCTACAAGGGTTTCCTACAGAAAATAACAGCTGAAAAAGAAAAATATTGAAATTGAGGTGAAAAAAACATCAATTTTTCTCTACTTTTTACTCTGTAACTTTTCCCTGCAATGTCAGATTATCGAAAGCAATATACCGTTACGTCTGCTGGACTCCTCTGGTTGCGGGGATATATAGGGTTTGTAGGTTCATCAAGAACCCGAGGAACCCAGAGCCAATAAATGAGCTGCACCCTGCAGTGCGTTTTCATTCTATACCGGGTATACAGTAATTCATTTGCTGAAATATAAGGAGTAAAAAATAGCTATCAAGAAAACCTTTGCATTTCCAAAAAGGGCACAAGATAAGGTGTTGAGGAGCAGTGGTTATTTGCACATCTCTGAATTCCGGGGTGACCATAGTAGCACGTGAATTACATGGAATTTCTCAAATAGATGTCTTTTTTACACACACCCCTATATTTGGAAGGAATAAATGTAGAGAAAGACAAGGGGCAATAACACTTGTTTTGCTATTCTATGTTTCCCCCAAGTCTCCCGATAAAAATGATACCTCACTTGTGTGGGTAGGCCTAGCGCCCGCGACAGGGTATGCCCCAAAACACAACGTGGACACATCACAGAAAACAGAGCTGTTTTTAGCAAAGTGACTACCTGTAGATTTTGGCCTCTAGCTCAGCCGCCACCTAGGGAAACCTACCAAACCTGTGCATTTCTGAAAACTAGAGACCTAGGGGAATCCAAGGAGGGGTGACTTGTGTGGCTCGGACCAGGTTCTGTTACCCAGAATCCTTTGCAAACCTCAAAATTTGGCTAAAAAAACACATGTTCCTCACATTTCTGTGGCAGAAAGTTCTGGAATCTGAGAGGAGCCACAAATGTCCTTCCACCCAGCATTCCCCCACGTCTCCCGATAAAAATGATACCTCACTTGTGTGGGTAGGCCTAGCGCCCGCGACAGGATATGCCCCAAAACACAACGTGGACACATCACAGAAAACAGAGCTGTTTTTAGCAAAGTGACTACCTGTAGATTTTGGCCTCTAGCTCAGCCGCCACCTAGGGAAACCTACCAAACCTGTGCATTTCTGAAAACTAGAGACCTAGGGGAATCCAAGGAGGGGTGACTTGTGTGGCTCGGACCAGGTTCGGTTACCCAGAATCCTTTGCAAACCTCAAAATTTGGCTAAAAAAACACATGTTCCTCACATTTCTGTGGCAGAAAGTTCTGGAATCTGAGTGGAGCCACAAATTTCCTTCCACCCAGCGTTCCCCCCACGTCTCCCGATAAAAATGATACCTCACTTGTGTGGGTAGGCCTAGCGCCCGCGACAGGATATGCCCCAAAACACAACGTGGACATATCACAGAAAACAGAGCTGTTTTTAGCAAAGTGACTACCTGTAGATTTTGGCCTCTAGCTCAGCCGCCACCTAGGGAAACCTACCAAACCTATGCATTTCTGAAAACTAGAGACCTAGGGGAATCCAAGGAGGGGTGACTTGCGTGGCTCGGACCAGGTTCTGTTACCCAGAATCCTTTGCAAACCTCAAAACTTGGCTAAAAAAACACATGTTCCTCACATTTCTGTGGCAGAAAGTTCTGGAATCTGAGAGGAGCCACAAATTTCCTTCCACCCAGCGTTCCCCCACGTCTCCCGATAAAAATGATACCTCACTTGTGTGGGTAGGCCTAGCGCCCGCGACAGGATATGCCCCAAAACACAACGTGGACATATCACAGAAAACAGAGCTGTTTTTAGCAAAGTGACTACCTGTAGATTTTGGCCTCTAGCTCAGCTGCCACCTAGGGAAACCTACCAAACCTGTGCATTTCTGAAAACTAGAGACCTAGGGGAATCCAAGGAGGGGTGACTTGCGGGGCTCGGACCAGGTTCTGTTACCCAGAATCCTTTGCAAACCTCAACATTTGGCTAAAAAAACACATGTCCCTCACATTTCTGTGGTAGAAAGTTCTGGAATCTGAGAGGAGCCACAAATTTCCTTCCACCCAGCGTTCCCCCACGTCTCCCGATAAAAATGATACCTCACTTGTGTGGGTAGGCCTAGCGCCCGCGACAGGATATGCCCCAAAACACAACGTGGACATATCACAGAAAACAGAGCTGTTTTTAGCAAAGTGACTACCTGTAGATTTTGGCCTCTAGCTCAGCTGCCACCTAGGGAAACCTACCAAACCTGTGCATTTCTGAAAACTAGAGACCTAGGGGAATCCAAGGAGGGGTGACTTGTGTGGCTCGGACCAGGTTCTGTTACCCAGAATCCTTTGCAAACCTCAATTTGGCTAAAAAAACACATGTTCCTCACATTTCTGTGGCAGAAAGTTCTGGAATCTGAGAGGAGCCACAAATTTCCTTCCACCCAGCATTCCCCCACGTCTCCCGATAAAAATGATACCTCACTTGTGTGGGTAGGCCTAGCGCCCGCGACAGGATATGCCCCAAAACACAACGTGGACACATCACAGAAAACAGAGCTGTTTTTAGCAAAGTGACTACCTGTAGATTTTGGCCTCTAGCTCAGCCGCCACCTAGGGAAACCTACCAAACCTGTGCATTTCTGAAAACTAGAGACCTAGGGGAATCCAAGGAAGGGTGACTTGTGTGGCTCGGACCAGGTTCGGTTACCCAGAATCCTTTGCAAACCTCAAAATTTGGCTAAAAAAACACATGTTCCTCACATTTCTGTGGCAGAAAGTTCTGGAATCTGAGAGGAGCCACAAATTTCCTTCCACCCAGCGTTCCCCCACGTCTCCCGATAAAAATGAGACCTCACTTGTGTGGGTAGGCCTAGCGCCCGCGACAGGATATGCCCCAAAACACAACGTGGACATATCATAGAAAACAGAGCTGTTTTTAGCAAAGTGACTACCTGTAGATTTTGGCCTCTAGCTCAGCCGCCACCTAGGGAAACCTACCAAACCTGTGCATTTCTGAAAACTAGAGACCTAGGGGAATCCAAGGAGGGGTGACTTGCGGGGCTCGGACCAGGTTCTGTTACCCAGAATCCTTTGCAAACCTCAAAATTTGGCTAAAAAAACACATGTTCCTCACATTTCTGTGGCAGAAAGTTCTGGAATCTGAGAGGAGCCACAAATTTCCTTCCACCCAGCGTTCCCCCACGTCTCCCGATAAAAATGATACCTCACTTGTGTGGGTAGGCCTAGCGCCCGCGACAGGATATGCCCCAAAACACAACGTGGACATATCACAGAAAACAGAGCTGTTTTTAGCAAAGTGACTACCTGTAGATTTTGGCCTCTAGCTCAGCGGCCACCTAGGGAAACCTACCAAACCTATGCATTTCTGAAAACTAGAGACCTAGGGGAATCCAAGGAGGGGTGACTTGCGTGGCTCGGACCAGGTTCTGTTACCCAGAATCCTTTGCAAACCTCAAAATTTGGCTAAAAAAACACATGTTCCTCACATTTCTGTGGCAGAAAGTTCTGGAATCTGAGAGGAGCCACAAATTTCCTTCCACCCAGCGTTCCCCCACGTCTCCCGATAAAAATGATACCTCACTTGTGTGGGTAGGCCTAGCGCCCGCGACAGAATATGCCCCAAAACACAACGTGGACATATCACAGAAAACAGAGCTGTTTTTAGCAAAGTGACTACCTGTAGATTTTGGCCTCTAGCTCAGCCGCCACCTAGGGAAACCTACCAAACCTGTGCATTTCTGAAAACTAGAGACCTAGGGGAATCCAAGGAGGGGTGACTTGTGTGGCTCGGACCAGGTTCTGTTACCCAGAATCCTTTGCAAACCTCAAAATTTGGCTAAAAAACACATGTTCCTCACATTTCTGTGGCAGAAAGTTCTGGAATCTGAGAGGAGACACAAATTTCCTTCCACCCAGCGTTCCCCCATGTCTCCCGATAAAAATGATACCTCACTTGTGTGGGTAGGCCTAGCGCCCGCGACAGGATATGCCCCAAAACACAACGTGGACATATCACAGAAAACAGAGCTGTTTTTAGCAAAGTGACTACCTGTAGATTTTGGCCTCTAGCTCAGCCGCCACCTAGGGAAACCTACCAAACCTGTGCATTTCTGAAAACTAGAGACCTAGGGGAATCCAAGGAGGGGTGACTTGCTGGGCTCGGACCAGGTTCTGTTACCCAGAATCCTTTGCAAACCTCAAAATTTGGCTAAAAAACACATGTTCCTCACATTTCTGTGGCAGAAAGTTCTGGAATCTGAGAGGAGACACAAATTTCCTTCCACCCAGCGTTCCCCCACGTCTCCCGATAAAAATGATACCTCACTTGTGTGGGTAGGCCTAGCGCCCGCGACAGGATATGCCCCAAAACACAACGTGGACACATCACAGAAAACAGAGCTGTTTTTAGCAAAGTGACTACCTGTAGATTTTGGCCTCTAGCTCAGCCGCCACCTAGGGAAACCTACCAAACCTGTGCATTTCTGAAAACTAGAGACCTAGGGGAATCCAAGGAGTGGTGACTTGCGGGGCTCGGACCAGGTTCTGTTACCCAGAATCCTTTGCAAACCTCAACATTTGGGTAAAAAAACACATGTCCCTCACATTTCTGTGGCAGAAAGTTCTGGAATCTGAGAGGAGCTACAAATTTTCTTCCACCCAGCGTTCCCCCAAGTCTCCCGATAAAAATGATACCTCACTTGCGTGGGTAGGCCTAGCGCCGGCGACAGGAAACACCCCAAAGCGCAACGTGGACACATCCTAAATTTTGGAAAAAAACAGAGGTGTTTTTTGCGAAGTGCCTACCTGTAGATTTTGGCCTCTAGCTCAGCCGCCACCTAGGGAAACCTACCAAACCTGTGCATTTCTGAAAACTAGAGACCTAGGGGAATCCAAGGAGGGGTGACTTGCGGGGCTCGGACCAGGTTCTGTTACACAGAATCCTTTGCAAACCTCAAAATTTGGCTAAAAATACACGTTACTCACATTTCTGTGGCAGAAAGTTCTGGAATCTGAGAGGAGCCACAAATTTCCTTCTACCCAGCGTTCCCCCAAGTCTCCCGATAAAAATGATACCTCACTTGTGTGGGTAGGACTAGCGCCCACGAAAGGAAAGGGCCCAAAACACAACGTGGACACATCACATTTTTTTATAAAAAGCAGTGCCTACCTGTGGATTTTGGCCTGTAGCTCAGCCGACACCTGAGGAAACCTAGCACACCAGTGCATTTTTGAAAACTAGAAACCCAGGGGAATCCAAGATGGGGTGACTTGCGGGGCTCTGACCAGGTTATGTTACCCAGAATCCTTTGCAAACATCAAAATTTGGCCCAAAAAACACTTTTTCCTCTCATTTCGGTGACAGAAAGTTCTGGAATCGTGAGAGGAGCCACAAATTTCCTTCCACCCAGCGTTCCCCTAAGTCTCTCGATAAAAATGGTACATCACTTCTGTGGGTAGGCCTAGCGCCCACAAAAGGAAATGGCCCAAAACACAACGTGGACACAACATATTTTTTCACAGAAAACAGAGGTGTTTTTTGCAAGGTGCCTACCTGTGGTGTTTGGCCTGTAGCTCAGCCGGCCCCAGGGGGGGGGGGGGGGGCAGAAATGCCCTAAAATAAATTTGCCCCCCCAAACCCCACCCTCCCCCGCCGGGAGCGACCCTTGCCTACGGGGTCGCTCCCCCTGCGTGACATTGGCACCAAAAAACAAATCCCCGGTGCCTAGTGGTTTCTGCCCCCTTGGGGGCAGGTTGACCTAAACTCAGCCAATCTGCCCCCAAGGGGGGCAGAAATGGCCTAAATACAATTTGTCCCCCAGGGGAGCGACTTTTGCCTGATGGGTCGCTCCCCATCTCTAAAAAAAAAAAAAAAAAAAGAAAAAAAAAAAAGAAAAATTCCCCTGGCGCCTAGAGGTTTCTGCCCCCCGGGGGGGGCAGAAATGGCCTAAAATAAATTTGCCCCCCGAACACCCACCCCCCCCTGGGAGCGACCCTTGCCTACGGGGTCGCTCCCCCTGCGTGACATTGGCGCCAAAAAACAAATCCCCGGTGCCTAGTGGTTTCTGCCCCCTTGGGGGCAGATTGACCTAAAATTGGCCAATCTGCCCCCAGGGGGGCAGAAATGGTCTAAATACAATTTGCCCCCCCCAGGGGAGCGACCCTTGCCTGATGGGTCGCTCCCCATCTCTAAAAAAAGAAATAACAAAAAAAAAAAACACAAAAAAAAATTTGCCCTGGTGCCTAGAGTGTTCTGCCCCCCCCCCCCCCCCCCGGGGGCAGTTCGGCCTAATAATAGGCCGATCTGTCCCCCGGGGGGGCAGAAATGGCCTCAAATAAATTTTGAAAAACT